>NW_022900951.1:28158622-28204556 GCF_012274545.1 Fukomys damarensis
GAAAGGAGCTAAAGGTGTAGGGAAGGTGTGATGCGTAGGGGAAGAACAAAAAGGGAAAAGAAATAAATGTGAGAGAATGAAAAGAGGAAAATAAAGTGTTTGTAGATGGGGAGGGGAGGAGGGGGTGAAGGGAGGGCAGAGGTAAGGGGAAAAAATGAGAATCAAGACTTGCCATGTAAAGGTACATGATCCCAACAATGAATGTAACTGTACTGTATCCCTAAAATGTACCAATAAACTCAATAAAATTTAAATTAAAAAAAAATTGAGATTATCACCAAATTCAGGCAAAATTATAATTGTACTTGATACATTTGGTCATACTTTCCTTTTAGTTTTTTGCACTCCACCCATGTATAATTTAGTGTTAGAAAGGACTTCAGAGGTCAGCACTCTAGCTTATTATTCAGCACGCAATCTCTTCTAAAACCTACTTGAACATATGAAATTCTGATTTTCAATAACTTGTCAATGAATAATAGCTTGCTTGCTTCTTGCAAAACTCCTATTCTACTAAAAGAATGCACTAGTATAATAACAATAATATAAATGAAATAAGCAGGTGCATAAAAATCACTACATATTATCACTCTTGTGTAACAACTATAAAAGTTAATTCACTAAAATTATAAAATAGAACTCTAGTCACTAGAATGTAGGTAGGGTAAAGGGTGGGGGAGATAATGAGATCTTGAATACGGAGTGACATAGGACAAGAGCAATAAGCTTGAATGTTCTGCAGCATAGTAGGGTGACTATAGTTCATAGCAGTTTATACTTTATAAATTAAAAAGGATCGATGTGTAATATGTATAAGCAGCAATTCCCTATGATGAATGTAGTTAATATGTATTGCAAATATTTACCAATAAAACATTTAAAAATAGAATAGATACAACAATACTTCCCTCACAGGAAATACAAGCAATTTAACTGGGGTAGTTCTATCAAAGACTTAGCACTGTACCTTTTATCTGTATGATACCAAAAATTTAGCTGGATTTCTTTCCCTGTATACAAAACTAATATTAGAGATTTAAGAGACATTCAATATATATTTTAATTGGCAATGAAGAGAAACTGGGGAAATTAAGGTTTTAAAAATACCATCACAAGTTTTAAAAAAAGAAGTAATAGAGAGGATAGCTTCTCCGTGTAAAGAAATGAAGAACGTTTAGGGAGAGGGAAAGGGCAATCCTCCTGATTTGGTCATTGTTGTGTCTTGTGTCCAGATATTCCATTAAAGACTCATGTGGTCATAGGTGGTCATTTCGGAGCTAGGCTGTGTAATGTTGGATCAAGGATGTAATGTCAGGCTTGATTCAAAATACGCTGCTAGGATTATGGGTGCTAGTGCTGCCTGCTCTTACGGTGGGTAGCCTGGATAAGATATGAAAGACCAAAAGAGGGTCGCTGCTTGTTGCTCACCTATTGCTGCTTGCTGCTTGTGTCCTTCTGTCTGCCTGTTCTGCAGTGCCTCTCAGCCATGCCACCTTATCTTGGAGTCAGCCAGCTATGAACTGAAACCTCTGCATATAAATCTTTTTATCTTTAACTTTAGGAATTGGGTATTTTCTCTCAACAAGGAGAAAAGTAATTAAGACAATCATTAAACAGTGTATACATGCAGCATATTATGCTCTACCTCATAAATTTGAACAATTAGTATTATCAGTCAATACTGTAATATTTTATTTCTACATGTCACATATTCTTGTAAGTGCTTTACTTTCTCTACTTTGTATTGCTACCTATACTATAGCTCCTTTTACAATTTTCATATTAAAATTGGGAAGGCTAGTTAAGAATGGATAAGTTACTCATTCAAAGTTATATTGTGGATAAAGGATAGATCAGGGGAAATCTATTTGAGAGCTTCTATTCTTAACTGTGTTGCAATAAAAACTTCTTCCTTTTGTTAAGTCTAAATTTCTTTCTTGAAATTTCATTCAGCTGTCAAAACAGCATCACTGATCACCTCGATCTGACTCTGCATTCAAGAATGTGCAACATCAACCTGATGCAGTATAGATTCTAGTAAAAGTGGAAACCATATGAATAACTAGAAATGTAGATGGGAAGTGCTAACATAGTCATACTTAGGGCAGAAAGAGAGCTGTAAAAAGAGAGTGGTCAGTATAAAGTAGAATGGCTGTCTTTCTGGAGGAACAAGTAAACTGGGTTTTTTCATATCCTGGAGGAGTTTTTTAAGTAGGCATTGCAAGGAAGAGTATTCTGATGAATAGACATAGTATTATGAAGATGTGGGGACATATAGGCTATCAGAAATAGCTTGTATGAGTAGAATACAGTTTGAAAAACACAAGGGAACTAATAAGAGACAAACCTAGAGACTAGGAGGATTCAGGACATAAAAGATTCCGTAGTCCAAAGTGATCTGACTCTGTATGGGATGAAAAGTAACTGATTTTAAGCAGTGGAGAAACTATTGCATGCACTCTTGAGAATCCACATTGGCTCTCATGTGGAAATTGTATGGAAGGGGACAAGAATGGAGGGTAGACTTCCCAGAGAATTTTGATACAGGTTTTACATCGAGAAGTCATGATGGGCACAAAGATCAAGCAATGAAAGTGACATACAATTCAGCAATAATGTGAACTTATGTGCACAGGGCTCATAAGGACAAGGACAGGGATGAGTCTGGGAGCACTCCAGGTTTCCAGTAGAGATGTTATGCTGAACACTGGTACAGTAACAAAAAAGGAACAATTCTATCAAGGAAGCAGGATTAGAAGGAAATAGGACACAACGAGTTCAGTTTCACCTTATTGAATGTGAAAAGCTTCTTGGACTTTAAAGGGGGTATCCAGAAAAGAATAGGAATGAAACATGGATTTATGAGAGATCTTGGCAGAAGAATGTTGGAGTTATCGACTTCTACCTACTTTGATAATGCAATCTTCTAAAGAAATACAGAGAAAAGCTATTCTTTTTGCCATACTATTTACATAACACTTCTTTCTGATCAGGTTTTTCAGATGAAACAATTCCTGTTTCTACAAAGATTCTTCAAAGGATGCTTCCTCATCTTAGAAAATTCAGCCAAAATATTGTGCCTTAAATAAAGCTCATTCAAAGCAACACAAAACCCAATTATTAGATCTTATAATGTAGGCATCATATGATTGTCAAATATTGAATTCATTTACTAGAAATCTGTATCTTCTTGCTTGGTTTAATATCACACTCGTGCACAAATAAGCATACCTGTAATCGTGTTCTCTCCCATATATATGTGCATGTGTGTGTAGTCATGCATAAATACATATACAGAGAAAAGACATATGTATAAATACACACATACATTCATATACTGTTGTACTTCTGTGCGTGGTAGAGTCCAAGACCCCTGAAGATACAAAAATCAAAGGATGTTTAATCTCCTTATATAAAAAAGCAAGTTATTTGTATAGAATTTATACATATACTTATGTACACTTTAAATATACTATAGGTCAGTTGTGGTGAACCTATGACAGACATGTTATTTGCTTTTCTTTCACAACAAAAGATGTTAATGTATGGTTTGTTTTTTCTAAACTAAAACTTCAGTATTCAGCTTTAATTGCACAGTTGGCACTTTGTAATAAGTGGTTTTAAGGTTGCAGTTTGGGCGCTCTTCTCAAAATTTCAACGTCACAGCCATGGACTACGTATAGTACATAATATAATGCAAAAAATTGTTATATTTTTATCATGAATACAAATGATAAGAAAAAGATTTGTTTATTTTCAATACAGATGCTAGTTTTTTTCTCGAATATATTTGAATGTATTGATGTGGAGCTCACAGATATAACCAGCTGATTGTCTATGCATACATGCATTTAAACATATTTATATACTCTTAAATAAATACACATTTACACTTACATGAAAGGATGGGAAGCCAGAGTGTGCTGATATCAAACTAATTTAACTGATTTAAAGAGGTTGATTTTTTAAGTGGTATTATTTCAGAAATAAACATAACTTTTCTGATTTACACCATAAAAGAAAAGGATGTGATATGACATTGTAACTCTGCAGGACACTATTATATATTTGCTAATGTAATGTAGAAAAGGGAACCCTTCAATAAAAACTTTTACAGGAAAAAAACATTATACAGTACTCAATAAAAACTTCAAATAACATCTTTTCCTCACATTTTATGATAATGCTGTTTAAGCAAAGGAAAGCCATAATATATATTCCACTTATCTAGCACAGAAATCAAATACAAGGAATGAATATATTAAAAACACATTCTCCATCTATCCTCTTAGGAATAAGAGATTTGCTTTATCCATAAACATACCATAAGAGGCTGTGCACAATACTTCAGGGAAATCAAAATACACTAAATACATTCTCTTCCACTGAATCAGTTAATTTAACATATCCACCAAGAAATTCATCTTAATACTAAAATATATTTGTATAAACTATTTAATGTTATTTGATACAGAATCGGTTTTCATATACTATATTGATGTCATCAAGCATGTCTTAGTTCTTAGAGACTTTTCTGCAAAAATTATTCTTTTTCAACATGATTATTAACTCCATGAGATAAATGAGAATCTGTACATTTTACAGGGACTTATGTTTGATAATTTCTTCAAAAAATTTGTTTTCCAGCTTGTGCTTTTTTAAAAATATAATTATTTGTCTCTGTCCATTCTTTTTCATCTCTAATTCTCCAAAATGGAAGATAGTAACTATAAGATTAGTCATTTAACACAGTAACTTCAATGCTTTTTTGTAGGACAAACTTCTGGATTTATGGCTGGAGAGACCTTTAATAAATATAGGTGATCACTCAAGTTTTAACTTATAAAGAAAAACACATATCTAAAAATAGTTTTAATGATCTGTCTTTTCTATACAAGTATTTTAATTAGTGTATCTTTTACAAGTTGCAGGCTTATTCATATTTCTAGTTCTTTCTTAGAAACAACTATCTCCTTAGAACAACATGCTTTCTTTATCCTCTGTTCATAATTATTAAAATTTGTTCATATAGAAAATGTAGCACAGGACCTATATATCTTCAATAAAGTTATCTTACATAATTTTAGATTTTTCTTAAATACCATCTTTTCCATGAAACTACCCTTGAACATCATAGTTTAAAACTGCTTCTTCCCTTTTCATTTTTTATGTAACTCTGTTCATTTGAATTAATTTTGCCTTAAAGTTATGTCTACACACATTTAAAATTTGGCTCAAAGTTTGCTCAGAACCTAGTGACCTGTAATCTAACAAGGTGTTCAAACAGACTGTAGCAGCTGAGTCTCTGCCAATAAAAAGCATCCAACTGGTCATATCATGTTCAAATAATATCTATAAGAGTTGTAATCAGGTTGACTCTACATCACACTTCCATTGTGGCATTGCTTTCTCTGCAGGTAAATATAATGTTTCCATCCAGGGGAGTAGAGCATTCTACATACTTTTGGTCAAGATTACTGCTAAATACTTGTAACACAATTGAGGCCAATTAAAATCTGTAAAACGTGGGGTTTTGAAACTTTGCCTTTTAAACACTCAGCTGTTTCCCCATGGTTTTATGGTTTATGTCTACAATATCAGCCAAAAGTCTCATGTGTTTACAAGCAGGACTTTTGGAAGGTTATATCATAGGGATGCTATATTTATCAGTGGAGTGATCTATTGAAAAGTTCATAGCTACATGTGAGCCTCTATATATAAAGTGTAGCCTCTATAAAGTGCATGACTTGGGATGTGCTATCCCCTGGCTATTTTCCTCATCTTTATTTGCTTCTTGGCTGCCATAGGTTGAGCAGCTTTCCTCTGGCATATCCTTCCACTGCAGTGTTTTTAATTTAAAGCCAGCAAAACATGAATTGAACCTACTTGAAACCAGGAGACAAACTAACTTCTCCTTCTTTAAATTATGGGTATCAGGTATTTTATCCTAGTGATGAAAAAGTGACTAATACAAATACTTTGCACTAGAGTAGTGGGCTCATTGGTATGACTACTTGACCAGGTAATTTAGAAACATTTGGAGCTGGTATACAGGAGAGGCTCAGAGTGATGGGCTAAAAAAAATTCTAGAATGCTATAAACAGAACTTGATGGGGGATTCTAATCAGAGCTCAGAAGTTCAGGTGGTGAAACAAAGGTTAAGCTCATGAGGTTTCAGTTAGGAATAAAGATTCTGTTGGAAACTGGACTAGAAACCATGTGTATTAAATTCTGGCAAGGAACTTGTCTACATTTTGCCCATGTCCTGTGATTGTAGATTATGGACAGTGGATGAATGGATCTGGAACAAGTTTCAAGGCAGCCCAACTTTCAGGCTGTGGCATGGGCACTGTTGGCGGCTTTTAGCTAGATTTGGTGAGGAATTGGTAGCAAAAGTCAAAGCCAAAAATTTTGAAAAGCTTAATCTGGGCCAAATATAAACCACCTGTAAAACTGGGACAAAGGTAGGTATGGTTGATGAGTTTAGCAATAGAAAAAGAAGCCAATTACTTTGCATTGGGACAAAAGAAAAAATACCTTGAAGGAATCTCTGGAAAGTGTCCAATCCCACCTATCACAGGTTCAAGGGTGTAAAAGGGTAAATTCCTTTGAAATACTTGGAGAAGAGAGCCCCATGGTCCTCTGCTCATTCCAAGATACCTAAGGAAGTATAAACTTGAGTTCAGCCATCCATGCCATCAGTGGCCTCTGAAGCCATTGGAGCAGAGGGGCAAAGGCTACTCCTCGACCTGATAGCAGAACCTGGCATCATCTGTGTGGTGCTAGTTTTCAGGCATGTAGAATTAAAGAGCTGTGGGGTATGAAGGCTTCCACCCAGATTTCAAAGGAAGGCCTGGGAGCCAAGCTATGTGCCACTGTGAGGGTAATGTGTGAAGCTGCGAGAATGAAGCTAAAGGTTCAGTGCAGGCCCAGGAAGTTGAAGATGACAGGAACATGGATCTTCTGTTGAGAAAAGCCACAAAAGGTGAGCAGAGCCAGACCAAGACAAAAGTCATGTGAACTACAACCAGAAAGACAACAGGGGCTCCTGATCAAGAGATTTAGAGTTCACAACTATCCACAAACTATCGCGGATGCTGAACCTGGAGCTAAAGACAACGTTTATCCTACTTTGGTCTTGTTTTGGTCAGCTTCCTTTTTATTTACCTATTTCTCTCATTTATGCCTTTGTTTTTTTGGGGGGGAGGGCACCAGGGATTGAACTCGGGTCCTTGCGATTGCAAGGCAGGCCACCGAACCGCTGAGCTAAATCCCCGGCCCTCTTTTATGCCTTTGTATTTTAGAAGTATTTCAATTTTTGTTTACACAGGGCCTTACAGCTAGAAATTTGCCTTGAGACTCAGAGGAGTCTCTGGACTTGGACTTTTCAGCACTGCTGAAACAGTTTAAGGGTTTGGCAACTCTTAAAGATGGACACAATACATTTCACAGAATGAGATGGACATTAGTCTTTAAGGAGTCATGGTCAGAATGTTAAAATTTATATAAAGAATGTCCCCTAGAAGTCTCATGTGTTTAAAAGTGGAGCTTTTGGGGAGTGACTGGATGACTGGGATGCTATAATCATCAGTTACATGTGCTGTTAGAAGGCAGTACATGGACAGAATAAGTGTGTCACTTGAAGTGTCCCCTGGAGCACAAAATTTCCTTCTCTGGTTGCCCATCTGTCTCTGCTTCCTGGCTACCATGGCTTGACTATTCTTCCTGTGCTGTGCCCTTCCATCATACTGCTTTCACCTCAAAGCCAACCAAACATGAACTGAGTCCACTGGAAACGTGAGACAAATAAACTTCTCCTTTAATTTGTAGCTTCCAGGGATATTATTACAGTGACAGGAAAGTGACTAAAGTGCATGGTGTAATACTTGCTTATTACATTTTCTTGGAATATAAGCTCCATACAGGAATCATTTATATTTTGTTCACAACCTTAAGCCCTGTAATTTTGGCTGGCATCTAGAAGTTACTTAGTATATATTTGTTGAATGAATGCTATTCCACTCAGAATATTGCCAGTTCTCTAGTGTTTTCCAGTTTACTTCTCTTAAATCTCTCACTCATACCTTAAAGTCATGATGGAGGCCATTCCTGACCTTCTAGAGCATGACAGGGAATCTAGCAGTGCACATTTCTGTCATGTTGAACTCACTGACTATAATTTTACATTTAATTAAATTTGATTAATGCAAGTCCAGGAAGGCAGACACCAAAATTGCTTCCTCTGCCCCCCTTAATATTGTAGTCCTAGTGGCTATCTTGTTAGAAACCTGATGCTCAATACATCTGCCTACTGCATACATTATGGTGGTGTTTCATATCATACACTAATTCTATTTCATAAGTAAGTCTCTACCTATCAGATATACCCCGGTATAAGACTTCTGAATCCAACACCTGCAATCCAATTTGCCCACATTCAGTTTCTTGAAGATATCATCCTCACCTTATCCACCTTTTCCTCTGAGGAGCTCTATCTGCCTCCCCCAATATTTATCATACCCTTTATCCTTTTTCTGTCAACATATTTTAAATAACCTAGTTTAAATGCTATTTTCCTAAGAAATCATACCATGTATTAAAAATTCATCCTATGTCAGATTAGTGTGTTATCACAAATCTTATTCCTTTCCTTCAGAAATATGAGTCCATTGTAAAATATTCACTCATTTTTGTAAATATTTTCCTGATGCCTATTTACCTGATGCAAAGTACAAAGGTAGCCTAACATTGCCTACACTGCCTACCGTGGTGACCATGAATGATGAGGAGTTAGCATTTGCTTTCAAACGAGTACACTGTGAAATGGCTATTGCTTTTCTGAGGTTTTAAAGAAGGTATTAGGCTCTCACTTTTACTCATTCCAACGAGGGATCATAGTAACATTCTTTTTTCACTGTTTTACTAGTGAATATAAGAATTTAACAAGCATTTGCTTTAAAAATGAAAAAAATAGGATTTAGAATGCATAGAAATTGATACACTAATCTCCAGGACTGAAGACTGTATATAAGTTACCAACCCCAGTTATTTATCTGAGAGATTTCTCAAAACTAGTTTACTAGCATCATTGTTTATAGATCAGGCTTTTACACATTGACATCCCAGAAACCTCTAAAGTTAAAGACAAAACTCTGAGCTATGCAGACATTTCAGGGAGAAGTTCTGAGAGCAATGAAGTAACTTTTAATAGACTATACTTTTCAGACTATCCTTTATGAGCTTTGCATATTTTAGAATCCATAAGCATATATTTGGACCTTATTCTTCACATCTTTTAAAAAGACTTCTAAACTTTTAAAGCTGGAGAAATAGCATAATGCCATAATAGTATAGTTCAGAGTATCTGTTATACTATTTTAGTCCTTATTTATACTTTGTTTCTCAGACTACGGAAACTATTCATTATTTACACATATGTGTCCTATTTATTTCACTTAAGAGCATTGCCTCAATATGTAAAAATTTAGCTATAAATGTCTCTAGCTTCTCATTCTTTATGACTGAGTAGCACTCCATTTTATATTTAAAAATTTTTTCTTTATCCAGTCTCCTATTGATGGGCAATTGGGCTGTTTCCAAATTTTAAGCGTAAGTAAGGACTAAAAGCTATAATACATAATTTTAAATAGGAAGAAAAGGTGCAAAGTGGGAGGGGAAATGGGAGGGGTGGGGAAAAGAAAGATGGGAATGGAATTAATATGAGAAACAGAAAAAAATGGAAACAAAGTCTTTGTAGATAGGGAGGGGTAGAGGGGTTGAAGGGCGGGCAGGGAATGGGGAAATAATAAGAACCAAGATGGTTTATATAAAGGTGCAAATTTGCAATGATGAATGTCACTACATTGTATATCTTAAATGTACCAATAAAATTAATTAATAAAAAAATACAATTCAGAGAACTAAATCAAGACATATAAAGATTCTATAGGAAGAATTTTTGGTTTTATACTGAGATGTTAGTAATGTGTCCCAGTTACTTGGAAGAATGAAGCAAGAAGAATTCAAGTTTGAAGCTAGCTTGGGGAATTTAGCAAGAATCTGTCTCACAAATTTAAAAAACAAATTAAAAGGCGGATATGGTAATTCTATGCTCCCTGTGAGGAAAAAAAATTACACTAAATGGAGGATTTCTTCTCCTAGTTTCACCTAGTTTTGTCTCTTTACTAAAAAGAACTGGTTAGCTTTTTTGAGCCTCTAGATAGCATTACAACAGGATGGAACAAAAGAGATCAAGGCATTGTAGTGGCCTGGGAGGCCATAGAATAAAAAGAGAAGGTGTTAGAGAAGTATTTGAAGCTGACAGGTTTTAAAGTAGAAGATACAGATGACCAGAACTTGCCCTACTAAAAGCTGTTTTTTGATATGGGTTCCACATATGTATTTTTCTTATAATTCTTCCAATTACTTCTCCCAAACTCTCTGCACCCAGTATGGCACATAACCCACAGATTCTAAAACAAATATGGAATTCTTAAGATTTGCCCATGGTATTTGTGTTAATTTTTAAAAATTTTATTTCATTTTTGGTATCGGGGATCGAACTCGAGTCCCTGTGCTTGCAAGGCAGGATATGGAACCACTGAGCTAAATCCCCGGCCATGTGTTATTAAAAAGAGTTCTTCCAATATACGTCTTATGAGACCAGATTATATTTCTTGGAAAGAACCTGAGAAATAATTATTTTTCTTTCAAAGGCAAACATGAACAGAGCATTCCAGGGCAATTCCCACTGTTGGTGATATAGGTATGCAATTCAAATATGGATTCCTTTGGAACTGAGGAAAAGGATTCGATAGGAAAAAAGTTACCAGAGCTTTCTCTCTACTTAATTACCCCTAACTCTTCCTTTTAGACACTAGTCCAGTGTATTTAAAAGTCAGGTGCCAGTAAATATCTATGCAAAATGAGGGAATCAAATGGGAAAAAAATTTCAAAGGGGAGGCTGGGAGGCAGTCACCCGCACTCATCCAAAAGAAGGTAACCATGGGCAGTGCACATTGACTTATGTGAATTAGGCATAATTAATACATGCACAGCTCCTTTGGTAGATAACATTGAACTAAAGAAATATAGGTAGCAAATTAGATTTAAAAAAAGCAAGTAGGAGAATGACTAATTATGAGTTCTATGAACTGTTTTTCAAGATGCCTCATTCCTATAGATATTACTTGGGAATACTTATACTGTAAAGGTAGTTGTGCTGGACCAGCCAATGTTAAATGGGGTATTTTCCCGGGACTGCTTCCCATTTATTTGAATAGAAATATTCTAGGAGAAAATGTTCCACCCTATTATATTTTAAAGTCAGTTGCCACTCCCAGCAATCCCTGTTCTACTGCTTTCTTTCATCTTCTCTGTAGCTTTCAAGGAAACATCAAGTAACAGATTTCTGTCTTCTTATAATTATATACTGCTGTTAGGTCAGAACCTTGGATTTCCTTAAAATGCAGTACATTAGTTGGTCGGATTGTCCATGTGTGTATATAAAATATAAATGATAAAATATTTGATGGCATTATAATAGATATCATAAGCATTTTGGATCTCCACAATTTCATTGAATATTTATTAAAATTAATTTCCAGTACATATTAAATGCTTGTTTGTAGCAACGACCAACCCAGCAGAAGAGCTTCCTTTTTGTCATTTAATAATGGGGATTGAGATATCATTGTTGGAGACTGGTAGTTTAAAGCAGTAATCTGTAGAAATAATACTTCCTGGCAGAAAAGAAAAAGCATTTCACATAAAAACAGAAGAAAACAGAGATAAGGTCTTAAGAAACCATGTGACAGGTTAGCTAGGAGAAACTATGTTTAGAACTACTTTGGGCTGATAAAGACATTTAAACCTACACTGATTAGATACTTTGACAATTCAGACTTTTGGCTCATCTCTGTCACAAAGGAAAAGTAGGCATTTGGTGGGCACAGTGGATGGCTCAAAAACAATCTATAATGGTAATATATAATTGTATATATATATATATATGCATTCAAAATGTATTATTAAATTTTCCTTACTGTTCCTATTTCGATATACATAATACAATTTGTGAGTTTTTTCAGAGTATCACTTGATCATACCCATTTTGGAAGAAAAGACATATTAAAATATTCACATTATTCTTCCTAAGATGCACTAGTTATGTTTCCAAAAACACAAACATTATAACTTAAGAAGGGACAGGACTTGGAAGGCAAAATATCTACTCAAACTAAATTCCATAACATAAACATCTTCCTATGCTTGCATCTAGATACAACTGAAGGGTTACACAAATAAATATAATAAAGGCATTTAATTTTTCTTCATTTAATCAAGTGTGGTTCCTTTATTTTAAAAAAAAACTTGTCCTCTTTTACACTGTTGTTTTTAGAGGGCATAAAGAGTATTTTTAGACCAGTTCTCTAATATATGTAATTCAGCTATAATAAAAAAATACCAAATAGTTTTTCTGGTGTGAATAAACTATAATGGCACATAAGATCCTAATGATATCATTGACAATGTGAAATAGGAAGAAAGGGGCTAAAGGAATAGGGAAAGTGGGAAGGGTAGGGGAAAGGGAATAAGGGAAAAGAAAAAAATATGAGAGAATGAAAAAATGGAAATGAAGTGTTTGTAAACGCGGAGGGGAGGAGTGGGTAAAGGGAGGGCAGGAATAAAGGGGAAAAAAATGAGAACCAAGACCTGTCATGCAAAGGTACAAGATCCCAATAATGATTGTAACTGTACTGCATACCTAAAATGTACCAATAGACTAAAAAAAAAAATGGATCTGCCTTGGTGTATTTCCCCAAAGGCCAAAGAAACAGTATGAGCAAAGAGTGTTACTCAATGGAAAGAAAATAAGTGCACATGTGAAATAATTGCAATATTTTTGTCAATACATTGCATTCAAACATTTATAACAATCACATTCTAAATTGTCTTGATACATTTTCAAGTTGTGATTATTTTGAAGGACCTTTTTAGTTCATTTAAAAAAGTAATCTGACCTTAAGTTGTTCTTCCAGAGCAGCAGTTGCATGATCTCCACTAGATTCGTCAACAACTACCACCATGTGAGTGAGAGAATTGACCCTTACTTGTTCCTGTTCCAGATCTTCTTGAAGCACCTGAAAGATAATTGTTTTTCAAAAAGAAAGTTAAAGTAACAGTCCAAATGGTAATTTTCAATCATTTCACCACAAATGTATGCACTTTAGTTCTGCTGTATGTGGGATAATTTCTCATTAAACTAAAAGGTTTAAGCAAATTTGCTACAACAGCACTCAGCATAATTTGCATTTTCTATTGCCAATTAAACTGGAAAGTATAAAGAGAAACCATGCATAGACAAAGTGACAGGGCTGGGGATTCAGCTGGGTGGTTCTGCCACCTGCCTCATGAGTACAAGGACCCAAGTTTGATCTCTGTTACAAAAAAAAAAAAAAAAAGTGACTGACGGTTAAAGTTAGCCATTTTTCTTCCTTATCACACAACTTCTCCCCTTTTCAATAACTTTTTTCCATAAATTACCCATACTTCTGTCCTCTTCAATCTTTTCTACTTTATTTAAGTTCTGTAATACCACAGAAATCAGAAAAACTGTTTTGACCCAACAACTTCCCTGCTACTTTCTTATGCTATATATTTACCTTCACCAAAAACGGTTTTGTTTTTTATGCTTAGTTTGCAACTACGCTATTATTCACTTTGCCCCTATTCTATAGAATAATCTTGCAAAGTTAACCATCCATTTTCAGCTTCCCAAATACAATACCTATTTTTGATAGCATTTTGCATGGCATTTTAATGACTAGACTACTTGGCCACTGCTTTATTCTTTACACAGTCTTCCCCCAAGTTCCATGCACCACCCTCTCCTCACTATCCTTCTACCAAACTGTGTGCTGCCTTTTACCTTGTATGCTGGTCTTCTACTCTAAGTATAAATCAGATGCTATGCTTCTGTATAAAAACCAATGGAAAAGCATCCCATTAAATAGCAAATTTCAAATTTTCCATGAAATATTTACATTATCTAGCACCTGCCTACCTCACCAATCTAACTACATATGTCCTTGCCCTTTCATACTATTTTTCAGATATGTTTGCCTCTCCTCTTCCATAAATGAGTCCAACTATACCCTCTGCCTGATCTGTTTTTTTCTCCAGACCTTTAAATGATCTCTCCTCAAAATTCAAATCTTAAGTTAAATGTCATCCTCCCAGGGAGATTTGCCATGAGCACCGTCTTCTATAAATTCCCCCTAGTTATTTTCTAGTTTTATCATTTTCTTAATCCTAACATTGTCACTGCTCAAAACTTTCTGCATTAGTTTTGTCATTCGTTATTTTATTTCTCATTATTGGAACCTAAGATCCACTAGAAAAGAGATATTCTCTGTATTGGTCACTCTACCTAATCCAAACAAATAAAAATCAGACAATGAAAAAATCAGTGGTATCATGTGTGAAGGGGTGGTGAGGGTATATACAGATGAATATGATCATTTGTGATCAGATATGCTTGACTGGATATATTATGACCAGATACGTTATACAGAGGTTGCAATATAGAAAGGTTTTTGGTATAACTATAAGTGCACCAACCTTGGCAAAAATTAACACTATTTCTTAACTGAACCCTGGGATAAAACTAGAATAATTTAATTTCTAGCTTTCTAGCTTATAAACACGACTCTGAAAAAGTCTTTCTTTTCTTCAATCAAATAATACTATAAATTAGTACTTGCAATCATTTAAAAAAGCATGGTGTGAATTTCTTGGCAAAGATAAACGGGAGTAAATTGAAGAATAAATACAAAGTAAAGACAGGAGGACTAAAAAGAATTGTCTGCTAGAGAATCAAGACATCCTGCCCAGGATTTGAAGATCCAAGACCCTACCCTGCCACTGTAATTATTATTGGGATTTCTCTGAAAAGGTATTCAAAATTTATAACAATTGTACTTGCTTCTTAGAACACCTTTTTAATAATATAAGAAAGAAGCAGCAGATATGGGACATGGGTGGTCTATTATTTTCTGGGATTGCTGCTTTCTCTACTTACAAAACAACAGTGCTTACACCTATGCTCTTAGTTCTTCAAACGGTATAGCAGGTGTAGTAGGGGGAACTTATTAGTATGGCTGAATCACAATCTTAAATGCACGAACATTTTTATCATACGGCTTATTTTTCAAGCCTCAATATTTTAAAGCACTGTAAAAATTTCTTCTTTTTACATCCTCTCTCTAGATGTTCATGCTATATTTTCAAGTAAAGCAATTTAGGACAAAATGACTATGCATCTATTTTGTGTGAGGAGTCTATACTGTCTATCACGCCTTTGACATTCCAGAGCTTACCCTGCTTAATAACTCTTTCTGCCAAAAATGGAAACATTAACATTTAGAGTTGCCCTTGACAATCATGTGAAGTCTGTGTTTTCTGAGTTACATAAGCTAGGAC
This sequence comes from Fukomys damarensis, assembly GCF_012274545.1. NCBI lineage: Eukaryota > Metazoa > Chordata > Mammalia > Rodentia > Bathyergidae > Fukomys > Fukomys damarensis. The sequence continues at coordinate 28,174,106 of NW_022900951.1, forward strand.
TGGGAACATTTTAAGATTACCAGTTAGAAATGTCAAGAATGTTTAAAATACTATTTTAATGACCACTGTGTTATCAGTTTCTTCAACTGAACTAATTTTTTTTCTACCACTCAATATTGAAAATATATATAATTACAAATATTAAAACTACTGGAAAAATGCCATACTTATCATATTTTGTAAATTATTTTCAATATGTTTTAGTATTTGATTCATAAAATGCTCATTTCCAACTCAGATTGAGTCTTTCTAAAGTATATGTAATCAAGTGTACTATTTATTATTTTCTGGTAATTATTTTAGACTGATTTTGCTTTGCATATCAATTTGTTCTAAAATCTGAAATGATATTCTTGTCATATTGATCAAGTATTTACCTTTTGTGCTTTGCAGAAGTTCTAACACAAAGTGTCACTAAAGTTAGTCGTGAGTTGACCATTTTTAAAATCAAATACAAGAAACTTTTGGACTTGTAATGAGGAAATAGAAATGGAGGAATAGAGAACGGGCTCCCTATATGGCTCAAATTCTTCTGGAGTCCTAGCACTGGAGTACATCAGCGCAAACCATTTTTGAATACTAAATTATTTCAGCATCTTTTCTCATGTATGGATTGTAAAATTCTACATCTTCTTTTTCTCCTAATTGTAGATTAAATTATAAAAAATTAAACAGACCTTTCCACATGCAATCAATAACTACAAGATAGCAACTATTGCAAAATTTCCTATTTTCTTAGATTTCAACTCCGAAAGTATGCACCTGTGAACATTAAAGCATTAGCTAATCTCTCCAATATCATCAGCAGACCAAAGATTATAAAATGTCCAATGTTCAGGGTCTGTTTTTGAAAGGTAATTCTTGAAAATAGTCGTGTCAAGTATAAAAATGTATGTTAAAATGTTAAGTCCATCTGCCAGCCTAGGTATCTTTATCATTAGGATAAAGAATGCCTATCTTACCTACTTGGGATCATGGATTCTCAAGAATACTAATTTCTTTTAAATCCACTAAAGTTTGGTTAGCTATTTTTAATTAAAAGTTTAGTTAAATATTGACTTCTTTTGTATTTGAATTTCTCACGACTAGATTTTATACGATGGAAATTTACTGTCATTTGCTAATTAAGCCTGAAATATGAACCAGATTATTTCCAAATATAGATGTATCCCCAGAGAAGTACTTTAAAGTTTTGTCTATCAGAATGTAATATATTCAAATAAAAATACTGTAATATATAATTGTTAAAATGTTTTCCTTTATTGAAAGCTTACAATTTAGAAACACATGTAAGTACATATATTAGCGATTTTATATTTCTTGCCATAACTTTTATAACACAATACCTTTATAACACCAGATTTTAAAAAATCTGTCATGCTCCTAATTAAATTTCTATACCATTATTAGATAGATACAAATGTCAGCGATGTTTGTTCTCTAATGTCAAATAACAATCTTTTTCCTTATGACAAGAGAAAAGGACAACAGTGAAATTTAACATTAAAAATGCTTAGATTTGACAAACTCGGATTTTGTTAGACCTCTGTGAATTTTTCTTCCTCAAATAATTCTCTAGTTAAAGTACCTGACCAAATTAGTTACTCCCTTAGTACATGATTCCAATTTGACTTTTCGCCTACTTCCTTCAAATGCCACCAAAAGTACTGAATTTTCACCCCATTCAAGTTGGTTTTCATTAGGAGATTCCGACTATCATTAGAAAAAGTCAGTTGGAGTTTTCTCTAGAAATATGCCATTTACTTTTTCTTAGCACACATGTGAAATCCTACTTTAAAAATAAAGAACATGGAAGTATAGAAGGATAGGGGAATTTGCATTTTCAGTTCAGAGGTGAAGTACAAGTAACAGATAGGAAATATAATAGAAAACAAGACAAAATGGGTCTTTAGTATGCTTTATGGAAAGATCTGCAATGTTTCCTTTACCCGTAGTATACATTCAGCTACCTGGTTAAGAAAAAAGCAATGACCACCTTTCCATATAGTTTACTTCATTCCTCCTCCTACATCAAGAAATAATGACTAAGAAACAAGAACATTTGTTCGACATGGACTGTCAGACTAGTCTCCAAAAATATTTCAAAATATGTACAATGAGAAAGATGCTTAATTGCAATAAGGAAGTTTAAGTAGTGAGTAGTGTTTTAGCTTACCTCAATAAACATGCACAGAGAAAAGATTACTAAGAACAAAAGTTCTATCAAACACAAAATTTGCAAAGGCTATTTGAAATCAGAAGACTTTCTCGGGAGAGTGATTAGTCTAACAACTTTGAAAGTAATTACTTACAAAACTTATCTCAGAAATTCAAAAACCCCCAAGATATTAATGGTGAATATATCTGAACATGAATTTCTTTATAGAAAAGCTTATAATCCAAATTAGTGTTAGGATTCCTCATGAAGTGATGGTGAAGCAAGAAATTTATCCTACTCTTCCTCTTCTTTCCTATACTTTATTTTCCCCCTTTTCCTATCATCTTCACAATGGACTATACTCTGTATCCCCTGTTGCCCTTTATGAAATGATATGAAAATGACTTCCATTTTTTATTTTCAGTCAAATATGCACTTTGCTAAGTCCGTTGGTCACAGTATTGTCTAGCACCCATGAGGATCTATTTATAGCATATTAATTGTTGTAAATTTGTCAAATATTTTCAATGAACTTCCCAACAGGTTCTCTAAGAAGAGCTTTTTATTTTGATACCCACTTACTTAAATGTGATTACACAGTTTTATTAGTTTTCCTATCAGAAACCATTGTTTTTTTCTTTGTATTAGAAGTACATCTTCATGTTTCTGCTAAATCCTAAGCTACCAAAGGGGATTGGGTGTTCTGAGAGACCACTTAAATGAGGAAATCTGAAAGACTGTAAAAGCATTTAAAGTTTTCCAATAGTGAGAAGGAGGCTCAGTAAACTAGAAAAACTGCTTTAAAAGCACAGCAGATAATGTGCCCATAAATATTTCACAGTATAAATGGAAAGATATACAGTATGAAGTAGACTGAACAAAAAATGGCATGTTTATAAAGAGGAAGTATAAGAATAATCAAAGGTGTAAAATCTTAAGGCCAGGTTCAAATTCTGGATGTATCAGTCAGGTGACCTTAAAAAAGTTTCCAACCACACCAACTTTGGCTTTCTACTTTGCAAAATTGAGATTATCGAGGGGTTATGACATGGGTATTGAAGTTTCTTATGAATAAGGTAGAGGTATTTAGCATTTTGCCTGGTACAGAGGATAAACTCAAACATTAACATCCAATTAGCTTTATAAAATTATATTTAGGCGCACTCACTTTAAAGAAATTAACCAAGAGTACAAGAACCGAATATTCACCTAACTCATCCTTATCTAATGCATTTGGCCACCATCCTGGGATAGACCTAATACTGAAAGGGAATGTGCTTTTGGGAAAAGAGAGACTGAAGCTACAATTAAGGCCTGGAAAATATATAATTAATTTTAAATCCTTATAAGTTCTACTGATTATTCCCCTGAGGAGACAGTATCACTGCTCACATCACAGCCTTACTTTCTTCTCTAATTTCTTGCTGTTCCTCCTCAGTCCATTGAAAGAAAGAGATACAGGGCAGATGTGAACACATCATTCCTTAATCATTTTTTCTTCTGAGTGTTTCATGCACAGCTATTTCCAGCCTGCTCTTTTCCACCACTGCTCACTCCATGTTCCTACACTTTTGGGTACTCAGGCTCTCGCTCGTCCATCCAGAAATTCCCAGTACTAGACACCAAGTACCACAATACCTCCGCATCTCTTTTCTACTTTTCTGCATACTCTTAGCTCTAGTACCTCAGCTGGAGTCACGGCTCATTGGAATCTCAGAACAGAAAGGGGGAGAGTCTGGATCAAAGGCAGATAGGTAAAGGTTAAAAATGATACCTATCTAGGTGTTGTGGTGCATATATGTAGTCTCAGCCATAGAGCAAACTGAGGTGGATGGTCACTGGAAAGCATGAATTGGATACTAGTATAGACAACGTAATAAAAACAGATTCAGGATAAAATCAGAACAGCAAAAAAAAAAAAAAAAAAAAAAAAAAAAAAAAAAAAAAAAAAAAAAAAAAAGCCTAAGAATCACGGCTGAAATTATTTTGGGCAATTTTTAGTGTCTCAGAATGCATTTATTCATCTATAAAATGTCTCCAAGACAGGTTTAGTGCTGGAGTTAAGTGAGAAACTACATACATTAGAATCAGCTAGATTATGTTTAGAGTTAGTAGGTAGCGAAGAAATGCTTATTTTCTTCTCTGTATGACACCACTTCCTTATTTCATTCATATGCTTAGGTCCATGGAAAAAATCCTTCTGAGCATCAGTATTTATTCATAATTTCCTTAGGAACCAAGTATACATTCATTTTACTATTGTTGTTTTCTTTACTTTTTAATTTGTCTTGTTTTTTTGAGACAGGATCTCACTATACAGTTCATGCAGGTCTTTAACTCACTACGTAACCCAGGCTGGCCTTAGAGTCCCAGTGACTGCTTGCCTTAGCCTCCTGAGTGCTGAGACTATGGAAATGCAGCACCACACATTGCTGAGTATATCACTTAAATACTAAATATTTTTAGCATGCTGAAACTGTAAAGCACCATGTACAAGTCTGATTGGCTTTATGATTCTTTGTAGAAAATATTTAGATATTTAACTGGTAGCAATGCAAAATGCTATGCAATAGACATTATCATTAGTTTCACCAAATCACAAAACTACTAGTTGGCCTATCGGAGACCATGTTTTTTCACAACAGAAACCTCAAACATAAATCAATTGTATTTAATAGTGAACTACTTTATATTATTTAACAGAGACGTGATGACACATTTAGCCTTATTCTTAATACGAAATTGATTCATGGTCTTGTATTTGCTTATCTTCGGAAAGGGAATTAAATGCCTTAAAATTCATGTTATCATATCTGGTACAGCTTTCTTGCAAAAAGGTTTCCCTAAAATGTAACCTCAAATATTTTAGAGTTAAGTAATTCATTTACATTATTAATGCTGCATTACCTAGTCAAAGGAATTAAAAGTAATTTGTATAGTTCAGAAAAGTGGAGACACTACATGAGACTCACTGAAAAAGAAAGAAATGTATAATAAGGTCTTTTATTTTTCTTTTTAAATAATCCCACCCTAGATATTAGAAGCTTCTAATAAGGAAGTAGTACAAAAACAATTAAGTATAAAACTAAAGTTAATACATCTAAGACAAGGAAGTCCTGTACCTGGATAAATTTAGTATGTGTATTAATGAACTTTCAAACAAATATGATATTCTGAGCAGTTATTAAACCAATAAACAGGAAATTCTAATTAGCAATCTGTCATAAACATTTTACTCATTAAAATAACATGGGAGAAAGAAGAATCCAAGTTTGTAATTTTATTAATATTTTAATAAAAACTGGCATTATCAAATGTGAAAATGCATTCTTGCTATCTGCTGTTAATAGAATGAGAAACTATATGATTTAATAGATCTTTAAAAAGTATACGACTGTACCACACATGTACAACTATATATACTATACAAATATGATGCTAAGCTTTATTTATGTCAAAAAAGTATTATTACCACACAGTGTCATAGTCAATAGTTTAAAACCATTAACATATTTGAATAACAGAATGAAACAGGTATGGTAAGAATATAGGAAAGTAAAAGATAGAGGGTCTCAGAGACATTAACTCCATATAAGCTACTTTAACGATATGTTCTGTGTTTACATTTTAGTTATTTTCTTGCCTCTACACACAACTCTTTATTGTTGTCAAATGTTCATATTCCTGTCAGAAAGAGAAAGTAATGAAGACTGAGCAGAATTAGTTAGAACTATTCAAGCACCTGTTCTAAAAATTATTGATCAATTTTTTGTTAAGTGTTGTGAATATTGGAGAAACATAAGTAATGTCTGGTTATGAGGCTATAGTATGGCATATTGTTTTTCTTGACTATATTGTTACATTTAATTCCATAAGCGTATAAATTTCATTAGCTATGGGTGCAAAAGGAACTCCATAGCAGTAATTAAGGCCATGTCATTTTATCTTACTAACGTTGACAAGAACTTGCTAGTAATTAAAGGCACTATTTGACCTTGTGGCATTCTTGAGTTTCATCTGAATCATTCATCCTCCTCCCAAACACTGTATTCATCTCTGATATTACCAATTTTCTTAATTTTATTTCTGAGCCACCAACTGTCCAGACTAAGAATCTATTCCTTTGAGTCCCTTGCTCATTCTGTATGTCTGTTTGCTCAATTGTTGAGCTGCAAAATTCTTGTTATACTTGTTCAAAATTTTCATCGACACTGCCTTCATTCAGATTGTGTATTGTATACTTTCTGCAATATTCTATCTTCTCCTCTAGATTCCTGCTTCTCTGTCCTCTCACATGTTTTATATGATATATCTTCCTAAAATTAATTTTTATAGCCAAACGTGGTGGCACACACCTATAATCTCAGCACTCTAGGAGTCTAAGAAGGTAGGAGGATTCCAAGTTTGAGCCCAGCCTGGTCAACTTAGTGACATAGTGAGGTCCTGTCTCAAAATAAAAATGAATAAAAAAGGCTGAGGTTAGCCTTTTGGTGTCCTGCCTTGCAAGCGCAAGGACCAGAGTTCAATCCCTGGTACAAAACAAAACAAAACAAAACAAAACAAAAAAAAGAGAGAGAGAGAGAGAAAGGCTGAGGACGTAGCTCAATGTGAATGACCTGAGTTCAGTCCTCAACACCAAAACTAAACTTTTCTAAATTGCAGTTCTGTTTAATTCAATTTTTTCCACAAAGACAATCTCCTATGACCTACAGAACAACTTCCAGTGCCCAAATCTTGTATATAAGACTGCCCATGACCAGGCTTTAACCCTCTATCATTAGCCATAGTGCTGGTGTAGTATAACTGCAATATATAAGTACAGGTAAATAATGATAAGTTATTTACATTTCCACAATATTTTGTCAGCTAAAACAAATCAGCATTAAAAAAGAAAAAAAAAGAAAATTCCCATATGCTGTATTTCACCTTGTGTAATGATCACTTATTTTCTATTATTTTACATGATGTACTGGAATGTGAGCTTCTTAGGGAGATATCATCTAAATTTGGCCTCTATATTCTTCACAGCACCATGTACTTTAGGAGTGTTTGTTCGGTGATATGGAATAGAATGCAATGGAATGAAGTGAAATGTCAGATCTTTTGGCAAGATTACACCTAAACCTTCCCTGTTACATGAACACCTCGATCACTTTAAAGGTCACTGGTTGAGAGTATTTCACAATCTTGGCAACCTCAATATTTGAGTTTAACTAAGCTTCAAGGAAAGGACAGATGACTGAGCTTTAAGAAGAGCATTTTATTTGTATTGATCAGGATTTAATGTAGAATATTCACTGAAATCTGAGCACAGCATATGTGTTACATTTATATCTACCAATTGTAACAATTTTATGGAAAGAAATTTGCTGAGAAAGTCAATTTAAAAAAAAAAAATTTGCCGATAAAGCCACTGAGACATCGTGTCTATGACAAAAGTCTAAATTTTTCAAAAGAATTGGAATCCTAGCCAGCAAACCAAGATTTTCATTTGACCCAGTCTGAGTGTCATGAGATTGAAGATTCCACAATATTTCCCTTTTGATTAAAAACCCCTCCTAAATGGCAAACTGCATTTCCATTAATTAACACTCAATTCCAGAACATGCTTTTAACTCCTCAATATTGCTTCCACCGAGAAATCCCTTACCAACATCACTAATAGAATATCTCTCTTAATACATAAATGTGCAGCCACAATTATTTCTGACATAATTCTTCAAAGAAGAGCAAGAGGCCCAAAGTACTCATTCCCCAGAACCACTCCTTAGTATCTCAGATCAAAACTAAACCTCTACATTCTCTCTTTAAAGCAATATCTATGAATTCTAAGTGGTTTACTCCATTTTTTTTTTTAGCTAATTGAACTTTTGAGTCACCTAGAGTTAATGGATTGGTTAGATTTAACAGTAACCATCAATATAGGATCAACTGCTTTACTTAGTAATTGGTAGATTTCGCAAAAGTGCCTCCATGACATTTCAGTGGTTGGATTTCTAACCTGCCCCATAATAAAATGCTGTGGAAATGGAGACAACAAAAGATCATGTCACAGAATGAACAGAAGCATATCTGAAATATTCACAGTGTACTTGCAAGATTTGCACACATTTTTAGCTCGTGCTTCATTTGAGAAAGGGAGCATAGGCCCTGTCATCTGAGCAGAATTTCAATCAACTCCTCCCTGCCAAACCTGTATTTTTCTTTAGTTTTGCCATTTCTTAATCATCTTTAAAGAAAATTAAACGGAAATATACAAGAATTTTTGGTTTAACAGAGTTAAACATAGGTACATATGGTATTAGGTTAGAAATGGGGTGATCGAGCAACAGAAAATTGCTTTTTTAGGTACTACAAAATTATTGATGCATTTTGTTTCAAGGAGAAATTTTGCAATTTTCCTTGGTCTATCATTTTTTTAGGGAAAAACGTTATAAAGTGAGTCAATGAATATATAAGTGAGGCTTTAGTTTGAATTCAGTTACTTCAAGAAATTATTTTTCATTATATGAAGGATGAGCTGTCTAACAAAAATATTTTAAATGTACATTCAAGAAAATATGTTTCACACTTAAATTAATTCATTTTATTTGTAATTGACATATAATTGCATATATTTATGGGTAACTGCTATTTTTATAGTTGTACATAACGTGTAAAGACAAAATCTGGTAATTGGCTATGCCTTTTTAAATTGTTTATGTTAAATAATTTTCTTCTCACCAAAATTACTTTCAAGTACCAAATTATATTAAACATTGCTGTGCTTTCTCTTGACTACTTATCTTTCTCATCTGAATTTTAGAAAAGCTAATCTATCCTAAAATAAATTTGAGCAGTTAAAGGTAGAAAGTGATCTCACTGAACAGGCACATCAATTCCTATACTCTTGTTACACGTTTCATATGAATAACTCCTGCATGTAAAATGTTTCACAATCAACTTGCATATAATTCTTTGCTTTTCCTGTTGCAAATTATTTTCCCCAAAGCAATTGCATACTCAAAAAGGTATATTTCCAAGTAATGGACAATCTATTCAAATTGTATGACAATATTAGTCAAATATTTTACATTCCATTCACTTTATATCTTCCAGAGAAAAATGCAAAATACTTCAGGTTACTGTCAATATGTTAAGAACCTGGATGGTCTATCTAACCTGAATATCAGAATGCCAAGCTAGTACCTTTTTCCTAATCTCCTTTTGTTATCCATGCTTATGCATAATTTAACAATTTTTTTCTTTATTGAGTTTTTTGGTACATTTTAGGTATACAGTACAGTTACATTCATCATTGGGATCTTTTACCTTTACATGACAGGTCTTAGTTCTCATTTTTCCCCTTCTCCCTGCCCTCCCTTCACCCCCTCCTCTCCTCTCCATTTGCAAACATTTTATTTCCATTTTATCATTTTCTCATATATTTTTCTTTTCCCTTATTACCTTTCCTCTACCCTTCCCACTTCCCCTACACCTTTAGCCCTTTTCTTCCTATTTCACATTGTCAGTTATCTCACTAGGATCTTATGTACTATTATGGTTTTTCAAATAGTTTCTCTAGTGTGAAAATACTTTAAAATTTTTGATCTGCTTCTCTTCAAAGCCTTTCCTTTTGCTTTTCTCTTTATTCTCCAGGCATCTGGGGCACCAGCACCCTACCTTCTGATGTTTAATGTTATGGGCCTCGTCTTGAACCTTAAAAAGAAATACCTCTTATTCCAAAACTACTGGATACATTAAAACCCTGACTAGAAGGAACTCCAAAAACCAGTTTCCTGAATACTTTTATAACCAAAGAGAAGATATGGAGAACCTGAGCGATGCAGTGGTTTGTATAAAACTACAAATTTGGTAAGTTCTAACAAAAACATATTGTGAGGAAGAGATATGGGAGCAAACAGTTTATTTGGAAGACAACCTCATGATGTATTATGAAAGTCTGTGAAAATGTGAAGCAAGTTACCCTCTTGAACATTTACAGATTTATATTGCTGGGGGCATGTCTTGGGAACTTAACTTGGAATTGTCTTACCATGGGACTAGGATTCGGTGGGAATAATCCATCACTTTCTACCCTTGGTTAAGACCACCTCTGGCAACATTTCTATTCTTATACAACCCAAGCAGGCTGAGATGTTTCTGCAGCCAAATGATGCCCTCAGACTGAACTGTCGATGTATACAAACTTTCTCCACATGTAAGATTAATACAGATCAAAGGGAAGAGGTCAGCCAAAAAGGTTCACTAGAGGAGAAATGTGGCGCAAGCATAGATCTAGCACCAGATCTAACTTTTCATCAAATGTTCACCTGGGATCTATGAATGTATGACCATTATCCTTAGTCACAATGTCCAAGTGATAATTACAATATTGCTGATTTTTTCCCTGATGGTGTAGTCTGTGAAGTTAACACAGTTACAATTCTTAAATTGTTCTGGCCCGTGGAATGCCTTCAATGTAGTAATAGCAAAGACTATCTCCATTTCCTAGGGGAAAGTAAAGCTTATTAAATAAAAAAGTAAAAGCTGCAAATGTTAGAAAGTTATCTTTTATCTGTGTGGAAGCCTTATGGAGCTAGATCTGACAAGTTGGTATAAAAAGAGAATAAAGTTGAGCACAAGGCAGGTTTGGGAGTTAAGATTGAGGGTACAGATTTTCCCTTTCAAAGCCATAAAATTCAAGAAAAACAGATTCTGATAATTACCATATAAAATAAAGGATGCCAGCAAAATATGAGTGTCCAATAAATACTAATTTGGAACATACACTTTAAAAATACTGATTTGATTATCTGAAATTCAAATTTAGCTAGGCTTCTTGTATGTTTATTTACTAAATATTTTAATCTCAATCCTAGGCCCCTTACAAAGATTCTTCTATGTAAATCCTCACGTACTGGGTAAAACCCCCTTGCAGCAATAATACTTAGAGCTCGACTGAATATCTTTAAGGTTTACTAGGATAAAGTAAACTCAAATATTGTTTCAGGAATATTCTTTTTTATTTTTTAATTAAGTTTGTTGGTACAATTTAGACATACATACTGATCAAATTCTTCACAAGAATTTTGTGTTTGTACATGATATATCCTGATTCTTTTTCTCATTACCCTCCCCTCCTTTCAACCCATCCCCCCTTTTAGTTTACAAAAGTTTTATTATCATTTTATCTTTGTTTTTTCCATTTTCTTTCTTGACCTTTACTTCCTTTCCCCTAGCCCCCATCCCCTTCCCATTTGAATGTTTTCTTCCTATTTAATGATATCTACTATGCATTTTTGATCCTTATTTATACTTTCAGTTTCTCACACCAAGGAGACAATATGATATTTATACACGTGTCCAATTTATATCATGTAAGAGTATGTTTTCAAAGTGCCTCCATTTACCTAGAACGGCCTCCAGTTTATCTTTTCTCGTGGCTGAGTAGTACCCATTGTGTATATATTAAAACACACACACACACACACACACACACACACACACACACTTTCTTTATCCATTAATTCTTGGTGGGCATTTGGATTGTTTCCAAGATTTGACTATTACAAACTGTGCTGCTATAAATACGGGTGTGCATGTATTGCTGTGGTATGATACTTTTAATACTTTCAGGAAGATACCAAGTAGAGGAATAGCTGGGTCAAATGGAATCTTTAATCTTAGGTTTTGAGGAATCTCCATGCTGATTTCCACAATTGGTTGCACCAGTCTACATTTCTACCAACAGTGGAGACTTCGTTTTTCCTTACAGCCCCATCAATATTATTGGTTGATTTCTTGAAAACAGCCATTCTTTACAGAATGAGATGAAATCTCACTTTTGTTTCAATCTGCATCTAACAGGTATATAGAATATTTTTTCATGCATTCATTTGCCATGATCATTTCTTCATCTGGGAAGTGTCTATGCACCTCAGATGCCGATTTTTGGATTGGATCTTTTAATTTCGGGGTCTGATTTTTTCCATTCTTTATATATTTTACATATTAGTTCTTTGTCTAAGGAACAGCTGGCAAAAATGTTTACCTACTCTGTAGGTTGTCTCTTTACCCTGTGACTTCTTTTGCTGTGCAAATGCTTTTTAATAAGATGATGTCCCAGTTGTTGATTCTTTGTAATATTTCTTGTGGGATCAGGGTTTTGTTCATAAAGTCTTTGCCTGTACTTATGTCTTCACGAGTGCTACCTATACTCTCTTCCAGCAGATTTAGTGTTTCTGCTTTAATATTTCGATTTTTGACCCATTTTGATTTTAGTTTAGTGAATAGAGAGAGTTGGACCTAGTTTTAGATTTCAGTGGGTAGGAAGACAGTTTTTCTAATGCCATTTATAAAACATTCTGTCTTTCAGTGAAGGTGTTGACACCTTTGACAAAAATAAGTTAACTGAGTGTGTTTGGAGTTGTTTCTACATCTTCAAATCTGTTCCACTGAATGTCAGGTCTTTTTCTCCCCCACTACCATGCTGTTTTTATTACAGTAGCTCTATAGTATAATTTCAGATCAGGGATTATGATGCTACTTGCCTTGCCTTTATTGCCCAGAATTGTTTTTGGCTATCCTAGGTCTCTTCTGGTTCCAAATGTATTTTAGGAATGTTTTCCCTAGTACTTTGAGGTATGCTATTGATATTTTGATTGGAATTGCATTAATTTTTTTCATTAAATTTATTGGTATATTTTAGGTATACAATATAATGACATTCATCATTAGAAATCTGTACCTTTACATAATCTATCTTGCTTATTTTTTCCATTCCCCTGCCCTCCCTCCCTTCCACCCCTCCACCCCTTCCAATTTACCAAGACTTTCTTTCCATTCTTTTCATTTTCTCATATCTTTATAACAATTTTGGGAGTATGGAACATTTCACTATGTTAGTTATCACTAACTTTCTTTCCACTCTTCACTTTCTCATATCTTTATAACAATTTTGGGAGTATGGAACATTTCACTATGTTAGTTATCACTACCCAAGAGCCAGGATATATTTTCTGATATCCTCCTAGATCTCCTTTGACAAGTAATATAGTTTTCAATATATAGGTCTTTTACTTCCATGCTTAGATTAAGTTTTTCATTTTTGATGGTATTTTGAAAGGTGTAGTTTCCCTAATTTCTCTCTCAGTGAGTTTGTTATTTAGGAATATTTATTTTTGAGTGCAGACTTTGTATCTAGCTATGAGAATGAGTTTGGTTATTAAATCTAGAAATCTTTTGGTGATGTTTCTGGGGGTATTCTATGTAGTTTGTCACGTCATCTACAAACAATAATAATTTAACTTCTACCTTACCCATCTTTATTTCTTTTCTTTCTCTTCTCTACTTGCTCTGGCTAATCTTTTGGGGAACCATATTGAACAGAAGTTGTGATAGTGGACATCCTTATCTTGTTCCTTATTTTAGTGTGAAAACTTTCAGTTTTGACTATTTAGTATGATGTTTGCTGTTGGTTTGTCATAAATTCCTTTTATCAGATTGAGATGAAGACCATCTACTCCAATTTTCAGTAGGTCTTTTTTTATCATGAATGGGCTATGGACTTTGTCAAATGCATTTTCTCTATATATTGAGATGATCATATGGTTTTTGTCCTTGTCTCTGTTGATAGGGTTTATTACATGTATTGATGTGCATATGTTGAACTACCTCTACATCCCTGGGATGAATCCTGCTTGGTCATGGTGTTTACTCTTCTTGATGATTGGCTGTATTCTGTTAGCCAGTACCTTTTTGAGGACTTTTACATCTGTGTTCATTGGGGAGATTAGCCTGCAGTTTTCTTTTATGCTGGATCCTTCTCTAGTTTTGGTATCAGGGCTATAATTGCTTCCAGGAATGACTTTAGGACTATTGCTTCCATTTCAATTTCACTATAGAGTTTGAGGAGTAATGGCATTAGCTCTTCTCTAAATTTCTTTTGGGATACAGTAGTGAACCCACGAGGACCTGGGCTTTTTTTTGTTGTTGTTGTTGGTAAGGTTTTAATTACATCTTCAATTTCAATGACTGATATTGGGTTAGTTAGGAATTGTATATCCCCTCGAATCAGGTTTGGTAATTCATATGTATCTAGGAATGTATGCATTTCTTCTTTGTTTTCTATCTATTTAGATAGATTCCTGAAGAAGTTATTGATGATCTTCTGGATTTCTACAAGATCCGTTGTGATTTCAACCATTTCATTCCCAATGGCATGGATTTGAATCTTTCCTTTTTCGATAAGGTGGTTAAAGTTTTATCAATTTTATTTAATCTTTCAAAAAACCAACTCTGATTCATTGATTCTTTGTATTGTTTTCTTAGTCTCAATTCTTTTTATTTCTTCTCTGATCACTATCATTTCTTCCTTTGTATGAGCTTTTTTCTTGACTTATTCTTTTTCTAGAAGTTTCAGGTTCCAAATTTGATTGTTTATTTGAGTTTACTCTATTTTCCTGAGAGTTCACCACTATAAATTTCCCTTGTAGAACTGCTTTCATTGTGTCCCATAAGTACTGGCATGTTGGATCAGCATTATCATTTAATTGTAGATATTACATAATTTCTTAATTTTAAAGGTGAGAAATTGCTTGCTCAGGAGGGTGTGAATTTCCATTTCTGGTATGCTCCAATATTTGTTTGCTTTCTCCATTTTTCTCTCCTGTCCTCTTCCCCAGTTTTCCAAAATTTATGTGATCCTCCTTTGTCCTTCAGCCTTGCTTCTACTATATTTCTCTAAATTTATCTCTCTGTTTTGTCATCTATCCTTCTTAAATTTCCCTCCCATGGGTTTAAAATCACTCCACTAAGGGGAAACTCACTGCACACAAGTCCCTGGTTCATGTTGGATTTTGTTATATAACTGTAGATATTGTTCCTATGGTTAAAGGTACCAAATTAATAGCTACCACAGCTTGTCAGTTTCAAGGTTGTACTCGATGCCCTTCATCTCATTTATTTTGAGGAAATCTCCTGTATTAATAACCTCTTCAATGCCCCACGACTTACTACTATCATTTTGGCAACACCACAATTTGAAATGAGAGAATCAAACCATAGCAACGAAGGTAATGAAAATTACTAAGTAAAAATGATTTTACGCTATTGTTGATTTGAAGCATTTTTTTACCTGTAACTCATAGGTGCATGAGTGTATATGTATATTTAATTTAAATATATACAAGGAGTTTATAGCATAGTAAAAAAAAATAAAAGCAAACAGGATAATACACTCACCTTATGTTGCTGTACTTGGTGTTTTAGGTCTTCAAGGTCAGGTCCTAGGGCTTGTTCTTCCATTTTCTTTGTTCTCTCTTCTGTTTTTGTTAGCCAGTCATTTAACTCTTTTAGTTTCTGATTCTGGAGATCCATTAGAATTTTATGTAAGCTGAAAATTTAAAAGAAGCCTATTATTTCCTCTATTATTAAACATAAATGGGTACGAGTAGATATTAATAATTCATGACGTGTGTATTTTTTCATATATTGAAATATGTAGAGCTTGCTATCAGTCACCTCAGAAGCTACTTTTTCTCAGACTTACATCTCATTTTACAACTTTCAGAAAATTTCACATAGCTAACTAAATGTGAACATTGTCACCAAACTGAAATGCATCTGGTAAATGAATTTTCTTATGTTGCCATTATTTAGTATATGTAGTGGTGAGAGGCGGTCCTATTTCCTTTGTATTGGCTTTTCAATTAAAATCAATTGGAATTGATACATAGAAACATAGAATTGTACATATTTGTGGGGCACCATTTAATGACTAAATACATTTTTATACTGTGCATTTTTTTCAATCAGGATATCTTGTTTCATGGTGGTAGTACTTCAGTTACAAACTTAATTTGTTCTACAGTTTTGGAAAAGATGACCACGTTTGTGTTTGTGTTGGAAAGACTGCCATGGTTGTATTTGCCACTGGATTCAGAGTTTGCAAACAAAAACAAAATTTTACAAAGTGCTTCTGTTTGTAAACCAAATTGTTTTCAAACATAAGCATTCCTGAAGCAAGGTACCACTGTGTGTGTATATATATCCCCTTGTAAATTTATCGGTTATGGTGAAACTTTCAAAATCCTTTTTTCTAGCTTTTTGAAATTCACAGTAAATTATCTAGTCATCGTACTGTGCAACAGCATGACATACCAAAATTTCTGGCTTCTTAGTACCTAGTGATCAACTTTATTCCATCCCTCCCACAACTCTTTTGGTATTCTTCTCACCAAGACATTGGACCTACATTCCTTTCTCATGGATATGGTCTGATCTTTTTTTTATTTTCATGCCAGAGATCGAACTCAGGACCCTGTGCTTGCGAGGCAGGCTGCAGCACCACTGAGCTAAATCCCCGGCCCAGATACTGTCTGATCTTCTTACTTTTTTCGAGTATTGTAACGACGACGCAGAATTAACAAGGGATCAGTTTTCAGTTTAAGCTGTAAGAGAACTGACAGCATTTGTTTTCTCTTTTGAAACCTAGATTCCATGCTGTAATGAATCTAGGTTACACTACCAAATGATTAGAGACCCTCTACAGAATGACCCCACATGATGAAATGCTATCTTAGAGGTGAGCACTCAGATGAATGTATTTCAAGGTGTAATCTCACCTGCATCATTTGAAACAGAGAAGTAACTTGTTATAGCACTTCCTGTATTGTTTATCTACAGGATCATGATGATATTATAAATAATTTTCTTAAGCCATTGAGTTTTAAAGTCATTTGGCATGCAGAACTAGATAAGCAAAGATATGTGCTTTCCATATCAAAATAATAGACTTTTTAAAGGATTTAAAGTTCAAGGACCTAAAGCACAGACATAGGCAGTGCTGCCACATTCTTAAACCTTCTCAATTACATGTCTAGCATACTCTCCCTATCAGTTAGATAACTTTACAATGAGGGTGAAAATACAAATTAACATGATTTCATCCATTAACTTAATAAAAACTTGACAATCAAATAGGCAGCATTAACATTCATTTAAGGTAAATATTTGTTATGGTTTGTATTTAGATAGTCCCCCAAGTGCCTCATGCATCCATAGGTGGGACTTTTGGATTAAGAGGTTGATAGCTGATTTGCTGTTAGATAGGATTTAGTTAGAAGAAATGAGTCACTGGGCATGAGCCAGGAGGGAATATCTTCCTTTCTCATTCTCCCTATGTGCTCTCTGCTTCTCGGTCGCCATGAGGTGGGCAGCTTTTCCTCTGCCTCACCCTTGAGCCATGCTACTATGCCTTTGAGCAGCAGACTGTGGATTGAAATGTGAGCCAAACTATCTTCCTTTTACTTTCAGGTATTAAGTATTTTGTCCCAGAGACAAGAAAAGTGCCAAAGACATATTCTTTAGGAAAGTCATATTTAAAGCATTTTTGTAAACAAGAACACACTAAATACTGATTCTATAAGGAGGGTATAATTTTAGATAGGAATTCACTATTGTGAATTATAAGGTCTTTACCGGAAATTTTTGTTCATCAGCACATTTAAACGTAAAAACACACATAATTGAAAGTGTATAAAATGATTTAGATTGTTCCATTTATTGACCTTTAACATTTTGGACACATTTACCTTGAGGCACATTGAAATCAGAAGTCTCTTTTTATGGGGTACAGAAATGAAGTATACATTTAAGTGAAAGGAAACGTGGGAGGTTTCAATTTAAAACTCTTATACAATGAATATTAACCCAGCATTGCAAGATACATACATCTTTCACTTTATTGTTTTTTTCTATCTTGAGAAGTAACCAGATAAAGATTCCATGAGAATTGGCTCCAGAATCATTCCTTGTTTTTTGTTGTTTTCCTGCTAAGTTTGTCATTTTATTGAGCTAAAATATCTAAGAGCATTTCAAAAGCTGGAGAAGAGAATTCCACATCATTGCTTACATGTGAAGAAATGTGTCAAGCCTAATACATATTAAATTTAATAAAGGATTTCACGTAAAAGTATCACTTTCATTTTACAGACATATTTCATTCAACAAGTAAGTATCATGTTGCATCTATTCAGGAAACTCTTACTTGTTAGGAATAGACTAAAACACCTATACTTACACACAATAGCTTAGAGCTTATTACACAGTGTGTGTGTGTGTGTATGCAATTATGATATGAAAATCCTTATAATTAGCTTTATTTACATGTCAAGAGGTACATAAGGAGAAGCTCCAATATGAATTACAGTTGTAGGAAATGGTCATTGCACAGAACGCATAGCATGAGGGTTAAGATTTTTAAAATTGAGCCATGCATTTAAAAAAAAAATTCACTGGTGCTGCTGATTGGATCAAGGGCCCTGTACATCTAACACGTGCACTGCCACTAAGATACACTCCCAGTCCATATATATCTATTTTCTAAATACACAATTATTGAGAACTGAGATACTGTGGAGAGGTGAGGAAGACCCACACTGCTCCTTACTACTATGACGTTTACATTAAGATTGCCTCTCCTTCAATGTAAATTACACTGGACAGGGGAAAGCCACAGGTAATACGTATAGCTTCTTAGGCTGTTAGTTAATTATAATTGTGATATGCCATGAAACAAGGCCAATTGAATTGGGCCTGTGAGATAAGAAAAATCTTTGTTGATATACTGACATTTGAAGAACTATAAAGCTTGCAAAAGCAGCAGTAAAGAGGGAATGGCCAACCCTGTCCGGACAGAAGAAACCATCTAGGAAAAAACCCTGCAGCAGCACAGATGAGCAAAAAGGTCAGTGAAGTCTCATTGTGTAAATTGGGGGAGAGTAGTAAAAATCAGGGCTTGCGCTAGTTCCAGGGTTCCAAGAAATTTCTGAGCTTTGGCTGAAAATCTGGTGTTTGAACCTCCTCTGGTAATTTATTATATTTCACCATGTTTTTATCTTCTAAACCTAATCTTCGGGACTAACCAATAAAAACAGATGTATGCATAAGTGTTTTATCAGACATTGCATTTTAAAAAGTTATTCATGTATGTCTTTGTTTACTATTGCAGTACTGGGGATTGTACCAAGGACCCTGGTACTGAGAATTATAACCAGCTACTTTTACTTTTTATTTTGAGACAGAGTGCAAGTTAGGTAAGTTCCTAAGTTGCACCAGCTGGCCTCAAACTTGTGGTCATCTCCTCTCAGCCTCACAGAATAATGAGACTATAGGTAAGTGCTACTGTCCCGGGAAAGCACGGTATTATATTTTTTCATAGATGGAATATAGAAATGAGCAGCTGGTTGTATTGAGGGAGGGGCCAGAAAAGCAAGGCAATGGGTGGTGTACAGGGACAACGTATAACCTATGCTAGTAGGTTTAATATATTAAGGATTGCTATACTTAGCCTGGCATAGTAGCACATACCCAAAATGCCAGCACTCTGGGAGGCTGAAGTGTGAAGATTACAGGTTCAAGCCCAGCCTAAGTAACTTAGTGACTTAGTAAGACTCCATCTCAAAAGTAATACGAAAATAAATAAGGTCTGGGGATATAGTTAAGGGCGAAAACCTTAACATCAATTCCCAGTACCAGAAAAATTAATAAATAAATAAAAGGACTGGTATAGTCACATGGGTGTTTCTCAGAGAGAGCCCTGTTTTTTGTTGTTGTTGTTTTTTGTTTTGTTTTGTTTTATTCCCAAGACTATTGGTTCTCATAGTTTGGTGCCTGGATGAAAAACATTAGCCCATTACCTGGGAATTTGTGAGAAATGAGAATCTTTTGGGTTGTGGCCTAGAAATTGGGTTTGACAAAATTTCCAAGTGATTCTGATGTACACTCAGGATTGGAAATCATTGCTGTAAATGATTTTACTGTATATCCACAACCAAACCAAACTCTGCAGTTCCTATTAATATATTATTATAAATATTAATAAAAGTTAATTTCCAATATCCAGGGAGTTACTCGACCTTATTTTGACATAAAACTATTATATTTTTATCTTTACAGAGAGCCTAAGACTGGGTTCTCACCTGAGATCTTGAAGGAGTAATTTCTTGCATGCACAGCCACAAGTTAAATTCAGAATAAATCGGAGAAACAAAGTAAGAAGTGTGTTGATGGAAAAATTAGACCAGCATAAAAACATAGAGTACTCATCCCATTGTGGAAAGTGTTCTGAGAAGCCATGTTTTAACACACACACACACACACACACACACACACACACACACACACTGTGATCCTCCCATCTCAGCCTCCTAGAGTCCTGGGATTTCAGGCATACGATATATATATATTACCATAGGCCTTGTCTAGATACTAGCAAAGAACAGTCCACATGCTTGATGTGACCTCATATTAAATTAAATGAAAATAAATTAAAATTGTCGCCAATAGTTTAAATTCATGAAATATCACCTACAGATTTCAGCCCCGACCACTTTTGATAATATCTAACAGGATAAGTCTTAGAAACCCCTAAGGCTGCCTTCTCACATTGTAATCTGTCAAGTTAAATGTCTATTGTTTCTACTATAACATTCATAAATTCTCCAGTTTACCATAGTCCTCATTACTCTGTATCCTATTTCAGACCCCACTCATCCTACCTTCCCTATGTTAGGACCCTATTGTGGGCTTTGGATTTGACTCTCCAAGATCATCACTGTGGCTTGTGAAACATAAAAATACATACAGACCACCTGGGGATGTTGACTGAAATTCAGGGGGATTGGATGTGAGGATTTTCATTTTTCTAAAGTTTCCAGGCAAAGTTTATGCTGCTGGCTCTCAGGTTACTCTCTGAAATAATAATTCAGGTGAGAAAATTATTTATCTGTAAATCACTGCTAGTATTTAAGGCATGTTTTTGATCCATTAGTTACCTACTGCTCATACTGAGATAATTAAGAAGAAAGACCAATTTGATACCAGCGAGGAAATACCAAGGGCTATCTGATGTAGGATGCCCAGTCACTCCCCTTTATTATTCTTCTAGAGGTGGAGAGGTGGTAAGACTAATGAAACTGGTCTCCTTATTGATTCCCCATGACTTTTTTTTCTTTACAGTGATTACTTTGTAACTGGGGAACATGCCTCTTTCAGTTATTGAGTCTAAGACATTATTTAAAGTGACAGGTATCTCTAAGCAGCAAACAGGATTTTTCAAAGGATAAAACTTCTGACAAAAAAATAGCCTTATAAATATGACAAATCTACAAAGATGATATTCATGTGATAAACACCTGCAAATAGTCTACTTATACATGCTTTTCCTTTGGAATACAGGAATAATTATTTTGAATGTTCTAAAATGTTTTCACATCTCCATTATTGTTCTCTTAGCTACTCTTGTTATTCAGTAAAGGCTGATGAGTCTTTATTGCTTTCTGTGTTGGAGCTATATGAAATAAACTAACAGATAATAAAAGTTGCTATGATTTCTTCCCTCATCGAAGCGTCTGAAGCAAGAGCACCAGTAAGTGTGGATAAAGTACAGGTCAGAGTTCCCTGAGTGAGTGGCAAGAAGTGAATAGGGGCTCTTGGCACGGCTGGACCACCACAAGAAGCAAATATCATAGGGGTCTGCCAAAAGGTCAGAATAGGAGACATCACAACAGAACTTCAGGGAGGGAGAAGCTGCCCCTCCCTGTGAAAATGTCATTAATACCAATTTTACAATAAACTGGCTTACATTTTTACACAATAGGTTTTGTGTTTAGTTTATTGGTACAATCTAGGTATACACTACAATTACATACATTACCGGGATCTTGTACCTTTACATGACAGGTCTTGGTTCTCATTTTTTCCCCATACCTCTGCCCTCCCTTCACCCCCCCTTTACAAATATTTTATTTCCATTTTTTTCATTTTCCCCATTTTTTTTCTTTCCCTTATTACATTTCTCCTACGCTTCCCACTTTCCCTACACTTTTAGCCCTTTTCTTCCTATTTCACATTGTAGATTATCTCATTAGGATCTTATGTACTATTATAGTTTGTTCACACCAGAGAAAAGACACATGTATAAATACACAATACGTTTTATAATGACAACCTTGTTTTTAAGCCTTTTACATGTACTAGTTTAGTGATTTCTAAACAACGGTATGCAATCTACTTGTAGTATTTTAAATGATTTTTGTGAGAAAAAGTTAGGTAGTTTAAAATAACTATTAATATTAAATATATTAATAGTAAACATATATTAAAATTGTATTTTAGTGTGTATGCATACTGTTTGTAAATGATATGTATCTATAGTATGTATAAATTTGAATCTGTGTGCTTATCATATTTATATGATAATTATATGATTTTGAGTGAAAGTATGTAAAGAATTAGTCATTTTAATAAGAAATGTAAACTATATAATGGTAAAAAAGAATGCACACAAGGAATAAAAGTTGTGAAATTAGAGCGAGATTGATATGTTTATTATTGAATGAACATAACTGGTGCTCAGTAACACCAATGGAGGTAGCTAATACTATTGTTAATGTATTACAGTGGATCTGAGTAGTTTGAAAGGTTAAAGAACTCGCCAAATGTCTCCCAGTGGTACATGAAACTGGTGTACAAACTATAAGCTATCTGTAACCTCAATCTGTGCTTTTAACATTGGATTATTTTATTTTTTCATGAATATAACATTGTATTGGTGTGGGGCAAATGAAATTGCTGATGTTTGAGATTTTTAGTCGATGGAAATGACAATTTTAACACTAGCCAACTTTAAACGTGAACAAAAAGTCAAAGAAGGCCCACATTTCCATCTAATGCTTTAAAGATGCAAATAAATGTGGGAAAATTGTCCAATTCAAGAAATGAGTATCTACCACTGGCAGAGAAAAAAAAAGACAGTTCTAACAATATCTAGAGGCAGAAATGAGTAAGGACATAATATGAGGTACTGCTATACTAATTTCCAGTCACTAAGATAATCCAAAGACTGGCAGAGAATTACATAACTGATTGCAAGAAACTGGGACCTGGCAAGATGGAACTAAAGACTTCTGGATTTGTTCTATAAAGTAATAGACATCCTGTACGTTTTGTAGAATGTCAAACTATGGACGCTAAGTCAGCAGGCCTCCAATAGAGCCCGTGTTTCTGGATTTCTAACAAGTACCCAAGGGATGACTATGATGTCGGTTCACAGATTGCATGTTAGGGAGTTGAGTCTTTTGTTATCTTTAGCAAAATGCAATCTAAGTTATATCATTTGTATAAAAGAAAAGTAGACATTTGTCTCTCACCTGATACCTCAAAACTGGAACATCTCTGTTAAGGACATGAAGTAAAATGAATGGTAACATGAGGTCTTCTTCACAGAAACTCTGTTAGAGTATAGGCTTTTACTTTGTAACCATTGCTGGCCAACATAACTTACTAGAGTGGTACCTCAATTCACAAATTTAACTTGTTCCACAATTTGGAAAAAGATGACCACAGGCATGTTCATGTGGGGAAGATGGCCATGGCTGTGTTTGCCATAGAATGAAGAGTTTGCAAACAAATAATTTTGCCAGTTACTTCCTTTTTCAAAGGAAATTGTTTGCAAACAAAAGCATTCATGAACTGAGGTACCACTGTATAATGATATAAATCTTCTGTTTGTCTATCCCATATGACAGCTATTAGGCATAGGGCAATAGAGTGATTGAAACGCAGCCAGTGTGAGAAACTATATTCTAAATATATTTATTATGATAATTTTAATTTAGTTATATGTAGCTAGTGACTTCAAAATTAGCACGGCTCTAAAAGAGAAGATAATGAGATCGACAACAACTGTTAACTATGATTTGAAAGTCATTGCCCATACCCTGTTATTATGGCCTACAATATGGAAATCCCAAGTGTAGAAGTCTGGCAATACATAGAAATAGTGTTTTGTTTGTTTGTTTTGTTTGTGTGTGTGTATATATGTGTGTATGTTTTGTACCAGGGAACTCAGGACCTTGTGCTTATGAGGCAGGCAGCAGAACCACTGCGCTAAATCTCTGGCCCAGAAAAAATGTTTTTTGAAATCCATTTGTAGAAAAGTTTATAAATACAAAATTGTACATTTTCATTAATTTCAGCTCATATTTAGTAATCTTGATAGCTTTTCATGAGCTTTGTAGAAAAGGAATATTAAAATTATGTACAATATATTATAAAATATAATCACGTTAGGGAGTATAACAACATAGACATAAATGTATAGACTTTGTAAATCATAGAATATTATAATTAAAATTATCAAGAACAGTGATCTCTTTAGGAAGAAAGTTTCTTAGGCCAAGTTCTCGCTAATATGATCTTCTCAAATAAGAAATGCAACTAATGAAAGGAAATAAAATATTATTCTGAATGTCTAGATTAGAAAAGAACCACCAATGGCAATCAGTCAATATGTCTTATGGCAAAATGCAATTCCATGATTTAAGTTGGCAATAAACCTATGTAATTTGATTTAAGGGAGGGCAACCAGTAAGAATTAGAAACGGAATTTTTAATGTACTTTTTTACTTTTAACTGCACAGCATTTATTAGCTAAAATCACACTGATGGAAATTAAAATTAATTCATTTATTAATTAAAATGATGGCTTAAAATCTTAGAGAAACAATCTTAATGGGAATGTTATACAGCTTTGATATTAGTCAAACAATTGTTTACTCCTTTAGGTTTTTTGCTTCATTCTTTATTTAGAAAGCTATTGAGGTCATATTTCAGTCTAGTTTTTATTTAAGCTACCAAAAAGTTGTGAATTAATATAGTATATGTGAATAACTCCTTAAAAGGTACTAATTATAATCACTGAGAGAACTTTTCAAACTGATATCTCAACCCCACACCTGAAAAATTCAAACAGAATTTCTGAGCCTTGAGCTCCACTGCTGATACCTTTTAAAACTCATCAGCCCACGTTCTAATGAACACCCATAAAGTGGAAAAACAAATGTGCTGGCTTGTAGGCTTCAGCCATAATTTTCGTTTCAGGCCATGGGGATTCAAAAGTGGTGAGTGTCTGAACAGCGGAGTCTAGTCATCATGGCACATCAGGATTAACAGGAACTACACACAAGGAGATAACAGGGAGACAAAGGCTTATGCTAAATAGTAATGTTTTCACCCACCTCTTAATAAGTAATTATACTACAAAAGTTATCAACAATCCGTGAAGTATTAATTTTGACTCTGTCCTATTTGAAACTTTTAAATATAATTCTACTTTGTATAACAAATTATATTATCATATGTCAGACAATAGAACATTATTCCTATACATCCTATTGACCCAGGATACTATAGTCATACCAATTAACAGACGTGGAAACAAAGCTTACCTAAAGTCAGGAGGCAAGCCATTGGCCATGAAAGGAAGCAAGGAGAAGAGGCCACTTATATTTTTCAAAACTTACTGATAATTAAAATATTTACTGTTAGGTTGTTTCTACCTTGCAACGTGGTCTTGCAGACCAATTTCTAAGAGGATGACCACATAATAAAATATTTTTAAAGCAAACTATTTATGAACCTCTTCTTTCAACAAATAAGTGAGATTTTCAAATTAAACACATATTAATATTTATTCTCTCACTTATTGAAACATGAGAAATAGCATTATTTTTACAAGTGATTCTATGAGAGAAACAAACGCATCTGGTTGTTTTTACAGTCTTCCTCTAATTTATTCCTCCTTCCATATTGCTGAGAAGACTTTAATTATTAATATTGTTCAAGTATCCAGAACAAGATTAAAGTTTAAGATTGTAAACACATTCCTTTTGAAAACATAAATTCAAAATAGCAATAGTAACATAAAGAGATGTGTGGATGGATGAAAGAGATTCTTGTTGCAAATACATTATAGCAAATCTAGATGCAATTTTCATTATTACATACTTACAAAATGCATCAAGAGACTCAAAGATGTCATCACAAATAAAGGACAACAACTGAGATACAATTAGAAGATTTTAAAAATTATCTCAAGAATGGGCAATGTTGACATTCTGAGATTGTATCCACTTTTATGGCAACAGATTTCCACTCTCAAAGTCAACAATTTTGCAAATTCACAGCATCTGGCAAAGTGCTGGAATAAATATGATAAATATTTCTCGAATGATTATGTAGAACTTAATTATCAATCAATCAGAAGACTTAACAATTCACTTTCAACCTCAAAATATGGAATTAAAATTATAAGGACAACTTCTGTTAGAATTTGTTCTTGTTGAGAAAGTCTATTACATTGATCTGAATTAATTTTTATTCATAAATAGAATATAATCATTTTACATTTTGTCAGATGGGCACACTTTTCCTCCACCATTCCTGTTTCACTTCTGTCTCAGGAGCTTTCTACTTTCTTGTTCGTATTGCCTTAGCTATCTGGATGACTCATTTCCCCCTCCCTTTGCTTGGGGCTCTTCTTAAAATTTACTTCATGAGAAAGGTTTTCTCTAACATACAATAGCACTTACAATGTTTCCCCATCTATTCCTATCCTTTTTTACCTTTTTATCATTTAATAGCATCTGCCATCAAATATATCTTATGTCATTATCTGCTACCATTAGGATGTAAGCTCAATAAGTCTATTGTTGACTCAGTAGCTAAAAGAGTACTAGAATAGATCAGATAATAAATATTAGTTATATGAATGAGTGAACATTCTTAATGTGTCAAATTATCATTATCTTTATGAGAAAGCATTGTTCCAAAAATGCTACTCTTTCTAGTTTATTAATTCTAGAGATTTGGCTTTCCTGTTTATGATTTAAGCTCTAAGAGTCACATACTTTATATTAATAGAACAAGAATTTCTAGATTTAGCTGAATCAATCCACATTATCTTTAATTTTAGAAGAAGATAGCATAGCTGTATACATTTATAACTGGATGAAATATCAGAAAAAAAATTATTTTAAGATGGGGATTTTAGCTCAGTGGTTCCAGCGGCTGCTTCGCAAGCGCAAGAACCTGAGTTCAATCTCCGTACCAAAAAACAAACAAACAAAAAAACATTTTAATACATGTTGTATCTTATTAGTCCAACAGTTAGCTGTCAATAATTACATTTTGTCTCCATATTACTGCTGCAGAATCTTGCTATTCCTATATTTACCCATGGGAGAAGACATTAACATTGAAATCTGAACAAAATATCACCAGCACTCTTTTTTAGCTTCTGAGAAAATGTTTGTTCCACATTTTTTGATCAAAAACTAGAGGCCGAAGTTAGATAAGTAGGGTTCTACAAAGGAGTATGGATTTATACCATTTTATATTATGTCAGCTAGATCAATGCTTCTTCAACTTAAATATGCCCAAGAATCCCCTGGGATCTTGTTAAATCTTGTAGATTCTGTTTCTGTAGATCAGAATGAGAACTGAGATTCTGCATCTTTAACAAGTTCTCAGGTGCTGCTGATGCTGTTGGACATCAGACCACCTTCATCGACAAGGAATTATCACTTCAACATTATTGGATAAAGTTAAAGAACAATAATTTGCCAAACTGATATAGAATTCTAAGCGGGAGTCTAAGATTATGCATCTTTAAAATGTTCACTGCAACAAATTCAATTCAAAGTTTCAAATTGCATGAAGAATTGAAATCAGCATTCGGCCATCCATTCACATATTTACTCATGCAATACGTTAGTCACTTCACTTGGAAGAAAACGACCCACCCATTGGCTCAGCACCTCCTTTGCTCCATCCAGACTCACACGTCACCTCATTTCAACATTAGAACAGATACATACGGGAAGAGGGATGAATAGGATTTGTTAGACATATCTTGCTTTTCAATGTGTTGATGATTCATAATAATTTTCCAAGCTATGGCCTGAGTTTTTTCCAGTTACTGTACATGTATCTCTGCCTGCTGATATAAACCTGAACAGAACTGCACTTGGCCTCTTTACTGACTGGTTTTCATGCTTTCCCCTCACCTTCTCAAAGTTTTCAGTTTCCCCCTGCACGTCCTAAGCACAATTATCAGAGAAGCTGATGGAACTTGCTGTGCTTATCTTTAAGAATCCTTGTAGAGATGTCAGTAAATCTATTTTCTCTCTGTAGGTTGCATTTTTCAATCAAAGTAATTAGATTATTCATAGAGAAGGAAATCTTCTCTTTTCCCTATGCCAGTTGACTTCATGTACTTCCACAGTTGGAAATTTGTCTTTTTCTCTTCTCTCCACATCCCACCACCCCAAAGGTATTATACAGCACAAAATATAACAAAAATCAGTTAGCTTATTCTTCTGTAGATGTGTTATTAAAGAACGTCAGATGACATTGTCTTCTTTTAATTATTTTTTTTGATTATGCAATCAGTGAGTGACAATTAAACCTCCCCTTTTATTCTCATAAACACTGTTAGAGATTGTAATCGACTGATATCTGGGGTGTTAAGACAGTTATGGCTAGAGGTATTGGAACAAACTTGTTTATTGTATTTCCACTTCACCTTCATGAAGGGAACAGAATTGCAAAGAAGTCAGAAAGGAAAGTACCAATAAGGGGAGGGTAAGAAAATAAGAATAAAAGGGGAAAAGATTTATGTTCATTCGTTAACATCTTTTTGAAGTATATTTTAAGTTTTTTAATTGGGAAATGTAATTTCAAATATACTTATAAACATGCTACTCAGGTTCCTTTGCCCCCATAGAAAAGAATCACAAAGATATTTCTCTGGTGTGAATAAACTGCAATAATACATAAGATTCTAATAAGATTACTGACATTGTGAAATGGGAAGACGGGCTGAAGGTGTAGGGAAGGTGGGATGGGTAGGGGAAGGGTAATAAGGGAAAAGAAAAAAAATGTGAGATAATGAAAAGATGGAAATAAAGTGTTTGTAGATGGGGAGGGGAGGAGGGGGTGAAGGGAGGGCAGGGACAAGGGGAAAAAATGAGAACCAAGACCTGTCATGTAGAGGTACAAGATCCCAACAATGAATGCAACTGTACAGTATCCCTAAAATGTACCAATAAACTCAATTAAAGCTGAAAAAAAAGAAAAGAATGAATGACTAAGGCAATTCCAAGTAGCTGGAGACAAAGTTTCAAAATATAAATAAGTCAAAGTGAGACGGGTAGCATAATTAATCCATGGCCACAAACCTTATTTCTGAGCACTTTTTTATTTTCTACCACAACTTTGCACTCACAAACTACTTTTTCATACCATATCTCAACCAATATCTTTTAGAGGTTCATCAGTCACATGGAGATGTTACTGTTGTGTTAGTCAGTAAACTGAGGATCAAAGCAGAGGCATCTATTGTCCTACTTCACATAAATGTTGAGAAAGTGAGATCTTATCTTTCAGGAGAACCACTGTAGATTTTAGGTATAAAGGACAGTATGTTTTTACTTCTACATTTTAAAAATTTCTTGGGTCATTGCATATTTGTTCATGGTTTATGAGACAAATAGTAGATGCAAATTGTGCATTAGTGTCTGTATGCACAAGCCAAATCATTTTGACTGTTAAAAGGCAAACAAGGAAACTAATAATAAATGCCAAAGAAATGATTTACAAGTTTAAGACACAATGCAGATAGTAGAACACACTTTTAGCACAACCTAGTACCTACTCTAAAATACTAGCATCTCTTTTTTTGTTTTGTTTTGTTTTTGTTTTGTTTTTTCTTTTTATTGAGGTTATTGGTACAATCTAGGTATACAATTACATTCATCATTGGGATTCTGTACCTTTACATAATAGGTCTTGATTCTCATTTTCCCCTTGTCCCTGACCTCCCTTCACCCCCTCCTCCCCTCCCCATTTACAAACACTTTATTTCCATTTTTTCAGTTTCTCATATTTTTTTCCTCTCCCTTATTACCTTTCCCCCACCCTTCCCACTTTCCCTACACCTTTAACCCTTTACTTCCTATTTCACATTATTAATTCTCTCATTAGGATCCTGTGTACTATTATAGTTTTTCACACCAAAGAAACTGTTCGGTATTTCAGTTAAAGAAACCTCTGTATGAACATTAAAAATAGGGAATCCTAAAATAAAACTAAAAAGGAAAGTAAAAGAGAAAAGGCAATGATGTAACATCAAAATAATCCTAAATTCTGGAGATGAAAATGGTCCCTGAACATATTTAAATTGCTTCTCGCTCTTATAGTCTTATCTTATTCTTTTTTCATTATTTAGAGAATACTTTATTAGTTTCTGTATTCAAACCCACGTAGATATGACCTTACTTATTTAGTACGATGTCTTACCCCTGTACACATGGAAAAAAATAAAAATAAATTAACATTTCCAGACCAATATGGTTGTCCATTTCTGTACAATGCCAAGTCAACACAGTAAATTGGGATGACTTTTTC
>NW_022900951.1:28204946-28212440 GCF_012274545.1 Fukomys damarensis
TCAGTTTTGGTTTGAAATTTACTTTGTCTGCAAATAAGATTGCTACCCCTGTTTTTTTCTGGACTCCTGTCACATGGAGAATTGTTTTCTATCTTTTCACTTTCAGGCTATGGGCTTCTTTTTGCACTAGGTGTGTTTCTTGTATACAACATATTGTTGGATTTTGCTTCTTATTCCATTTTGCCAGTCTATTTCTCTTGATTGGTGAGTTGAGGCCATTGACATTGCTCGTTATAACTGATATGTACTGACTTAGCATTGACATGTTATTGGCCTTTTGTTGACTCTTTTTACTTTTTCACCTTTTCCTTTTAATTTCTTGCCTTGCCTATTTGATTTGCTCTGTTGGGCCTCATGGTGTTGCTGCCTTCATTGTCTTTTTCTAGGATCTTGTTCTAGCTTATAGCACAAGCAACTGATGTCCTCTTCTTCCAGTGACTTTACCAATATCTTTCTTTTTTTTTAACCTGTGTCATCCCTACATAAGTCTGCTGATGGCATTTTCTTGAATAGTCTAAAATGCAAAGCCCTTATCTTTTGCCCTGTTGGAAATGGGCATGTGTGATCAGACCCCTTCCTGTATTTCCTATCTCACATGTTAGCTAAGTTTCCACCCTACCAATGTCCAGTCCCATGTAACTTATGGTTTCTAAAAGAAGCTAAACTATACTTACTCTGGAGTCCTTGAATTGGCTCTTTCCACTGCCTAAAATACTCTTCCTGCTGACCTGTAAATGGTGGTTCCTTTCTTTAAATCACAAAATAAATGGTATCAATCTTGACTATTATTCCTGGATCATCAAGCTTTCTTGTGACCACTCTGTATTACATTAACTTTAAATGTCTTCAATACATTCATTCCTACTTGATATTTTTATTGTGTTCACTTTTTTAATGGTTGTCTGCCACTCTAGAATGTAAGCTTCATGTGACTTGGGACCATGGCTTTTCTGATCATTATTGTATCCTCAGAGCCTTGAAATGTAAGCAGTAACTTCAGGCAGTCCATTCATGTGCATTAATATTTGTCATACAAATCAAATATAATTTGTCATTACTAAATGCATTGGTTAATAATACTCATAAGTGTCCATGTTTAATTTAATTTTCATGGATTTTAATTATACCTTTACCTATATTTTACAGAAATTCTGTCTTTCATTATATCAACTTCAGATTTTTAACATGGCTTTGCTCCCATGTAATAGTCCTAAACAAATGGTAGTTATCTTCCCTCTCATCACTATACCTAGGCTTCAGCAGAATGGCTTCTGACTAGATCTAATCACATCTTCTCTTTAGGAAAGAGAGATAAGAAGTATGGACTAATCCTTTTGGGTTACTAGAAATTTGCAGCTCTAAAGTAATAATTTATTTGGAAATAATAATTAATGCTTTCAAATCAGGCTAATCATTAATATGACCATTATTATATGACCAAACAAGTTATAAATTGTTTAAGGCATTAAATAAAACCTAGAACTAATATTTTTGAAAGACAATGTCTTCTTTTTATAAACAGATTTTTGTTTCCTGCCCAAAACTTTCAAATATCAAGTCCAACAAAATTTGCATAATGCCTTATGTCATTTAGAATAGGCTGTATGCATGAGCGCACACAAAGTTAGTGAAAGTGGCACAGAAGAATTGCTGCTACAAACTCACATATTTCTGAATTGTTTTCCTTAAATAAAACCTTGTGTATGTGAAATCCAAGGAATTATCTTCATAATACTATCTTCTCCAAGTGGTTCCATATTAGTGTCTATGTTTTCACAAATTGGTCTAAAAGGTCTATGTTTTCACCCAGTCTCAAATGTTGCCCTTCACTTCTTGGGAATCATTCTAAAAGCTGTATCCCTAAATCTTCCCTAAAGACTAAATGATTTTTACGTCAATCTTCACTAACTAGGAAAATTGCCATTTTAGGATTCCCATCCTCCTGTAGAATGGCAATGAGGAAATCGCACACGCGCACGCGCACGTGCACGCACACGTACACAGTCTCTTTCTCCAACCTTTGTCTGTATATACACTCCGTCTTCTGTCATCTAATGATAGTTATCTTTTTATTGAGGCATTTTTCCTTTTCATTATATTTTACCAATGATGCTAATATTATCTGACGATGAGGTGTATTTTGCGAAGATGGAACACATGCATTTAACATATCTTAGCTTCTGTCCTATCAGCCCCCCTTCTCCTTCTCTTCCTCTCCCTCTTATCACCTTTCCATTTTCTAGAACAAGAGAATTTTTTGAATGAAAGTTTTAAAATGTTGTTAATAATAATACAAGACTTAGAATTTTAATTCTAGGTTGAAGTCACATTTTTTGTAATTCTCAAGTG
Source organism: Fukomys damarensis (assembly GCF_012274545.1). Taxonomy (NCBI): domain Eukaryota; kingdom Metazoa; phylum Chordata; class Mammalia; order Rodentia; family Bathyergidae; genus Fukomys; species Fukomys damarensis. The sequence continues at coordinate 28,207,296 of NW_022900951.1, forward strand.
CAATGAATTAATTACTATAATAATTAATGGCATATTGTTGGTCCTCTTGAAAAATGGGAATGCAGACATAATGAGAGGATTTAGCCTTCAGAAGAGGATGGAAAAGTAGAATGGACAAGGGAGAAGACAGTGGTGCCACTATGGCAGAACAATAAGAAAGGAGGCTGGGTTTTGAAACATTTCTAATTTTTTCAAAGCTTGCTACAAATAAATTGAAGAAGTTTGCACCAACAGAAGTTTCAGCTTTTAGACTGATGGCATATGACCACAAATAGGCAGATGTGTGTCTTATGTTTTCCATGATAAATGCGTAAAATGAAGTATGGGTATTGGGAGGAGGTGGACTTGATAGTTGTAGTATGACTTTTACAATTCTCTCCTTTAATGTAGGTTGCTATCACCATGATGACAGCAGGGGAAATATGTCAACAGGCATAGCAGTATCTCCTAGCTTGGAATACAGATATTGTCCTGAAAATTCTATCTTATACATGACTTACTCATTTCTTCAAAAGACATGAGCTGAAGAATGTGATTCCCCCCTCTGTATTGTCATGCTATAATTTAGTACTGGAGTAGCAATCCTCCCAGCATATCTAATGAGTTTCTTTGGTCCTGTTTTAAAGCTTTTAATCTTCATAAATAATATCTAAGTAAACTTAAGGCGCTTGGACAATTTCTTTAGCTTAATGTATTCAAATCCACAGTTGGCACTTCATTTCTTTTCATTTAAAAATAAATCTATCTTGTCTCAATTGGTTTAAATGAATACACACACCTAACAACATAAATCACAGAAACACATCCAGAATGATGAAATCTGTTTGTTACCTTTATAAGAAATATGCTATTCTCTGAAATGTCATAAAAGATTCTTTATTAAGTCAATATATATTCTCAGAATAATTCATAGCCAAACTGTATTTCAATAAGAATTTCCAAAAACTTGAGAAACTTTTACTCAAGTGGATTTTCATGAAAATATGAGTAACACTTTAATATTTTTGAGGGCTTTTCCTTCTGAAGTGAAGTTTCCTGACATTTGTAGCTAAGAGGTGATTTTACATAGATGTTGGCCTTAACATGCTTGTGTGCACCTGCATTCAGTTTTTCATGTTTAGAAATAGCCTACAGAATATTAACAATGACAAAACATTGGAAACTCTTAAGGCTTAGTTCTATAGGTAACAGAACTAATTTTGTAATTTCCAAATTGCAAATGTGAAAAGCACAGTATTATGGACATGAAAATACAACCAGCAAAGTCCTATGAAGAAAAGCTGAATGCCTTAGTAATAACATAATAATCTAGACTATGCTGTCAAACTGCATCAAAGCTTGTTACTTATTATTTTGAGATAGATCTAATTGAGTTTCTTAGGCTGATCTCAAAACTGAAATCCCCTACCTTGGCCTATTGAGTAGATGAGATGAAAGGCATGTACCACTATGTCTGTCCATGGTGTGCTTTTTAGTATTCTGGGGAACATGATTGGGAAGCAAGCATTTAATTCAATAAATGTTCACAGAACACTTAGGTAGGTTTTTTCATTTGATTTTGTCTCAGTACTGGGTACTGGACCCAGGGACCACTGAACTATATCCCTAACCCTTTTCATACATTTTATTTTTAGACAGGGTCTCCTCGAATTGCCCAGGCTGACTTTGAACTTGTGATTCTCCTGCCTGAATCTCCCTAGTCGCTGGGACTACAGGCACATATCTCCAGGTTCAGACAAGCTTGTTAAACTTATTAATTAGGAACAAAGGATTACTTACTTGCTCTGTTTTTCCATGCTAGCTACCCTGAGGCATTCCCATCTTGAATTTAGGAGATTCATTTGTTCCTGTACTTCAGTTTCTTCATCTTCTGATAGTTTTCTGGTTCCAATCAGTTGACTGCCCAATTGTAGGACATTACCAACCCGTCCCTGGTGGGCTGTTAAATCCATCATATACCCCTGACAAAGAAAACGGATAATAATTGTAAGTTGTTGAGTTGGATTTTTTGGTTTTATATCTGTAGCCCATGGAAATGTATATTAGCAGTAAGAGTACTTTAATCTTTATGTAAGGGAACTCTACCACTTCTAATAGGAGTTCAGCAAAGTTATTATCTTAGGGCACCTTCTGTAGAAGCAGACTCTGAAAGAATAATTTTAGTTCAAGTGATTTAAGAAAGAGTTCCCAGGAATACTTTCAAGGGTTGTTGAAGAAGAAGAGGAGAGGATGCAAGGGTGGAAAGAAGCCAAGCAAACCTGCCCTCTCAGGAAACTCTTAGAGTTGCTAAGGCTGCTGCTACACAGGTACTCCGGATTATATATTGGAATTATGATTTCTGATGAAAGGGTTTATCCTGCAATCTACCTCAGCATTATGCCTCAGCTTTTCATTGACCCAAGATAATGGTCTGGGCTTTTATATTTTTCTAGGAGTCATTGCAAAACCAAGTCTTAGTACCTTGGTGAGTTGTTTTCCACAGGAGAAGTTCACATACTAGCTATTAGAATCCCAATCACATAAAGAAGTTTTATTTCCATCTTAAATGCAAACTAAATTTCCAAAACACAAAGTTGTTACAAAGCAATTGAAAGAAAAGAGATGCTTGCTATAACAAGTCATGTGCTTAGTTTCATAAATCAATGTTTTATTGTACCTCATGAGTATGAAATTGTTCCTTCACTTCTTCTACCTCATTCGAAATCTCTCCTTGTGCCCGCAATGCATCCTCAGCAGAAAGAAGCCATGAGAGTACTTCTTCTAAAGCTGTTTGGTAACTGTCCAGGTTTACTTCAGTCTCCATCAATGAACTGCCAAATGACTTGTCTTCAGGAGCTTCCAAATGCTGAACAATAAAATAAATTGAGTGTTATGCAATTAGTGTCTTTGCAGACTGTTCCAGTACATTAAATGATAAATCAAATGAAATATTTAAATGTTAGAAACGTCCGCTTGCATTATCAGAGACAAGAACAGCAGACACATGGAGTAGCAAGCCTGCATTTTAACATTCTCACAAGTACACATACAGATTCCCAAATGGAAGTTGAAATCCACACCAAATTAACATTTTATTTAAGTTCTTCTGCTTTGCTGTAAAGAGTGAATTAGTATATGAACTCTTTATGTTACATTTTAAATGCTATGAAATTTCATCCATAAGTTGCTTTTTCAGTTTATATTTGCAGTCATTTACACATAAACTATTGGAACTGTATTTATATACTTTGGCAGTGGTTTTAAAGGAAACAGCTCTTCCCAAGAGCCCAGATAATGGAATATTTCCAAACCTTTATAGAAAAGTAAAAATATCAGTGAGAAAATAATTATGTGGAAGTAGGATGAAGATGAAATGATGTACACTGAAGACATGTCAGAGGTTTCTATCAGGATGATCACTGTGATAAATTAAGCATTTCTTTTCAGAGGCAGTGGCTTCGATAGCAAGAGTTTAGGAGAAGTAAATTATGAAGCATGTTCTACAATACCAAGTATCCATAGCTCTACAGAGAAAATCCAAGCCACTGATGAAGGAATTGCTTTAAAGTTATCTAAAATTGATCTCACGGGTCCTTTTATAATAAAAATATAAAAATAAAGAACGTTTTACTTACATACATTAATTCTATTATATATTTTATATGTGGCCAAGAGAACTCCTCTCCACTCCATTTGGCCCAGGCAAGCCAACAGCCTGGACACACCTGATGCTAGATGAAAAGTATATAAAAAGCAGAAAGGTGATGAACTAGAGAAATCTTTCAAGAAAGTACTCTCCTGGAATGGCTGGAGTGCTCTGTGTGGTCATAACCTTGCCACAATGAAAGCCAAGAATTTGAGAGAGGGTGGCTTACAAGCTGCACAACTGAACTCCAAGCCTGGCCTATGTTGGCCTAGACTCAGCTGCTTTGGGAATAGCACTGTGAAGTGTCAGAAGAGACCTATGTTCTACTTGAACTTTATGGCAATTATCAAGGGCAAAATTGTGAATAAATAAGAAAATTTGCATAAGTTTTTCTTGAGATGAGGTGAACTGTGTATAGGTTAGTACTAAGTTTCAAAAATGTTGAAAAGGACCATACTTGAGGGAGTTTTATTCTAGTAAGAAACCAGGAAACCTGCTTATAGAGAAAAAGAATAACGGGTAAATGTAGGAAAAGGAAGCTTCTGTACACCCCAAGGATCACAAGGTATCACTGAAACCAACAGTGTTTTGCAAAGGAAAGCAAAGGCAGCTTAGAATAACCAAAAGCTACGTGGGGTTTTCACAACCATGTCTAAAGAAAACCCAGACTGTGAAGTTGCTCCCCTGGCATAATTGTCTTGCATTTCTAGTCTTCCTCAGTTCTGGGGCTTTAACCCAGGTAACCGCCCAAACCAACCTAATGTGTTGATCTAATAAATGCTCTAATTTTGAAATTTTAATATTATAAATTTACCTCAACCTTTAGGATGATGAAATGTCATAGCAATTGTTGGTATGATCTCTTCATCAAGTAGTATATTCTTTTCCTGATGATAGAGAACTGGCAAAAAGAGACTACCTGGAGAAGACAAAATCACTCACACTTCTAGCACCTCATGCAGAATGTTGGTGTTAAAGAGGGCTATTCACATAGGACCTCCAAGGGTAAGGGCATTTCTGAATATGTTAGGGCTTACACGTTCCGTGTTGTACCATTCCATCTATCTGGAATTATTAATAGTATTCAATATCAAAGTCATCATTAAGGAGAAAAGTTACAAAAGGTACACAGGTGGATCCAGCTTCATGGCTATATAACCCATGTGAGTACACAGGGCTCTGAGCTCAGACCAACCCAAAATCCTTCTATTTACTGCTTTTGAAATTCTCATAATTTTTATCATTGTGTTTCATTTTCGTAACTCCAATAAGGTTAGGAAGTATAAAGATGACAAGGAGAGATAGGATATATATATATCAAAAGGTACACAGGTGGATCCAGCTTCATGGCTATATAACCCATGTGAGTACACAGGGCTCTGAGCTCAGACCAACCCAAAATCCTTCTATTTACTGCTTTTGAAATTCTCATAATTTTTATCATTGTGTTTCATTTTCGTAACTCCAATAAGGTTAGGAAGTATAAAGATGACAAGGAGAGATAGGATATATATATATAT
>NW_022900951.1:28212459-28234862 GCF_012274545.1 Fukomys damarensis
TGTGTGTGTGTGTGTGTGTGTGTGTGTGTGCGCGCAAGTGTGATTTACATATAGTATTTTCAGTGCCTTCCAAGTATAAAATTCTGGTGAATTCATACTATGTAAGAGTTTAATGAACCTGGTGGTAAGGGCAGATGCCTATAATATCAGTACTCTGAGAGGCTGAGGCAGGAAGATTTCAATTTGAGCCCAGTCTGGGCAAATAAGCAACTTAGTCAAACACTGTCTCAAAATGTATGTATGTATGTATGTATGTGTGTGTATATATATACCTCTTAAAAGTAAATAAACAAAGAGAAAGAGAGACTATCATGTCTGTTACTGAGCCAATGAGGTACTAACATCTCAGGAAAGTCACGCTTTGCCATTGAACCAGATTTTATTTGAAACGTAGAAAGGAAGAAAGAAAGAAGGCAATGCTAATAAAGCACAAAGAGCCAGGAAACCCTAACACTTCCTTTTTTTTTGTTTAAGCTACCTTCCTGATTTAGCCAAACACTTACGCTGAAATCGATGATGTAGAAAACAGGAGAAGTTAGAGGGACCTATAATTTCTTTTTTCATTTTAGTCTTCCTTACTCAGTAAGCTGAAGAGAGCGAGAGAAGGTTGGTAGACTATGAGCATATCAAGAAGTGAAATAAAAATAGCTAACCTAATTGTCTATTTCCATATTTGACTAATCATGTAATACTCATGCACATACAAGTTATCAGGTGCAAATTATATAGTCTGGTGATTTTTGCATGAGTTAAAGTTTCTTATATTGACATTTACAAGTGGAACTGCACAATATAACAATGAACAGTACTATTCATATTAATACTTTAAATTTTTAATTTTCTTTACTCAGTATGAGGTTAAATACCAAACAAACAGTAGGGATCGTGAGGAACCAGAGAATGGATTAAACACTTTTATGTTTTAGTACTTTTAAACACTCATTTTATTTCCTCTTTGAATAAAGCGTTCTGCATTTTCTTTGTAACTAGGCCCACAAATTATGTAGCCAGCCTTAAGGATAGGTGAAAAAAGTTCAATGCAATCTTGCACATCCTGCCCTGTCGAGGTTATAGGTAAAAGACAAAGACAGAGGAGGGGAGGAGGGAAAAGGTACATTAAATATTTAAGGTGTGCTATGTACATGCATCAACTTCCCATGAAGAATGTAATCATACATACTGCAAACATATGCTAATAGAAATGTGAAATTTTTAAATAAAAGAAGATGTGGTATTTGTTATGGAAAGCAGGATGTGGTTATTAATCCCATGGGCTTCAGAAGCAAAGTTTTGGTGTTCGCATCTCGACTCTGATTTGAGGTCTTGTGACTGGGAAAGGTAATTCGCCCTACTCTAAGGCTTGGTATCCTCATATGTAAAATGGGAACAGTAATACTCCTCTTATAAGATCATGCCAAGAATTGAAGGAGAATATATAAAGAACTTTGTAGAATGCCTGATCTTGTGTAAGAACATTATAAAGTATGCTACAGCTGTAATTATCAGATGCTCATATACAGAAGAAATGTTTTGAAATATAACCTTATGCAAAGTCAACCCCTTAAGTCACTTTCCATATTTCAGGAGCCAGTCAATTGTTGTAGAAAAATGACCCAAACACAAATATAGGCAAGCATCAATGAATTCAGTCACTTTCTTTTGAAATTTGAATTTCAACCTAGTATCTACTTAAGAGTTATTAAAATTAACTAGTAATCTTGCATCAAAATAATTTGCTCCAAATAACTGTAAATAATATAATTATCACTTAAGACCACAGTATGGTTTACTACTGTGAGAGATCAATTAAAGCATTAAATGCTATGAATTAATGATATTTCTACAGTCTTTAATGTTTTGAGCAATATTTAAAAGGAATGTCCTTTAATAGTATATCTATTACAAGGCATGGTGGCTCATGCCTGTAATCCCAGCACTCGGGAGGCTGAGGCAGGAGGATTGCTGTGAGTTCGAGACCAGCCTGGGCTACATAGTGAGTTCCAGGTCAGTCTCAACTACATATTGAGACCCTGTCTCAAAAAACCAAAAAAAAAAAAAAATAAAGTATATCTGTGAAAAGGAATATAGAAAATTCATAAATTATGAAACTAAATGATTTGTCTGGGGATGTCCATAAAACAAAAACTTTTCAAATATAGTCTTCTTCAATCTAAATTTAAACATGGATAAACTGTATAAAATTGTAAAAATAACATTACCTATCTGCATAAAATCAAAGGCAAATATATATATTCAAATATATATGTAACTACAGTCAAATTTAGCATCTGGGTTCTGAGTAATTGTTTTCTTGTAGACTATTGCTTTTCAAATTCTAATTTATGATCTGTCAGTGATTTGCAAAATCATTTTATGTGAATATTTGGAGAAAACAAAATAAAAGTATTAGCCAATAACTCATACTATGAATGGTATTGGCTTCTAAATCATGTGTTTTACGTATAGTATATACACAAGTCTATATGTACATGTAAATGTATTTTTTCTGGGTCAAGATTAACTTTTTCGTTGTTCATGAAACAAAGTTGAAAACAGTTCTAGAATTTCAGATGAAGTGAACCAGGAAAGAAGAATTTGCTTGCATACTACATTTGCATGTCTTCCATAGAAACTTTGGTAGAAAAAGAAAATACATTCTATGATGCAAAGACTTTGTAATTTAAGAGATATGTAGAAAGACTTATCATTTCAGTTCTAGCATGACAGAATATGTTTTCATCATGACAGAACCCCATATTAATAGCTTCGAAACAAATTTTTAGGAAACTTGATCATTTCTATTTACAGAATATCTATCCATAAGACAGATAGACACTAATCATTTCATGATTGCAGATATTGGTGTCAACAAGAACCAATTTTTCCCTATGCTTCAATCAAATTAGAATTTTTGATATTACCACAGTAGTTTAATTTTCTGTGCACCATATTGGGCAAATAACAATACTGAGAAAGGCACAAAAATGAATGGATGAAAAAATTTCATTGTTTCCAAGACCAAAAGGTTAAAATGTATTCAAATTATCCACATGCCTCAGAAGCTTAATTGCTACCCTTTTGGTGAGAAAGTACTAGGTAGTGCCACTTAAGTTCTTTACATAAATTTTTCCTAATAAAGGTGGAGAAGGGAAAATAATTGCATATCATATTCCAGGAAAACTTCCGGAGTTCATTTCTAGTTACAATTTCTAATAACAAAATTTCTAGCAATAACTTCTATTACTTGTTAATAAAATACAGAAGTGTATCCTTGATTCCATAATAAACATATTTAAAACCCACTTTACTATGTATCTAACTTTAGGTGAATCATTTAAAACTTCTGTGTCTCAGTTTCTCCACGTGTAAAACAAGAAACATAAAAATATATGTCCTTAGGATTGTTGAAAATATTATACTGATAATGAATATAAATACTAAACATATTCTAGACTTAAAGAAATGCTCTGCAGTGCAAGTATTTGGGGGCCAATGTTCACTGAAATGGCAAATGATTTTCATGAAGAAACACTTGTGTGAGCTGTGTGTATTTTTGGAAGCACGATTTTGGCAATTCAAATTGAGATAAGTCATCAAATCACTACAAACACAGTGAAACCAGCAAACCACAAAGTTGATAGAAAAAAAGCTGGGTTGTTTCCAGAGGGCACGATCTCTCCCTGTGTAGTTTTTTTGTTTGGTTTGGTTTGGTTTTGCTTTTTTTATCATTGATGAAACTCATTTATTTATTTTGGAAACTTTCTCTAAATCGGCCTTAAAAAGAGATAACTGATTTAACCTGATAAATACTGTTTTCTAGTTCTTGAAAGTATAAATTCTTCAGAACATTTGAAAATATCATTCTTAGTTTATTTCAATAAATGTGTCATACTTCTTTTTTACAGCATCTAAGTCAATGCATGGCTAGTGAATTTTGGGTTTATTCTATAATCTTTTGACCCCTCAGTGAGAGACTATTTCAGAGCTAAGGGATTACAGAGGGATAAACAAGTGGTTCTTTCACTAATAACAGAAGTGCAGTTCAGAGGAACCAGGATCAGTATCTGCAAATATTCTTGCCACATTTTCACTATTTCCTCAGAGATAGAGCATGTAAACCAGGGTCTTATTCAAAGTATGAATAATGATTACAGAGGTGATTTATGAGAAATTAATTCATCCTGCAACACTGTACATGACATTCAATCTAAAGATACCATTAAGTGGGTAATTTTTAATATTGGTTGTTCCTGAAATTCGATTCAAAATTAAGCCCTAACCAGGAGTCAGGAAAAAATATGGCATGTTGTTATGTTAGTATTAAAACAGTAATCACAACAACAACTACTACATATATAATAGCAATAGCAACAGCTGCTATTATTTATCAGGCACTTACTGTTAGTCAATTTGCCAACCACTTAATGGACATTGTATCATTTTTCACTATCACAGGTCAGGAGCCACACAGAAGAGGAGGAGGAGGAAATGGGGATAGAAAAATTAAGTAACTTGTCAAAGGTCACAAAGGTTATTGGTGATTCCAGAATTTCAAAAGAGGTTGTTTAAATGTTAAATGTATTTACCACAATCTGATCCATCTTTTAATGAAGAAACTGAATGCAAGATCAATGTAATACAACTTTTACACAATATCCTAATAAAACTTCTATTTATATACGTCTATCTTCTATATAGATAATATTTTCTTCATTTTCTCGTTTTTGTGATTTCTTTTTGTTTTGAGACAGTCTCACTATATGACTCAGACTGGCCAAGAACTCACTGTGTAGCCCACCTTGGCTGCAAACTCACAGTAATCCTCTTGCCTTAGCCTTAGTGCTGGGATAATAGGTCTGTGCCATTATGCACAGCTTCAACTTTACAAGTTCATAATCAGTTTTTGAAGGTACTAAGGCCACACCCAAATTTAATTATGTTGGACAGTTAGAAGTCTAAAGCAGTTTTCAAAATTATCCTCACAGGTCACAGACACTAATATCACTCTAAAGAAATGGATAACAGAAAAACATGTACAGGATGCAGTGTAGGTATAGACCCTATATTATTGATACAGGGGAAACTGAGAAAAAAATAATGATAAAGAGTAATTGGGAAAGGAAGGTAGGTGTCAAGCCCACTATTCAAACTCTGTGCCTTCTTTTGATGTGACAACTACATGTACTAAATAGCTAAAATGAATGTAAACATTATATATATCATAAACATGAACTAAAATAATGATAACAATAACAATGAATAGGAGGAAGAGGAATTTAGAGACAGAAGGAGGAGAGGGGGATTTGACAAAAATTAAGATGTGTTATGTACTTGTACCTTCTCCCTAAAATGAATATAAACTTCAGGTACTGCAAATGTATACTAGTAAAATTTTACATACTCTATACCCTCTATTAATCTTACCCTTTTCCTTTGATGTTCAGTGTCAACAAAGTTGACATTCTTCATGAGCATATCTTTCACAAAAATGATGTATTGTGTTTAGTACATTCTGTTTAGGAAAAACATTTCAGCATCTGTAAACTTTTGCATATATTCATTTTTAAAAATATATTTTATCCAAAGATTATTGCACAAAAGTTTCTGTATCCAAAGTTTTAATTTTGATGCCCAGAAAAGTTTGGCCATGACAAAGACTCTTACTCCTTCAGTGTCTGTCCTTCTTCACTTCTCATGTACATAGTAGTAGAAAGTTTAGGAGGCAATACTGCTGTGCAAGATATCAGCTCCCATTCTTTGAGGTTGGGTGTGAGAATACGCATTCTGCATATGAGCCAATGGGATAAGAGCTATAAAGAATGAAAAGGAAATAGGCTCTCTTCTTTTAACTGTCCTCCTCTCTACAGGCCCTATTTTTATTTATTTTTATTAAATAATTGAGTTTATTGGTACATTTTAGGGATACAGTACAGTTACATTCATTGTTGGGATCTTGTACCTCTACATGACAAGTCTTGGTTCTCATTTTTCCCCTTGTCCCTGCCCTCCCTTCTCCCCCGCCTCCCCTCCCCATTTACAACCACTTTAATTCCATCTTTTCATTTTCTCACATTTTTTTCTTTTCCCTTATTACCCTTCCCCTATCCTTCCCACGTTCCCTACACCTTTAGCCCCTTGCTTCCCATTTCACAATCTCAGTTATCTCATTAAGATTTTATGTACTATTACAGTTTATTCACACCAGAGAAACTATTCGGTATTTACACATGTGTGCCTTATTTATTTCACTTAGGAGTATATCCTCAATATGTATCCATTTTCCTATGAATGGATCTAATTTCTCATTCTTTATGGCTGAGTAATATTCCATTTTATAGAAAAGCCACATCTTCTCTATCCAGTCTCCAACTGATAGACAAATGGGCTCTTTCCAAGTTTTAGCTATTACAAACTGTGCCGCTATAAACATGGGTGTGCATATATCACTGTGGTATGATTCTTTTAGTACTTTTGGAAAGATACCCAGCAGAGGGTTAGGTGGGTCAACTGAAACTTCTAGTCCCAGCTCTTTGAGGTATCTCCATATTGATGTTCACAGTGGTTGCACAAGTCTGCACTCCCACCAACAATGGAGAAGGGTTCCTTTCTCCCCACAACCCTGCCAACATTTGTTATTGTTTGATTTATTGATTGCAGCTATTCTTTGTGGGGTGAGGTGGAATCTCAGTGTTGTTCTCATCTGCATCTCTCAAATGACCAGTGATGTGGAACATTTTTTCATATATTTACTTGCTGCTTTTACTTCTTTGTTTGAGAATGTCTGTTCATTTCAGATGCCCATTTTTGAATCGGGTCTTTATATTTGGGGGGGCTGATCGTTTTGAGTTCTTTATATATTCTAGATAATAGTCCTTTGAGAAGCAGCTGGTAAAAATTTTTTCCCACATTGTAGGTTGTCTCTTAGTTCTGTTGATGGTTTCTTTTGCAGTGCAGAAGCTTTTTAATAAGATGAGATCCCACTTGTTGATTCTTTTTGCTAGTTCCCGTGCAACTGAGGTTTAGTTCATAAAGGCTTTTCCTATGCCAATGTCTTCCAGAGTTCTGCCTAACTTATCTTCCAGTAAGTTTAGTGTTGCTATTTTAATATTTAGATCTTTCATCAACTTGGATTTTAATTTAGTGCATGGCGAAAGATAAGGATCCAGATTTAATCTGTGACAGGTTGAAATCCAGTTTTTCCAACACCATTTATTGAAGAGGCTATCTTTCCTCCACGGAGGATGGTCAGCTCCTTTGTCAAAGATGAGGTAGCTGAGTACATTTGGATTTGTTTTTGTGTCTTCCAATCTGTTCCACTGATCCTCAGGTCTGTTTCTTTGCCAGTACCTTGCTGTTTTTATCACAGTGGCTTTGTAGTATAGTTTCAAATTGGGAATTGTTACACCTGGTGCCATGTGACTGTTGCCTATAATGGCTTTTGCTATTCTAGGTCTCTTGTGGTTCCAAATGAATTTTTGGATTCTTTTTTCTAGTTCTGTGAACTATATTGTTGCAATTTCGATTGGCATTGCATTGAATCTGTATAGCAGTTTTGGTAGTATGGCCATTTTCACTATGTTGATTCTTCCTACCCAGGAGCAGGGGATATCTTTCCATTTTTTGGAACACACAGATCCTGTTAAAGATGCAGAGATGATGAAGAATCCTTGGTCATAGTAATGAAGACCGCATCCTAAGGGATGACATACAGGAAGCCAGAGACTTCACAGTTCCTGGATGAGCAAAGCTCTACTGAAAGTTACGTTTCACCAGTGAAAAATCCATACTTGGTTAGAACTCACAAAAGTTGATGATTCAAGTAATCAGAGATTACTGGGAAAACTAACTAAATTGTCAAGGTTAATTTTTACCCTCATATGGTGTAAGGCAAAAATGACAGGTCTTACTTATTTTAATGAATCATTTATAAGTATCTAGAGAAATCTGATTCATTGGATGATGCTTTTAAAATAAAAAGAACTCAGAATTAAACATTTTTGGCAAATGGATTTTATGTACAAAAATTTCAAAATGGAATATGTATGTTTCGTGAAAACTAATTATCAAATTTGAGATATTGTCGCTTAAATAATATTAATCCATAATGATTATAGCATATAAAGTTTGCTATTACATATATAAACTGTTCAATAGGGAACTATGAAGAAAGCTATTATATATTTCCATGTAGCCATTTTTTTAAAACTTGCTTTATTTCATGAATCACCTTCTGTAGTATTCTTATGTTTTGATTTATTTTAAGGTTGATATTTAAATAAATTATAAGCAACAAGAGCAGGATCCCCCAAAATGTCCAAATGTATTTGTAGTTAGATTTTCCGTAGCCTCCTCAGTTCATATTTCAATGGATTATCTCATTCTTGCTATTACACAATCCAAGAGTCCTTATACTTTTTTTTTAAAGTGCCAGATAATAAACATCTTGTTTTTCCAACCATAATAACTGCACCTACTAAGCCCTCTAATTATAGACTTTAGAACAAATGCAACCATAAGTAATACATAAATAAACAAGGGTATGTTCCAGTAAGTCTTTATAATACAGGTGGCAAGTCGACTCTGACCCTTGTGCTGTTGTTTGCAATCTCCTGATTATCTAATTGCTTCCTGTATTTAAGCTAATCCCTCTGCACAGATTCAAAATTATTCCACTATGGATGATTTTTCTCTGAAACCTCTTGCTCTCAAACTGATTCTAATGGATCACTTTTCCACTTTCCCACTATTGCATGCCCAAAGTAGTGTTCTCTAAATCTTAAAGTCATGTCTCGCTCCACCTCCATTCCTGTACATAACAGTGTACGAAAAGCGCCAGAGTGTGTAAAAGATGTATCTATAGTTGGAAAACCTCAAATCCGTCTGACTTTCAAGCAAGATAAACCAGAGGTCAATTCAAGCTCTGGAATTTAAAAGCAGTGTTTGGCAAAGTAATTTTGGACAGCTTATATACACATGAAAATAGATAAGCTGATACTATCCTACAGGGTCTTATAAAGCTTATAGAAAATATATAGAGTATATATTAAAATTCAGCATCCCTTTTCATTCACCCTCTATAAGTATCACTACCACTGCCTCATTTTTATTATTTAATGCAGCATAAAATAGAGAAGCCAATTTTGCTAAATAGGTAAATTTCTCCTGGACATCAGTTATCTATATTTCCTTAAATTATTCTTGCTAGTTGGATTATCTTGTTACCTTCATTATGCATTACATCAATAAATCCTACGGATTTTTTATATTATTTAATATACTTTTCTTTGCTTTGCTTGTTCCCAAAGCAATGGTGTAGTATTCAGAAAAAGTGTCAAGGGAGAATAAAGGTAAGTTTCATGAAAGTAGAGTTACTTTTGATCAGTATCTGAAAGTTAAGACATACTAGATAATTTTTGATTGAAACAATGAATCTCCTAGCATATATTTGTCAAATAAATACTTTTTGTTATTTTGTATTAACATAGGGATATTTTTCCTAAGCAAATTAGTCCAGGGTTACAGAATCTTTCCATATCAGAGCAGAGCAAAATAATAGTATACTCTACTTCTGACTTTACACTTGCTGCAGTAGTCAGTGTACTGCCTATTCTTTTCATCAAAATATATTCATTGTTTAAGGAGTTTAAAGATTGCCATTTGTAAAAAGAGAACTAATGGCATCAAACCCTGGGAAGACTGTGGTAGATTTCATTATCAGTTGCAATTCCTGTCCCCAGTCTCAAGGAAAATAATAAAAGTGTTCCATCCTGTAGGTGAAGGTAGACCAGAAGGTCTGAGTAGATACTCTGCTGAGGGCAACAGGAAGTATTTAAATTCTGTCACTGGCTTTTCTTAGCAGTTACTTTGCCTCAGGGTTTAACTCTCAGTACACCACTGACAATTACTGTTTTCAATCTTGAGTTTCAGAGAATTTGGAAGAGTGAATAAAGTCTCCTTATGTTAGATACAAATAGAAGTACAAAATCTTTTGTCCATTTCCCCTCTTCTACTAACATTTCTAAAATTTTCAAGAAAAGGACTCAAATACCAAGGTAAGCTAAGAGCTAGGAAGAACTTGAATCTTTTAAAATAAGATTCAAAAACATTTATTTGTATGTATATATTATAAAGTGAAGCAGTAGAAATGAATAGGAAGGTAAAACAGAGCTACAAAGGCTAACATAGAAAAACGAATGTCTTACATTCATGCATATGATTTTATATTTATACTATGGATTCAAAACTTCATTGAAATATTTCATTTATGATATTTTTAAATAGACTGGGAAATTTTTCTTTTCAAGTTAACAAATGTATGCTTCTATAACTGTTACAGTTATGGGAATATTGCCAGAAACAGTATCCATTTCAAATATTACCTCAATAGCATGAATTACTTACAAAATGGATATTTTTTTTCTTAATTTTATTGGTACATTTTAGGTATATGATATAATGACATTCCTCACTGGAGATTTGTACCTTTACATATTTTGATTTTTATTTTTCCCATATCCTACTGTTCCTTCAACCCCTCCACCCTTCCCTATTTACAAAGTCTTTGTTTCCTTTTTTATGTTAATTTCATCCTCCTCTTTCCTTTCCCCTACCCCTCCCAATTCCACTTCCCCTTTACACCTATTCATCCTATTTAACATTATCTATTATATATTTTGATAATTATTCACTTTCAGTTTCTCACCAGAGAAACTATTCAGTATTTACATGTCTGTCCTATTTATTTCACTTGAGTATTGCTCAATGTGCAACCATATAGCTATAAATGCTTCTAATTTCTCATTCTTTATGGCTGCATTGTACTCCATTTTATAAAAAAAATAAAAACCACATTACACCACATTTTCTTTATCTAGTCTCCAGCTGATGGGCAATTGAACTGTTTCAATGTTTTAGCTATTATGAACTGTGCCACTATGAACATGGGTGCACTTATACTGCTGTATGATTCTTTTAATTCTTTTGGGAAGATACCCAGCAGAGGAATAGCTGAGTTAAATGGGATCTGTAATCCTAGTTCTTTGAGGTATCTCCATTCTGACTTCCACGGTGCTTGCACCAGTCTACGATCTTACCAAAAGTGGAGAAGGGTTCCTTTTTCCCCACAGCCATGCCAGCATTTTTTATTTGTTGATTTCATGATAGCAGCCATTCTTTCTGGGATGAAGTGAAATCTAAGTGTTGTTTTCTTTTGCATCTCTCGAATGACTAGTGTTGTTGAGCATTTTTGCTTATGTTTATTTGCAATTTCTACTGAAATATCTGCTCATTTCAGATTCCCATTTTTAGATTGGATCTTTAAATTTGGGAGGTCTGATTTTTTTTAACTTCTTTACATATTCTAGATAGTAGACCTTTGTCTGAGGAACAGCTGGTAAAATTTGTTTTCCGTAATGCAGGTTGTTTCCACGCTGTTGGTGGTTTCTCTGGCTATGCGCACTTTTTTTTTAAATCATTGTTAATACATAGTGGTTGGCTTGAAAAAGAAAAGATCGTGTGTTTCCATTGCTTTGAGATTTACCTGAGAAATAACATAGTACTTATAGAAATGTCCCAATATAAAAATATTCAGTGTATTTGGTACAGTTGACTTTTTGAAAAAGAAAAGACATAGCTAATTTTTCACTTACTTTGCAATTTAAAAACTAGAATATTTTTGTGCAGTAAATGTTTCCTAAGATATTCCTTTTTTTCAGAAATTTTATAATTATTTTATAATTTAACATCATCTATTAGCCCACTTTATTGTCTAAACATTTTTCGGAGTATTCAGAACATGCAGGATGCCAGGAAATTAGGGAAAGGCCTGTATTATGCCATCCTACTGAGGGTTTCTGATATCTCTTAGGATATATGTACCATATATTACATAAAATTATATGAAAACATGAAATCAGCATACTTATTAAATACGTGCGGGTCCATGTTTAGTGCAGCACTATTCACAGTAGCTAAGGCCTCAAACTAGGTACCAATCAAACGATGAATGAATAAAGTGTGGTATATATACAAATGACATATTATCCATTTATAAACAGAATGAAATTGTCATTTGCAGTAAAATGGACATAATTAAAGGACTTTATTATAAGTGAAATAAGCCAGACTGAGACACAGAAAGACAAGTAAGCCATGTTCATCCTCATACGTAGAAGCTAAGAAATGTTGACCTGAATGTAGAGTACTGTTTACTTGAGATTGGGAAGGCAGCAAGCTGACAAGGGGAAGCTGGATTTGATCAGTACATGCTGTGTGCATATGTTGAAATATCACACCTCTGAGCTCCATTAATATGTATATTCAATACATGTTAATCACATATATTTAAAATATTTAAGAATTCTCAATGTTTTTACATTGATTACATATAATTATAAAAATTTTGATATACTAGTATAAATATATATACTATTCAATTTTTAAAATTAGTAAAATTCATTAATTCTTTAAATATAAAAATGAGAAGTTATTATAATGTAATCCTCTAGAATTCTAGCAGGTTTTTTGTTTTGCATACCTGGCTGTTCCCTACATTGTAGAATATACTATAATCTATAATTCTTTCTTGTTCTTCTAACTTTCTATAGAATTTACAATTACATAAATTATGAAATACATTGTTGACTGTAAGATGTAATGTAAGCACACCACTAAAATCTCTAACTTAAATTCACAACATGAGATGATTATTATCCACAATTTAGAATGAGGAAACCTGATACATAAAGATTAGAAAATTGTCCAAGGTCACAGATGCAGCTAATAAAAGCAGAGATGGGAATTGGACTCAGTATCTGTGCCACAGAAATCGGTAAAGTTATCTATTCAGCAAGACATTATTTTAATAACTTGAGAAGAAGCATTTCCCAGAGACAGCTAGATGTATAAAATTGCATGTAAAAATCAAAGTAAAATAATTTCCTGTATTTCATGTGAATGTCATCACATTTGCTGATAGATTTCATTAATTAGTGGAGGATTTCTGGCCCTTAAAACCTCCTATAACCAATTTTTTGTACTAATAATAGGGTTGACTTTAGAGTGTAATTTTGCATTGTCAATTAATAAATTGTTCATATGAAAAATTTTAAAAAGCTACATGGGCTAAATTAGCATGATGCTCTAAAATTTGCCCATATATTTACAATTTAATAAGTGTATAAAAATGGATACTATAAAATAGCAATAATATCACTGAGATTTTTATTGATATGTAATCACACCTGGAACATATGTCAAAATTCAAAACATGACTATTTTTATATTTCATTTTACAGATGTTACTTTGGAAAATAGGCAGGAAAAGAAACAGAACATATAAAAATAATTTCTTTTTTCACATAATGAAAGAATCAACACTATGTTTAAAAACAAGGTTTCACCTCACAAGCACAAGGACCCAAGTTTGACCCCTAGTTCCTAAAACAAAGAAACACACAAACCAACCACACACACACACACACACACACACACACACACACACACAAAGGTTTCATTATATTTTCAACATCCTAAAAGAATCGGTTCTACATTCCGGACTTGCCTACAAATTACTACTTATTCTATTTTTTTTAAAAGGCCTTGTATATAGTGGGGGTATTTCATTTTCCACAAGGAAGTAAATACTTATTGTCATATTCATAAATTAAAATAGTAAATGAAACTAAATATTAAAATATGGCAGCAAACTGATAATCTTAACATGTAAATAATTTTATGCAAATTAAGCAAAACGGTTTACATTTAGTCTGGGCTAGAGAAATTATAAATCAGGGAATGGAAACTCAAGCTAGAAGAGAAACAGTCACAAGTATCTTTAGGATCCTGTGATTTAGAAATGCTGGGCCAGAGCACAGTGTGACCTATAAAGCCTTTCAGATTATCAAATTGTGCCTAGGCCTGAAGGTACACACGTGACATTGGTTCAAAAGGACTGCGGCTACCTTATAAACTTCTGTAATTTGTATCAATGCAGGTTGTTCCATACATTTGACCAACACTGTTATTCTCTCGCTAGAAGTACTATAAATTGCCAATTATCGTGGGAGTAGTTTATCAGAGTATAGATTATCTACAGGTCTTATATCTCTTCCATTTGGCCTTTTCACAACTCATTAGCACATCAACAAGAAAGTTCAGTCTAAGGAAGGAATGCCCGTGGAAATTCTAAACAAAGAAATTTATTCCTTGTCAGCAGCACAGCCAGGGAAGCATTTGAAAGTGCTAGAAAAGTTTACCAAAATGTGATGCATACAGATATTTAACATATATGATGACAATTTGCCTCAACTGATTTTTTTCAACTGTGTTGTATGAAATTTTGAATAAATTGCCTTAAGCTTTTGGCATCCTGTAGCATTCCATGTGCTTTATTTTTTAGTAAATAGTAGGGCGTGTTCCGATATATCATTTATCAGTAAGTGATATATAATATTCAGTGCCAATACATTAAACAGTTTTCAATGTGAAGACAAGAAATTGAAAATTAGCCTTCCAGAGGAAGGTTTATGATGAATAAATAGTATGTCTTGGGGTAGAAAAGAGTGTGACCAGGAATAGAGTCAACTAGAAAGCCTCTTTATACATTTTAGATTTGCCCCTCTGCAATCAGTACAAAAAAATGTGTGTGTATGTGTGTTGTGTTTGTGTGGGAAATCATAAACTCAGAAAATTAAGTTTCTTTTACTATCTATTCATTGTAGGTAATGTATCATTTATCATGGAAATCACAATGTGTTACATCCATTATCATTTTATTTTTACAAGCGTGTCAGATATTTATGACTAATTGGCAAACCTGTCCTTGTCTATCCTGTCTAGTGGTAACAGAATAAAACTGTGATGGTTGATCTTCATTGTCGACCTGACTGAACTGCGGAGAAATGCAGAAATACGTAGAAAATCCATAAAGCATATTTCCGGGTGTGGCTGTAGGAGAGCTTTGAGAGATGACTGAATTGCGGGGCCACAAACAGATGGGCGCAACCACTCTTGAGTGTGACCAGCACCATGCGATTGGGTGGGGCCCCAGAGGAAACAAAGGCAACTGACGAAAGAAGCCTGGCAGCAACTTCTCTGACTGAACTCTCTCTTTGCTTTCTGGCTGCCATGAATTGAGCACCTTTGCTCTGCCATATCCTTCTACCATGATGTTCTGCGCGACCTCGGGCCAACAGCAATGGGACCAACCAATTACAGACTGAAAACTCTGAAACCATGAGTAAAAATAAGTATTTCCTTCTCTAGGCTGATATTCTCAGGCATTCTATCACAGTGACAAAAAAGCTAACACATATATGAAAGTTTCAGATAATTTGTCAGAATGTTGTTATAATTATAGATTTTCCAGGCAGAAAGCAATTAGCATAATAAGCTTTTTACATGCACTTCCCTATACCTTTCTTTGTATAAAAGCCTCTAAAATAATGAAATTATGGGTCTGATAGTAAATAATTGTTGAAGAAATACTATTTAATTAAATAAGTAACTACAACAAGCCAGCCACTGTTACTACGCAACGGTGACAGAACCATAAACACAATGAATAAAAAAATCCATATCCTTAACGAAATAATATCAGAGCAAGCATTTGAAACAAAATAAAGAAATAAATCTGAGGGTGATAAGTGTCATGGAGAAAATGAAGTGAGGAAGGGGAACAGGAAGTGCCCAGAACAGGACATTGGGGAGTTAATTAACATGGTTAGAAAATCATTGAGTGAGACTGAGTATCAGTTGAAGAAAGATTTAAAGATGTGAAAGACATAGCCATGCGAACATGGAGAAGAAATGGGTTCTATGTAGAGGTAGAAACGAGGGCACATTTATGACTGCAGGGGAATGAGAAGCTAACAGCACTGGAAGAGGAAACCAGGGAAGAAAGGAAGGGGACAGGGAAGTAATTGAGTTGGAGCTTTTAAAACCACAGCAGTGCACCTTAAGTTGCAGACCACTGGAGGATTTTCTGCAGAAGAGTGTAATATGTTCTGCCTTTTAAGAGAACTATATAGCAGACAAAGTGTATTACAAATAAAGCAAGGGTTAAAACAGACAGAATTGCTTAAAATGATTTAATAATCCAGACCAAAAATGAATGGGGGCAAATAAAGTATTGAGAAATGATCAGATTGTGGATAGAGACCTGACATGATTTTCTAACAGAAAACATGGAGTGTGAAAAAGAGGAACACTAAGTTTGATTCCAAAATGCACAGCTGTGGCAAGTAGCAAGATATAGTTCCCACATAATAAAATATAAGGGACTGTTGATGCAACAGATTTGGAGGTTAATGTGTTCAGGCTTACATTGACTAGAAGCATGTAGGAAGTTATGCATCAAAGGTTGGGATTTAATGGAAATTTCTGAACTGCAATAAGCATTTGAGAAGCATTAACCTATTCATGGTATAGATATCATGAGACATGTGTAAAAACCTGACATGGTGATGCATGCCTGTAATCTCAACACTCAAGATTCGAAAATAGGAGGATCACAAGTTCAAAGCCACTATGGGCTACAGTTCAAAGTCAACCAAGCCTGCAGTAGTGAGAATCTGCCTCAAAATATTTAAAAATAATATGTTTTCAGTTTTTGTAAAAGAAATTGTTTTACCGATATATGTATAACAAGGAAGGACCTTACCCATAAGTTCTCAATAAACCTAGTTATTGTGCCATATAAAGCAAATTAAAGAATCAATGCCTTACTGTATCAACAATACTGAAATAATTGCATATTGTACAATCAGTTGTGCATACCATTGACTATCATCACTTTCTTAGACCAAGCAATGGATATGAAGAAGAATAAAACATTTGTCCTCAAGGAAATTACATTTCAGTGGAAGAACTATAGGGACTTGCCCAAGAAGAAATGAAGGCATATAAATGGGGAAACAAATATTACCTGAGAACTAGGAATTTTTATCAAGAATGATTTCCCAAAAGATATCTGAGGAAATCTGAAAGGATGAGTAAGGAACTTGCCATACAAAGAAGAAAAAGTGAGGCATTGGGGAGGTTATCAGGCCGAAGAGTATTTACACAAAGACATAAAGGTGTGGAAGATAACATTGTGTGTGTTTGCATTTGTATGTGTGTGTAGTTGATATAATTAGTATAAAGTACAGGATCTAATTTTGAGTATTACAGGAATCAAGGCTAGGATCAAATTATAGTATATCTAATAAAACCTATATATCTTTCAAAGTAATTTTGCTTTTTAACATATTTTATAATGTATTCAGACATTCATTGTATATTTTATAATATCAAGGGAGCTATTGAAATAAACAAAAGTTTAAAAAATGTAGACTTTCCTACCTTATAATACAAAGACCAAACAAAAACCACCTAGCTTCTTGTTCTAGGAAATACATGCACTTAGAAGTAAAAACTATGAACCAATATAACTTCTAATTTTATCAAAATTGTTTTCTCACTTTAAGACCATTCTTTCTATAATCCAAAACTATTATGTCAAAAAATCTGTTCAATATCTAATCAACTGCAACCTTGTAAAACCTATATTACCAATCTCCCAGAGCTGATCTATGGATGATTCCAATTTTCCTACATTGATAAACGACCAAGACCTTGAAAAAGTAACATTTTCCCTTGTGACTTTTTGTCTAATAGAGTATATGTTGATTGATCAATAGGTTTTTCTAGTTATCTTTTTAGGGATTTGAGAGATGACCCATGAAAACAGTGATTTTCAATTATATTTTTGAAAGATCAGTGTGGAGAATAGTCTGTAGCAGTGTGGCAGCAGTAAGCCCAGTTAGAATACAAGTTAAACACAGAGGTAAGGGTCACTAATGGAGACATAGTGGGCACTCAAAAGCTATTCAAAGAATGCTCTGATGACATACATTGAAGACTTCAACAAAGTAGAGAAGTAAGGGCAGAAAGGAGATAATGAACTTCGAACATATTTGACCTCATATTCTATTGAACTTGTTGACTTTACACATGAAAAGAACAGATCTATCTATCTATCTATGTATACACACACACACACACACACACACATATACACACAAACTGGAGTATTATTTAGCCATAAGGAACAGAATCCTGTCATTTACAGAAAATGGATGGAATTTGGGAACATCATGCTAAGTGAAATTAGCCAGATTCAGAAAGACAATTAACACATGTTTTCTCTCATATATGGGAACTTTAAAAAAAACAAAAGAAAAAAATAAGATGGCATGAAAGTAGAGAGGAGATTATTAGGAAATTGGAAGAGGGCCAGGAAAATGGTTCGGGGGAGCAAGACAGAAGAACAGAGAGGATGGCAATAAGGAAAGTATGGCATATACACTAAGTAATTCCCTATGTTGTTCAATTAATATATGACAATGATAATTATCATAATGATAAATCAATGAGGTGTAGTCCTTGGCCAGCAGAGATTGTGACTAAGTTGAATTGCGATATGACTAAACATCATAAGCTCTGAAAAAAATTATATTCTGTTCATTTTTGAATCTTGTATATGCATAGAAATTTTAGAAGAAAATTACTGATATATTAATTGATGATTTCTAATAGAATTAAGAGGAATTTTTTAACCCTTAAAAATAAGAATTGTATGAAGCAATCCCCACAAGGCAACACAAATACCATATTCAATCCTGCTACTTATTTCTACGGGGCAAGTACAGATGTTCCTGAACTTATTATAGAGGTATGTCCCAATAAATCCATCACTAAGATGAAATTATTGTAAGGCAAAATTGCATTTATTATACTTAACCCAGGAAGCATCCTAGCCTAGCAACAAGGTCCACCCTTGTATTCCTTCGGTGTGATGTGGCAGACTGGGACCTGCAGCTTGCATATGTTGTTCAGCAAAATGAGAGCGTGTCATATGACACACTGTTGGTTTGCTAACATCAAAATTTAAAATTTAATCTAGAATCACCTGTACTAAATTTTGTACACTGTATAATATTAGTCTATTACTATGGTACTGAAAACAAACGATGGAAGTACTGAAGGTAGTCAATTTTTTTTGTGATAGAAACGAACAAAACTAGAATACAGGGCTTTCCCCCACTATATCTATCTGACATTAGATTTGATACACTTTTGCTTAAACATTTCAACTTTTCATACCTCTTTATTTTTTTTCTGCTGTTTTCTGACAAAGTCATATAATAGAAAATGCAACTGCATCTCAAACAGTTGTGTATAAATATGATTACAGGATTTTTCATCAGATTCTAAATATTAGTTTGAAGGGTTTCAGATGTTTGGTCATATTTGAGCTCATTTTCTTACAAATAGAGTGTCGCGGGACCCACACTGGCAATCAGATGACCTGGGAAGCACCCATCCCACCATCAGCTGACACTGCAGCCCACAAGGGACCCATTTAAGAGCCATGAGGACCCAGGAACAAAGCACCCCACATCTAGTCTGAGGTTTTCCACAGCACAGGACAACTGAGCTGACAACCAACAGACCACAGTGACTGAAGAAGAAACCAACATCTAGGTGAAGAGGAATGAAGTGATAACCTTCCACAGAGATTGGATGAGACACAGTCTTGAGAGTTAGGCTGGGAGAGGGTTAGAGATAAATAGAGTATCTCCTGGTATTCCCTCCGAGGCCCCAACTCAGACCAGGAAGATTATGGGGCTTGTATTCCGTTGTGGGAGGCCAAGTTGAGTGGGATTCATCCTCAAAGGGGCCAGTCCTGAAGAGGAAGGTGTTTGACATACTACTGTGTTTGAGCTCTGGCACTGCCTCCAACACCCAGCAGAAATCAGTGCTCTGTATTACTATAGGTCAATGTAAGGAGGGCTTAGTGGTCTTTACCAAAATCAGGGTCCTCTTTGTTTTGGTAAAGAGCTGTTCATGAATGGTTTTTAGGGTTTGCCAATATCCAGTGACATTTGATACACACTTGTTACTGAATGTACTACCATAGAAAAGTAGCATAGTAACTGGCTAATGGTTTTCTCTCTATGTCAATACATTGATTACCTAGGAAGGTGATAAAAAATAATGTCTTGCTCGCAAAGAACTGGGCCCTGGACCACAGAATTTGCAAACCTAAGCACAAAAAGCAAACAAACATGAAAAGGCAAGGCAACAAAATGCCTTCCAAAACTCCCAATATTAATGCAGGGGAAAATGAGGAGGTGGAAAACAAGCTACACAGATAGGTCAGAAAGGGTACCAGAGGAGGTAAAACAGTTCTATAAGGTTCTTGGAAAATTTAAAGAAGACATAACTAATCACATAATGAATGCAATGAAACAAATGATCAGCAAACTTAGAGAAGACACTAATAAGCAGCTAATATAGCTAAAGAAGAAGATTTAAAACAGGAATGCCCAGCATAGAAAAGAATGGCAGTCCAAAGAAAGTGCCAAACACATATGTGGGAGATTAAAAATATGATTTATAGCATGGCTATCAGAGGTGACCAATATGGAAACAGAGGGTCATACCTAGAAACCAGTGCTGTGGTCATGATCAGCTAATGAAAGTTACTTTAAAAGAATAAGGGAACAAGAAAAATGGATCAAACAGCTCCTAGATGACTCCAAGAGGGCTAATATAAGAATATTTGGAATTGCTGAATAATAAGATGGCAACTCAAAGGGCGTAAAAACCTGTTTACACATGTATTAGCAGACAGATTTCCAGATATGGAAAAATAATTTAATATACAGATAAGTGAAGTATATAGAACCCTGAATAGCTATGATGAGAACACATTCCATGCCATGTAACAATTAAGATATCAAAAATACAACCCAAGAACAGAATCTTCATGGCTGCTAGAAAAAAGCAATGAATCATCTATAAAGGAAACCTATCAGAATTACAGCAGATTTCTCAACACAATCCATAAAGGCAAGGAGAACATCAGATGAAATGTTTCAAGGCTTTAAAGAAAACTTCTTCCAATACAAACCATTATATCCTGCAAAATTGTATTTCAAAATTGGTGAAGAAATGAGATACTTCCATGATAAACATAACCTGAAAAAATTCATGACCACCAAATCAATGTTCCTGAAATTCTCAAGGGTGGCCTAGAAAGAGACACTGAAGCTAACAATGCCAAACAGTCCAAAAAAAAATACATCAAGCAGGATAGCAATTAAGTAGAAGATAAAGAGCAAAACAGAAACTAGAAATTAATACAATGACAAGAATAAGTCATTTCTTGTCCATTATAACTTTCAATGTAAATGGACTAATTTCACCCATCAAAAAATACAGATAAGCACAATGGATCAAGAAACAAAATTCAATGGTATGCTGAACATAAAAAATACATTTAACAAAAAAGGAAATTCAAATATTAAAAAGCAAAGGATAGAAAACAATATACATCATGCAATAGGAAACTAAAAACAAGCAAGAAAAGCTATCCTATTTTCAGACAAAGTGAATTTCATGCCAAAGCTGACCAAAAGAGGCAAAGAAGAACAGTAATTATTCCTTAACAGAACTATTCAAAAGAAATAGATAACCTATAAGCACCAAAACATGGTATACTCAGCTTCACAAAACAAACTGTAATGGACATAAAAGATCAGATAAACATTTATACAATTAGAGTGGGGGGGTCTCAGTATCTCACTAACACAGACAGATAAATTAAAAACAACAACAATAGCAAAGAAATATCAGTGTTGAAACAAACCTTTGAGCAAATAAACAATACATATATACAGTGTTTTGGCTACACATGGGACTTTCTCTAAAATAGACCCATACTAGTTAATAAAGCATGTCCAAGTAAAAGCAAAAGAATCCAAATTTTAACATGCATATTATCAGACCATAGTGCAATGAAACTAGAAATCAGTAACAATAGAAAATATACAGCCACATGGAAATTAAACAACAGACTCTTGAACAATCAATGGATGAAAAAGGAAATTAAAAAAGAAATAAGAATGTTCTTAGAATTAAATGATGATGCCATTACAACATACCACAACTATGAGGCACAATGAAAGCAATCCAATGAGGGAAGCTTATAACAGTAAATGCCCATATCAGAAAAATAGAATGAGTCCAAATAAATAACCTAATAATGAATCTAAAGGACTTAGAAAAACAATAACAACCCAAACCCAGAGCTTGTAAAAGGAAGAAAATTTTAAAGATCAGAGCATAAATTAATGAAATGCAGACTAAAAAAGCAATACAAAGAGTCATTGAATCAAAGAGCTCATTTTTTGAAATAATAAATCAAATAGACAAATCTTTTAGACAACCTTGTCAAAAAAAGGAAAGGAAAGACACAAATCAATACAATTAAAAATTAAAAAAAGGGGGTCCAGGGATTTAGCTCAGTGGTTCTATTGCCTGCCTCACTAGTGCAAGGTACAGAGTTCAATCCCTGA
>NW_022900951.1:28235053-28238734 GCF_012274545.1 Fukomys damarensis
ATATATATATATATATGTGAAATCCTAACAGATACTGTCAAAATTCTGAAAAATTTTAGCTACTATTTCACAAACATTTATGCCAAAAAATTAGGGAGCAGAAAAGAAATGGAGAGATTCCTAGATATATATGCATTGCCAAAATTGAACCAAGAAGCCTTACAAATCTTGAATAATCCAATACTGAAGCAGTAATGAAAACAAATTACTGACTAAAAAATTTCCAAGACCTGATGGATTCATGGCGAAATTCTACAAGTACTTCAGGGAAGATCTAATACCAATTCTACAAAAGCATTTAATGAAATCTAGAGGGAAAGAATACTTCCAAAATCATTCTCAGAAACTAGCGTTATTTTGATCCTCAAACCAGACAAGGATCCAACCAAAAGAGAAGTATACATCAATTTCTCTCATGAATCTAGATGGAAATAGCCTTAACAAGATACTGGCGCACTGAATGTGAAAAATCATCATAATCATCGTACACCATGACCGTGTAGGCTTCATCCTAGGGACACAAGATTGCTTCGATACATGCAGATCAATAAATGTAACTCATCACATAAACAGAAGCAAAGACAAAAGTTACACGATCATCTCAATAGATTCAGAAAAGGCCTTTAATAAAATTTAATATCCATTCACAACAAAAACCAGAAGCAAATAGGTATAGAAAGTCTTAATTTCAACATGATAAAAGCCATTTATGATCAACATAATTTCAACATCATAATAAATGGGAAAAGTTGAAAGCCTTCCCTCTAAATTCAGGAATAAGACAAGGATGTCCATTATGATTATTCCTGTTCATATAGTCCTTGAAACATTAGGCAAAGCAATCAAGCAAGACAAAGAAATAAAATTTATACATGTATAGGAAAGGACAAATTCAAAATATCATTATTTGAAGATGACATGATCCTTTATATGACCCAGAAATTCCTCCAAAATAATCCTAGAATTGATAATCTAATTCAGCAATGTAGCAGGATACAAATTAAACACAAAATATCAATAGTATATTGATAGTATTCATATATATATAATTAGCTCCCTGAAAAAGCAATTAGGAAAATAAACCACTCACAGTAGCATCAAACATTTTAAATACTTAGATATTAACCTAAGGAAGTGAAAGGCCTCTACAGTGAAAATTACATCAGACTAAAAAGGGAAATTAAGTGCAACATCAAGAAATGGAAATATATCACCTGTTTCTTGTTAAGTAGAATGAACATACTTAAAATGGCTTCCAAAACTGATAGGGAGATTTAATGTAATCTCAATCAAATTACAAATGTTATTTCTCACAGACGTAGCGAAAACAGTCCTAAAATGTTTATGAAATCAGAACAGACACAGGGTACCAAAAGCAATCCTGAATAACAAAAACAAAATGGGAGGCATCACAATCCCAGACTTGAAGTTATACTAGAAAGCTACAGTAACTAAAACAACATGGTACTGGCACAAAATAGGCATATGGATCAAAAGAACAGAATAAAAGAAGCAGAAAAAACTCCAGGCACATACAGGTATTTGACCTTTGACAAAAGAGCCAAAAACATATAGTAGAATAAAGATACCATCCTACTGGAAGAAAGATATCCTTCTTAATAAGTCATGCTGGACAAATTGGATATCCACATGCAGAAGAGTGAGTCTAGACCCCTATACAGTATCTCAGCATGTACTAAACTAAAATCAAAATGGATCAAAAATCTAAATGTTAAAACAGACATATTTAATCTATTGTTAGATAAAATAGGTATAACTCTGGAAGACATAGGCATAGGCAAACACTTCCTGAACAGAACACAAATGGCACAAGAATTTAAAAATGGGATCATATCAAATTAAAAATCTTCTGCACAGCAAAAGAAACAACCAACAGAATGAAGAGACAATCTATAGATTGGGAAAGAAATTTTGCCACCTGTTCCATGGACAGAGAGGACTAACATCAAGAGTACATAAAGAACTCAAATAAATAGATCCCCAAAAAATAAAGGACCCATTCAAGAAATGGGCTAATAAATACATTAAAAATATTCATCATCAGGCCGGGGATTTGGCTCAGTGGTTCTGACACCTGCCTTGCAGCACAAGGGTCCAAGTTCGATCTCCGGTACAAAAAAAAAAAAAAAAAAGATCATCATCATTGGCTATCAGAGAAATGCAAATTACAACTACTTTGAGATAGCATTTTACCCTAGTAAGCATGGCTATCATCATAAAACATAATGATAACTAATGTTGAGGAGGATGAGGGGAAAAAAGAACTGTACGACACTTTCGGTGGGAATGTAGTGTAACCGCTACCGAAATTAGTGTGGAGATTCCTTAAAAAAACTAAAGTTAGAAATTACCTTTAATCCAGCTATACCCCTTCAATGCATCTTCCCAAAAGAGTTAACATCATATTACAGGGATATATGCATATTATAGCTGTACAATTTATAATAGCTAGGGCTTGGAAATGTCCTATATGCCCATCAACAGATGAAGAAAAAAATAAATATATGGAATGATAAAAGAGGGATAAATATAAAATAGGGAGGAGTTCAACTTTTTCTTCAAATTCATTTCATTTATACTACTAGTTTATCCTAGTTCATTTAAAACTAAGATTTGTGTTCTTATCTGTTTTGCTTTTGTATGAATCTCTCTGGTTTATGTCTTGTACTCTGAGTAATGACTTTGAGAATAACAATGCACAGTGTAATAGCTACTGTTATTCTTTTATTATTTGATTTTGAAATTGTTTCATAGAAAAACTATATCGCTGTGTTTTTAAATCATGCGTAATTTCCAACATCAATAATACATCCACTTATATATTTTTATGTATATCAACTTTGTGGTTAGTGAGTTAAAATATTTCTCTTTACCTCAGGTGAAAGAAATTAAAGTTAAGCTATCAAAATGCTAAATGCTTACTGCCATTTTTCTAGATACAAAATTGTCACACTATTTAACTGCAGAAAATCATGCTTTCGAGAGGGCTTATGTCTAGAATTGCTTAAAGTGTTCTATCACCCTCTACATTATTCACATGGAGATGTCAAAAGTGCTAAAACCTTGGAGACAGAGCTCAAGTTATTAGGAGACTTCTGTATGGATTATAGAATTATAGTAGCAAATGTTTTACAATACGGTGCTGCCTGATCCTCATTTTATCGTGTTTCACAAAATTCAATCATGTTAAAATCTTCTATGTTAAATGCCATCTTGCTCTTTGACAAAACTTGAATTTGGAAAATAATTCTTTCCATCACATTTTGTATCACGAATCTTTGTTAAATATCTTTCCAATCTGAAAAATATCTGTTCAATTCTATTGTCTCACAACCTCCTATCCCCTCTTCTTACTTTTATAAAAAAACTTCTGAATATAGTATTCTGTTTTCATTCTTTCAATTTGTCATCATCAATGTTTAATTTAAGTATGGTTTCTGTTATCTAGTCTTTCTGTTGAAAGAGCCCTCTCAAGTCACACAAGTTTTCTTACTTCTAAAATTCAGATGTAGTTACATACCTACTCCTCATCTCCAAATTCCTAGATTCCTTAACATTTCACACTGCAAAACATGAATACCATCTTCAAAGTATTTTTAAAAATCTGTGAGAATATACCGACTTAGGATTCTTTTTTTTTTTTTTTTTTTTTTTTTTTTT
>NW_022900951.1:28238797-28269963 GCF_012274545.1 Fukomys damarensis
TGAACTCACAGCTCCTCCTGCCTCAGCCTCCCGAGTGCTGGGATTAAAGGCATGTGCCACGACCCCCTGCCCAATTTAGGGTTCTTAAACCAAATCAAGCTCTCTTCCCTCATTTCCCTTGCATCTATACATTTCAATAAAATATCGATATCTATCTATCTATCCTCATGCAAACTTTCTGTCCTTGAACAACTTCAAACATTATTGCACTTTTTCTCTTTCTGAATTCTGATTATTCATAGAGATTATTTTGCTATGCCGTGACACCTCAATTCCCACAATTACAGTAACAATGGTCTTAACTGATGTGTTTAGAGTAAACTCCAATTTCCTGTTATAATTATACAATTTCAGCTGGACTTAGCAGTAGTACTTCCAAGTCAGTATAGTACTTCCTGTCCATCCTTCCTAAAATCAAAATGCCTATATATTTAGCTCCATGGATCAAAATACACAGTTCAGTATTTGCAATCTGTCAATGGCCATCTCTTGCCAAAAGGTTAAAATTCAGGTGTCTAAGTATGGTAATCAAGATCCTTCACAATTTGTCCACAACGCCCTTTTCAGCTCCTCCCTGAATCATATATCCTAGACAGTAAGCACAAACTGAACTGAAGATCTACGCTTCTTTGTCTTTTTCATTTGCCTCAACAAACTGTAGTGATTTTTCCATGGGAAGATGCTCCCTATGGAAATCATACTTGACTATCAAGGTTTTTCATTCAGTTACATCTCCTGAAACCTGCTAAGTCAAGATTTAGGAAGCTGGGGTTTGTGCTTCCTAAGGATTTATACGAGTATCTGTTACACTTGTTAATTCTACACAACCTATTAAGGGTGTAAGAGTTTTGTCTCCTCTTCTAGTTCATAATGACTCCAAGGACAAATCAAATAAAAACTATTAGTTAACACAAATTAGGTAATCAATAAACACTTGAAGAATTGATCTGTCAGTGTTTGACCTCCACATACCACATTATTATGTAAACTCCAACTGTATCCTTATAAATTAAAAATAATTTTAATAGAGAAGACAAGGTATACATTTTAAGTCCTAGTTTTAAGAACTAAGATGCCTAGATTTCCTTTCAGTCTGCCTCTTACCAGCATTTGAGCTGGCAGCAAGTCTTTTAATTTAATCTATAAAGTGATAAGATAAACTCATGCTAAATATTACAGATATCTTTGAAAACACTGTCACACGTTCCTGCCATACAGTGAGTATATAATAAATAGTAACCTGATAAATACATTAGTTAACATGTACATATGACCATTTTGAAAACCCCGGTCTATTCTACATTTTTTAAAGTAAGCAAGATAAATGACTGAAGACCAATGACTGAAGAGTTATACAGAATTGTTTGTAAAGAACCAAAGACATTCATTTTTTAGTAAGGACTAATCAAGGTGATGTCAGAATTTGCTTCTTCAAATGACTTAGAAATAAAACTTGCAAAAATTATAGCCTCTTCTGCTATTGTGGTAGTGAACACTGTATGAATTTGAACAGTTTCTATGAAGGCCAAAAGTAGTATAATGTTATGTCAAATGTGTCTTCATAAACAGCAGGGATGTAAGCTAAAGGTGCAGGGGAAGTGGGAAGGGCAACATAACGGAAATAAGGGAAAAGAAAAAAATATGAGAAACCGAAAAAATGGAAACAAAGTTTTGTAAGTAGGGAAGGGAGGAAGGCATGAAGGGAGGGCAGGGCTATGGGGGAAAAATGAGAACCAAGACCTGTCATGTAAAGGTACAAGATCCCAATAATGAATGTAACTGTACTGTATACCTAAAAAGTACCAATAAACTCAATGAGAAAAATAAAATAAATAGCAGGGATGTGTGCGGGTGAACGAGAGAATAATGTATTTTCAGCACACTCCTGACTGTTGACTTATATTGTCTTCTTTTCACCCAAAGGATTGAAAATAATATAGCAGTCTGTATAATGGATGATGTTTGGAAGCAAGTTAAGAAAGCATCCTTAGCTCTACGTGGCAAGTGGAAATGATTACTATTCCATTGTCGATACTACTTATGGCTAAATCACCCCACAATCTCTCACTCTCCTTCATTCTTTCTGAAACGGGCTAGGTGTTTGTACAGTGCTCTGCATAATGTATACCCCTCCATCATTCATCAAATTATGTATGGCTTATAAACATTTATCAGTTATCAGATATAAAACTCTTCAAACTTAATTTCTTATTCTAATTACCCATAACTTTACTTTTTACATTTATGATCTTTCATGTACTTATACATGGAGAATTCACTAAATTCCTACTTCTCTACAAAAGCACTCCTCCATAAATATGCTGCAATACATTATACATAAATTAGGTGTTTAAAAACAAAAGAGAAAGTCATAATGAATTTAAACTACTATTATTATGAAATATAGATTTCTTGGCAGTTTATACAATGATACATTTTACTGTTTGATACAAATATAGTTTTTGGCAAAATATAAATATTATCTGCTAATTACTCATTTTCAGCTACAATGTGTAAGTCAATAAAACTTATTTAGAAAAATGGAAAATCACACATTAGGTTGGCCTGGGAGGATCCTCTACTCTTACACTTTACAAAGCAATCTATCCAAATAAAAAGCTTCATGTTACTCAGCTTATTAAACACTATTGTTTCTTTTTGCACATTCTGTGGGGAATATTGACAGCCAGCCATCTGTGAGGAAAAAAAACCCATAAAATTGGCACATGTAATTAACAATCCAAACTATAAAAATGTATGCATAGTCTTCTTAAAGGCCAGTGCTTTATATAAATTATATAGTATCTAAATAACCCAGATGAGCTATTGTATCATTGTTTTATTTTTTTTAACTCAAGGTCTATGATAAAATAAAAAATGACAAACCAGAAAAATATGATGATATTGGAAATAAGCACATTCTGAAAGCCAATTTGTCATTGCTTTATGACATATTTATCTTACTATACACAAGAAAATCTAGCACAGCACTCTGCTTATAACAAGTGCTCAATAAATGTTTGCTAAAAGTTGAATATATTTAGTTGCAGTACAGATTCTAAAGTATTGCTCTAGAAATACCTCACTCATCAATAATATCCCAAATTAAACTAAACATGACTTTGGTGTGGGACAGCCTCTCAGAAAAGATTCCAACTAGAATTTACATGAGATAAAAGTTTAGTGGCTATAAACATGTGTTACTGCAAAGTAAACATATTTTGGGATCAATGAAATTATATATATACACACACACACACACACACACATAGACAGATATGTTAAAGAGAGCCAGACATTATATCTTCTATTCCATTAAAGATTTGTATCATTGAATCATGTGAAAAGATTGAAATCTTTCAGATATTATCATAAAACCATGCCAAAATGCATTCAATTTAACCAATCTTGTATCGCAACTTTATAGTTTGAGTGAAATTAATCTCATTTCCAACCCAGGCATAACCCCTGACTGATTTAATTAAATTCTTGTTACTGTGATTGTTTCAAACACGTACATGAACCCTTGTGCATGGTTTGATGTTGATCACATTTTAATAAACACAGACAAATGACTTATAATAACCACAGAAACCCAAAAGGGTTTCTAGACTGTGTTAGGTAATTAGAAAAAAGTGATTATTTTTCTTGGATATAAACATGAAGGGAAAAACAACCTGGATATTCTGGTAGCCAGCTTGTACCATTAAAAATTCTTGAAAAAGAAATAACTACAGTGGTACCTTGTTTCACGAAATGAATTCATTCTACAGTTCTGAAAAAGATGGTCACGTTTGTGCTCATTCGGGAAAGGTGGCAGCTGTCATGTTAGTCACTGGATGAAGAGTTTTCAAATAAAAACAAAATTTTGCCAAATACTTCTGTTTGCCAGCCAAACTGTTTGCAAACAAATGTGTTCATAAAATGAGATGCCATTGTACTTGCCAGAGATAGTGGAAGAGGATAGAACCAAGACAATCGCTAAGTAATGTAGCTGGAGTATAATGACAATATCGACATCTGGACAAAGTTTAATCACAAGATACCTTTAAAGGAAGGCCAGATGCCATATGTGACTGCTGTGATGTGGATATTTTCGCTTTCTGTTGGTGTATTTAACTTTTTTTTAGAAGACTTTTCCACTATTGTAGCAAATACCATTCTAATTTATACAAAGTGTGGTATCAGGAAGTAGCATGTTGAAAATAATAGATTCTAAAATGTTGAATAGATTGAGTTAGGTAAAAGACAAGACTAGTAAGAAGGACTCTCCAATATCAGAGTGATACTTGTCATGTGGTTTAAAAAGTGGGCTATAGATGGCCCAAGTCCCCTACCTTGTAGCTCTCCAACAGAAGTAGGGGATTTGGTAGAAGTAAAAATGTTGACATAAGCTACCGGCTTCTGCATAACAAGAAAGAATAGAAAAAAACTAAAGGTTGCTCTATTTGAAGAGACCTTCTCTGCCTATGGCTTACATTGTAAATGGCTACAGTCACTATTTGGAACATGACGTAATTGAAAAAGTAACTTCTACTCCGCATTCAATGTTTTTTTGCACAGAGGAAGGAAGATTATAATTTAAGACTTAAGTACTAAAAAAATCTCAACTGTAGGGTTTCCTTAAAGCACTTTATCATGCACTGATCAAAATGAAAAAAAACAAAACAAAACAAAACAAAAAACAAAAAATGGTTTTCATTTGAAGAGGATTTTCGGTTACTAGGTCATAGAGTTGATGGTGAAAAATACTTGAAAACTAAAAAGTTTTCAAAGTCTGACTGCTGAACAATCCCCAAGCCTAATTAAAACTACCTTGTTATTAACCAACCATAGAACAAATACAAGAAAGCCCCCAAAACAATGAGTATCAAAATGGCAAAATCCACTGAGATGACGTTTTCTTTAACATCAGGCTCAGATGTAATTATGAAGACAACTACTATGCAAGATTCATATTAATGAAAAAAATGAATAGCAAAAACTCTCTCAAAGTGCAGGATATATATTTGTTCTTTCTTTCTATGCATTAAAGTTTATTTTTTATTTCTTAGCCTGATATCTTGTGCTCTTTTAACATTTAATTTAGGGGTATTAGCCATCAGTCTTTTCTCATTTAATCATAGACCACTAAAGCATATAGCACTATATTGAGCTTCAATGGATAGTGATTCCCAATCATGTAAGTGCCCAACCTGGGACCTGGAAATCATCACTGGACAATTTTTCAACTTTAGATTTTAAAATTGTGTGTTTTTAAATTATTACATGTTTGTAATGTTGTGCAGCTTACAATCATCTTGGAGAGTGGATATATGTACATAATACAGCTTTTCTAAAATCCCCTTCTCATTTCCCACCTCCTTCCCTCTACCTCTAAATTCAACTATTTTTAAGGAGGTTATTCTGGCATTTTTGAGAGTGGATATACGCTATAGAGGATGTGTGGCAATGCTGGATATTCTACCAGAACTAGCAGACACTGTAATTGCACGGCCTATAACCTTCTCACCATTCCCCAATTGCACAGTGGTTCTCGTGGTTTGTGTCAGATTAATTTTACCCTCAGTTTTAGATGTGGCTCAGTTATTGTGCAGGTCTTTTATAATACTTGCACCCACTGTGCAACAACAACATAGACAGGGCAGGCATACAATCTAAGATTTGATTTGAGAGAAACTCAGACCTTCAATATGCTACATGGAGAAAAAGTAGTCTACACCTGGATCTGAATAAGGAAATGGGAGCTTTTTGAAAAAAAAATTATGTTTTTATCAGTACATGTTTATTACGGTACATAACGATCACATTCCTTGCGGGGAATCGGTACATATACACAATACATCTTAATTCCTTTTATGGTCCCACTTCCCTTTCCTCCCTCCACTACTCCATGAATCTCTTCATGTCCTATGTATTTTTCGTATGTATTTGCAATACACGTTTACATTCTGTGCGTGGAGTCGATACACGTGCATAACATATCCCGATTTTTTGTATCGCCTTTCCCTCACTTTCCTCCACTCTCCCTCCATCTCTTGAGGCCCTTCTAAAACATGCTGGGAAAAGCTGGCTGGTATGAGTATGACAGATATAGAGGGCAGAGTTGGGAGATCAACAGAAAAGCAAGCTCATCTTGAATCCATAATAGAACTTTGTATTAAATCCTTGAGCAAGCATTGAATTTATTTACTAATCCAATAAATTTTCTTTGTTTCTTAAGCAGGTCTGAAACAAGTAGCATCCTAAATAATAGAGGACATCACACACTTTAATATTCTTCATCGACTTAGCAAATATTTAAAACATCAACAATCATTTTAATGTGTACTCATAGCATCTTCAGTGACAAATGTTCTGATTTCAAATTCAATGCTCAATTGCTCACTTCTCCAAATCTAGGTAATTGCTGTTCGTTAAAAGGCATCATTAAAGACACTGATGCTATTATCACTAAAATGAAGACATTATGAACTGGTTCACTTATTCAGCAAATGGAAATTATTAGAAAGAGAGCTTTATCTTATTACAATAGGGGTGCCAAATGGGAATGAAAGGTACCATTTTCACAGGTTGGCTATAAAATGGAATGTTTAAAATAATCTCTGTGTCTCTCTCTGCCTCCCTCTCTCCCCCTTTTCCTCTCCCTCTCCTTCACTCCTTCCTGCATCTCATTCTCCTCCTTGCCCAAAAGAAAAGTAAAAAATCATCCGAATATCTGTCAAAGAAGAAATATCATTGAAATAATCATTTGATATACTTCACAGCAACCATTCTTCACAATTTCATTCATTTTTATAATCACATTTCTTCCTAAAAGTTTATTTTAAAACTTTCTATATTGTACCTTATTTTCTACTTCCTTGATTTATAGCTTCTGTCTTTACAATGTGCCTATATTTATTTTTAACGAATTGTATAAAGTATGCATTTAAATGTGTTTATGAAAGCATAGCATTTTCTCTATGTTCACTGACTATATTTCTCTTTATTTTTTGTTTAGCAAGAGTTAAAGAGGATAGACCACACATGCGTTTAAATTCTAATATAACTAATTATTTTCTATGTGATAGTGGGCATTGCTTTTAAGCACTCTATCAATTTTCTTAAGCATAGAATTGGACAAAATTTTAGTATCAACTTCATAAGCTTGTTGTTAAAGTTAAAAATGATTCTGAGCAATGCTTGGCACATAATCATTGTTGAATAAGAAGTGTGATATTATTATGCATCATCATTGATATTATCGAAGAGCATTTGGTTTATTAACTATGATCAACACCTGGAAAGGACTTAAAGTAATAAAAGTATCATTAGCCTGAGAATTCAGAGACTTGCGTTGGGTGATGTATTTATTGCTTTCTAACCATTCTACTTTGGTCAAGTCATTTAATATATACAAATTTGTTCTTCCACTTCATAATAATGGAGGTACGACATTACACAAGGCATATAAAAGGAATCTGAACATGTTATAAAGTATGAAGAATTCATTTTATTTGTAAAGGTATTACAAATTCTTCAGCTGGATCAATAGAATCCTTTTCATTAATTTTTCTGGGAAGGCTTAACTTATGTAGCAATTATTCTTCTCCTTCCACAAACTCAATTTATAGTTGAAACATAAATTATTTTCCTGTTTCTCAATCTACTAGAAATTTAATATGTATCAAAATATAAATGAATATATGTGTGTCATAACAGCAAGACATGTTTTGCCTAGTTTTCCATGTCATCAGAATTTCACCACATCCTATTTTGGTCCTGAGGTCTTTATTACTTAGAAGCAATGAACTCCTTTGGGAATATGATGACACTTGGAGATACAATATCCCATAAATATAATAAAAAATTGTATTTGCACTAATTATATTAGAAGAGCAACAGAAACTATTATACATTTTTCATGAGCTCTTCGGTCCTATAAACCCTGATGTTTATACCCATTTGTTTTTATTAATCTGCTCTGATTTATCATTACAAGTTAAAATTCTACATCTTTCACTAGCCAATAATGTTAAATACTTCCTTTAAAAACAGTCTTTGACAGTGTAACCATGGACATGTTCCTATACAACATCGTGTGGTTCCATTCTTAAACATCATACTTCATTTGATATTGTACTACTTGCCATTTTTGCGAGCATTGTACATTATCAATACCTAGAATACAATTTACTTTTGATTATTAAATTATAATTTCATAGATTTATTAATTATTGCCCTTACCTAATTTTCATTGATTAATGGTAAAAACATCTAGGTATGAGATTTTTAGTATATTTTATAAACACCATATATTTAGAACATGTGATTTCACTGAAGAAAACAAAAAGTTGAAAATTCAAAGAAATTACTATTAAAACTGAAAACAATGCAATATAAATTATGAATATAGCCTTTGTTAAAAGTATATGTGTGTGTGTGTGTGTGTATACACACACACACACACACACAGACACAAATATAGTTTGTCATTTCAAAGATAGCCATAATATCATTTTACCTTTATGTGTACTTATCTGATATATTTGCTACAGTCCTCCACAGGTCCACGTGGTAAAGACTTAGTTATCAAATGGTGGTCTGGGGAATAGTGGAAATTTTAAGATGTGGACTTCGTGGGAGGGCCTAGCCCTAAACTCCCAAGTTTTCAGTCATTGGGAGTGTGCCTTAAGGAGATGTTTGAGTCCCATTCTCTTTCATCCTCTCCCTTCCTGACATGCAGAATCTTAGATACTTTCCTTGCTGCTAGGAGACAATACCCTGTACCCACAATTTAAAGGAGGAGTTTATTCTGCTTCATGTTTTTACTTAATAGTTGGCCAGCTCCAAGGCAGAAAATCATGGTAGAAGGTCACGGGCAGAGGAAAGGTGCTGATGTCAGAGCAGCCAGGGAGCACAGAGAAAAGATACGCAGGCAAGCAGGATACACACATGTAGGTAATGCTCGCAGTGATAACCCTTCCAACAAGGGCCCAACCCTGGCCAGCAATTTAGCTATAGCATCCCCATAATTCACTTTCCGAAAGTCTCACCTGTGAGTATATGACGCTTTGGAGTGTGGTGGGGCATTTAGATATAAACTAATGTGACAGGAAGTGAGAAGCTTTGTTCTACCGTGCCTTCCCTGCCACCATGTGCTGCCTCGTCACAGGTCAAAAAGCAATGGAGATGTCCGACCGCGCACTGGAACCTACAAAGCCATGAGCCAAAATAAACTTTTTCTCTTTATAAGCTAATTATCTTAATCTTTGTGAAAGTAGCAGAAAGGTTAAATTTTCTTTCCTGTATTTTTAGTACTCCTATGGTGTTACATCACTTTGAACTAATTAAAGATGTTGATCGAGTATACTTAAAAAATGAATGTAAATATAACATGTAAGAAATTCATCTGTAAATTACCTTCCTCTAATATCTTAAATATTATTTAATAATCCTTAAAAATTATACTGACAATAGGAATTTTCTTGGCATTTTTCTATCACTTTAACTTTGGAATATTGTATTAAAACTTATAATAAGAGAATAGAGAAAAGAAAAATTCATTTTTTATATAAATTTACTACAAAAATCCTCTATACACAAGAATAACATTTATCATGTGATTGCACCTTATACCTCTCAGCTGAATGAATTTTTAGACAATGTTATGAAGAAAGATCATTAAGCTACTTTATACAATGATAAAAATGTTACATCCCAAAGAGATATTAGCATGCCAATATGCATTACAGCACTATCAAAACTAAACAAGATGTAGAAACATCTTAAAATATCTCACAGATGAATGGAGAAATAAAATGTATATATCCAATGGAATTTTATTCAGATATCAAAAAACCCAAAATATAATTGTAAGTAATATGAATGAACCCTGAGGACATTATGCTAAATGAAATAAGATGATCATAATACAAATATTGCCTGATTCCACTTATATTTATTATCTAAACTTAAACTCATAAAATCGGTTTCAGGGGTCGGGAGAAGGAAGAAACAGAAAAATTCTAGTTAATTTATGAAAAGTCTCAATTATACAAGACGAATAAGTTCTACAAGGTCTATCTTACAACATTACCCATATAATTAGCAACATTTTATTGTACACTTTAAAGTTGTCATAGTGTAGATTACACATTAGATACTAGAACCTAAAGAAAAGAATGCCACATACTATTGAAAATTTTGCTCATATCACAATGTTCTATGGTGTTTCCTTGATAATAATTTTCAATGCATTTTTATGTAAAATAATGTGTCAACTGAATATATTCTAGCAGCAGAATCAAAACAGACCAATTATGCAGTTATATCTTTGGCATACATTTAGTAAGTTGCTAAACCAAAATTAAAAGAAATCAGAATGCTTCTCAGTGTGTGTGTGCACATGTGTGCACTTAAGACATTTTAAATCCATACAATTAAAGGGCAGCTGTTTAACACAGTAGGAGCATAATGTTCTACACAGGGGAAATATGTTTTCCTCACTGAATAAGAAACGATAGAAACATGTAATCTTTGTGTCTTTTTCTCTCCCTACCTCCTCTCACAATAGTTACATTATCTTTTTCTGACTCATGACCAAGTATAATCAGTAGTTTTTACTTCCTGACATTTATGAAGAAAAGTTGACCAGTTAACATAAAAATCATTCACTTTGCTGTGCCTGCGAAGAATTCCTATAAGTAAATAGCCATGGTATTCTGGTCTCCTTCCTATTACCAACATTAACTTAGATTAATGTTTTGGTATGGTGACCAATTGTTAGTAAAATAATATTTATGTATGTAAAAGAAATGCAAGATTCATGAAATAATGTCTAACAGTAAAACTATCAGTGATAAACATGGCAAACTGAGAAATAAGATAAATGTCAAAGTCACTAGGTAAAAAAAGTTTTTATAAAAATACAAGTCCTACTACTTTATAACACAGGGAAAATTAGTAATGCTTTTAAGTATTCTAGGACAGGCTAGACAATGATTAGTCAAATGTCATAGTTGAGTCTTGCATTTCTAAAGTTGTATGCTGCTCTTTGTGGTGTGGTCTGACAATTATTTAATGGCTTGTTTTAATATTACTGATTCTACAAAATATGATTCAGATATAGTGAAAAACACAGTGGGTAGAAATTGACTTAATGATTTTTGGACATTTTTCTTCTTTGTTAAATGAATGAATAAAACTGAAGAAAAATTTTTATGTTCAAATACTCTTAAAGTCTCGGGGAAAAAAGGATTCTCAAGAATTTAATTTAATGCAAATACAAGTAAAAGAGGCACCTTAATGGCAGGCAGTGAAGGAAAACTGGAAAATAAGAGATTTCTGAAGATTGAAGTGACGAAAATGTAGAAGAGCAGCCTTTCTTGAAAATGGAAAGACTATTTTGTTTAATTTTAGAAGGATAAATTTCAGAGGATAACTAGAATATAAAGGTTACAATTGTCAAAGTGAGGGAGATGTTTAACATTTAGGAAATGGCCACAGGTTATTTACTTTTCTTTTACTGTCTTTCCACAGCATGTTAAAAATACAATCTAATCAAGAAATGCTCTCTAAATCATTAATGTTCATTTCCTTCCAACTTGTCGTATTCTCAAAATGGTAGGTAGAAACAAGGTGTAGCTCAGCAGCAAAGCAGTTGCTCAGAATGCATAAGGCCTTAGTTTCCAACCCCAGCACAGCAAAAACTGCAACAGCAGCAACAACAACAATAGGAATTGTTTTACTTTATGTTCGTATTCACATAACTGACCATGAAAATTAACTTGCAAAACTTCATAAAAATTTTTAAAGAATAATTGCTTTTAGTGAAACACAGAAGAAAAAGTTCTTCTCATTAAGGATACAACACTGATATAACTGATGACTCACAGTACTATCCCTAATATTGTAGTATCTAATAATGTTGAAATATGTATTCTATAGCAGAAGACACCCAAAAGGTCAACAAGATACATGTGATGACAGACTGAAATTCTATCTCTAGGGACAGCTTAAGGTCTATTTTGTAACTCTGTTAAACATGTGGTTTCTTTTCTGGGCTTATTTACTTCTGAGATAAAATGTACATCAGTTTCCACCAATTCTTTTTCATATATATTCCATCTTTAGTCATTAAGTAATAATTTTCTACTCTACCTATTCTCATTTCAACTGAGATAATAGATACTCCTAGGGCAGAAAAGATCCCCAGAAACTTGTTTTTTTTTTAATTGAGTTCATTGGTACATTTTAGGTCTACAGTATGGTTACATTCATTATTGGGATCTTGTACCTTTACATCACAGGTCTTGGTTCTCATGTTTTCCCCTTATCCCTGCTCTCCCTTGACTCCCTCCTGCCCTCCCCATTTATAAACACTTTATTTCCATTTTTTCATTTTCTCATAGTTTTTCTTCTCTCTTATTACCTTTCCCCTACCCTTCCCACTACTCCTAAGTGAAATAAATAAGTCACACATGTGTAAATACCGAATAGTTTCTCTAGTGGGAAACTTGTTTTTTTAATCTCTTAGACAAAGGCTTCCATGACTTTTGTAATGTCATTTACTAATTGTTATCTAATTATAACACTTCGATTATTCTTTTCAGTTATCAAAGACTCCTAAGAGTCCCTGTTGAAGAAGAGCTTACTCCATGAAAACTTTCCTGAATATCTGCCCAAGCACTATCATTAGATGGCTGCAAATCTGCATAAGCTTGGTCCCCATCAAGTAGGCTTGTGATGAACCCCATGAACCTGTTCTTATTACACTGCCAAGCCCTGAGGTTAGTTTGGAACATAAAATACATGTTTGAAACACAAGATAGCATATCCTATTTCATATTATTTATCTTTTGTATACGAATCTCCTATTAACGTATGATTGAGAAGGCTAGTGACTTATAGTTAGAAAAAAGAAGATGTAAAACTGTTCAGCAGATTTTGTATTGCAGGATCTAGTTCTAAAATACTGTATAATTTAGTAGGGTCATGCGTGGCTGCCCTTCTAAGAAGTGATGCTCACCCACTCAAATTTTTTAGACCCTGTTTTCTTTTACTTTATACCTATTTAGGGAAAAGAACCTGAAAATAGCATAATATTGCTAGTCATATATGTCACACAGGAAAATCTAAGCCTGTAAAGAGGTATATCACATAGACTAGTCAGACATCTCTGAGGCTTAAGTAAAGTTAGGAACTGAACCATGTAAATATCTCCAAAGCAGCCTTCTGGGAATAGGAAAATATGTGTAAAGTCTGTGAGTTGGAAGCATGCTTGGCTCATTAAAGATGTATCTGGCATATCTGGAGCTCAGTGATATGAGGTAGGAAAGAAGATAAGATGTCTAGGGTGCAGATCGTGTAGGAATTTCAGATTTTCTCCTGAATATAAAGTGA
The DNA here is from genome assembly GCF_012274545.1 of Fukomys damarensis. Taxonomy (NCBI): domain Eukaryota; kingdom Metazoa; phylum Chordata; class Mammalia; order Rodentia; family Bathyergidae; genus Fukomys; species Fukomys damarensis. The sequence continues at coordinate 28,252,184 of NW_022900951.1, forward strand.
AATTATTTAACAATTTAGAACTACTCCAAGTATCTTATCTACTTACTCACTCTGTAAGTTATTTACAGGCATGAACATAGTTATTTGCATTCCCCCATGTTGCCTCCTTATCTCCTGTTCCATAATACTTTCTTTTGTTCAACAAACATCATAGGCTACTACCAAGGATTACAGGTTTGCCAAGATGACAAAGGGTCATCTTGGACAACCATATGGCTCCTGTACACGACCAGGGCACAAGTTAATAAAACATGTGTCAAATGATTGACTCCCTTTTACAATCAGGGTTATTGTTTAGTCTTTGATTAAACAGATTGTCAAACAGAAAGCCCATTATCCTCCTCTACCCTTTACTGCATTTTGAGTTATTTCTATTAGAAAGTAGTCAAATGTCATTTGTAGCTGTTAGCTTTAGGAAGTTCAATTATTTATACATTTAGCTTTTAAATTAATTTTCTTAGAGGTATGATACAGTACTGTCCTACATCAATAATACTAGATTCAGTTTTGGTTTGAAATTTACTTTGTCTGCAAATAAGATTGCTACCCCTGTTTTTTGGGGGGGCTCCTGTCACATGGAGAATTGTTTTCTATCTTTTCACTTTCACTCAATAAAAAAGAAAAAAATTAATTTTCTAACATTGCAAAACTCATATCATTAAGATAGTTTTGGATGGCATGGCCATATATTTATCTCCTGTTCAATTTTCTGAAAAACAAAACAAAACAAAACATAGCAGCTATTAACACTGTTCATGTTTATTTTCAACTATCCATCTTTTAGACATAGAATGAATGTACTTCCTAGTTCTCTTTAGTTGGGTGAGATCGTGCGACCAGTTTAAATCTCTTTTGTGATTTGAAGTGGCATATTTCACTTCCAGTTCAAGAATTTAAATTCTGGTAGAGCCTTATTTCTCTCTGCATAGTGACTGGGGATGTTCCAGCTGGTAGCTATTTTATAAGCCTAGGTACCTAAGTGACAAAAAAAATAGAATGTCTTGCTGACCCATCCTGTATATATTATATGAGTTAGTTCTTGTAAGTCTGTGACATTTAGTGACCAGGTCTAGAATTACTGGTACAGATAGCACTTCATAAATATTGTTCAGTGGCTACCAACACAGTCCAACCACAGCCCTTAGACTACATAGTGTCAAATAGTAAATCTCCAAGCTAGAACCAGATTATTCTACTAAACAATTTTATTGTCCCAAGCACATAGTAATTACACAATAAATGTTTATCGAATGTAGGAATGAATATAACTATTCATCTAACAGGAAGCTATTAAGAATTATTGCCTAAAATTTTCAAGGATCATTGAGTAACAATGACTTATTTTACTTAAAAATCAAGAGGGTAAAAATTCACTTACTATTTTATTGAATTTCCAGTGAAAACAATAGTGTCAAAGAAGCAAAAATAAAATGTTATCATACATACTTAAAATAATTAAATCTAAATTTGCCTAACATAAGGAATTTGAATAATACATATAATATATATACACACACACATATCTACATATATATGATATCTGGAGTATACAGTGAATTTAGAATCCTACTTGGACAGACAAGGGAATTAAGCACAAAATGGAAAGTGCTGTGGGAGACTGCCCGTGGACATCATGTAGCACAGAACATACACCTTATCCGTGTGGTTATGCAGGCCTGTCAATTTGATTGGCTTTTGGATCCACCGGGGGAAATGGAAGAGCACACTTCTGGATGTGTTTGGATGGATCTTGGAGGCATCGCCTTGGGGTCTATACCTGGTCCCCCACCCCTTTCCCTACTGGCATTATTTATCTAGTCTGTTTCATGGCTGCCTGATCTAAGCAGCTTTGCTCTACTGTGCCCTTCTGCCATGATTTTTCCACCCTACAGCCAGCCAACCACTGCCTGAATTTCTAGGAACCACAAGCCAAATCTAGTTTCCTCTCCTTTAAATTGTTGATAGGTCTTGTGTTTTGGTGACGAGGAAACTGACTAATACACTATATAAGCATTTGATATTACAGAGAATACATGTGTGTTGTACATTTATAAGGCACTCGCCTAACATGTTTAAGGCCCGTGGTTCAATTCCCAATACCATAATAGACAAACATTTACCCTAAATTTTAAAAATATTATGAAGATGAAAAAGGTTTAAATATCTTAAAGGACAAAAATGCAGGTATTAACTAAATTTTCACTCTTTTAAAAGGCTGTTTCATTTCTTACAAACATTATCGCACTCATCAGCTTATTGTTCTTACATTAACTACTGTATGCATGAATTTATATCTAAGAATCTACAGGGCCTGGGATTTAGCTCAGTGTTTCTGCCACCTGCCTCACAAGCGCAACCCGAGTTCAATCCCCAGTACACCCCCAAAAATAGAATTTACATAAATTTTGTGGTTTATTAAAAATATTCGCCAGGAAGACAATATAAATTTACACTTCCATGAGCCTTTTCATATTATTTGAGATTCATTTTTCCAGATAGTCTTCAAAACTAGTGATATTATTCACTATTTCAATCTATTGCCTGGGTAAAAATTATTTCATATTTTATACTGTATATTTTTTATTACTAGACAGACATAATGTCTTTTTATCTTCTAATATATTAACTTTTTCCTTTTTTCCCATTTTCTAGCTTATGTTTCTAATGGATTTTTCTATTGGGGTATTCTTCTTTTATATATTGATCTACCAGATTTATTTATATAAGAACTTATAATTCTTTGTATCTTATGTTAAAAATAAGTCTAATACTTTCTTTTGCCTTTGACTTCAATCTCTTTATTGTACTCATTCTAACCAATCCATGACACAACAAAAATTGCCTTAGTACATAATTTCACCTACTCAATAAACAATTACTATAATGATAGACCATAAACAAAAATAAGAAGATTTTAAAGGATTTAATAGATACTATTCCACACTCCTTCCACGCCTATAGGATCACATGGACAAGAAGCATTTAGTAAATTAATAATAATACTATAGTGCTTCTGGCATACTTGTTCCTGAACTATTTGAAGCGTCAAATAGTTAAAATGGCTTTAATCACCCAGCTAAAATAAAATATAGATGATTAAATAGCAAAAGTATCCATGGGCACATCTTGTTTCTAGTTCCATTAAGATCCAAATTTCCTCTTGAAATGAGTTTTTGAGGTATTATAAAGTAAATTTTAATGCTTCAGAAAGAGAACTGCATATCTCAGGAAACAGATAATTGCCACTGGATTTAGCAATCTGACCCACAATATAGAAATTTCTAATTAAAGTACTTTTTATAATGCTAATCTTTCAGCCAAAACTTTCCTTGGGACATGTTATAATGAAGATAAAATGCACTACATTTTTAAATTAACCAAAGATCTCAGAGAAGCCTAATAAACATTTTCATAAATGTTCACAGTAAGCGTACTTTATTAGGAAGTAATCCCATTGTGATATATAGCTCTCACTATTGGCATCATTATAAAGTGAATAACTGAACTAATATAAATAAATATTTAAAATGTTACTCATTCAAATCTGGATTGAATACAAGTAAAGGAGTAAATGGATTTCTAATGTCAAATCAGCAGGCAGATGATCTGAAAAGAAGTAGTCACTTAAAAATACAATCAAAACATCATTAAACTTTTCAAAGTTAGTCGCTGAACTCAGGGATTTAATTGATAACATTTTATAGTTTAAAAAATTGAGGACTGCATTTTTATTGAAGCTTATCATTAAAAAATACATGAGCACACTTACATGTTGATTTTATAATTTTTCGGCATTAATACCAAATAAATATCCATTCAAAAGAATATATTATTTCCTTTATAATTGCAAGTTTAATAGAATGAAGTTTTAGTGAAACAAAAGTATAGCTAGTATATTTAAGATTGGCCTGTATTGGATTTCCTCCATATATCATAAGTGGCTCTACTTTGTTCTACAATTTTGACAAGAATTTTATGTTAATTATTCAAGCATTTTTTCATTTTTGCACTGATATTATTCAAAGGCAAAGACCACAATATGTAAAGATATGTGCTGTTGGAGTCTTACAGCAGGGATAATAATTAGATATAGACATTTGCTAATTATATATTTTAAATAATGTCAGTATAAAACAGAAGATAAAATTACTTAATAAATGTAAAACCTAGAGATTATTCAGAAAAAATTAGACAATGTTGTAAACTAGCTTCAAATATTTATAATCCTAGGCAAAGTCTCATATTTAGCAGAATTCAGGATATGAGGAACCTATATCTAGTATTTCTACTCTGTAACTAAAATTTCATTATTTAGGATCTCTGGGCTTCATTTCCTTTACCTGTTAAATGAGTAATGAAGTTGCTCTATCTACTTTTTGTAATAAATATCACATATAAATTATTCTAAAATGAATTTGAAGTTTCACTTATATTGAAAAGCATTTGATCACTCATTGTAGATTTTATTCCACAATGCTCACCAAAAAAAAGTTTCTTAAATTTCTAATCAACCAGAATGTTGGATTGTTTTAGATCTGTACAAGGTAACTTAAAATAAATAGGTACTTTTAAGTAGAGTACACTTTATTGAGTAATCAACAGGAACCATGGTAGTTATTTTTCAGTGGTTCTCCATTTATCTTAAGAAACATAAACTTTTACAAATGTTATATTTTGCAGATGGATACAATAAGTCATTTCTTTCTACATACTCTTCTCACAATGTAATATTGACATCATTTTTCTGTCAAACTTGGAGTTACATACCCCCCTTGCATGTAGGTGGACCTGTGACTCCTGTAAAACGTATAATATATGACATCCAAGTCTGAGTCTCAAAAGGCAATATAGCTTCTACTTTTCACTCTTTGGATCATTTACTCTTGGAAACTAGCTAGCACATTGTGAGAGATCATAGATAACATTCAAAAGATGCATACAGGTGTTAGAGCTAAGACCTCTGGCTGAAATCCCAGGATTAGCCATCAAGATTCCAATCTCAACTACTGTCTTATTAAAATTGCACAAAAATAACTAAGCCGTTTTGATTTCCAGCATCAAGAAATAGTAATAAAAGTGAGTATTTTTCTAAGCTTTTAAGCATTGAACCGATTGCTGTGTGGAAATAGTAAACAGAACAAGATAAACATGCTTGTATTTCATAGGTGCAATAACACTGAATTACAAAGGTGAGCTAAATTTTACACAGTTCCACAAAGAAGATAGCAACTGAATCACATGGAAGATGATTCATAAATTTAATACACATTTTTGCTTTCTCAAAGATTTGAACTGTTTAGATATATTACAGTAACTGTGCAGCTTTGAATTTTTAAGCCAAAATTAACTAGAGACATACTCCATCTATTGTATATGAGCAAATCCTAATAATTTAGTAGTAACTAATTAGCTACCTGCCCTGTTCAAAGATTGCAACACAGATTATCTCAGTTCCATCCAACAATTTACTTGCCATTAGTGAGCCTACAAAAATCTAATAAACTGTAATGAACCTGAGCCAAATATGAATTTTGCAGTATCTTTGATTTGTAGAAATTGAATCTATTTTTGTATCAACTACATTTAGACTTCTAGTACTATATTTGTTATTAAGAGACAGACAGCACTATGATGTGGATATGATTTCAGCGTCCCAAAGTCTCCTGTGTGGCATACTTGATACTGAATGTGGAGTATACAAGTGGGGAACCTTGAAGATGTTGGGCCTAGTGCAAAGCAGTTAAGTCATGGGGATCCTCACCCAGAAGAGATTAGTACATTTCTTGTTGTACCTGTTAGTTCCCTAAAAGTAGGTTGCTATAAAAAGAGCAAGCCCAGCCCCTAAACCTCTCTTGCTTCCTGTCTTGTCATGTGAATGTTCTCTCCCTCTCTGATGCCATCATGTAGCCAGAAGGACCTTACCAGAGGCTAAACTGATGGCTCTACGTAACCTTGATAGTCCTTCAAAACTGTAAACTAAATAAAAACTTTCCTCAGTTAACGACCCAGTTACCTTCATGAAACTGGGTCGTTAAATGAATTGGTCGCTAAATGAGAAACTATATAATACTAGGTAACTTCCAATATTCAGAACAAAGAAATAAAGGAAAGTCCAACTTGATGACCACTAAATCGCGTCATTTTTACATGCAGTACTATAATGTATAACAGAACATAAAAGTACACTGATGTGCTGTATAGTACAATCAGTAAACATTACAGTTCTGTATAAAGAAGGTTTACTGAACAAAGAAAAGGCATTGAGGCTCTATAAAGGAGATGTATGGAACCACACAACAAAAAGAGACAGGTTGTAAGTCCAAGGGGTGGGTCATGAGTTCAAACAGTCATTAAATAAGTAGGTTGTTAAATGAGGAGCATCTGTATTCATTTTATTAATACAGGCCCCATATCTGGGTATTTTATTTTAGCAACAGAGAATATAATCTAATACAGAAAGGAAAAATCATTTTCCAAAATGGTAAGGCAAGTGATGTATTGTTTCTTACTAAAATAAAAATGAGTTTTTGTTCTATTTTTGTGGATTTGTTATTTTTAAGATACCATAATGTATTAATAACATGAAAATATAGGAATGCTGACCTGTGAAACTGTAATATTTCCTTACCCCTAAACACTTAATAATGCCTGTTGTTCAAAGATGGGATAATAGGGCCAGGGGATTTAGCTCAGTGGTTCCACCACCTGACTCTCAAGCGCAAGGATCCGAGTTCAGTCTCCAGTCAAAAAAAAAAAAAAAAAAAAAAAAAAGATTTGGATAAGAGAAATTGATATGTTATGCATTATTTTAGCCACCATGTGAAGTTAAAATTACCTGTATCTAGAGGAGAAAAAAATGAGTCATTGAAGGAAGGTGGCATAGTCCCAGAGAAACTGGCTACCGATCTTCATCCCATTTTCTTCTCAAGAGAAGGGTCAAATGAATCTCTTAGCTATAGAATACATGTTATTTTTCAAAACGTATGGCACAATTTAAAAATTTAATCACATCTAAATAAATTCAAGTACAATAATCCTGAAGATAAAGCAGGAAAGTATCTATAATATGCATGAAAAGGTCCTTATCCTTATGCTAAGTTTTCACTTGTTAATGAAGTAGAAAAACAACACTCCCACATTATTTTATATTTTAACCCTAATTTTCTAATCTATGAAATATAAATAAATCGTCATAAGTAGCCTTTGAAAATCACAGAGAATTTTAAACTATGTACTAGGCGTTTAGTACATTTCCTAAATACAATTTTACCTAGAATAAATAATGTCCTTTGGTTATGTAATCATTATTACTGCAAACATGTACTAAGAAAAAATTTTAATCGATTTAATATTGTGGGATTTAGCTCAGCGGGTTTTTTCCCTTAAATAAGCCTTCTTTTGAAGCTATTTGCTTTAGCCAATTATTTGAAACTGACAATGTCTCCATGTTAATAACCAGAAACTTAAATTGTAATCATTGCAGATAGTAATGGTGTCCTGCATTCCATCTTTGATTTTCACATCAATCACCTATTTATTCAAACTGCACAAGGCAATGTTCTATCCTGTTAGCTAGAAATTTCAAAGCAAAAATTATATTCAACAATCTCTTCTCAGTAAGAATTATGTTTTAATGAAATTTTAAAAGTACAATATGCATTTTTATGATATCTTTATTTTATAAAGCTATTCCTAAGTATGTGCTGTTTTATCTCCTTATAGAGTGAAAGTCACATATATACATGCATTTGTGGTATCCAGATCCTGTATTATAGAGGCAAATTTTATTTTAATGTTTGTGGTTAGATATCTGACCTGTAGAATCTATAACTGTATGCTTTACTCATACATCAAATGATTGTATTATCAGGTACAAAATTTAACTAATCAATTCATAACCTATCTTGCTGCTATCAACAACTAATTAACAATAGAAGATTTTGTTTTATATATGTACATAAGTACATCTATATTGATATTAATGTGAAAAATAAAAAGAAATCATTTGTTTCTTAAGTGAGTTTTCAAATGTCTCTGAAATATTTATAAGACACTTAGTCATTATTTATTAGGCCATTTAACATCATAAGTTACCTCCATCTATTTTAGGATATTGTCCTCCCCTATTTATGATAGAACAATTAGGTATCAATACTTATACTGAGATATTTCTCTGATAAATCTGGTTATAAAATTTAACGATTAAAATAAAATAAACTGATGCATAGTTTTTTATCAAAAATACAATAAGCATAACACAACTGTAATTTTCAGTGTTTGAAATAATGTTAATTCTATTGGTAGAGCCGCTTTTAACTGGTAATCCTTAAATCTTTTTGAAATAATAATATATCATTAAAGATATCACAGAATTGAGTGTCTCATTAGAGTAATAAGTTATGGTTTATAATTCAGTATGAATCTATACCAAATCATCTTTATGAACATCCACATTGTTAGAGTCTGATCAGAAGAATATGTATTTAATATCAAAATTCTCATTTCAAAAAATCTTGTTTGCTTTTCTCACATTGTTTCTAACACTTGATATTCATCTATATTTTATTTTTTAAATGTTGGTCTTTTTTCCCATCTATACACTAAATGTCATGAAGGTAGATAATATTTTCATCTTGTTCACTGAAAGAATATCAGTTCCTGGAGCAGTTTTTTCCTTCTTTTTGTCCACACTTTTATTAGTACATGTATGCATGTTATTTTATATGGTATGCTTTTCAATATGCACAGTTAAGGAATAAAGCCTACACCTCAAATTTGAAAACAACTACCTACAATATAATTTTAAGTATACGTTTTGTGACCTAAGATATGACTTATCGTGGAAGTATTCCATGTTAGCTTGAGAACACTTGTATTCTGCTGTTGGGTGAAATGTTCTGTAAAGTTCTATTAGGCTCATTTTTTATATGTTGAATTTTTGTCTCATTCTATAATTGAAAGCAGGGTATTAAATTATCCTACTAGTATAGTATTATTGTCTCTTTCTCCCTTCAGGTCCAAGAATGTTCAGAAAAGAGAGACAAGTTGCTCAATAGCAACCTGTGAAGTGTTTTACAGTTTTCACTGTCCAATCTGTCAAGAGGGTTTCACGTTAACTATTCTTACAATGATGAAATGGAATTTTTAGAATGCTGAATAAAATGTATCTGTTGAAAATACTGTTATTACATATATTTATTTTAAGGCTCTCTCCACTCTTAAAATTCTGCTTAGAGGTCTTCAGTATTTTAAAGCACAGAGCTGAGCTCAAATCTGACAACTCTGTTTCTAGGTCATTTGTTCAGTCACATCGGAAAGCATAAAGGCTTTCTTGAAGTAGATCAATGATGCTTTTAATCTAAGAAGTGCTCTCCACTGGCTGGTTGTGCACTGCCTGTTTAATTCTTTTATGTAATCTGAATTTAGTTTGAGGGACAAGTTGTGTTTGAGGAGTCAAGGCAGAGAGATTGAAAAATCTTCTTTTCCCCTTTACATGTAGGATCACTCGACATAAAATGACCTAGAAGTGTTTTTTCTTCTTTATAAGGAAGCATTACTGTATCTCATGTTGCATCATTCCAACATCATTTCTGAGAAAATTTAGAATTAAAAAGCATATCCTTTTCTTCAAGTGCCATCACATGATATTAACAGGAATTTGCCAAATCATATACAGGTTATGACTCAAAGTTTTGTTTATAAATCAACTCAGAACCCAGTAAATGTTTTCCATGGAAGTGCTGATAGAACTACAAGGTGGTCGTTATTTCAAATTCCATCTCATCTAAGCCCCAGTATAATTAAAGAAGTAATGATATCAGTTGCTTTTTCCTCCCTTTTTTTGAGACCTTACAATATGTCTATATGATGGAAGGCTCTTTACATAATTCATCTCCCTGAATACTCTTAACAGATCCATGAGGTAGGTATGATTATCATAATATACATGAGGAGACTGAGGACCAGAATGTATGAGAAGCTCTCAAGTAACAGTGTTTGAATATGGAGCTAAATTTGTCTGATGTCATAGTCTGTGCACTCTTCTCTTTGCTCAACTAATACTTTTCCTTATTAAGAACCGATGCTTCTCTGAGTAAATGTGCTTCCAATGCAGGGTTTCAGAAGAATATGAATTCTTTCTTCTACAGTATGAAGTGCATGTCTCTGTCTATCTCAACTGTCTTCCAGGTAATAATGAAATTCCTAGTCCTGGAGTTAAACTTCATCAAGCCCTGGGAGAGGTGAACACAAACTTCTGGCTACCTACACAACATTTTCTTCTCTCTTCCTACCTTCTATATAATATAATTTGATTCAGAAATCATCTTGTTCCATCTTGGCCACATGACTCAAGCAGGGCTGATTTTGATTGGTTTAAGTAAATCATGCCAGTCAGTTTGTTTCCCTGTTTTGGTTTAGGTATGAGGATGTGACATAATCTTATGTAAGGAAAAACACAAGAGAAAATATGTTAGCGTAGCCTAATAGTTACTTTCTCCTTGCTGGGATAAAATATCTGATATCCACAATGGAAAGAAGAGATTTATTTTTGTTCATGGTCATCTGGCTCCATGGAAGAAAGGGGATGAAGGAAGGGTGTGGGCTGAGGGAAACTGCTCATGTCATAGCGGTCAAGAAGAAGAAGAAGGGAGGAGCCAGGCACCGAGGCACAATCTTCTGGGTTACAGGCCAGGAACTTGCCCCTTCTCAACAGGCCCCACCTTCAAAACTGCACTCAGCCCCTGAACTCACCATTAATGAATCCAATCACCTTTCAGAAGCCCTGCCTCTGAGCACACAATGATTTGAGGGACCTTCTTGATCCAACTCATACAGCTTCCGAGACATATCCCTTCATTCTTAAGGGACACCACATTCAGATCTTGAACAATGTGCATTAGTCCGTAGGTGATATTAACAACTGAACAGCTTCTTACAGAATTATAGAGTAATTTTTCTTAATTTTGAAATCTATGCTTGTTTTACTAAGAGCAAAAGTTATTAAACATCACAGACTTGAGGAAGCCATGGAATAATTTTAAGCACCTTTTGAATAAAAGTATATCTTTAAAATGATCCCATAAAGTAACAACAAAAGCCATAAAAAGAATAATGAATTCCCAAACCCATAAAATATTTAAATAGAGAAAAATACTACAAATTCAAAAGATGGCAAACTGTGAAAATCCTCTGTGCTGCATATTACTAAAATGGCTAAGGAAATGAAGAAAACAGACGAAAATGGCAAAACATACAAATTTCCCAGGATAAAGAAACATTACTTATTCTAAAGTGCATGTGATTATTCTCAGTTACTTTAATAATGAGAAAAAATTATAAATAATGCAAATTACACACAAACACATCCTAAAAGGTAGTGGCAATGGTGGGAAAGACATTTAATTTTTATTTTCTATCATTTGTCCTTCTTATTTTTAAATTACACTTAGATATATCCTTTGCAAATATAACTCAAGTACAACTGGTATGCAAAACTTTTGATAACACCACAGCATTTCCTTCAATGTATCATTCACATTCCAAAACTTGCCACTTAGCACAAGATCAACCATTATTATCAAGAATACTTGTGTGGCATTAAGAAAATGTACAGGTTGATATGTTTGTGTGAAGGAGTGAAAAAGCAAGAGGCACTGTAAAGGCTAAGGAAGCACACATCAAAGTGAACCTATAGGGCCGGGGATTTAGCTCAGGGGTTCCACCGCCGGCCTTGCAAGCACCAAGTCCTGAGTTCGATCCCCGGTACCAACAACCACCACCACAACAAAAACAAAGAGAATCTATAGTCCTCTCTCAGAACCTGTGAAGAATTGCCTTCAGAACACTTCATAAATATCACAATCTGCAGCTGCACAGCTTCCTTATATTAACAGGAACAGTATTTGCATATAACTTCCACAATCTTCTCACATACTTCAAATTAGCTCTCTTTTAACACCTAAGTACTAAGGAAAGAGTACTTGTGTTACATTGTCTAGGGTATAATGTCGAGCAAGAAATTGGTACATGTTGTGTACAGACGCAAGATTTTCACTAAATATTTATGATCCATACTTCATCGAATATGCAGGTGCAGAATTCAGATACAAACCATTTAAGGAAAAATGCAGATGTAAGGAAGGGTGTCCTATAGGTAGAGAGTGATGGATAATATTGGTGCTGGTTCTCCGATAGCTCACAAAAGTTCTTAAATCAAGACAAATGCAGGGGAATAAAGAGATGACAGAAATAATACAAAGCAGCAATAGGTAGGAACTATCAATTATTTCACTAAGAGGCATTTGAGGCCGAAATAATCATATAGGGCTTAATGATACCAACTTTAGGTAAAACTAAAAGTCAGAGGTGACCTCCATTCCCATAGACAAGGATGGGTTCAGTTTTACATACACTGAACTGGAAATTATGGTAAGACATCTCTTTGTGCAAACCCCAGTCAGTAAATAGAATGAAACTTTACAATTTAACCATTTTAAGCACAGAAATGAAACTTTGAGAAGCATAAACTCTGTCTGAAAAAGACAAACACTGAGGGTATACACACATTTTGTCTGACAGGTACTTCCTTTTTATCTCATCTGGCTTGTGAATATCGCAATGCCATTTTGAGCTATCTAGGATTATCAAATGTGCCTCAGTTTAAAACTTAGATTTTATGAATATTTGTCATCTAAAATTTTAAAATATAACTGTTTTTCTTAACTTGTATTTTGAAGAAACCCGTAACTATGGGTTTGCTCCTTTATCATCATAAGAACCAACTTTACTGGCAGATGTAATTATCACTTGTGATATTTTGCAGATTTTTAATAATGTGAAATTTCTTTATACTGTTACATACTTTACATTCACTCACTATCTCTATTTTAAATGCTCATTTGATTATTTTGAAAATGCATACATAATTTTTGCCTGTCCTTGTGGTAGTAAGTAGACACACTAAGATTGACAGCTCTTATTCATCATACAAAAAAGAATGGCAAGAATGATCTGTTTCGGTGCAAATATGTTTTAGTATTTACAGACAGTAAAAAGGGAAAGATGTAATGATGATGAAAAAGGAGCCGACCTTTGGGTGATCAGGCAAGGGGTTTCAAACAGTAAAATATCAAAGCTGTGGTAGACATCATGACTTGTGATTTCAATCCTAATTTTTCAAGTCAGTAGGTGCTTCAGTAAAGCCTTTATTTCATGTAAATGTCCCCTAAAGTATGATTTCAATAAAATTATCTCCCATAATTAACCTAAAGGTCAAATTAGGTGAACTATATGTAAAATTTGAAAAACTTAAAAATGCAAATATGTGTCAAGAAAAATATGGGGTTATTTTTGTTGTCAAAATTGCTAGAAGTCTGATTGTCTTTTATACTTATAGAATAATAAGTGCATAAGCAAAGTATGGATAATTTTCCAAAGCCTGATTCCCTTACTTTTGAGTGTTATGGCTTGTGTTTAGATGTGCTCCCAAAGCCTCAGGCATTTATAGATGGGGCTTTTTCCAAAGTGGCTGGATCATGAGGTTATGATGCTGGAAATGCTTCATGATGTAATGCTAGGATCAAGGGCACTAGGATTAAGGGTGTGGGTGATCCCCACCCTAAATAACATGGATAAGATACAAGGGATAGAAAGAGCTGTGGTCATCCCTTATTATTTTACTACCTTCTGCCCACCATGAACTGTCTCCTGATTAGGGACTGAAACCTCTGCAAACCGTGAGCTAAACAAACCTTTCCTCCCTTAACTTTGGGTGTTAGGTATTTTGTCTCAGCAACTAGAAAAATGACTAAGACAGTGAGCTACTAAACAGTAAGGCATATCACTTGGGAGTCAAGTTTATTAAATGAATGTGGACTAACCTGTGTAAAGGAACACAAAAATAAGCAAAGTCTTTGCAAGCAGAAACATATGTGGCTTTCTCCATCACTCATAGCATAATAGCAGGTCTAGGACCTGGGGATTTAGATCATTGGTTCTAATGCCTGCCTCACAAGCACAAGGTCCTGAGTTCGATCCCCAGTACAAAAAAAGAAAGAAAAGAAAAGAGAAAACAGCAGATCCATAGTGCCTGTGGAAGGACAAGCTTCATGTGGAGTCAGTAAAGGGGGGAAGAGAAAAACCTGGTGCTAAGGATGCCTTGAGAAAAGAAAGTTGACATTATACTTCTCAATGAACATAGTTTTGGCTTGCAGATAATGGCTATCTTCCTGAGATTGGCATGCCACAGAATTACATTGTTGTAGGCAGAAAAATACACCCCGTTCAGAAATTTCTATGTCCCATACCTTGGAATCTGTGCATAGGTTACAATATATGTCAGGGAAGAACTGAAGAAGCAGAGAGAATTAAGCTTATTAGTCAGCTGACTTCAAAATATGTAATTTTTCCTATTCAAGTGAGCTCAATATGAACATAGAGCTCTTTACAGCAGGAAGGAGAGAGAAGCATAGGTTATTAGTGATATGAGAAAGAGTCCACCTGTCCTTGTTAGGACAGCTACTAAGAACTGGAAAAGTCCAGGATATGGACAGGTTTGGCTCTTCAGCTTCAAAAATAAGACAGCATTACTGAAATGTTTATAACAACCTAATGAAGTCCATGGTGAATTCCTTAATTACAGAACTATTTTATGATAGTAAATTTGTTTTTTAAGCCATGAAGTTTCCAATTACTTGTTACAATAACAATGTAAAACAAATACTTAGACCCACTATCAGTTATCATAATACATTAACCCAGAAAAAGTATGTTTTTTTCCCTATGTGAACACTATTCAGTATACTTTTAAGTATTAAAATGCAGGTAATCTCTCACTTTAATTATCTTTTTAACTCATCCCAATTAGCCTTCCCAAAACACACACACACACACACACACAAGCTACTAACAAAGTGAATGAATTTTAGAGGTAGAGTGAATACTAAATTATTTGATTTTCAAAAATGAAAGTTTTGAGAGTGAATAGGGTTATTATTAGTAATTACTGTATCATAACTGCTATAAAGGAAGATTTCTCAGGGATACTTCCATGCTGACATTTTGTTAAATCCAGTAGTCTTTATGTCATTTGAATTAATCTGCAATATTTAATAGAGTAAGACATACTTTTCTGCCTAAATCATTTTCTTTTCCTGGGTTCTAGAATACCACACGACCCTCCTTTTCATCTTTCATTTCTAACTACCTCGTTCAGCACAGTTTGCTGGTATATTCTGATAAACAAGTCTAGAGATCTTTGATCTATGTGTTTATACTATTTTAAATAGGTGGTCTCATCCAGGTCCGTATATTTAGATACGATCTATATAATGACAATTTGAAAGTAATTATTCTCAATTCTGATCTCAGATTCTCTTATCTACGTTATTCTTCTTCACAGATATCCTAAGGTTAATGTGTTTAAAACTGAGTTCTTAGTGCTTACTTCCAAAGTTACTCCTGCGGTTTATCTCATCTTGCTTGATAGCACCTGATTCTATCAATCGCTTAAGGAGAAATCCTCACAGTAATCTCTCAATTCTCTAATGGTTTCATAAATCAAATGCAGTGCATCAGAGGTACATTGACCTTGACACAATGGTGGCCTCCAATTATACCATCAGGTAATCTATTGAAGAAATTATGAAAGATAAAGCCTCCTGATAAAATTAAGATGTCTGAATCATACTACTCATTAAATGATTTGAATATATATGATAAAGGAGAAAAGCCAGGAAAGGTAACAAAATTATGACAAAGGACAAATAGTTTGAAGGACCAATTTATAATGGGTTGTACAGTATTCATATTCTTTGCTATATCAGCCTTCCTTGAAAATGGTACAGTAGATAGAACCAGAAGATTTGAGTGACAGGTCCAATACAGAGAGGGAACCTAAGGTTAAAACACGTACTTGCTCTACTGTATAAATGCAAAAGCAGGTATATCTGGCCCATTGCTACAGATTTTCAATTTGTTTGCAGAAGAGCTGTGAGGGGTGTGTGTGTGTGTGTGTGTGTGTATATATATATATAATACATAGAGCACCACAGTGGGACTATAGTGAGTGTCACCAGCGGGTGACCCTTTAGAAATCATGTAGCTTTCAGGGATCTAGCTATATATTATGATTTGTTCTTTTCATTTTAAATACTCTTGTGTATTCCCTAATGTATTCCATCATTTTATTAAATGTGATGTGCTTCTAACTGCATTTAATGCACACTGTAGCTTCTGCCTACGTCTTACAAACTATTTGCTTACTCAGTCCCTAAACTTAATTTCACTTAAAACCCATAAACAAAGTTGCTAATATTGTATGTTCCTAGTCTTGAAGTTTTACCCACCCTCTTTATTTTTAATAACACCATGTGAATTAGTCCCAGATTGTAGGAGACCAGATGAGAGCTAATGCCTCTAATTGGCCTCCTCTGTGAGCACAAAGGAGAAAGGCTGCTGTATTAGTTGCTTTTATCTCTTTGGCCAGACAAAACACCTAACACCAAGAGTTAAAGGGGAAAGGGTTTATTTAGCTCACAGTTCGTAGAAGTTTCAGTCCGTAGTCGGCTGGCTCCAAGATAGGGAGGGCAAACAGGCACCACAAAGGAGAAAATATGGCGTACACACAGTAGAAAAAGCAACAAAGGGGGCCTTCAGAGTCTCTTTCCGTTCCTTTTATCTTACTCAGACTACGGGATTAGGGCAGTGCCAAACCAAATGACTCACGTGTAGTGGTTTTGTAATCACATGACCCCAATCGTAGGATCACACCATAACAACTGCACTCAGAGGATATTGCATAGTGCAGGTTCTAGGAAAAAGTTAAGACAGCTGAGGTTAAGTTGTTTACCAGAGTACATACAAATGGACATTGGAAAGCAGATGAATCTTCTGTTATGTTGATTGCTTATACCCGTCTTGGGGCTAATGAAGGCAAGATGAGCCAGGCCAGGCTCAGGTGTGCTCATCTGCCTACTAAGAAGCAAGCACCCCTGGTTGCTCACTTGTAAGCTAACTCTTTATGGCTTTGTCACTCACCCTTGTTCGCCCCCAGGTCAGAGAGAACAAAGTAGCAGGTCTAGGTCCAAAAACAAAGCTGTCAGGATTGGTCATCTACAGGTGGTGCCCCAAAGTAGGGCATGCGATTTGGCATTGGCTCCACCAGATAATATAAGAAATACATGTTTCATATTACACTAGACGTGTCTGGAATTCAATCTTAATGCACTGTGCTCTCTGATGCAATCCAATGCAAATGTCTGCCATGTCTTCCCTGGATTGGTGCACTAGTATTCTTTTTAGTCTCCATCCTTTCCATCCTTGACACTGTTAGTCTACTCTCCACAAGGAAGCTGTGTAAAATAATGTGAGTGCATGTCACCCTTGTAATACTTTTCCACTTTTACCGGTAAGTAGAAGGCCTCACCGGTACTTCTAATGGTTTATGCTTTCTGGTGTTCCCCTGTATCTCAGATTCCTTCTTCGGTCACTCAGTCCCTCACTCATATTTTTCCTTAAACAGTCCAAGTATTATCACAACTTAGATATTTTTCCATACTGTGTTTCTTCTTCATGGACTTTTCTTACCCCAGATACTCATAGTCTTTACTCAAAGATACCCCAGATATCCCAGTCTTGACTCCATATTTACTTCCTCAATAAGTCTCTCTCTGGCTAACCAAAATAAAATTTTAACTTTCCCATTATAACCAATTTCTTTTATTTTTCTTGTAAACACTATCTATTTTACTTATTACAATTTTTATTAACTTAAATATACT
>NW_022900951.1:28270010-28459259 GCF_012274545.1 Fukomys damarensis
TGACATATGTTACTTAAATACACTAGAGTGGGAACTATTTTGAATGGTTATGTACTGCTGCAATACTTGAATCTGCAATAATACCTGACATGTAGTAAATGTTTGATAAGTACTGTGTTTGAAAGAATGACTCCTGCTCCATGCATAAATTACCCATACACAAGAATCAAAGAAGGTAAAATTTAGTGCTACTCAAGTATGATGAGGATGGGTTTGGAACTATACAAACCTGACCTTGAACCCGTGTTTATTATACCTTGAAATATGAATTAGACTTACAACTTTGGAAAATAAGCAAATAATCACTCTAGACAAAGGGCAGCATAAAAGATAAATTGGAAGACTTAGTATCTATTGGATAGAACAAGTGACTCAATTTGTTTAAGAAAACATGCAAGAGAAGAGTGGAATAAGCACAAAAATATGAGCAGAAATTTAGGTGTGCATTGTTATATAGGCAGATGATATTAAAGAAGTTTTATGAAAGATATTATTGAGGATCTGAATAAAGAAATGGTGTCTAATTTAGAAAAGAATGAGCTAATGATAGTGATATCAATTGTAAAGCTATTTATGTAATTAAGCAGATAATTACTCAGGGCATGAAGCAGAATGATATCTATAAAAATTGAATGGACATAACTAATGGAGAAATTTAAAGAAATAATTGACAAGATTTTGTCTCATTATTAGACATCAGGTTGATAGAAGGTAGAATATTTCCCATGTCTCAAAAGCCTCAATGAATATTGAGTCATATCCACATCTACATAATAAAAAGGAGAAGAAAACTTTTGTGAGTGATAAAAGAACGTACTTTCATTATTCGGGGACATACTAAGCTTGAGACATCAGTTTACATCAAGGTATAGAGACACACCAAAGGCCTGACAAGGATATGGAAGTATGGCCACAACTACAGAGTTTGGAAATGGTAAGGACATAGATACTCTAGTCTTTTGCTTATAAACTGAAAATAGAAGAGTAAATCATATTAATAAGAAGAAAATTGTTTAGAGATATGAAGGCCAAAGCATCTACCTAAGGGCGTTGGAGGAGGAGAAAGAACAGGATCATAAAAGACACACAGAAAAGCAGAACAGAGTGGGTGAATAAATTTTTGAGTAGAAACTCTGAGGAAAGTGTTTCAATGTTGGGTGAGAGCCATGAAAACCAAATAATAGCCATTTAATCTGGAGGCCAAGAATACTTCCTTGTTCAATAAATAAATGAATTAATAAATCTAACACTTCTCTACAGACTGCAGTAGGTTAAAAAAAAAACGTTTACATAAAAGCACATGAGCAAGATGGGGGAGAGGGCTATATACATGGGTACATGCCTGTAGAAGTTTTGGACAGGGTGAGGCTCCATGAGAGAAAGAGATTAATGGAAGACAGATTGAATATATTTTATCTAAGCTGAGAAGTAGAATAAAAGTCATAATCAATGCTGCAAAAATAAGAATTAGCAATATTAAAAGGATGAATGACAGTTAAGTGGTACCATGTTGGGAACTCACATCAAATAGTATTTCTTCTTGGTGAATTATGATAATAACTGATTCATAGGAATAGATCCTTAGGTCAGATTGCTTCAGCTCAACAAGTTCAAAAACACTAATAAGTGTAAATCAGATTTTATAAATTTGAGACAGGTGAGGATAATTGGTGCTTCCATGATATAGAGACGTATGAAGATAATTCTGATGGTTTAGATCAAGACTGACACAATTCTTACATGCTCAGCAGTGCTATAGCAGGCTTGTGAAAATTAGGGCCTGTTTGTGGGTGGCTTAGGGCAGGTATGATCTGGGAGGGGAAATCTGCCTTCCAAGCTCCTTGTTTCTCTTTCTGCTACCTGGCCACCATCATGTGAACAGCTCTCCTCTGCCAAACTTCTTCACAGCTCCTGTCCTGCTTTGGAGTAAACTGACTGTGCACTGAATGTGTGAGCCAAAATAAACTTCTCCTTTAAATTATGAGTGTTAGGCATTGTGTCTCAGCAAAGAGAAACTGGCCGAGACACAAACTGACAACTCTTTGTTTTCTTGGGGAGACAGACACCTGCATGGCCTTCTTAATTTATGGATAACTTCATGTTTCCTCATAGACTTCCAAGTAAACACTTGAAAAAAACTTGATGGAAACCAATTCATTCTGCCTGGAGTTCACTGGAATTGCTGTAAATGCCACCCATAGGGGGCAGTGGAGGCTCAGTCCTCCTGAGATTTGGAAACAATTTTCTTAGTGTAACTAGTTAAGGCAAAAACTTATCAAACCTGACTGTGTGTAACACCATCTTCTGACGTGCTTCCTTTAATAACAATCAGAATATATCATTCCTCATCTCTTGTGATTTGCGCTGCATCTTTTCCAGAAGATAAACACTAGGATAATTTCAGTGGCTTATGTTAAATCAAACAGATAGGTGAGTTCATTGAATATTTTATGACATATTATGTATGTAGTGACGTTTAGACAAAGACTGCAAAATAGAGATTGGCAAAATTAAAATCTATGTACAATTACTTCATTAAGGAATCATACCTGAGCAATGTTTTAATGAGCTGGTAATGCGGGACAAACGAGGGTAATGAGGGACAGAATAGGTATTGGGAAAAACCTAGAAAACACAGTTCTATGAAGTAATAAAGAGGGGGTAAACCCTTATATATTTTGCTTGGTACGGGATCCTTTAATATGTAGAAGCTATTCTTTAAATCTTGGTGGCTTCCATGGGAGAACAGTGATGAAAAAAGCATAGAGCTGAGGCATTTTCAAGGGGATGGGGGGTGCAGAGAAATTGGTAAATACATATAAACTTAAAATGTGAATAAAAATAATACTTCTTATCCCAAAGGATGTTATAAAGATTATGTGAATTCATCTATGTACCCATATGCCCTACAACATTCAATAACATGTAGTAGAATTGTTATTTTATATTAGTAATGAGGAAACTGGTTATATTTCTTGGTTTCTTGTTCAAGATTATACAATGAGCCTTTGTGAAAACATGGACGGAAATTAATTGAAGATGAGGCTGAGTCACAAAAGCTCTGTCACTCAGTCTCCTCTAGCTTTGCAAGTAAACTACCCAAGGATAGAGGGCATAACTATGCTCTAAAATAGATGTTTCCTTGGAGGAATTGTTTTCCAGTTTAGAATTTTCAGACTCATAGTTCAATTAAATGACAAATAAAGTGCTAATTATGTGCACATGGGTACCTTGGGGGAAAGAAAGGAAAACAACCAACCAGTCTCCAAAAATGTATATTTTCATATTTACCAATAGGATCTGGTCCATTTTTCTAATTTCAAAAAGTTTAACTCCGGTGAAAAGTCACTTCCTCGAGAACTTTTAAAATTACTCCACTGAGCCAAATAAAGGTTTTAGTGTGGAGTGCTTGCAAATCCAGGGCCAGGGATTTAGCTCAGGGGCACCGCACCTTTCTCACAAGTGCAAGGTCCTGAGTTTGAGCCCCAGTACAAAAAAAAAAAACAGTCTAGCAATTCTAGTAGTTTTCATTTCCATACTCTATCATATACAAGGCTATAATTTCTTATATTTTTAGGTTTCCTCCTGTATCGCAAGGGTAGAAATGTCCATTGCTTAGATGCCTCCATATTCAATGAAAAGTATGAAACAGTGCACAGAATCTGATGTGGTTTTGGTGTAGCTTTTCTTACAAAGACTAAAAAGTCTGTTGTAGATAAATTTATATTAGAAAAATTAAAGGACATACTATGGAGCTTGTGCTTATACTTGCCTTAAATAGAATCTAAAAACATTTTTAGAATATATAATAAAATCTGTACTTAGAATATGTCTTTATTTCATTTATGTAGCAGATGCATACAAAAATGTCCCCCAAAACATTTAGTAATTTTATATATTTGTCCATGCTAAATTTTATATGAGTGTATATATATATATATATATATATAGAGAGAGAGAGAGAGAGAGAGAGAGAGCTTCATATTCTTTATAACCATTGGTATTATTTGTTAAATAGAGCCTTACAGATAATTATACCATGAAAGTACAAATCACTACTATGAGAATCCCCATTTGCAAAGTATCAATGTCCATTAAAATTAGAGAAGCCTCCATAAAAGAGTAGCATCACATGAGAGAAACTGATAAAAGTGGGAAAAACAAAACAGCCATGAAATGAGCAAAATGGGCACCGAACAACTAAAACGAGCAAACACAATTTTAGCCTATGTTGCAAGAACTCTGCTTTGTAAAAGAGAGAGTGAATGTTGACAGACCTGTAAAGGAAATGGGCTCCTCATGGGATCAGAGGTGGTGACATAAGCAGCCTGTGTGTAGGCATAGCTCTTGAACCGAGGCTTAGGAGAGGATGAGGACATAGTTCGCTCATAGCCCTGCGACATAGTTCGCTCATAGCCCTGCGCAAGACTGACGGTGATCTAAGAGTGGGGTTTGGGAGGAGGGCAGACAGAAAGGAGAAACCTGGTAAGTGACCCCAGAAGGACTATTTTCCAACATACTGAAAGGCATAAATACAGCAAATGAATAATACACAAACAACACATTCAATTGAAATGCTGAAATGAAACTTTTAATCTTAAAGGCAAGCAAGTGACATGAGACTGGTACACTCCAGGAATTGTAGCACTCGTATTTCTTACCATGTTGGAGAGCAGGAAATTTGTGAAGTCAATGAAGGTAGGATTTAACCATGAGTATTGCATATGAACACAACTCCAGTAATTATATGGAGCAATGCTTGTCAGTCTGGCGTCTAAAACAATTTTCTCTGAACTCAAAGTAAACAAAGCCAGAAATCAGCAGGTCAATGCCCCGGAAAGGGCTGAAGCTTTCATAAGCTAAATATAGAAGTATCTCGGTAGAGTGAGAAAAAAAGGCCTAAGAACTTTCCAAGCCTTCAGCAGAAACCTCGCTAAAGGCTTTCTTCTTATTGTTGATTTTTTTTTTTTCATGAAAACACCTAAAAAACCTACTGTTGGGGTGAGAACAAACCAATTAATGGAAGAATCTCATTGAACTCTGTACAAAGATTTCATGAAGAATTTTATGGTGTGTATTATTTATGTAATTTGTGTTAGAAACATTTTAAACTACTCTCTTTAAAAAATATTATCTTGAATAATCAAACATTTTTACTCCATCAATAAGTTGCCACAATTTAAAAAGAAAAACAATACACACACATATTATTACACAAAGTGCTTGCTTTTGCTTTCCCCGTTTGTTCTTTGTTGTAGGTAATGGAAATTGGACAGCTGAATGTGCATATGAGTTTGTCTTTCATTTTATTTCATTTCACACAATAGAAATGTATATTTTGTATGCTACACTCCTGCATGATGCATTCTTATTTGTATTTTAACGCTGTATTTTGAAAAGAATACCGCACATAGCAGATGAAATTTTTTTATCTAGTCTCTAACTCTTTCAGCATATACAGGCAGTGTGCTGTGTATATATCTTGCATACATATATTGAAATATATAGCTATATACCCATTTTATATATACATGAGTATATGTCCATTTATAGCTTAGTATACTATCAGAACATATATAACGTGAAATACCTTTGATATTATTTTTCTTGAAGATACTTTACCTGTTGAGAATAGTGCATTTGATGATGCAATTGAAAGTGTTCCTCTCTAGTCACCTTTGATGGCCTTGGCAACATCTCCACCTCCTGAATGGCCTCAATGCTGACTTGCTGAGGCAACACTTGAAAGAGCGATGTGATATACATTAAGATGGACTTCTTATCTGGATAAGTGGTAGCAACATCTGTAAGCACATGAACACCACACATCAATTTTGGGTTTCTATATTTGAGACTCTGAAAGGGTAATGAGCAAATCAATGTTACAGGAAGAAGACAGATTAATGAGCACTCGATTGTCCATGAATATCCTCTAGAGACTAATTAGAACATGATAATCAGGCCCCAAATGTCCTTGCAATTTGGCAGACCAATGAGAAGAGCACTAAAGTTAATTTCTTCTACTTCTTCACATAAAAACTCCATGTTGTAATACTTGCTCCTAAGTCAAATCACCAAAACTTGCCTACCTAAGAGAGAAGCTTTCATTAGACAAGAAACAAAAGTTTCAAAAAATTTACTTTCCTTTCCAGGTAAAGTTATATTAAAATGCCAATTAAAATGGTATTTTTGTAATTAAACAGTTACACAAAAGGGCTTATTGTCTTGGCTCCCAGAAAAGAAACCTTATGGCCCATAATTAAATTTTTGCTGGTGTTAAAGTATGTAATGAATTAAAAATTATCTCTGTGTTAAAATGAGCCATGTATTTCCACAATGAAAATAAAATAGCAACAGACCACATGGAAAATGATCAGTAATATTCCTCAAATATATTAAAATATCTGTTTACATTATGGTGTAGCTGTTAAAGTAGGTTGCAATTTTTCATCTCAGAGTTTTAAGATATATTTAAAGGTCTTGCACATAAAGCGAATCCAGTATCATGTCATGTGCCACCTTCAGGGAGTAAATGTAACCCAGCATTTAAATTCAATATTAATTTGTCATAGCACATGTAAAGTGGTAGTTCCTTCAAAAGGTTCTTTTTCTCCTTGTCATCACTATTCAGTCACTGTGTGAATTTGAGGGAATCAAGATAGAAAAGTATGTAATCCTCTATGTGAAGTGCGTTGATATTTTCAGAAGCTCAAGCATAATTCTTGGCAGTGGAATATTATTCAGCCTTAAAAAGAGAATGACCACTTGTGACAACTTGCACGAACCTGAAGGATATTATGCTAAGTAAAATAAGTCAGTCATAGATTTAAAAATAAATACCATGTGATCTTACCTATGTTTGAAATCTTAAAAAGTTGAATTTCAAGAAGCACAGATCAGGATGTCTGTTACCAGGGACTGAGTGGGAAGGGTTGAAGAGAGACTGACCAACCAATACAAAATCTGATCTAGGTAGGAGGGCTAAATTCAGGAGCTCTGTCGCACAACTTAGTAATAATGCATTATTTTCTTAAAATTTACTAACAGAGGATTTCAGTGTTCTCACCACAAAAAAAAAGATAAATGCATGAGGTGATATTTATGTTAATTAGCATGATCTCGCCATTTCAATATGCGAGCCTATTTCAAAACATTATGTTGTACAGGAAAATTTCATGTAGTTCTTATTTTTCAATTAAAATAATTAATAGAAAAACACCAGTCCTTGCTAGAAGCCAAGGGAACTCTCCAGCGATGTTTTTTTCTTGCCACAAATTATCTTCACTTAACTCACATTAAACAATCTGATTAAATATGTATATTCTAGTTAGGTGTTCTGATTATGAACAAGAAACAACAGAGTAAAATTTCCAGTCCTTAAGCACAAAGAGTTTGAACAAGTCACTTAGTCCTTTGCAAGTAGCAGGACAAGGATTAATCTGTACTATTTTTAACGCATTTTTTAAAAAGAGTTAGATGGGAGGGGAAAATTAGTATTCTTTGGTCAGCTTCTATCCACAGTATATAGTGCTTCTCACTTTTAATGTGCAAATGAATCACCTAGGGATCGTTTGAAATTACAGACTCTGATTCAAGGGGTGAGGTAGGACCCTGAGTCTCTACATTTTCAATAAGATTCCTGCTAATGCTGAAGCTACTGCTTCAGAAAACTTTTATGGTCTACCATTTGATTGTTTTATTCATTGTCCAGAAGTCATTTACTGAACACTTAAATGCACAAGTCTGAGAGGTACAGTGTTATGCAATATATTTTCTCTGCCCCTTCTTATAAATTTAATTATTAACAAACAGATGGTGAAAGTAACTGTTTAGAAGTACTTTCAAAAAAGAGAATTAAAGAGTATTTTGTGCCTGAGCACTGCATTTCTTAACATTCTTAATCACTAGGGGAAAGAGGAGGGGAAAACATGGGCCAATGCTTATTAAGTTAAGGAAAAATACAAGAAATAAGTTCTGAAAGTTTTTGCACAATAAGTTACACAGATGACAGTTATGTACCATATATTTCCATAACACAAAAGGAAAGGATTTTGCATGCTTTCACCACAAAGAAATGATAAATGATTGAACAGATACCTGTTTTGAACATTCCATAATGCATACATGTATTAAAACATCACCTGGTGCCTCATAAATATGTATAATAATTTTACATGTGAATTGGAACGATGAAAAGATCATAGTTTTAGAATTTTGAAGCATAGCAACCTTCATTCATTTGATAAGTATTTTTCCAGGGTTTATTGAGTGATATAACTTGAAATTCTAAAATACTTTTTTCCCTTCTCATTAGTATATAGTCGTTTTTATTTGTGATGAGTACAACTTAGACCTCTGTTTATTTCTGAGCATCTTAATTGAGAAAAAACATTGAACTTAAATAGATTCATTTTAGGCTTACTCATTGCTATATCATACAAAGACACATACATGTATATGGCCTTAAAGATATGCCATTCTTAAAAAGAAAAAAATGATAAAAAATTGGTCAAACATTATCTTGCCTCAAGGAAATGTCAAAATTCGTAATAAAATTTATCTCCTTTTAATATTATAATGTGAAGGCCAATATTCATAAATATCCATCACTATAATAAATATACATTTTTTTCAAAGTATTGACATTTTCGCTCCAAAATATCACTATACTATCTCTAGAATCATGTTGGATTTAATAGTGTGAGTAGGTAAAAACTAATATATTTAACAAAGAAATTTATACCAGCAAATATATTTTTATTCCTTGAAATTACATTTACTAAGAATTCATTATATTTAAAATATTTAAACAGGTTACTCAGAAGAATAAAAAGACAGAATTCATAGATTCTGCACAAAATTAAGAATGATAATACACAAATAATAAGAAAAGTACAAAATAATTTCTTGGTTGAAAATAATTTAAAATATGTTCCTCTAATTTCCACAGCCAGTATTCATATGAAAAGAGATAAGTGGATAAATCATCAAAATAATAACTGAAAATCATGTGACACAACTTTTGTACTAATACTCGACTATGTAAAGTGCCTTCTCCCACAAATGTTTAAAAATTGCTAAGCCCATTTTTGAACCTATCTCAGAATAGTTTATTTTATGAACAACAATACTGGTTTTGGTGAATATTTCATATTGGAGCTATAAGGGAACAAATTCTTGAAATTTTATCATTTTTCCAATGAGAAAGTGAAGCTCACAGTGATATGATGGCAACTTTAAAAGCTACTCAGTATCAGATTAGAAGAGCCATTTTATCAAACTACCTCAGTATCTTACCCTATTCTTCCAAATAATGCTTTTACTGTATTTCAAGACCCAAAATCTCAAAGCCATTACCTAAATTATGAGTCTGTGATCATGTTGTTTCAATTAACAAAAATTTCAATTTTCTATAGTGGTGGTGGTTTTTATTTCTAATTGTGAGGTGTGACAAGAAGATATAGATAGATAGATAGATAGATAGATAGATAGATAGATAGATAGAATTCAGAAGTAGTCAAAGAATACAAATTTAAAAAAATGTGGGGTTTTAACAATTTCCTTTATCCGTTAACAGAAAATTGCAAAAGGATAAAATTCAATGTAACAGATTTAATAATTTGGCCAACCTTACTACTTAGCTTGAAGAATATCAGTTGGCTATGACTTTATGAAAAATATTTTGGCAATGCCTATGAAAACCTTAAAAATTATATGTAATATCCCAAGAATTTTCATTTAGGAATCCACCCCTAGGCAAAGATGATACATTTAAATGAAGGTTTATATAAATTTGATCGGAAATTTAAACAGCATTTACATTGCATAAAAGAAATATTTATCATACAAAAAAGAAAAAATCAGGCCAACCCAAATATTATAATACAAAATTAGAGAATGATTTGATATAAATCTGTGTAGAATATTACAAAGCAGTTAAATGTGGCTTTTGGAAAATACTTAATATGTTGAACTGCAAAACAGACTTCATAACAATTTCAGAGAAAACAGAAGGGAAACCTATTTTCAAGATATTAGTGGAGTGGATATGCTGGCAGGATTGAAAATAATTTTCTTATTGTATTTCATCTTATTCATATTTTCTAAACTCCCTATTCAACACACATCAATTTTATAACTAGATAAGTATATACTTTGCCGTACTAAAAGCAGCTGCAAAGACCAAAAAAGAGAGAACAAAAGCAAAGTTGCACAAAGTTTATGCTCACTACTCCTCCATCATCCCCGAAGAAGTCAATGCAAATGCGTTTGTTATGAAACTGGTGCCTTTATAAAAGAACTATTCTTATCTGGAGCAGTCAACCTCAGTAAAGTCCGATTAGTCAGCTGCCAGGTATATCCTTCAACCACTGCTGGGAAATCTAAACAGGACGCTCCATTGCGTGAATCTCAGACCAGCCTTTGCCCAAGAAAAAGGCAGTAATTGTGTTCCTGTATTACAGTACCCATCATGTGTAATAAGAAAGAAGCATGATTTCAAAGAAAACATATGAATAAATGTGTACTCACAAAACTTTGGTGAGTCAGCCTTTTAAGAGTTTTATTTTCAAAAAAGTGAACAAATGTCATATAGAAATCCTGACAAGATTACATCTGGATAATTTCTCACAAAGTTTGTATTATGAACAAAGCAATTAAAAATAAACAAGTAAATATACAAAGTCACTATAAGAGAAGAACGGACGAACTCAGGAAGAAACTTGTGCTCACAAACTAGACATAAATGGAGCGCTTTAAACATGAAAATCCAAGGACGTATTTGCTGGCACAAATGAAACTCACGCTTGAAAAATAACAACCTACATAGATATGAAGTTCTGAAGAAATTACTGCTGGAAAAAAGTGAGCTATTTGAAGGCATTTATGTAATAATATCTTGATTTCTAAATACTAGAGCTGACAAATTGTAGACAATATTATAGCAATGGACTAGGGCAGTAAAGCATTAAACTGTTATTTTCAATTGTGATATTTACAGTCAGGGCTTCAGTCAAGGTATACGTTCTTTAATTTATAAGTCACTATATACAATTTATATACGTGCTTTTCTCTTTGAGATAAAGTCTTGCTGTATAGTTTAGGCTGCTCTTGAACTTAGTATGCAGTCCGGCCTGCTCTTGCATTCATGATGATCCTTCTTCACCCTCCCAAGGGCTAGGATGACAGGTGTGCACCACTACACCTGGTAATCCATACACATGTTAATAAGAAACTCATTTGTACAAGTCCTCTTACGTTACATTCTTTAATGTTCTACAAGATATGTTCTATCTTCATTAAGTACTCCTTAATTAATCTATTTTTAGCATTTAATTCACTGATCCAAGTAGTTGATGTTCTCATCTAATAGCAATGCTTCTCAGAAAAGGACAATAAAATATAATAATGAAAATAATTTGCATTGATGAAGATGATTCAGTTTCATAATGACATTAATAAAGTTAAAAAGCAATGTGTCCATTATCCACAAGAAACACTAAACTATTCAATCTTTTTTTTTCTTTTCTCGAGTTTATTGGTACATTTCAGGTATACAGTACAGTTACATTCATCATTGGGATCTTGTACCTTTACATGACAGGTCTTGGTTCTCATTTTTCCCCTTATCCCTACCCTCCAGCCTTCCCTATTTACAGATGCTTTATTTCCATTTTTTTCATTTTCTCATGTTTTCTTTCTTTTCCCTATTACCTTTCCCCTACCCTTCCCACTTCCCTTACACCTTTAGCCCTTTTCTTCCTATTTCACAGTGTCAAACTTTTTAAACATGCATTTACTGTCCTTCAATATGCTTGTGGCGTAGCTAGAAGAAAAGTATTATAAACATCTTGGTGCACAGAGAGAGCAGTGACTCAAAAACTAAAATGTGTACTTAAGGCATAAGAGAAAAACAGAAACAAAAGTGAAAGTCAGGTGCTAACAAAAGATTCTGATACATTGAAAACTATTTCAGATTTCTGATCACTAATCAAAAAATTCATAAACATAGTTGTGCAAATACAAGTTAAACATCAGGTATTCACACAAATAATAGTAGCTGGTGATATTATTATAAAAATATTGTAGTGAAAATATGAGACATTGGAAGTTATATTTAATAAACAATTATTGAATTACTACTTAGCACCAGGATATAGTCTAAACTTTGAGGTCAGTACTTAGTAAATAAATAATCCCCTACAAAACTGATCTCATGGAAAATTGAGTCTAATGAGAAGCTAAGTTACAGATAAATAATTTTACTTGAAAGATTTTATAACATTTTGGTAACATGAATGAATTGTACATAGTTATGATCTATATATATATAGATCACCTTACCACCTGCTATATATTGATATACTCTTACAATTTAATTATTTTTGTTTCAGTGTATAAAAGAGTTTCTATCCACAAATACATTCAATTTGCTGGGTTCTTTGGGGGAATTAAATAGAAAAGGATCTTATACAGTATTAATAATTCTCTTAATATAAACATTCTCAGAATACCGGAGAAGAAATGCATAGCAGCTGGTGGGGGAAAATCAATTAAATCTGACTTTACAAATTTCAGAAACAAAATTTAAATTAGAAAAGTTTTTCAAAGATCAAATGTTGGCCATGAACAGCTAATGAAAATTAAATGTGCTGTCTCTAAATTTTCAATTCCCAAATGCAAAAAAAAAAAATCAAAATTGTCTCTTTGCCAGCTACTTATTAAATGTGTACTCTGTTGAAATACATTTTTTTAAAAAAGTCCTTGACTACTTAAAACCTTAGAACAAGTTTTCAATACACCTACTTAAAAACCAGGAGAATAGAAGCTGGTTTTACCTAACAAGTGGGAGCTGATCATTCAGTGTAGGAGACTATTGATAGAAAAATATTTGTACTTTCTTACAATTCTCTCTACATGCCTACTGTGGAAAGAACTATTGGAGTTTCCTTTTGAGAAGGAAGTATTTTGACTCAGTGACATTTAACTCTGCTTCCTTAATTGTTACCTGCTGGTTTTATATTCCACATTTGACCTAACCAAATCGACTTCTTTTTGTCTACTTCTAGTGAAAGTGTAGTAAGTTTCAGAAGCAACCCCTGTCTTCTTTACTGATGGAAAATATTTTATATCTGCACGCTACTTGTTTACAGAATGAGAAAAAAGAGTTGACAAACATTTGGGTCAGAATGGTGATGTTTAATCAAATTGAACTGGTTAATATGATTATTTCTGACATGTTTGCAATTTGGGAATATGATTGACAACATAAGGGTAATTAGAAACAAATTCTTCCAATGATAACTAATTTAAGGGAGAAACTATATATACACAGATCAACCTTTTATGAAACAAATACTAGTATTATAAAAATTTACCAGCTACATATCAAAGTACTTAGCCTATTAAGGCACACATACCTTCAACAGGCCAGGACCTTGACCCTGAAGACTAAGAGATTGTGGTAAAATTAGCCAAGTTATTTTTATCCTAGTTTTGAACTGTAAGGTCATTCATATTAGTATTTTCCAAATAGCTAGATATAACATTAAGAGAGAAAATAAATGTAGAGTAAATGTTCAAGATACATGATCAAATACTTGTGATTTGTTTTCAATTGACACATAATTGTAATTTCTGGGTTTGTATTTATACTTTCACCAAACATTTGTGGGATGTCAGCCATTGTAAGACATGGCACCAATTCATGAGAAAAAGAATCACATTTTTTAAACTAAAATGGGTCTAACTCCTAGGGAAGAACTGGTTAACTACTGAGCAAGCCTGATGGTGTACTACCTTGATATGATTCTCTCAAACATAACAGAAGAAAGTGGTTTAGCAAAACAATATCATGCACAAGGTTTACAAACAAATTATAATACAAAGGATAGCAACAAGGTTTCTTGAGCTAATCTTAAGTTTTACAGGAATTTAACTGAAATCTGAAATCAGTAGCCCAAACTTCTTACATCTGTGTAGTATTTGAGTAGAGGCATGTTGATGAAATCCACAATAAACAAATGGCAAATTTAATTCCTTTCCAAATTACAGGGATGTATGCTGCTTTGGACAGTATGAATAAAATCTTTTTTTTGAGTATGAGTTTGGGTTTTTTTTTTCTTTTGGCTTCTACTAATGTAATTACTACTTTTCAATTACAAACACAATAATATGCATGGATGATAAAGAACTTCAAATGTGAAAAATATAATTTAGAACTTCACAGAAGTAAAGATAATGAAATGTGAAACAGTGATGAAGAAAGTACAAGCAAAAAAAGAATAGGCATTAAACAGCATTTAATAAGAATATTTGAAGAAAATAATAAGGTATAAAAGAGAATGTAATCAATGATGTTTAAAAGGCAGAACACATAACTCAATTGATTTTTTTCATCAAAATTCTGTATATTAAGTAAGAATAGAGTATATTCTCATGAATGGTAAAAGGAAGTAATCTCTGTATGCTTTGAAAAATATTGCATTAATGAAGGGATATTGTGGAATTAAAGAACATAGCAACTATTGAGAGAGATTATGTTTCTATGCTCTCCTGTATGATGCTTAGATTTTAATGATCAGAAAATAACTCCTACATTTTACTGTAAGCCATGGGCATTGAATACTATCGCCATTTAGTTGATTTTTTTTCCTTCTAGTACAATTAGTTTTCTTATTACTGTAAACTACAAGTTCTCTTTACTTTTCATTATTTGTCTTGAAAGATCAATCTGACCTCAACCTAGAAGCATGCTCCCATTCTCAAGACAAAACTTAGCAAACAACCAGTGTCATGTTGATAAATTGTTTTAAAACAAAACAGAAACAAGCAATAAAAACAACAGCAAAATTCTGTGTTCCTAGCATCTGTCAATCTCCATCGTGTACATACTTTCACCATGGATAATTTTATGTTCCCAATAGTTTACCAACCTGCAGGCATAAACCTCAAATAGTTTATCTGCTCTCAGAACATGTATGATCTGGCTCTAGTACACAAGAGTAATTTTAATAGGGTTACTCATTTTTCAAAGGTTTCAGCTATATTTGATGTGCGTACATTTGTATAAACCCTTTTCCATTCAACTCATATTTACTAAGCACCTAATATTTGCCAAACACTGTGTCAGATGCTTGAAGATACAATAGTGAACGAAGCAAAGGCCCTGCCCTCCTGGAGCCTAGACTCTACTTCAGATACGGATGACAAATAAAATAAAACCTCCAGTCTCTCAGATTTTAATTGCTACAAAGACTAATAAAACAGATAGGGAATCCAGAAGGTCAGTATTTTTAAAAGAATGAGCCAGGCCGACTTCTCTCCAGATAATACTAGATCAACAACTGGCTTCTCTATACTCCACTAATGGTTACAATGTTGCCAAGTCTAATGATTGTTTTCCCAATCTTCATCTTTCTCCATAGCTCCCAGTAGAGCTCTTCAACTGCTTTGTTTCTCTTGGATTCTTTGACACTACATTTTTCAAGCTTCATACTTATCTCCCTATACTGACCAGGCTCTCCTTCTGGATCAATAGTTTAACTGTTATAAAATATTAGAGAGGCTTAGAAATTCCATCTGGGTCTTCATTGGCTCCAGTCTTCCCTAGATGTTGTCACGTAATTTCAGTGATTGTAGTCTTGCATTCCTCCTACTTCTAATCATGTCTAAATACTAACAATTCCCAGTACCTTGCTCCAGCTGAGATATCTCCCTTCTGGTCTTGACAACTGCTTAGAGAGCGATCTATGCAGCTATATCTCAAATTTGCTACCTCCAAAATTGGGCTCTCAGTTTTCTTCAAAGTTGTCATTAGTTTTCCTCGTATCTCCATTTCTCCTCATGGTTGTAACAGTCTTGTTTTTTGTCCAGCTGTAAAGGCATCCTTCTTGATTTTTGTTTCCACATTCCCTCATTTGGTCCATTACCAAGCCTTTTCTTTTCTGGCCCTAAAAGGAGTGCATGTGACTACCTGCCTTCGTGTTCACTGTTACTAACTCACCCAAGCCATAATGCCAAGCTTCTAGGACCTATTCATTATCATTCCAATTGTTCTCATGCTTCTCCGTCCATCCTGGATGCAGCTGCCAGTTATCTTTTCAAAAACATACACTACATTGCTACACATAAATTATGCTTAAAACCCTTCAGAATCTCATTGTATATAGAATAAGTTCAAAGTCCTTCCATGTCTTATAAACTAACAGGTGACCCAGTCTTTCACAATTAGCTGGTTGCACTCCAGTGTCAACTCTTTCTCTTCGTTAACTAACTTCTATATATAGTTTTTTCTTTAATTTAAAAAATTTTTCCCATTAAGGTTATTGGTACATTTAAAGAAAACAATACAGTTACATTTATCATTGCGATCTTGTACCTTTACATGATATGTCTTGGTTCTTATTTTAACTTCCAGATAAATTCAGTTTGTTTTGCTTTTGTATGTCAAATATCACAGGCCATATTACAACTTGTAGTTTTCACAATTGCATCACTCTTGACCTGAAATCATTTGTTGATTTGTTCTTAACCATTTCGTCTTAGCTCATAAGATACCTCATCAAAAATGTATTTGTTGATAACTCTATTTTAAGAAGTCTGCTCGCTTTGCTACTTATTTTTCATTTTCACTTTAATTTATTTTTCCTTTGAATAACTTGCCACAAAGTTGTTTGTTGTTTTTTTTTTTCCTTTTTGCAGTGCAGGGGATGGAACCCCATAGTTTATCCATTTTCACTGACCCACATCCCCAGACCTTTTAATTTCATTTTAAGTTGGAGTCTTAGTATGTTGCTCAGGCTGGCCTCAACCTTGTGATCTGTGTGCCTTTACATGCTAAATTCAGAGATTATATGCACACATTACCATACCAAGGCACAAGCTCAATTTTACGTTTATTTCTTCATATATTTGTTTATTTTTCTCTCCCTATAAGAATACAGTAGATGGTTTGCTCAATGATGGATAACATGGTGGTAAATGATAGTCCAGTAAATATTTCCTCTCACGTAGTGACACTGTAGCTGTCACAACATCGCCACACAGTCTATTACTCACAGGTTTGTAGTGATGCTCATGTAAACAACTCTATCGCTCTGGCAGGCATATACAAGTATAGCACATACAATTATATATAGAAAATATTACTTGATAATGATAATGAATGACTATGTCACTGGTTTATGTGTTTACTACACTATACTTTCCATCTTTATTGTAGAGTATACTTCTACTCAGAAGAAAAAGCTCACCATAAAGCATGATGCTGCATTATGCTGACAGTAATCTCATACATCACAGATTTATGCATCTCTTCATTGCATAAGAGGCTACAGCTAGTGATTGATCTAGCCCATCTAGGTTTGTGTAATTAAAATCTACGGAGTTCACACATGACAAAGTCACTCATCAATGTCTGTCTCAGAGTATTTTACCCTTGTTAATCAATGTATACCTATGAAAACCCAAAAGGGACAAGAACATTCTCTAAATTGTTTTTCCAGTGGCTGGCAAATATCACATACTCAATATATGTTAAATCAATAAATCGATGAATGAAGAAATAATTATAGCTGGTGGGAATAAAGATTTGTTTTGGTGGTCTACATCTATGAATAGAGAGTTAGTCAATGTTATAAACTGACAACAGGTTAACAGGAAGAAAACACTTTAGCAAAGAAAAGAGCAGGCAGTATTTATCTCCCTATGAAAATTATATGAAAGAGATTCAATTTGATATTTAATGGATTTATATAAATATCAGTTACATACAAGGAATTCATATCATCCTTTGTCACTTACGCTTTGCCACTCTTGTGCATTAAGAATACTGCCTAAGGTCATACAACTTGTAAGTTTAGTCAGATTAAGTTTGAGAAAACAGATTCCTCTTTTTACATTCCAGTTTTCTCATTTTGTAACCTTGGGCAAGGTTAGACGGAATAATCTTTACCCTCTTATTGTATCATAAAAAAACATTTTTCTTAAATTATTGATCACACTCTCAAAACTCTGCCTTGATTTGAAGAACATCTCATGCTCCAGGAATGGGACTGAAAGGAAAAAAAGCATTAATGTATAAGTTAGCATTAGGAGGTTAATCAAGAATCACTGAGTGATGATGAAAAAGTACATGTTTAATTCTTATTGAAAATACTCAATTTGATACTCAAGGTATAAAAAAAAAACTACTGTTGCATTCTTTGTCTCTAAATTTGAACTTGTGCTCTACAAAATAACAAATTGATCTGCAAAAAAATACATGTTTAAAATTATATTGATTGATTTCTCCAGAAAAATACTTGTTTAAGCATTCACAGACTAAGCATAGAAAAAGCAATTTCCTTAGAATTTGAATAGAATATATTTAGCAGAAAATTTATACTGAATGTCTCAGGTATACCTGGGGGTCTGAAAGGTTCAAGCAAGTGAAATCTTTGTCATATCACTCAAAACTATGACTGAGTGGTGGATAGGAGCCTACTGACGAATTATAATTTTAAAATAAATTTCTTATGCTGAAATATGAGAGTGAAAATAAGATGCTGTTAAGAAAAAGAAAACTGAGGCATCGTATACGCACTTGTGTGATTTGGATCTAGAATGTCCTCCCAAACACTAATACGCTCAGAGATGGAGCATTTGGAAAGTGACTGGATTACAGGGCTCTATAGCTCACTGCTGTTAGGAGGTGGGGTCTGGTTGGAGGTGAGTCACTGGGGGCGTGTCCTAGAAGTATATATCTCCCTCCTCAGTTCAGCCCTTCGTTCTCTGCTTCCTGGCTGCCATGAAAATGAGCCGCCTTTCTTCCCCTATTCCCCTCTGCCATGTTGTATTTGCTTAGACCCAACTGACCATGGACTGTAACCATGATCCACAATAAATATTTCCTCTTTAAGTTGATGGTGTGAGGTATGTATCGCAGTAAAGAAGAAAGTGATTAAGGCATACTCATTTAAGAGCAATATAGTCACTAAGTTATCTATATTAGGTACATATTTTGGATTGTAGGTACATATTATGCCATAATAAAAATGTTCACATATTTATCTTATATATTTGTTATTATTCCTACACATCTAATTCTTAATATGAAATCTCAGGATCAAAGTATATTTACAATTCTATATTTTGAAATATAGTGCCAAATTGTCTAGTTAAACCTTTCTAAGTTTTACTTCCACAGAAAGAAACCCAGGACCTAGTCTCATGAAATCTTGTAATCACAGAATATTTTACTTTACATTTAATTTTTAAAAAATTATTTCAATGATGAGTTTTCATTGTTGTCTCTATCACTTTGTTCAAAAAGTTATTGCTCTTGTTTCCATACTCAATTCTAGGAACAATCAAAAGTATTCAACTGAGTGATTATGATCAGTTTAGAAAAATGTAAAGAGAATTTTCGTTCATAAATCTTTGATAGAGTTTTGACATTTTTATTTTCACTGGCTATTGGTAATTTTTTCAAATAGACTATAGCATGCAGCCACTTTAAAAATATTATGTTACAATACATTTTAATATTATACTTTTATCACAATGAGGTTATTAATTATTTACTATTAATGTGATTCCCTAATGTGTCATATATTTTATTAATTTTTTTTGTTGTAC
Organism: Fukomys damarensis; assembly: GCF_012274545.1. NCBI lineage: Eukaryota > Metazoa > Chordata > Mammalia > Rodentia > Bathyergidae > Fukomys > Fukomys damarensis. The sequence continues at coordinate 28,289,628 of NW_022900951.1, forward strand.
TGGGGATCGAACTCGGGTCCTTGTGCTTTCGAGGCAGGTAGTGGAACCACTGAGCTAAATCCCCAGCCCCAGTATTTTATTACTTTTTAATAGTGGCTTCAACATAAAAAGTGCTTTACTTTTTGTTGTTATATTTATCATCTTTTATTTTACAGCTTCTGAGTTTTACAATGCTTTAAATTATTAAAATATTCTACAAATTATCTTTGCGTGTGTGTGTGTGTGTGTGTGTGTGTGTGCTGCGGATGGACTTTAGGTCCTTGCACTTTCGAGGCAGGCAGCAGAACCACTGAGCTAAATCCCCAGCCCAAAATATTCTACATTCTAACACAGTACTTCAAAAATTTTATCTATTTATATTAAACTGATATTATCTGGAAATTATCTTAATATTTGTTGTGCCATCCAGTTTCTATAAAGTTTTCAATTTAATTAATTGGCTAAATTTCCCTTTCTCCACAAATATGAAATATCATTTCATTATGTACTAAATTTACCCACATGAAAAGGGATTTTTATCAAAATATCTATTATCTATCATTAAAATACTGTACTTCTCTATTATACTGAACTGTGTAAGAATGTTATGAAACCTGTTAAGAAAATCACCTATTTAAATATAACTTTTTCTTTTTTTTTTGTACCTAGGATTGAACTCGGGTCTTTGCGCTTGCAAGGCAGGCCACCAAACCGCTGAGCTAAATCCCCGTCCCAAATATCAATTCTTGACTATTCTCATGCCTTTACATTTAAACTAATTTTATAATTGTCTTCACAATTGCATCTCACTGCTTGTACAATTCATTTTTAGTGTTCTCACCTTTATTTACTTCTATCTTTGTTCTCTTGCTTGTTCCCTAAATTGCTGACCCTTTCATTCTATACTTCCTGTGACCCTTTAATGGTTAAATCCCAGCTGTATAAAGCCTATGGCAAAGACAAGCTGGAGACTCACAACTAAGTGAAAGAAAAGTTTGAAGGAATTTCTCCTGTATAATTTCCATGTTCCTGAGCATCATGTTCTACTACCTGTGCACCAGTTGATCATAATTGTCAACTTGACTGGATTAATAGTCACTTGGAAAATGACTGGTGCAGAAGGGCATTGATCTGAGGATCAACTTACTGGCATACTTAGCTGAATATGCTATTAAGAGGTGGAGCTGGCTCAACTGGACTTGGGGATTGGGGGTGTTTTATAGGAGGGCATATCTTAGCTGGTGTTCTCCTGTGCTCTGCTCCCAGATGCCATGAAGTTAGCATCTTTGCTTCATGAGACTCGTCACATGATGTTTCTGTTTATCATAGACAAAATTCTTTGAAACTATGAGCCAAATTAAGCTTCTCCATTTTTTTGTAGGAGGAATCGAACTCGGGACCTTCAGCTTGTGAGGCAGGCGATGGAACCATTGAGAATCCCCAGCCCTGCTTCTTTCAGGTGTAACAGGAAATTTGTCGGGGCAATAGGAAAGCTCACTAGAACACCCAGCGTCCTAACAAGAGGTACATTTCCTCTACTGGTGAAGCTCTATTGATGATCTATTCACTTTCACCCTTTTGGCTTTTTGCCATTCTTCTAAGGCCTGAAAGTAGGAACTGCTTTCTACTCTGTGCCTCTTAGCCTACTGTCACTAATTTGTTACTATATATTTGTGTAATTTTACAAATACAGTTCTCTTTATTTCAGTCATATGAGATGAATTCTATTTCTTGATTCTGGAATATATCCTTATTAATTATATCTCTTTGCAACATATCAGCTCCTGAATCCACATATTTTTAATGAAAAAGAAATTCAACTACATTATATTGGGGCAAAAGGGAATGAGGAAAAGAACTTCAACAGGATAGTTCTGCAAAGGTTCACATAAACTTGTTAGAGCTTAGCTTCTAGAGGTTTACGTGAACCAAATACAAATTTAGCTTAATAATTTTTGTCTGTGTCATGTGATGAAGAATGAAGTCAATAAAATATTCAGTAAAGAGTGTATATGTTGCCAAGAAGTCATAGTGAAGTAATTCTATAACTCTGGTACTTATACTAAATGAAATGCAAAAAAAAAAAAAGAGAGAAACCTGGGTGTCAAGAAGTTTAAACTACTTAAGGTAACAGGCATTTGTGTCTTTTAACGTAAAATAATGGGAAATTATTTTGGCAAAAATTATTCATTTGGATTTTGTACTGAAGTGCATTATGATTGTAGCATATTACCTGAGGATGTTTGTTTTTATTTGTGATTTTCAATGACTGAAATGCCTGGCATTCTTTCATTTCATTTACTGAACTAAATAAATGTTATCAATCAGTCAATGTTCAGGTGATTGCTATGCAGTTGCTTTCCTCAACACCTGAAGAAGTCATTACCCAATACCAATATCCGAACTTTTATAGCCTAGTGAATTCTATCATACTCTACCTCTAGGTAGACAGATTAAAAATTATGCTGATGAAAGTAAGATTCTTTTTAAAACGTTTTTTAAAACATTAACTTCATTACTTTCTGATACTGTGATCAATGTTTTCCTTAAACATAACCCAGCCAGGATAGATTGGCACTTATTGCCTGTAAGAACCTGTGTTGGATGCTAGAGACAAATAATGTAAAGGGGAGGCATAGCCCTGACTGCATTGCGCTGAAAATGAATATATTGTTAAGCAATATTCATATGCCATTCCATAAAGTATTGATTTTTCCAAACTTTTATGTATTTAAATATTTTTAAAGTAAACGGAGAGTATTAAGTAAAATATCTGAACACCTATTTGGAAAATGTTGAAAGAATAAACCAAATTCATTGCATTTTGTCTGAGAAGCAACACAATAGTCATCACAAGTATCTTATGAGTCAAATAAAGAAAAGAGTGTCTACCAATATTCTTTATTGTTGTTACTCTCTTATCTTTTTTTCCTTTTAGGATTAGAGATCTAACAATATGAACTCTTAGAATATGATATTCTTGCAGTGTCTAACAGCAAGCCTAGATTAAATGGATTTCTATAGTACATGTGAAAAATTGACAAAATTGTCACAGATCGACATATAATTCTTTGCTCTTCCATCAGAAAATTTTATCCTCATATTTTAAAATGATTATTTGTTATTTAGTCCTTATTCAAAGTACAATTTTATTTATGAAGATATTTTTATTTGTTTTACATGCTTTTCCTTTACAGAGTTTTTTTATGCCTTTCTGCAAACTATTTAAAATTCAAACTACTGAAAACTACTAAATTTAGTTTCTTGGAACATAGGTGTTGATTAAGAAAACAAAATATTATTTTTGTAATTACCCAAATTGCAATTCTATGGAAAGTGTACTAAAATTTTTAAAAGGTGGTCACACATCTCTGGGTCAGATATACTTTTACTTACATGATGCACTTAGGTCTTTAATTCATCTGAGTTCATTTTTGTGTATGATATGAATCCAGGTTTTCCAACAATATTTATTGAAGACAAAACCCTTTCCCCATGTGTCTTCCATCCAGCCTTGTAATAAATGAGTTAATTATATATGCGTGAGTTTACTTCTATTCTACTTGTCTTTGCATATCTTTTTATGCCTGTACCATACTAGTTTGATTACTACAGCTTTGTAATATATTTCAAAATCAAGACGTGTGATGCTTCTCTCCTTCTTTGGCATTCTAAAAATTGTTTCAGTTATTTGAGGTCACTTATAGTTTCATATGAATTTTGAATTTTTTGTGGTACTGAGGATTGAATTTGGGGCCTTACCACTGAGGTACATCTCTAGCTCTTCCCTCTTTTCACATTTTTGTTTTATTTTGAGACAGGGCTTTCTTAAGTGCTTAAATTGCAATCAAATCTGCAATCCATGTGCTTCAGTCTCCGAGAGTGCTGGGATTACAGATCTGGGCCACTATGGCCATCTGAATTGTTTATATTTCTGTGAAAATATGATTGGGATTTTCATAGGTCTCACATTTTATCTGTATAGCACCTTGATTCTTCCAATTATAAACGGGATATTTTTTCATTGATTTATGTCTTTATCAATTTATCACTTGCATCAATATTTAGTTTTCAGGCTACATATCTCTTGTCTCCTTAAATACATTCCAAAGTATTTCTGATGCTATCATAAATGGAATTCTGTTCTTAAATGACTTTTAGATAGAGCTATATTTGTGTTAAGAAATGGAATAGAATTCCAGAATTCTTAAATCAATTTTGTGTCCTGCTACTTTATCAAATTATTTATCAATTCTTACAGTTTTTTTGGAAACTTCAGGATATATATATAGTGTGTGTGTCATCTGAAAACAGTGGTAATTTTCTTCCTTTCAGATTTGGAGGCATTTTATTAGATTTTCTTCTCTGTTTTCACTAGTAAATCTAGTACTATGTGAAATACAAGGTCAACACTAGTTATATTTGTCTTGTAACAGATGTTACAGGAAAATCTGACAAATTTTTATGAAATTAGCTGTAAGATTTTCATAAATGGGCTTTATTCTGCTGAGGAAATTTTGTTTTAAATCTACTTTGTTTAGAGTATATATTATGGAAGATTTTTAATATTTAAATGCTTTTCTGCATCTACTAAAAAGATCATTTTTAAAAATCTTTCGTTCATTTAACATGTTATATCGTATTGATTAATTTTGTGTGTTCATTAAACCTTTCTTTGTGAAGCTAATCACATTTGCCCACGGTTTGATGTCTTATAGACATGCTGTAGAACTTGATTCGCTAAATTGTATTGAATGTTTTTCTATCTATGTTCTTTCTAGACATTGGGGTGCTTGTGTTTCTTATAGTATCCTTGTGAGGATAAAGATTCAGGCTTATATTTTTATAGTATTTGGAAGCATTCTGCTTCCTTTTATTCTAGGAATACCTTCAGAAGGATTGACATTACTTCTTTAAACGTTTGGAAGAAGTGGATCAATGTTTCAAACATGTATTTAGTAGCATGAAGGAGTCTAGAGATCAATTCATCTTCAGAGCTATATTTAACTGTATTATATTGTATAATGAAAGTTTTCTCAGAGTATGGTGGTACCTTGGTTTACAAATGCTTTTGTTTGCAAACAATTTGATTCACAAAGAGAAATACTGGCAAAATTTCGGTTTGATTTACAAACTCTACATTGGGTAATAAACATAACCATGTGCATCTTTTCCACACAAGCACAAACATAGCCACTTTTTCCAAAACTGTAGAACAAATTTTTGTGAACTGAGGTACCACTGTACATTTTAAGTCTTGCTACCACACTTTAAAAGTAAATATAAAAATAGAAGGATTCAATAGTTTTCTTAAGATTCAATCATTTTTGCTCTGTATATGCATATCATAATGTACATGTAAAATGAAAAATAATTACAGGATATTAAAAACTAACAATAAAAGGAATAGTATATATTCTTATATTTTAAATGGAAAAATTAGGTTCAGCACTTGACCAGTTTAATTTAATGTAGAATTTATGGCATACATCTATAATCCTACCAGCTGAGAGGGTGAAGCAGGAGGATTAGGAGTACAAAAACCAACTTGGGCTACATAGACTTCGAGACCAGCCCAAACTACACAGTGAGACCTTGTCTCAGAAAATCAGAAATCAAACCAAATCAAAACAAAGCAAAAATAGCAGAATTATAATTATGCAAAATTTTACATCTTGAGGAAATACCATCAAAAAGTGATCAAACCAAAAAGTACAAATATGCAATTAAAATTTTTCATTTTAAACTAATAACAATAAGCTCAAAATTAATTCAGACATCTTTCTGCAGAAATTAAATGAGGTTAATACAGTGGGTGAAGTGAACTTAATTTACAAGGTCATTATAGCTGAAATGCTTCAAATAAATTTCTGTTCAGTTCTCATCCTTTTCATAAAGTTGATTTATGAAGAAATTGCAAGTCTAGAGTAGTTCTCTAAATTATGCTTTTTATATGATTATTTCACACAAAATGGTTATTGACCATATGTATTTTGTCTAAGCCTTTACTCAGAGGGACTGTTAACATAATTCATTTACAATTCAGTTAGCAAGAAAATGTGTTAAATTAAATTTTACTCTGAAACAATAAATCAAACCAACGTGAAATATATAACAGCCCATAAAATGAACAAACACTTATCAAATCGTACAGCTGAACTGTGTAGTTCACATATCCCAAGATATTTAAAATATCATATCCATCCAGTCATTAAATAAGTGTCAAGATTCAAAGGGTTTATATAGGCAAAAGTGAATAACTGTGAGTCACATCATCAACTTCTTTTGGGTTTATGATGATGAATTAAAAATAGTAAAATCTTATAACCTACATCACTAAACATTCAAGTATTTTTTAATCATCAGAGCATAAATTTTACAATGCCACTGTGATAAAAATACATTTTTATCTAATGTTGATTATCAATATGAGAGTTACCATCATAAATAATTAAAAATAAAGAGCCATCAAAATTACAATCCTTTTCTTGAGATCAGAACATTCTAGTAAACATCAAATAAACTTTTACAACCTACTACACAAATACTACATCAAGTACTAAGCCTTAGCCAGAGAGGAAACTTAATAAAAAGTTATTTTGTTGTTTCTACATAACATAATAGAACAAAGAAATAATACCATTCTAATTTTTGTTGTACCCATTTCTGTAAGTGGTTAACAAGATTTCTTCTACTCTAGGAATTCCAATATACTAGATTTGACATTATGGTTAAACAGAATTCCTATTTCTAACAACTTGATGTATTCATCTATCTATCTATCTGTCTGTCTATTTATCTATCTATCTGTCATCATTTTCATCATTATGTAGTGGGAAGGGTGGGAGAAAGGTAATAAGGGAAAGAAAAAAATAGGAAAAAATGGAAATAAAGTGTTTGTAAATGGGGAGGACAGGAGGGGGTGAACGGAGGGCAGGGACAAGGGGAAAAAGTGAGAACCAAGACCTGTCATGTAAAGGTGCAAGATCCCAATAATGAATACAACTGCACTGTATGCCTAAAATGTACCAATAAACTCAATAAGAAAAAAAAATTTATGAGCTCATTAAACCTATAATGTTGAAGATTATGTGTGTATATATGTGGTAGATGTGTTGTAATTCTAAAGCACGCTTAACCTTTAGTGATAAAGCTTTCTCCTTAATTTATGTAATTCCTGTTAGAGATGTCATATATTATTCTAATTTTCATTTTGAGAGCTTTTGAGGAGATTTTAGCAGGGGAGTGAAGCTACTTTTATACCCTTGACAGAGGAAATGGTCCTTGTCTACCTAGGATGGTTGTCCTTTTTGACTAAGTGCAGAGCTTTGGTACGGACACATGTGGAGGGTGAGGGAGAAAGAGGACACCTGCCTAGCCAGCTACATGAATGTAATCAACCCTGGCGATCAATGGGGTAACAAATGTTGTAGCCAGATCACTCTCACACACTCTAATTCTCATCTGGAGGAAATCCTATGTATTTTGGTCCTCTGAATATGCTATCCATCTATGAAAGCTAAAACGTCTATACAATATTACGTTTTTGTGGAATGAATGACATTGTTAGAAACTTTCTATGACGTTGTGGGTTATCAAATCCATCAGTGAATAAAAGTTTTTTTTTTCATTATTGATCGAATTATAAAAATGTCTTCTGTCAAATTTTATAGAATATGTATATTCACATTGTAGTTTGTCAATGTCTTGCATAATAAATTCATATACAAAGTGTTGAATCTGTACTAGTTTATAATATCTTAAAAATCATAACAGTTACCGAACATCTTACCTAAACGGTGAAAATGGCCTGTGCCAATAACTAGTGATACCTAGTTAATGATCACATGGTTTTCTTTTGGCCTGCTTCTACCAAAAAAGCCAATGATTTGTATGTTATAGCATAGAAATAGAGCTATATACAATAAAAGATATCACTATTCTACAAAAATGTTCTTATTTTTAATAATACAATGTATCTATGAATGCCTTAATGGCAATAATATGAAAATAATGAATGGAAATATAATGCATACCTAAAATGTACCAATAAAAGAATTTAAAGGAAAAATAATATCAAAACCAATAAGATAAACTTTAATAAAAATCACCTCAAAATTAGAATTAATATTAGAAAATGCAGTTGTGAGGATTAATTATTTAAATAGGATAAGGCAATTCAAATCTTTTTTTTTCTCTCATTGAGTTTATTGGTACATTTTAGGTATATAGTACAGTTACATTCATTATTGGGATCTTGTACTTTTACATGACAGGTGGTCTTGCTTCTCATTTTTTCCCCTTGTCTCTGCCATCCCTTCACCTCCTCCTTCCCTCCCCGTTCACAAACACTTTATTTCCATTTTTTCATTTTCTCATATTTTTCCCTTATTACCTTTCCCCTAGCCTTCCCACTTTGCCTATACCTTTAGTTGTTTTCTTCCTATTTCACAATGTCAGTTATCTCAATAGGATCTTATGTACTATTACATTATATTCACACCAGAGAAACTATTTGCTATTTACACATGTGTGACTTATTCATTTCACTTAGGAGAATATCCTCAATATATATTCATTTTCCTATGAATGAGTTTAATTTCTCATTATTTATGGCTGAGTAATATTCCATTTTATAGCAAATCCATATCTTCTTTATCTAGTCTCCAACTGATGGGCAAATGGGCTGTTTCCAAGTTTTAGCTATTACAAACTGTGCCACTATAAACATTGGGGTGCACATATCACTCAGGTGTGATACTTTTAATTCTTTTGGAAAGATACCCAGCAGAGGGATGTCTGGATCAAATGGAACCTCTAGTCCCAGCTATTTGAGGTATCTCCATATTGATTTGCATAGTAGTTGCACCAGTCTTCACTCCCACCAACAATGGAAAAGGATTCCTTTCTCCCCACAACCCCGCCAACATTTGCTATTGTATGATTTCTTAATAGCAGCCATTCTTTGTGGGGTGAGGTGGAATCTTAGTGTTGTTCTCATCTGCATCTCTCAAATGACCAGTGATGTGGAACATTTTTTTCATATTTACTTGCTGCTTTTACTTCTTTGTCTAAGAAATATCTGTTTATTTCAGATGCCCATTTTTGAATCAGGTCTTTATATTTGGGCAGGGGCTGATTGTTTAGACTTCTTTATATATTCTAGATAACAGTCCTTTGAGGAGCAGCTGGTAAAATATTTTTCTCACATTGTAGGTTGTCTCAGTTCTGTTGATGGTTTCTTTTGCAGTGCCGAAGCTTTTTAATAAGAGGAGATCCCAGTTGTTGATTCTGCTAGTTCCCGTGCTACTGAGGATTAGTTCATAAAGCATTTTCCTATGCCAATGTCTTCCAGAGTTCTGACTAACTTATCTTCCAGCAAGTTTAGTGTTTCTATTTTAATATTTAGATCTTTAATCCACTTGGATTTTAACTTAGTGCATGGTGAAAGATAAGGGTCTAGAAGCAAGTATCACTTAGATTTCCAAACCGGGGAAAGACACAATTAAAAAAGAGAACTACAGGCCAATCTCCTCAATGAATATAGATGCAAAAAATCCTTAAAAAGATACTAGCAAACAGAATACAGAGGGTCATCAGGAAGAGCATACATCCTGACCAAGTCGGATTTATTCCAGGGATGCAAAGATGGTTCAACATATGTAAGTCAATAAATGTAATACACTATATTAACAGACTGAAGGACAAAAATCATATGATCCTCTCAATAGATGCAGAAAAAGCATTTGACAAAATTCAACGCCCATTCATGATAAAAACCCTGCAAAAAATTGCAATAGATGGTCTATATCTCAACTTAACAAAGCCTATCTATGAAAACCCAACAGCCAACATCATATTAAATGGCCCAAAACTGAAAACCTTCACGTTAAAATCAGGAACAAGACAAGGATGGCCACTATCACCACTCCTCTTCCATATAATTCTGGAAACATTAGCCATAGCAATTAGACAAGAGACAGAAATTAAAACAATAAAGATAGGAAAGGAAGAAGTTAAACTGTCATTATTTGCTGACAATATGACACTCTACATTGAACTACATTGAACCCAAATAACTCTACCAAACGATTTCTAGACTTAATTGCCACTTTTAACAGAGTAGCTGGATACAAGGTCAACACCCAAAAAATTGATACCTTCTTGTACACAAATGACAGACTCCCTGAGAGAGAAATTAGGGAAACAATTCCTTTCACAATAGCATCCAAAAAAATGAAGTATCTAGGAATTAATCTAATAAAAGAAGGAAAAGACCTATACACTGGAAACTACAGCACTCTGAAAAAAAAGATCAAAGTGGATATAAGAAAATGCAAAGACATCCCCTGCTCCTGGGTAGGAATAATCAATATAGTGAAAATGGCCATACTACTAAAACTGTTATACAGATTCAATGCGATGCCAATTGAAATTCCAATACTATATTTCACAGAACTAGAAAAAATAATCCAAAAATTCATTTGGAACCATAAGAGACCTAGAATAGCAAAAGCCAACTTAGGCAACAGACACATGGCCGCGGGTATAACAATTCCCAACTTGAAACTAAACTACAAAGCCACTGTGATAAAAATAGCATGGTACTGGCAAAAAAACAAACCTGAGGATCAGTGGAACAGATAGGAAGATACAAAAACAACTCTAGATGTACTCAGCTACCTCATCTTTGACAAAGGAGCTCACCATCCCCACTGGAGGAAGGGAGGCCTCTTTAATAAATGGTGTTGGAAAAACTTGATCTCAGCCTGCCAAAGATTAATACTAGGCAATTGAAATCTTAAGGGGCAGGAAATTCACCTCAGTAGGACAGAATGTGTTGAGCACGCACTCGTGAGAATCTTGGTTCAATCTCTGTCATCACAAAAATAAAAAATGAAAAGAAAGGAAAAGCTCTACTCCTAGTCATAAAGCTTATTAGATGTAGTGGTTATTATTACTATGCTGCTAAATGGTACCAAAACTAAGTCATATAAGTAAGGATGGCAGTTGTTAGTCTTGGGGATAGTGGTGTTCAAACAGTAGAAGACAGTCTTGCTTCCTCTGTCTAAAAGTAAAATCATTGAACAAATGTTACAAAGATACAGATTCTTGTTTATTGTAACACAGAACTTTTGCACAACAATATCACTTTTAATAATTTGACTGGAGTATCAGAATATAAGATCTGCCTCAGGAATATATCCTGTAGCAGAAGGATCCAGTTAAGAAAACATACAGTCATTTTTCATCTGCACCAAAGAAAGTACTGGACAATACTTGAAACACAGGCTTAGACTGTGGATTGTCACTTATTTTCACATAATTATTGCTTTAATTCTCTTTAAAAAAACAAAGTGGAAGGAACAAGAACTATATAAATGAGGTAAGTCTTAAAGAATAGAAATGGCTGCCCAAGACCTCTGAGCTTATAAATAGCATTGCAGACGTATTTTGAACACTAAATTCTGATTTATGTTTATGCAATTAACAAGACTACTTAGCAAATTCATTTATTAGAGTCCTATTTATTCCTCTATAATCATCTTAATTAACATTTTTATATCAGGCTTCTGCCTGTATTAATGTGATTGGTCCCTGCCACTGAATAATAAAAAAAAAACTTGACTTTCCATATTGCATTTTTAGAACCAATTTTTCCTTAAAACAATGTCTACAAGCAAACCTATCTAACTTAGGATACATTTTACACCCTCATAACAGAAATGATAAATGTGCTAAAATGCAAGTATTTGTTGATGATGTTTTACTTTTAAACATTATAAAGGTATATACATATATATATGTTCAAAATATATTGTGATTCATTTTATTGGGCAAATTACGTAGCTATAAAACAGAAAGTATTGGAAAATACACTACATTGGCGCTATCATGGGGCTGATCATACATTTGCTCTCTTTTTCTCTCCCTCTCCCTCTCTCTTCCTCTCCCTTTCCTCCCTCTTTCTACCTCCTTCTGTCTCTCTCTCTCTCTCTCCCTTTCTCTCTCCCTCTTCCTGCCCTTCCCTATAAAGGGTCTCACTGTAACACATACTGGCCTTGAATTCACTATGTAATCCAGGCTGGCCTTGAACTCACAGTAATTCTCCTGTCTCACTTTCCACTTTTTAGACATGATCCACTATGCCCAGCCCATATATTTCTTTTCAATTTAAATCATTATTGTTTTTTGGTAATGAAATCTCCATAGTTTATAAAGGGAATTATTGCCCTTTTAGGAAGAAATAATGAGCTTGTATTTCTGTTTATAAATTGCATGCATTTTATATTTCTAAGAAAAGGCCTCTATCAATCAATATTTTTAGAAAATGATAATCCTCACTTAAGTAAGGATAGTGCCAGTAGCTGATAAATGTTTATCTTTCACTGAAAACTAACAAATCACATATAATATAGACTACTTTTCAGTTTTTTATACTGTTTACATTAGAATATGGTCCAGGAATAGAAAAAGAAATTCAAACCTCTGATTTTTAATGTAAAATAGTTTTCAAATTTCTTATCAGGAAGCCTGCTGTACATCCCAAAGGATCATTTTATGAAACATAGAGGTACTATATGTGTAAGGTATGGTGGAGCAGAGTTATAAAACTCATCCAAGCCAAAATTAGAACACTGTGAGGTCTATGTTCAAATGCCTCTTAATAAACAGAGTGGAGGAAAATTTGTAGTTTTTCGGGGGCTCTTTTAACTTCAGTAGATTCCCCAAAGCCGGGTCCAATCATTTAATCCATGGCTATTTTAATACAGAGTTGATTGATTTGAAGTTAGAGACCAAAAAGACTACAGAAATGTCACACTAACATTCTAAAGTGCAGAAATTGTGTTAGCAAAAAATTGTCTTATACATTTCACCTTGGCTTATGATAAAATGTGATAGTAACAGTATTACCTGACAATCAATAAAGCAGTCACTTTGAAAAATATATCACATGGCAAAATACAATTTTTGTGCTTTTCATCTGCCTTTAAGTTTTAAAGTATCTTTAAAGCGAAATTGTTCTATGAGAGCTGTTTATTTTCCACAGTTTTCTTTGCTTTCTTTCATTTTTAATTTTCCTCTTCATCTAGTTATTAAATTGACTGACCTCAACTGTGTCTACTGAGATACTTTGATAGACTTCCCATTTTAACTACCAGACAGAAATCATTGAATTCACCCATTCTCTCCAGAAATATTTATTGAATTTCTTGCATTGTCCAGGGATTATGTTAAGTGCTATGGCACAACTCAGAACAAAAGAGTCAGCAGACACATTTTTCATGGAGCTGAGAGTCTACAAAGGGGAAGCATATATAATAGGTAACCTCAAAATTTTACCACAAGCGCTACTACTGGGGAAACTAATGTCACCAAATGTTTAAGTTTGGCAAAAAGCCAACAAGTAATCTAATGTTTTAATTGGAGGACCATTCTGTTAATAAATATTTTAGCTTGTTTTTCTACATATTTACTTTCTGCCCCATTTCAACAGCTCACTTGTGATAGGGAAACCTGATGAGTGATTCTCCAGGTTACAGAATTCTTCCATCTCTTCTATTTACTTGTCACCCCAAATATACACTTAGCATTTGTCATTTCAGCAGAAAAATATATCATGATTTAGAGAGGAGTATATGATAAATAGTTGCATCTAGGTATAGTTATGCCTCACAAAATGTTTTATATAGGATGTAATTCAATTTGTTTACTCACTACATATTTTTTATTATTTTCTTAACTTTTCTACCAAACAAAATAAGTCATTTCAGTAGGGCATTTGACATATCTTAAACAATCATAATTTCATCTGCTATATACTAAACCACTTTTCTAAGCATCATGACAGAGCAAAGATATGCATGGCATAGCCTGTGCTCTAGCTGACCATAGTCTTGGACCTACTAATATCAGTTAGCTAAAGAGTTAGAGTTGCTTGAGTCATATTTCTGGTATGGGGAGATTGCAATAATCAGAAAAAAGTAAAACATGGCTTTAAATAAATGTGTCATTAAGTCCATGGGCATTAAAACATGTCAGTGAAAACCAAAGCAAGACCTGAAAATATGTTAAATTTTATAGAATAAATAGTTCTTGGATAGAAACTAGATAATGGAAGGTTTTCCCAGGCAATATGAAAATTGTTGAATGACATTTTGAAACAGTAAGAAGTCTATCATTAAAGCTAAAAATGTAGTGGGAATGAGATCAAGGGCAAGGGCAGGATGAGACAGGCTATGAAAAATATGAACACTACTACATTAGGAATTTTTAAAATAGGTAATGAGGAACCATGATATGTTTTGAATAGTGAAGCCACATGATGAAACTTGTGCTATAGTAAAAGCTTGGAGGCAACATGTGAGTAGATTTGAACAATGGGGAGATGGGAAATGCAATTTTTTTTAGCCATGAACAGAAAAAGAATAAGAATAAAACAGCATTGGGAAAATTAGATGTCAACGTTTTTGATAAGTAATTTGCTGTGATGTAATTCGGATTTTAGGAAAATTAAAACATTACCTAGGAGATTAAACAAAGACTTCATAGAGAGTTGCATCTTGGCAAGTAGGGCCTAGCAGAGCAAAAGATTAGGGAACCTACAGGAAGTTATAATTAAACTAATGTGACTGGAGCTTAATATAGGAAAAACTGAGAAATAAGCCCAATTAAATCAAGGACATGGAGAGTTTTCAAAGTGTTGCTTAGTAGTTTGAAGTTAATTTTCTATGTGTCCAACAACATCATTAATACAGGGATAAAGATGCACCTGGTGTTAGGAGATGGAGTTTATCTCAGGAAGCACCTACTGTTCTTAAAATCATCACTCATTTATGAAGGGAAAGTACCTATGAAGTTATTCTAAAGCAATACAAAAAAACCTGTTTGGGATCCGAAATCCATCTTAGATTCAAATCCAGTCTGCACTTCTTACTAGTTATCTGTATGGTATAGGAAAATTATTTTATCTCTCTTCAAGAAGTTGAATCAAAATTGTAAATGTGGAGGTAACTGTGTTTCTCCCTTTGTAAAGTAGTGTAAACCTTAGATAAGAAACTGCAGGCAAAGTGCCAAGTACATAATAATCTCAGATTAAATATTAACTATTTAAACAAAATGATCAGAATTATTTTCCTATACTTTTGGTAGCAAAGAAGAATAGGCAAGTCTTTAAAGTCAATCGACTGGAGATAATCATAGTAGACGGAAAAATAACACAAAGAAGGAAGCAGAGGAGGAGAGAGAGAGAGAGAGAGTACATTTTTTTAGAGATGAATGAGACAGAAGACAGCTTTTAAGGGATTAAAGTATAAGTGGGTAACAGGCAAATGTGGTAACTTTCGGTATAGAAGATGTTTAGAAAAGGTCAAGACAGTACTTCCAGATACAATGGTTCAGTAGAGTTGGGGCAGAGGATATATTAGTTTAACTGACACAGTAGAAGAGACGGCCTAGAGCCAATCTGGGAAATTATAAAAATATTAGTGATGGTAGAGTAACATAAATATTAAAATAAAGTTAGAAATTGATCAATGTGGTTGAAACATAATTATGGTCAGTCTTAAGTGTCACTTGTAGCATTTCAACTGGGGAATTCTACAAAAAATATTTAGTTTATAAAAGTAGTTCTCATAGTGTCTTCCTAGGACCAATGTAACCTGGGAATTTGTTAGCAAAGCAACTTCTCTAGAGCTACAGAATTAGAAACTCAGAATATTCCAGCATTCTGTATTTTCACAAAACTCCAGGTCATACTGTTTTATACCCAAGTATGAGAAGTCCTGCTTCCAGGTGTGTGCTTATCATTAAGTCTATTTATAGAAGTTCCATTATCTAATTTCAGGCTCCAAAAGGCATCATTTGTTCTGCCCAATGAAACGCTGATGTGGCCACATGACTTGTTTCATGATATGAAATGAGAACAAAAGTGCTATATCCCACCACTTCTAGGCAGCTTTGCAAAATATCATGGTTTGTGCTCTCTCGTGATCTTAGAGTTTTCTTTGAGATTACTCTTCCCTTAGCCTTCAACTGACAACAATGAGCTGAGATCCATACCAATCTACACTGAAATGAAGTGTCAGTGGGAAATAAATTCTATTTTTTAAATCCCTTAGATATCAGGGTTTTAGTTATAAATGTTTAAATTAGCCTAACCTGACATGTGAAACAGGATTGGTTTTGTGGTAAAAGAGAATGTGTTTACTAAAATGGAGAAATTTAAGACATCAATAAAAAGTAAATAGTGAGAATTGATATTTCTTAAAAAGCATAAGAAGAATAGATATCATTACATAAATATGAGAGAGAAACCAAAATAAATGATTAGAAATGTATTAAATTCCAAGAGTAAGGACTTGAGATAATTTTTTACATTTTACTTAGTATATTATCATTATTTATAAGGTATTATGTAGTAACAAAAAAAGTCAGAAAAACATAAAGTCTATGCCACAGAATTTACCCATCCTTTCAAGTGTATAAAATCTTAGCATTAGACAGCTGTGTATATTTTTTCTATCTTTTGATCTCATATGATACGCAGTGCACTGTTTTAAGTCCTTTCCACACATTACTTTTGTTATCCTTCTCACAAACTTGATGCTAAGAGGTATGATCTCAAGATTAACAATGAATTCTCAAGTGTTTCTAAAACATGTCCTAGATCACACAGAGAATAGATGTTCTGAGATCCCAATCAGGTTCTATATAAGTTTAAAAGTTTACGTTTTTCTTACTCAAGCCTGCCTTTTATGAGTTTTTTTATGTGTATTCCTGTATCCACATGCATGTATGTGTATGTATTTATAAAGATAAAGAGAATTTTATAGCCTTTCAAAAACAAGGCATTCTTGGGCCGGGATTTAGCGCAGCGGTTCAGTGGCCTGCTTCGCAAGCTCAGGGACCCGAGTTCGACCCCCGATACCATAAAAAAAAAAAAGGCATTCTTGTATGTGCTGAGGACACTGGTGCATTATGCTCAATGTCCTAGTGTTATGTAATTAGTAATAATTATAACAACCTAAGGAAGTTATCTATGTACTGGTTATAGCTAAGCATTCTGTGTGGCCACTAAATTTATTTCCCTTTTATAATAGTGTGATGTAATAAAGAATCACAACACCTTATAAGAGCAACAGTGCAGACATTTCTAGGTGAAAGGAAGTTTTCATGAGATGATAAATCTAGTGCCAAAATATCTACAATTAGAGCAGAGTTTTACACATCAGCAAAATATTTTCTTAAAACATTGTCATGAACTTCTTATCAGTTAGGCTACTAAAGCTTTCAAACCCTATTTCAAACACTAAAGCCCCCAAATTGGGAGCTAGTTGTACCACCTATATTGTTTTTATTTATGGAATATTGTTGATTACTATGAATCCTCAGAGCTACCAACGATGTTAACTGCCTGCTAGATTGTACAAACAGATCCATTGGCTTCTATAAGATGTGTCAAGTGTTTTTGAAAGAACAGTACTGCTGGCTCCACAAAGAGGCTTCAGAGATTTCCATACGTCTTTGGATACTGTGTTCAAATCATTTTACATTTGTGTAAAAGCACGAGAGAATTTCTATATATTTTGCCATATCTCTGATATTTACAATACTCACAAATTATTTGGCTGTGTGGGACTATAAATATACTAAAAACATTGAACTGCAAGCTTTAAATAAGCCCATTTTCCCATCAGTTGGAGGCTGGATAAAAAAGATGTGGTTTTTCTGTAAAATGGAATACTACTCAGCCATAAAGAATGAGAAATTAGAGTCATTCACAGGAAAATGGATACATATTAAGGATACACTCCTAAGTGAAATAAATGTCACACATGCGTAAATACTGAATAGTTTCTCTGGTGTGAAAAACTACAATGGTACATAAGATCCTAATGATATAATTGACAATGTGAATTAGGAAGAAAGGGGCTAAAGGTGTAGAAAAAATGGGAAGGGTAGGGTAAAGGAAATAAGGGAAAAGAAAAAAATGAGAAAAATGAAAAAATGGAAATAAAGTATTTGCAAATAGGGAAGAGAGGAGGGGTGAAGAGAGGGCAGGGACAAGGGGAAAAAATGAGAACCAAGACCTGTCATGTAAAGGTACAAGATCCCAATAATGAATGTAACTGTACTGTATACCTACAAGGTACCAATAAACTCAATGAGAGAAAAAAATAAGTAAATTGTATGACATATAAACTATATTTTGATAAAGTTATTTTATTTAAAAATGACAAATCTAGGGTTGGGGATTTAGCTCAGTGGCTCAACCACCTGCCTCCCAAGCACGAGGCCATGAGTTCAAGCCCTGGTACCTCCCCGCAAAAAAAGATTATTAAAAAAATGACTAATCTGGAATTTTGAAAATAATCTTATCAAGCCCAAGTTTAAGGCCTTACTTAAGTTATCGTACTTTCAGAACTTGTACTGCATGTCAAAAGCTCCATTTCTTTTATTTTTATTGAGTTTATTGGTACAATCTAGGTATACAGTACAGTTACATTCATTATTGGGATCTTGTACCTTTACATGACAGGTCTTGGTTCTCATTTTTTCCCCTTGTCCCTGCCCTCCCTTCACCCGCTCCTCCTCTCCCCATTTACAAACACTTTATTTCCATTTTTTCATTTTCTCATATTTTTTTCCTCTCCCTTATTACCTTTCCCCTACCCTTCCCACTTTCCTTACACCTTTAGCCCTTTACTTCCTATTTCACATTATTAATTATCTCATTAGGATCTTGTGTACTATTATAGTTTTTCACACCAAAGAAACTATTCGGTATTTCAGTTAAAGAAATCTCTGTATGAACATTAAAAATAGGGAATCCTAAAATAAAACTAAAAAGGAAAGTAAAAGAGAAAAGGCAATGATGTAAAATTAAAATAATCCTTAATTCTGAAGATGAAAATGGTCCCCGAACATATTTAAATTGCTTCTTGCTGTTGTAGTCTTATAATATTCTTTTTTTTCATTATTTAGAGAATACTTTATTAGTTTCTGTAATCAAACCCACGTAGATATGACCTGACATATTTAATAGTGTGTTACTTCTATACAAATTGAAAAAAATTTAACATTTCCAAACCAACATGGCTGTTAATTTCTGTACAATGCCAACTCAACACAGTAAATTGGGATAACTTTTTCCAGAGTTGACAGCACAGTTACAGTTTCCAAATATTCAAATTATATATATATATATATATATATACTCCATTTAATGACCTGACTCAACCCCCACTAATGACATATTTGATGCTCTTGACATTGAAGCTCTGCGCCTGGACTCGTTCAATTTAATAACAAATAGAAATCTCCATTCTGGCATTTTCACTGCTGCTTCTACCTCCTTTCTTTCCCGAACCCTGACAACAGCTGAAGTTTCTAATATGTCTTTGACTTTAGAGAAGAGAAAATTATGTTTATTCAGCCCTAACAGAAAGTCAATATTTTATTAAATATTATTTATGCCCATCAGAATGTGAATGCTAATAGAATTAAAGAGGTCAGGGAGGGGTTCCAGTACAACAGGGAGTCAAACGAATAATCGGCACCACAGTGATGGCAGGAGTGAAGTTACCATAGGTCAAGATGCATCACAAATTAGGAGAAACTGGTGAGTTGGTAATGTCCTTCTAAGCAGATAGGCAAGACCAGAAGCTGTAATATTGAAAAGGGACACACGGACACCCAAGTGAGAAGCTCATCAGCACAGTCACAAGATTTTAGGAACAAATATTCAGTAATGATACCTTAGCGCTGAGAAAATAAGAAGCATGTTATAAGAATACTAGCAAGAGAGAGACTGAGTAGTAGGTTAAGGGAACAAGGCTAGGACAAAGAACTAAGGATCTGAGGAGCAGTTTGGTTCCTTTCAATCTGTGTAACCGTAGACAAATAAGAAATCTTTTCTAGGCCTTCATTTTTTTTATCTGTTAAATCGATGAATTCAATAATTCACTTAAGCCTTCTTACGGCCCTGCAATACACACAGGATTGTTAATCACCTTCTGCCCATGAAGAAACTGAACTCAAGGCAGAAGAAGCAAATTGTCCAAGGCGACACAGATAGTAAGTGGCAAACTGCAGATTGAAATTCCATTAGGCAGGTACAGATGGCACCCTGCCTGTCCCCTTCAGTCCGTCATATTTCAGTGCACAGGGGTGCAACTTCTTGCTGTCACCTCCTGAATCTCTTTGCCCACTGGAGTTTTTTCCTCCTGGGTTCCTAAGACAGGTGACAAATGTCAGGGACTGAGCATAGGCGGTTTGCCAAAGTCCCTTAACAAATAACTACCAGGTGTCCATGTTGAAACACAACAACGGCCTTGTGTCCTCAAACATTAACTCTGAGCTGTGTAGCCCTCTCCATTCCCAACACTCCCCAGTATGATTGAGGCCCAGATGCCCGCAGCAGTAATTTTTTTTATAGTATTTGCAGTTGAACCCAGGGCCTTCATACTGTCATTTTTCTTTTTCTTTTTCGTTATTGTTACATTTGAGGTATGCAACACAGTTACATTCCTCATTGGGATTTTGTACCTTTACCTGACAAGTCTTGGTTCTCATTTTGTCCCCTTGTCCCTGCCCTCCCTTCCCCCCCTCCAGCCTTCCCTATTTGCAAATATTTTGTTTGCATTTTTTCCTTTTCCTTTCTTCCCTTTCCCCTACTCCTCCCACTTCCCTACACCTTTAGACTTTTTTTTTCCTATTACTGTCTTTGTCCTTTTTCGTTAAATTTTGAGACAGAGTCACCTTAAGTCAATAAGTTTAAGCCCAAATTTGGCTTAAACTTAGATACCTCCTGCATCGACTTCCCAGAGTGCTGGGATTATAGGTATGTACTACTGTGTTTCACCACAGTGGTAAATTCATGGTATATGCTCTTTATTAGCTTCTTTTCCTTCCATGTCTTACTTCTTTATTTGGATACTCATGACCCTTTTCATTGACTCCCAAATAAACTATAAGCACGAGATATTCTAAACATCAGAAATGGTGTAAAATCAATTGCTGTTGTTTTCTTATAACTATTAGTAACATTAAAGGTAATATTGAAGAAGGGTTCCTTATTTTTATTCTTTCTGGTAAGGATTCTACGCCTTGCTCTTTTAAATGTGACCAAACCTTCCAATTTGCTAGGTCCAGTAAACTATTTCAATCTACATTATATCCATTTTTGGTGGCATCGAATACCTACGTACCCCTCTCATGATCAACATCCTACTACTCTGCCCCCTCTCTCTTGGCCTCCCTAGAGCTGTATGACTGACATCTTCTCACATAACGCATTATTCTACGGTTTAAACTGCCAACTTTTTAAATGATTAGAAACATCGGTGCTGTTGGCCCGTTTTAAGATGTATATTCATTCGCAGTAGACTAATATACATATTATGATGTGCATATTGACACCTATGAAAAACAGGAAGGATGTCCTCTATCTCCTCTGTAAACCTTGTTATTTCTACTGTTTTTCCCAGTCATTTATATATCATCCTAATATACTGAACCAAATCTCCCTACCCTATCACATCTACTCATTTCTTAAGTCCCATTGATGCATCCTTTTTATGCCAATCAGTCTTAATATACTTTATAACTACCCTTCCTGGGGATATGAGCAACTTTTACTGGGGCTATTATGAATCTCCAAATGGATATTGAATTTCTTCATACATGTCCAAATTTGTAATAGATTCCCATCAGGAGAATTGGCTCATGATCCACAGGGCAGTGAAGGCAGAAGCTCTACTATGCACTGTGCTACTTGAGACTGTGAGTCAATTTTCCAGAGCAATGTGGACACAACTTATACCTGCCCATTTCATGAAGCAATGGTACCTGTAAGACCAGTGTAAGGGTGTGAGTTTGAGATTTCTCTTGTAGATTCCTAATCCTGCATTGTTAGACTTCACAGTGAATTTGAAGTAGCAACCTCAGTTTTCTTTGTTGTAAAAAGTAGTTGGTAATAAAACCATGGAAAGAGAGATAAAATGTTTTTTCAGCCCCTCGATGAGTGACCTTACAATATTTTTTTACAACTTCAAGCATTCACCTGCATGAAAACTCTTTAAAAAATCATTGTCATGATTATCGACGAACATTTTAAGTTGAAACATATGCACTGACGTTTCTGATCTTACTCTGTAACAACACAGCACTCAAGAACTCAGGAAATCCCTATAGCCACCTTAGCTTCCATCTTTCTTTTGTCTTTTAAAATACCTTAAAGCACAAAGACATATTTTAAGGTAAAAGTAAAAATAATTGTAGGAATGATGATTTTGCAGACAGGGAGTCTTCGATGGCAGTGTATTTCCTATGGTGAGACACTGTAATGAGTTCAAAGTGCCTTCAGCTTCAATACTGCCTATCAAACTCTCCCTTCAATAAAGTGAGTTCTTGGCTACAAGCCCCAGATGTGCTTTGAAAATATAATAAGCATGTGAATATACTGGTGTTTCTATTATTGGCCCAGGTGAAACAGTTGCTTTGGATTTGTAACAAAAAAGTTTTGCTCAGGATAACAGAGTTTCAAAACATGCTTACAATAATAAATCACATAGTTGTTTACAAAGCATTTGGTTTCACTAAGATCGTGATTTTTACAAGAATATAGCCACAGAGTCCAAGAGTTCTATGAATGTTTTCTGATGAAGTTCACAAGCTGCATAATTCCATAATTTCCTTAATAAAATATTTTTATCTCTGTGGAAACAGCACAGAAATAGCTTTAAGAAGTAAAAATTGGAATACAAACAGTAGAAAACAAACAAACATGGAATTGTGAAATATTTTTGCTTAAAATATATTTTAAAACAACTACAACTTTCACCAAACCCGCAAGTTGCATTCAAAATTTTTAAAAATCAATCTCCACTCTTTGCTTCAATATTTTGAACATGGCTAGCAGCATAAATTCATCCTGCTCCACCAGTGAGGCATACTCACAAGTTTAGACTAGAGCTGAAAATATCTCCAAAAAACTGCATCTCAACCTGAGTTACATTACTCAAAGGTGTTCTATCTGGTGTACGATTTTTTGTTTCCTTTTGCTTTTGATACTAGGGATCGAACTCGGGACCTCGCGCTTGGGAAACAGGCAGCGGAACCACTGAGCTAAATCCCCAGCTCTGGCATCAGTATTTCTTAAAAGGACCATGCATGGGTTTTTAAGGATCCATAAACACTGAAAGCTATGGACAAACTATGCTCATGTTTTTATTTTTTTAAATATCTATTTCATCCACCAGGATCTCATATACTTCCTTAATTTAAAACTGAGTTATAAAGCAATAGTCTAGGGAAGGGTATGTTTTTGACATGTGGGTCCAGATGAGTATTAGCATCTATCTCTAGGAAACTGAATAGAGAACACAGCAACTCAGATCCTTCTCCAAATACAAGGGCTTCGTGTGGACCTAGCAATCCATTTTCACAAGTCCTCCACATGAGCCTGATGCATAGCCAGTTTGAGAACCATGTGTCTCGGAAACAGTTCTCACTTAGAAATTTAAAGATTCCTCAAATTTTGATTTAGCAACTTTGGGCAGTTTATATTTCTTGAAAAGCTTTCCAGGAGATTCTGATGATTAGTCCCCTTAGGGCATGGCTATAAGGAAGAGCATGTTTGGAGAGCCACCTGCATAGGCATAACTTGAGTACTTATTGGAAAGTCAGAATCAGGCCTTCTGAATTAAAATCTTTGCGAGTGAAGTCCAGAAACCTGTGTTCTCAGAATTACTTCTAATGATTATGACACAGGTTAAAGCTTGGGAACAAAGCACAGTCAAAATTAGAAAAGGGATTTTTCAGGTGATACAAACACATGCAACTCTTCCTTGTGCCTTTCAGTGTTGATCAACTTTTAACAATAGTAGGCGTAATATTTAGTGGGACATTACTAAGAACCAAGCAAAACAAATACATTGTCTTTCTATTCTGAATGCAGGGGAATTAATTCGGTTATACAGAGACTCAAACTGAAAAGCAGAGTATAACTTATGTAAAGTAGCAGAGAGAACCAGTCAGGATTGAGTCCAGGGTCAAAGTTTGTGATTTTAATAATTATATCTACATATTTTAGAAAACATGTTGAAAAGAGTCCCAGAGCAAGATAAATCCGCATACTACCTATACTGTTTGAAAGAGAGATTAACATTGAGAAACCATGGAAGATGATGTTTGGTAAATTAAGGAGGAGTATACTGCCCTAAGGACTAAAACAGGTAATCACTAAGTGAGGACTGAACAAATAATATGGCATCCAAATTCATATTTTAAAAGTGCTCCCTCAAACTATACATGAGAACAAGTTTACCATATTTTTTGATGCAAGAAGATGGAAAAGTCAGTCATTACAGAGAATCAAACAGCAAGTCACTTCCTTATAATTGTTCACAGTGCTCTGAATAGCTACTTTGCCTAAAGCATTAACACACAACACTTTCTTCCTCTCCTGTAGGGGTGTTGACTAGACTGCATGATGTAATGAAGAGGTAAACAGAAAGTACGTCCACTGGATGCTCACATAGCGCTCGTCCCATTAGGTCTTAGGTACCTCTAGGACCCAAAAAGGGAAAAAAGTGCAGAGAGGCATTAAGATCATTTTTATGTGCCATGGGCATGATCCCCACCCCTCAAATTAACTAAGCTGATTAGCAAATGCAAGGCAAGTTCTAAGGTGTGATTGAATTGCCGTAATATCCATCCTCTATGAATTGTGACTCAGCAGAGAAAACAAACATCCAACATCTTGATTGGCACTGGCACTTGTGAAATTATAATTTGACAAACCACGATGAAATAATTTGGCAGGAATCCAATACAACTAATGAGTCATTTAATTAAATAAAATTCTGTCTCCCCAGCTAAATGGTATGTGATGATAAGATCTCCATTCAGATACTTATCTAGAAAATAGATGTCTAGATTCCTTTCCTTTACGACTTTTTAACAGCCAACTTGGGTATACTAATGATATTATCTAGAATTTATATGGTCAACATTCAATTGCTCACAAAGTTATTAAACAGTCTGAAAATTATCCCATTTTTTTCTCCTGCTCTCTGCTAGTTAGCACTGTATTCCTTAGGAAAATGGAAAGAAAATGATAGGAAATAAAATGTTGAAAATTTTCAAGTTCTTCAGACCTGTAAGATAGTACCTGAAGATCCTGACTATACAAAAGCTCAGTGGAGAACAAAGCAAATAGCGAAAAGTTATTTTTCTATAAACAACAATGATATAACAACCAGTTAAAGCCATGGAACTCATTATTAGCCAGAGAGAATCTCTGAATATTTGTAATTGATCATAAAGGCAAATTTGTAATGCTAATTTTAAAATTGTGTCTAGCACCTCAAATACTAAAAATGTTTGACCTTCAGAACCACAGCTACCGTTTGAATAAAAAAATTGCAGTTTATTCATTTTTAAATCATGTAGCTATGTGCACTTCACTGATCTTTTTAAAATGTGAATCGGAGCCCTTTGCATAACATTAAAAGACAGAGGCTCTGTCTTTTTTTTTTTTTACCTTTACCCTAGAAATCTAGTACAGTTCTGTAAACATAGAAGGCACTCCTACATCTTATTGTTCTAGTGGTGATTTGAAATATTACAAATATAGTTATGGATTTTTTTCTCCAAGAATAAACACATGTATATTGCTACTTTTATATTAACCATCAACTCTATGTAAAGTAACATGGCATTAAATGTAAGAAGATATGATTCTACCCATCATTTTCAAATTCTATTCACCTTTCAGAAAAATATGGATTATTGAGATTAGAATATATGTTTAAACAACATAATTGAAACAGATTTTAACAAAAGAGAAGTGTCCAGGATTTAGAATGAAGCCAGTAAAATTTTATATACATTCAAAAGAATAGAAATTTATTTGTTTTAGAAATGAACACAAGCACAGCCAGGCACAACAGTGTAAGTCTGTAAGCCCAGCACTGTAGGAGGCTAAGGCAGGAGGAACACATGTTCAAGGATAGCCTGGGCAATTTAGCAACTCAGTGATACCCTATCTCAAAATAAATAAAATTGAATAAAGGGCTGGGAATGTAGCTTAGTATGAAGTCCCTAGGTTCAATCTTCAGTAACACACACACATGCACACACACACACACACACGCACACACACACACACACACAGAGTGGGAGAGAAAGAGAGCTAGAGAGAGAAAGAAGTGTAGTTACAGTCATATGAATACGAGGATGGGAAGGAAAGAAGAAAATTAAGAAAATGGTTATGAATACAGAATTCAAAACAAAGTTTGAGTGCTAGGGATTTAGCTCAGTGGCGCCACGCCTTCCTTGCAAGTGCAAGGTCTGGAGTTTGATCTCCAGTACTGCAAAATAAATAAATAAATAATAATATAAAAAGAAACTTTGGAAGCTTGGTACTATTAATAAGGCTAATTGAAATAACTTTGCAGTTTCCACTAATACACTTTGGCTTTTAAAACATACAGCTAGTGGTTTAACAAATTAAAATTGGGCTAAATCTATTTAAATTACAAATGAAGTGTCTTAGAACATTCTCTTCTTTTTCATCCTGTCTTACCCTGATTTTCTTATTAAGTTGACCAAATTTACTAAGATGCGTTCTAGACACCATGGACCTTAGCGTCCCAATCACGTGCTATTTCCCCTCTATCATCTGTATTCCAGTCACATGCTCTTGCCATTAACTTCCTAACGTTTCAGGCTTGGAATCTGCAAGCCCTGACTTGTCTCTGTCTCAAACATCATTCCTTGACCACTTGTGTGCCTCTCCTGCCCGTCCTTATTCCTCTTCTCCTCCACAAGAAGCTAATATTGCCTCATCCTCCAGATTTCCATTTGAACATCATTTCCTCTGAGAAGACTCCTTGACTTCTTATTGGTGCCAGTAGAGTTGCACCCCATATTTTCCACTTGTATAGCACCAAGTTTTCTTTATATATACATCAAAAGTAAATTAAACATGAATTCCACAATCTCAATTATGCAGATAGTTCTCGAATAATAATAAACACCACAATATTAGTCTCTTCTCATGTCTCCATAGATTTTTTAATTAGTCAAAACACTGTGCCTATAGCAGATATTCAAAAATCATTTGTAGAATTGATACGTCCTCTAGATCTTGTTCCATTTTACCTTGTGTCTCCTTTAAATATTTATTCTACAGTATTATCTTTCACTTTCAGTACATGATTCTGTATATGTTAACACGTTCTGGAGTGAAGGAACTAAGTCCTATTCATATTTAGATTAGCTAGTATTTGAGGATGTGGTTGGCATTCCATAGCAAGTCATTAAAATCAAGGAAAGAAAGCAATTAAGAAGATGACAAGCCCTGTTCAATTCTACTTTGTTGGTTTTGAGTCAGTAATTTATCTTTCCTTGAGAAATTGTCATCTTCATTTTGTCTTACCTCTCACATTTGTGCCAGATTTCAGACTTAAAAATCAGTCATTTGTTGATGGTATTCAAGTTGGCATTCAATTATTCAGCAACATAAAGATTATGGTAGCTTATTAACTATAATATAACAATATTTAAGAGATGCTGAGCCCTTAGTATATACACGAGGCATTCTCCTAAATGATTTTCTATATATTAACTCATTTAATTCTCAAAATACCTTTTTTTTCTTTTTTTCAACTTTAATTGAGTTTATTGGTACATTTTAGGGATACAGTACAGATACATTCATTGTTGGGATCTTGTACCTCTACATGACATATCTTGGTTCTCAATTTTTCCCCTTACCTCTGCCCTCCCTTCACCCCCTCCTCCCCTCCCCATCTACAAACACTTTATTTCCATCTTTTCATTATCTCACATTTTTTTCTTTTCCCTTATTACACTTCCCCTACCCATCCCACCTTCCCTACACTTTTAGCTCCTTTCTTCCCATTTCTAAATGTCAGTAATCTTATTAGGATCTTATGTATTATTGCAGATTATTCACACCAGAGAAACTATTCGGTATTTACACATGTGTGCCTTATTTATTTCACTTAGGAGTATATCTTCAACATATATCCATTTTCCTATGAATGAATCTATTTTCTCATTCTTTACGGCTGAGTAATATTCCACTTTATAGAAAAACCACATCTTCTTTATCCAGTTTCCAACGGATGGACAAATGGGCTGTTTCCAAGATTTAGCTATTACAAACTGTGCCGCTATAAACATGGGTGTGCATACTTCTCTGTGATATGATTCTTTTAGTTCTTTTGGAAAGATACCCAGCAGAGGGATGGCTGGGTCAAATGGAACCTCCAGTCCAAGCTCTTTGAGGTATCTCCATATTGATTTCCATAGTGGTTGCACCAGTCTGCACTCCCACCAACAATGGAGAAGGGCTCCTTTCTCCCCACAGCCCCGCCAACATTTGTTATTGTGTGATTTCTTGATAGCAGCCAAATGCTATCAAAATACTTTTAACATGGATACAGTTATCATTTCCATTTCACAGATGAGGAAATTCAGGCATGTTATACCTGAAGAGTTCAATGCTACATATCTATTAGGATTTCTCAAGAGTTCAATCTCTTTCCATTCTGCCCTTATGACTAAAATGTATAAACTACATGGAGAACTCACTATCCTGATATCAAGTTAATGCAGTTATTAATTCCTCTCCATTTTCTGTCACACAAATCACATATAACCATCTTATTCTCTGAGAACTTAAAACCTTGATCACTGTTTTAATGGAACAAAAATAAAGCATGTTCCTCGGAAATTAGATTAAAAATTGATAAAAATATTACATCTTGACTCTGATAGTACTATTACATGCACTGTCTTTTTGCAGAACAATTTGTTAATTTTGGTCCACGGTTCAATGATTGGCTTACTGCAGATGAGAGCATACAAAAAATGACAAGACAATCTATATTATATGAGGCCAATGAATGTCTAATTTATATCCAGTATCACTTGTACTTTTGTTTTGTTTAAATTATAGGAACTGCATATTAGATTTATTAGACAGAAAACCATAAGAGTACTAAATAGCAATAAAATTATCGTAGAGATCAAAGTGGCTTCTGCACATCCTTTTTCATAAGTGTTTTCCTAGGCATAATCTGATAATTATTTATTTTACTTTTAGTTGACATGTATTAAAATTTCTCTGCTTGAAATAGCTTGTACTTAGCCTTTCTAAATTTCAGGTAAGTAACCAAAACCAGTCCAAGCCTCCCTGACGGTGTGATTTTTGGTTCAATGCACACACTGCCTGCAAAGAACTCTTGATTTCTTATAGCATATATGTCTTTTTCTTCTATTTACCTGCCACGGAGATAAAGACAGTGTCTTCTTCCTTTGTTTTCTAGTTAGTTAAGGTAGCTCAATAATGGTATCACAATTACTATTTTATTAATTATAAATTAATTATAATTATAAAAATTTTTAACTCTAAGCAAAAACAAGAAATTTTCAAGCATTCAGCTACTCAGAACTAACACATATATTTGCCTAAAATTTTATCCACATCCAATATTATTGACATCTATCTGCAAATGAGAATTCTATTATAGTTTAGAATATAGGAAATACACAGCTTTCCTTAAATTCTTACAGAAACTATTGGCTAAATTAAAACATAAACTTAAATTTAAAACTTGTCCAGTAATACAATAAAGAAAATAGTGACAAATGCATGGAGAAAATAAAAATGTACAGTTTAATTTTTAAAATTAGCTGGTCAAAATAAAATCTTTAAAGACAGGAAATCAAAGTGTGACACGGTCTAATGATTCGCAGAAATTTAAATTATAGAAAATACAGAACTAATAAATGATAAAAATAGGACTATTCTATGGATTTCTGACTGTGGCCCCTCAGCAGTATATGCAATACAGGCAGCTATCTCAGGATGTACAATGTGTATTACTTTTGAAACGAACTATCAAGACCTTTTATTATTTTGATATAAATATATAAAGGTTTCGGTTTTTTTTTAATCTACAGAAAAATTATATAAAGGTCATCCTTCTCACATATTTATTCTTCTTGGGATCAAAAGTTTTTGGCAAAGAACAAATCTAATTGTCATTGTCCTGGAGATTGTTACTTGCAATGGAAAAGGCCTCCCCGGAGTAGGTTTGAGGAGGAAGGAAATCTTTGACAGGAGGAAGGGACTGGGAAACTGAGAAGAAAGGTCTTCCTGGTAAATGAAGGTGCTGCTTTAGAAACAATTTCCTCTACAAATTTTATCAGAAAATATTAAACATTAAAGAGGAAACTTTAAAACTGCAGCATAAGGGCTCTGGAGCAACACAGTTCAATGATACACCACAGCCTGGTAAGAGTGATGCCCTATGTTTGATCACACACACCTCCAGGAAAACAAGCAAACAACAACAACAAAAACCAGGAGTAAACCCTTACTTTAAAGGAGAATACATGGAATTCAGAACATACTACTTCAAGTACAAATAAATTCTCACATAAATTTACATATCAGCATTCTAAATCATTTTGGTTAAGATTCTTTGAAATACCTTCTTGATTCTAATAGAAAGAAATCTCGCTATGTGCAAGTAATGTGTTTAGTAGCAGCTAAACACAGTAATATGTGCCTTTTGATGAGTATTACTGCCTTATATCTCAATGATACTAGCATATTGTGAATTAGTTTATAATACAGATCTGTACCCCATGCAAATAATATTCAACCCTTTGCTGAATATAAAATGTAAATTAAAATTAAATAAATATAAAGTCACTATGGTTTGAGATAAATAACATGCCTTTTCTTAGTACTATATCATATTTCTGAGTAGTATTATGTTCTTAATTAAACTTACTCTAACTTGTGAAATGAGTAAGTAAATACTTGTGCATTAAAAGGCAAAGGAAGTTCAAGCAGTTGGTTACAGAAAGAAATGAGGTATGCATTTCACTTTTGCTACATTAACTGCTCCACTGGAGCAAACTAATTAATTTTCCTTCATTGCACTGTAATCAGCCAGCTTAATCTAGGGAAAAGAAGAATGCAATTGTTATTGCAAATATTAAAGATCTTAGTACCTGTCATTCAGTTGCAGTAACTAAAGAAAGCCCAATCACTTGTTAATGTGCTATGGCTACTGGCTTTGTTTTTTTTATTTTTTATTTTTTGTCGAATACATTTCTGTAATGTACTATTAAGTACATAAATTAAATCTTATTATCATTTCTGTATTGAGTATCATTAAAGTCTCTTTGTTCCAAGATCAAACTATCTCTCCACATTGGCTCAAAAAGGAATTCAATCCTGACAGAAAGAAAAGTTTCAAAATATTTCAGAAACATTAACTTAGACTTCTTTCAGAAAAAATATAGCTGAGAATGTCATATTTCAACAGTTTCAATACTTGTTTTCTAATTGAATCATAAATTTCATTATTTTATACTTGCCTCTACAATGACAAAGTGCACAAAGCCAAATGTAACTGTTTCTAGTAGTTTAGGATAAAAAATGTGCAGTTGAACATGATTTTAGTTGACAGGGAAAAATCAAAGCCATGCAGACATTATTAGAGACGAAACAAAACCTTCAAATATTCAAATCACCCCATGACCAAGTTAATGTGTTTCCAATGTCATGTGTATTGTGCATTTGGTTTAAAAAGATCATCAAGAGGATATATAAGATTTATCGCCTTGTGGATCAAGTTGGGAAATATTCTACGCTTAATTCCCTTGCATGTTTATTTTGAATAGCTTGTGCTTTGCCTCTGTGCCACATCCCATCAGCTCCTCTCTCATTTCAACTGTAGCTCCTTGTTTTTGGTACAGGGGCAGGAAATCAGAGCGTTAGTATCCAAGGAGTAACTCTCAGATGACAAGAACAAGAGGGAGAAAAATAAGCTGTCCCGCAGAAGGACATTTCTGAGGGGAAATCTACAAGGTGACTCAGAGGATACCAGGACAGTTGCAGGCATCATCACCTATGAGGATAATCAAGCAAATGCGTAGTGATCTTTTTATTGGCTTTCCTTCCTGCTTCATTTAATTTTTCTGGTTCTCTCATGTCCCTTGTTTCTCTTACTAAATATTTTTTTTTCTAAGTAGCCATCAAGACTATGGATGAGGCTTTGCTTTGTGGGAAACCCAAGCTGTCTCGACTGTGTCTGTCACTTATGTTGTTATCAGACAGCACTGGCTATGCCTTTTAACTCTTTAGGGCCCAGAGCAATATCTGTTAAAAAATAAGTTATACAGGTTCTGTGGTTATACTCTGAATGCAGAGGAAATAGGTATTCTGAAAAGTAAGATGAGACAACTTCCCCAAGATCATACAGCTCTAGATAATGGAGAAAGTATTTAAACTCCGGCCTTTCTGATCCTTGAATGTTGCTATAGACCATTGTTTGTTTGTTTTACCTCTCTATGGGCTTGCCTTCCAGGACCTTTGAAAGTTCATTACTATCCCACTCATCCAAATGAATACAGCAGTTATGTTTTATCCAACCCACTTGACAATATAATTTATCACTCTCATTAAATAATAGGGCAAGTTCTATAGAGTTATTTAATGATCTACCTCCTTAACATCTGTGATTATATATTTAACAGGCTCCTTAAGTGTCTGTAGTTATACAGATGGGGATCTCAGAGTTGAAATTCAAATTTCCCATGTATTCTTCTAAATTCTGCTGTCATACAGATATTGTAAACATTATAAGCAATAATAAATATAAAAGCTTAGCACACTTCCTGAAACAGAGTAAGTACCCTGTAAAGACTGCCTATTAGAATTTTCAGCAAGGTGGTTCGTGCCCAACTCTATGTCTTCCAATGTAGTAGGGCCATAACAACGAACCTGAATAAGATTCCATAAACTATAATAAGAGACATGAAAATGAAATATAATAATTTGCTTTATTATATTCAATGAGTATATTTTCCTTGTGCTCATCTCTCTTCTCTATTTTAAAAAATTTTCCCTCTATCTTTTTTGTAGTCAGGAAAGTTACCCCTATCTTTATCTCATCTAATTCTAAATATCTTGAAATTTCAGTTCAACTTCTACCTCTGGACAAGTTTCCTGTTTTCCACTGCAGCCCTTGGTGATTTTTCTCATACAGTGTCTATACACTATAAAATGAAATCTACTACTTCAAATACAGTTTTATATCAGGCCTAATGCTCCATTTTAGTTAGGCCTGACTCCCAAGTTACACTGAAAATTCCTTTGGGCAAAGATCATTTCTAATTATTCTCCTAGTTCTTCTGGCAAAATACTAAACAAGAAATCAGATACTGAATGTTAGATCTTTTAGACAGAATGTGAAACTAAGAAAGAAATGATTTAAGAAGATTCTGATTTACTGTTCTCTTTCCTCATTCACTCTAACACCATTGTATTTTTATATTCAGTGTTTGCTCTGATTTCTAAAGAGCCTCCCTTTTCTTTAACCTTTCTCTAGTTTTCAATATATCATCATTCTGGCAAAATGTAAGTGAGGGGTCGACACTGAAAATCTGTTTGTTCCTTCAATGCCATACCTTAATTTCTGTATAGCAGTCAGGCTATCATCTTCATCAGATGAATTAAGTTAAAAAATTATCATTCTACAAACTGATTCTTCTGTGATGCATCCAGTTTTTACACATCTGTATGTTACACATGGAATGCTACCTAAGGATTTCAGATATGAAAAGCTTCAAGTCTATTTTAAAGTTTCAGAGAGCTACAAGTATAGAAGCGATAAGCTTGCACTTGATACATTTTACCATGTTTAATAGATCTTAAGTTAATTCCAATGCCAAGACTTACAGAAGAAAAAAACATCTCAGGCAGGCCCATGGGATATGCCTTTTAAGATTCTGACAATTTCTCATTCAATAAATAGTCTGCAGGAAATTGCAGACAGTGAAACACAATATAGAGGATGAAAAAACGTCTGAAGCAGTGAAATAAGCAGAATTGGAAGCAAAGATATCAAATAACTCCGATAATATTTGCATTTCTATTGCACGAGGTTTTTAAACTCTGCTCATTATTCTCCTAATCCTCACGAAATTATTTAAATTATGAGTATTCCATGGCTATATGTGTGGAAATGTACATACCCACAAGTTATCTAATTAGACCAATTAGGCATAAAGTAACAGAAATATTAATATAACCCAGGACTTCTTGTACTTATGATACCTTCTCTCAAAAAGAAGGGCCATATTCTACTTATTGAGGAATTAAATAAAATCAGTACATTACATAGTGTTTAGCACAATTAGTCAGATGTCAGATTTCTCAGTATCTCCTTGCTCTTAGGATATATCTGAAAGACAGCAAGGCTTCTTTACCACTTTAAAAATGTTTCAGTACAAACATCTCCCCTAGTGATTTGCCACAAAGAGTAACTTTCTTGTAACTACAATCTATATTGAAAGTAGAAGAATGGTAAACTATAATTTAAAGGGTTTCTGTACCCCTCTGATTATATTATATGCTCCTTGAAATTACATTTGTTTCCACAGTATCAGAGATCTTAACACACAATAAAGATTGGATGAGTGTTTGGTTAATTAATTGACTTAAATAACTTATAAATTATGATTGTAGGAAGGAGGAATATGGCAGTATGTTATATTTTATATTCAAGTTTATTTGGGGAAGTTGGACAAAAAGATACTTTATATATTGACAGTGAGAACAGGAATCCTTACAATTACTTTGGATAATAATTAGGCAAAATATTTTTGTCTTTTTAATACATACCTTTGACATAGTTAAACTCAGTTCCTAGCATGGCATCTGGTACATAAATGTTCAGTTGATATTCATGATAATTTGGACATTATCAAATTGCGTGATTTTCTAGAACTTGAAAATCCCTTACTCATCTCTTTCTTATTGGTGCTTTTGCCTTGCTGTTTCACCAGGAATACCCTTCTCCTTTATTTCTGCTTATCAAAGCCTTTCAGTAAAATGTAAAGCAAATGTCATGCTCCCTGGGCTTTATTGCTGTCACCTCCTGAATCACTATTTCTTTTTCTTTTAACTCTTTCTTCAGACTACTTTTATGTCATCAACTTCTATCAATGATATTTACAGGTCTCATTTCTTCCTGTGCTTTTCAGGGTTTATTTAATTCCAATCACTTATGATGAACCCACCTGGTCTATCTGAGACCTTCTTAATGAAACAAAGTTACCACATGGCAGAATTTACAATAAAACCCTGTAAAAATTCTACTCTCTCAGTGATATCCCATGAGAGTCATCAAAGGTGAAGAAAACAGAGCCAGAAATCTCAGCACTGCAAACTTCTAGAATAGAACTGAATTCTATAATCATCTAGTCTGGGGACTTTTTGTCTTTACTATGTCATGGATTCCTTTGAATTTTAGAATAGATTCTCTTGCCAGGAGCATGTCCAGGGTAATTTATACACACATTTACATAATGAGGATGGTAATTTTAAATGTGGCTGGTGTACATTGTATAGTTCCATGTGAAATTCAGGTTAGAAACTTGAGTGATAAGGTCTGTAAGTAAAATTATATAAATTGTGTGACTGGTGAGAGCATGTACAAACTGGAGAATGTGTGCCCCATCTGACAGTGGAGCACAATGGTGCCGTTTCAGAATATGGCCCGAAGGCTGCTATCTCTGCTGGAGAAGGACAGACATCTAGATTTGCAATGAGGTGTATGTCAAATGAAGCCTATGTCTGGGATGCTTCCAGATTTTTCATAATCATTTCAAATATCCTTTAAACAATTTTATCATAAAGCAGAATCTTGACTATTCCTGCAGTTGAGCTTATAGATCTAACCAATTAGGAGAGATGAGACCATAAAAATCAACCCATAATTGCTCATTAACAAATAAAATGGCAAACATCTGTACTATTGCTATTCATTTATTTATCTATTTCATACTTATAAGGCACTTTCTCCTTGACATTGTCCTAGCTACTGACTATAGAGTAGTAAAGAAAATGAATAGAATCATTGATGGCTAAAGTTGTATCAGGATAAGCAAAGACAAAACATGTTAGACAACCAACCAAGATTCTTTCAGATAATGATAAAGCAGAAGACAATGAAGAATACAGGATAGGTAAAGGGTTAGGGAATAACTGGTGGGTGAGTTTGTTGGGGAAGCTACTTTTCATAGGTGGCTTAGGAATGATTCTTCTGAAGGTGAGACTAACAGCATGGACAGATCAAAAGCCAGGAGGCTGGAACAAGTCTAATTAGAGGACAGTGATACAGGGAAACTGGTATGAGTTGAGGTTAGGAAGTAGGCAGTGGCCAGATCCTGCATCACCTTGTTGGCCTTGATCAGACTTTGGGCTTATTTCTAAATACAATGAAGAGTCTTCAGAAAGTGGAAAGTATGGAAGATGTGCCTGAATTGATAAGGTAAAAAGGTTACTCTGCATAATGCAGAAAGCCCAGAGACTGGTTAGACAATCACTGCAACACTGCCAAGCTATGGAACATGATGGCATGTCAGTAGTGCTTCTTTTGAATAAAGGCAACTTTTATTTTTCAATTATAATTTAGCATAATTGACTTCAGTAAGATGTCTCACTTCAGCTTATTTGTCCATTAATGGGGTCACTTATATGATATGCCAGGAGTGCTACATCTGTACACAATGAACAAGTTTCATTGTTCAATTTAAATCCAACATAATTAACTTGAACCAGAAACGATCTATTGACTTTATCCCCTTGTATTTATAGGATGATTTATACATGATAATGTTAATTAATCTTGATTCAAAAACATTGCTTATTTTAAATTAATAAATGTGATATGATCATATGCTCTTAAAATATTCATTTTAATGTTGACATTTTCATATATTATCTCATGATCTTGAATATAAAATCTACTGGGTTATTATAATGATTTAAAGAATGGAAAACTATTTACAGTTATATTTTAATTTGAAGCAATGACTAAATACATTTTGTCTGTGACCTTGTAGGTTAAAATAATGTATCACAATAAATCATAGATAGTTTCAGGGATGAAAATAGTGCTTGTGTGCTTCAGTGAATACATATGTGAGGATGAATTTTGGCACTTGTCAGCCTATGATGAATTACCACCAGCCTAATACTTGTCGGTACAGTAATAACTGATCATGACCTAGGTAGCATTAGGGAGAAAGGCAATGAACAACCTATAAAGTAAAAATTTGCACTGTTACAATAATGACTCTATTCAACACACACTAATTATTTACCAATCTCCTTGTTGTCAAACCTATATTTCAAGTGACTACCTGAAACCTCTCAGAATCAACTTTTATCTCATATTTTAATCAACAACATAGCAAACAAGCAGTACAAATAAAAACATGACTCTGCTGAGTGTTTTCCAAAATCATTCCTAAATCACTAAATCTTCTCTGTAAGAAAAATCTGGATGTGTATATGTTTGTGTGTGTGTGTATGTACCCAAACTTTTTGTAATATTTTGGAATCTTCTCCAACCCCTTCTCTCATTTACTATGATTGAAGCAAAGCAAAAATATTAATGGGATTATGTGGCATAGGAAAAAAATTATCATGAAATTTAAAAGAAAATAAAAATTCAAACGACCCTAAACAGTAGTTATCATTGCCCATTATGAACACATGCACACTATGGAATTAGAAAGTTATCAAGCTCACAAATTCAAATTTTAAAAAATGGAAAGAAAGTCTTTGTAAATAGGGAAGTATGGAAGGGGTAAAGTGAGGCATAGGGAATGAGGAAAAAATAAGACCCAAGATACATATAAAGGAGCAAAATCCCAATGATGAATGTAACTGTATTGTTTATCTAAATTGTACCAATAAAACATATTAAAAATGAATAAAGTGTTTTTACTAATAAATTTTATACTAAATATTGAAAAGGATATATAATTCCATTTGGGTTAAATTCAGAGACTCTGTGATTAATCAAATGGCTAAAAGTCCTATAAATTTCTTGAAAGATAATCTGGGAAATATACACACATTGACAATAAATACACAATTGAGTGAAAATAACTATATTAATTCCAATTCACATTACAAAACTCCTACACTTAGCATTTATATATTGACTTTTTAAAACTTTACATAGGTATGGGACTATTTATTACAGTAAAATATATATAACAAGCCATTTATTGTTTTAATCTTTTAGAAGTACACGATTCAGTGGCCTTAATTACATTTATTGTTGTGCTACCATCACAAGCATCTATCTCTAGAAATTTTCATTTCCCAAAGGGAAACTCTAGTCCTGTTAATTAATAATTCCCCATACTCTCCTTCGACCCCTGGAAACCTCCATTCTGCTTTATTTTTCTATTAATCTAATTACCTTAGTTATCTACAAGAAGAAGGATCATATAATAGAATGTTTATCTTATTGTTTCTGGCTGAGTTTTCGTAACAAAATGTCTTCAAGGATCATCCATGTCATAACATGTGTCAGAATTTCTTCCCTTTTAAGGTTGAATGATATTCCCTTATATATGTAAATTATATTCTTAATCCATTCATACTCAGATGAACACTTGAGTTGCTTCTATTTTTGCTACTATGAATAATGCTGCTAGGAACACAGGTGTACAGATGTCTCTTAGAGGCCCATTTTTCAATTATTTTGGGCATATCCCCAGAGGCAGAATTGTCATATCATTATAAAATGCTGTTTAATGTTCGCAGAAACCATCATGTTATTTCCTACTGTGGTGGTTATACCATTCCCCTTAGTAAAGCATACAGTTCTAGGGTCTTCACTTCCTTTCTGAATTTCTGTTTTTGTTTTGTTTTAATTAATTAGCTCATCCTAATGTTCATGAAATGCTACCTCATTTGGTTTTGATTTGCATTTCCCTAAAGATTAGTGATAGTAAAAGGAAAAGATTAGTGATAGTGAGCTTCTTTGCATGATCATTAATCATACTGAATATGTGGATATCTTTTTTGGAGAAAATTCTATACACATCCTTTGCCAATTGTTAATTATTCATTTTTTGTTTGTTGGTTTATTTCAATTGTTGAACATGGGAAGCCTTTCCATTTACTTATAAAAATAAATCTTCATTGTCTTTCATTATTTTGCAGTTTTCTGTGTACAAGTTTTTACCTCCTTAAATTAATTTCTAAGCATTAAACTTTTTGACATTATGTTAAATAAAATTGTATTCTTAATTTCTTTTCTATCTTGAAAATTGCTGAAATTATTAAATCTAACATGTTGCGCATGTATGTGTCTAATATTCAGGATTTTATGCATATAAGATATCTGAGAAGCTCGTTAAATTTTTGCTTATATTTTTAAATGGGGATTTTCCTGAGGATAATTTTGAATACTAAGAATGTATATAAAAGTTCAAACTTTCTTCATTTTTCAGTGCTTGCCAACATTTATTTCTTAGCCTCAATTCAAGCTGTCTACTGCTACATTAATACCTGACACTAAATAAAACTCCTACACAGTATAGTCAGGGTACTAGGGCTAAATTCACCTAGATTCCAATCAAAACCAATACCATTACCATTAAAATAAAATGCTCACCTCATGGGTTAGTAATGGAACCTAAAATCCTCTAGAAGTTTTTTTTCTAACTCATTTGCATTTATGCATATTTATATTTCTCTCCTAAAAAGTAGTAATTTAAAGGGAATGGCATAGTATAAATTAGAAAAGAGAGGCAGAAAATACTAAAATATATAATTGCCAGTCAATTTGAACAAGATTTTTGCATGCTATCTCCTTTATTTTGTATTTTTTTATCTCATTTTAATTTATAAGTCATAATCCTTCAGAAAAAAAAGCAGAGATTGATTTTCCATGCTATGGAAGATCATATTCCATACTTGACTGAACATAATTTTTAGTTTTGTAATACTCTACATTCTAATTTGAATTAAATATATTTGTTTTTTCTAGACTTACATTCCCTACTTGAATGCTCATGTGCCACCAGGCTCCTGCTTCTCTTTTATTGCTAAGGGACATTCCGAGGTTTTTCAACAGGAAAACCTTGTAGCAAGATGGTTTTGATTTCACTTGGTGTTTGATCTGCTAGGACCACAAGTTTTCTCATCTGTAACATGAAAGTGGTGCTGTTTTACTAGTTATTGAAAATTGTGATATTTTATAATGTGCTAAATGATTACTGGTTATTATCCACACAGAAAAAGATGCTCCTTAAAAACAATAATGTAGGGTCCAGGGATTTAGCTCAGCGGTTCGGTGGCCTGCCTTGCAAGCGCAAAGACCCGAGTTCAATCCCTAGTACCAAAAAACAAAAACAGAAACAAAAACAAAACCAATTTGTATGTGTCCACACATATTTGATGTGCTCTGTTACCTGTCACTACACAGTATAACCCCACAAAGTTGCAGTTCAAAGTTTGCAGCCTCAGTCGTTCACGGATTTTTACTTGGAATCTCCCTAATAATTGTTCGTGAAAACCTCCACAATTT
Source organism: Fukomys damarensis (assembly GCF_012274545.1). NCBI lineage: Eukaryota > Metazoa > Chordata > Mammalia > Rodentia > Bathyergidae > Fukomys > Fukomys damarensis. The sequence goes on from NW_022900951.1 coordinate 28,330,067, forward strand.
CCTGGAAACTACAAACAATCCTCTGCAGTTATTTATTTATTAATTTATTTTGGTGGGAGGTATGAAAGTAGCCAATCCCACAGTGTTATTCAGTTCTCCTTGCTGCTGATTGGCTGCTGCCCTGTAACCCACCTCCAGCAGATGCACCAGCAAACTTGCATCATAACAGGTTGCTGTACCACATATAGCCATCTCCAGTGTCCTCAGTTTTGTTTCACTTAAAGACCTAAGATCTCTAAGATGCCACCAAAATGCCATGCATCTTCTAAGTCTTTAATATTAAATTACATATATGTGGGAGACATAGCATGTTTAGATCTTAAACTTTGAAATAGGCATTTAAAGTCATTTGTTTTACCATATCAGAAATTCATTATTTTTCACAATTTGCGGGTGCTCTACGAACTAACCCTTGCAAATTTCTAGAGCCCATTATATGTCAGTGAATGTCTTTGGAGAAGTGTGTGAAATGCCACGCAAAGAATTCATTTTTTATGAAAGCACCAATGTTGATAAGAGACCTACACATACTATTATTTGAATGTTTCACAGGAGTTACATATAGAAAAACACTGATTTTTGACAATGGCCCAACAGCTTATAAAGAAGCACCTCAATATTAAAGTTATGTATCAGTGATGTTAAGCCTAAGAGGAAAGTCAGTGAATACCAATGAAATGTCTTTGCATGACTCTATATTAATTGCATTTGTAATATTTATAGAAAAATATATTTAAATGAATGTTCCCTCTCATAAACACTGCCTACTATGGGAGACACTAAGAAAAATAATTTAATAGCAACTGAAATTAGATTTCCTTTAGGCTGTCTATAGAACTTGGGGAACAGAAGTATTCACCCTTGGTTATGATTTTGGAGAAATGTCAATATCAATATCACACAATTAACAGTGAAAAACCAAATTGCTTGATACCATTAGAAAATTTGATGTGATCTTTGCTCACTGACCTTGCCATGAAGACAAGCCTATCTGATCTATCCAACTAAAAATGAACATTGTTCAATAAAACATTTCATTATTTAATGATGTTATCATGCATTTTTTTTTTTGAGACAGGGTCTCACCATGCAATTGAAGGTGGCCTCAAACTCACTTTGTAATCCTGGATGGCCTCAAACTTCTGGTGATCCTTCTGCCTCAGCTTCTCAAGTGCTGGAATTACAAGCATGTGCCACCATACCTGGCATATTATTGTACATTTCTGAAGGGAACGCCATGGTTATCACAAAATTTTAATCAAACAAATTTAAAGATAGAATTAATTGTATTTATGTCTATTATTCACTTAAAGTTTCAAAAATGAACTTCAATTTAGTAATTTAGATCCTTCTATGATCATATTTTTCTTACTATACAATGGACTCTGATGCATAGTTTTGTCTTATTTCCTTCAGGTAATTAAGTATTTATTATAAGGCCATGAGACAGTTTTACTTCTTCTTTTTGTTTTATTTTGTTACCAGTTATTGAATTCCAGTCCTTGTACTTGTGATGCAGGCAGAAAAACTACTGAGCTAAATCCCCAGTCCTCAGTTTTACTCCTTAAAATGGTATTTCCCAACAATGGCCAAGATAATATGTCAGACAACCATACCCACTCTTCATGTTTTAGTCTATGGATTTTGCACTTAGATGCTTAGATGCAGCCATTCACTAGGCACTACATTTTCCTTGTATCCGGGTATAACCATGTCTATTTTGTCAATAGGAGACTAATAGGACATGATATTCCTCATTTTTTTCAACAAGACTTCTGTGGCTTTTCTCTCTTTTCTTCCTCCCTTTACTAGATAGATGAAGAAGAACACAATAGCATGGACCTTGTAGAAGACAAATCCACCATAAGGGTGTTGATTCTTGAATTATTCATTAAAAAGTATTAGTCACTAACAAGGAATTCCTGTATTAGATTTATACCTGAACTACATATGCACAATTCTATGAAATCACTGACATGTTGGTGTTTATGTGTTGCCACAGTAGTATTGTCTAGCTAATGGAAAATCAGTTGATTATATTCTATGTATAGCTATTGATTTCAATAGAACTTTATAGAATTTGTTGAATCAGCCTAACCTGTTCAGTGCATGTCCTAGGATAGTTAGAAGATAGATAATTATTCAACATTATCTAAAGTTCTGAGAGTATAGAGCTCTTGATCTATTCATATACTTTAGTTGTCCTAATAAATTGATAAAATCTTGCAATCTAGTCAAAACGAGAATAAATCGAGAGTTTGCAATAAATGTTACATTTTATATTTGAATTATATACCAGTTTCAGGGAAAGTTCATCTTTAGAGTTTATGACAAGTGCATAGAAGTGAATATCATGTTTATCACATATGAAGTCTTAGTACAAACCATGTATAAAATACAAAGCAAATGACTTTTGTGACATAAAACTATAGAGTAAAATCTTTCCAGCTTCAGCAACGTGTGCTTCTATAGCTAGATAACTGAAGGTTTCCTTGATAATGGGTAGAGGACACATTGTAGAAATAAATGCAATACAGGCATGAAAAACTAGAATTTTAGTAGGAATATGAGGCTTTATGAACAGAATGATGTGTTTAAATTTGTCAGTTTCAAACACTAATTTTGGACAATGTTTTGAGGCAGGAAGTCATTAGAGATAGGGCGAACAGCTAAGTGGCTAACGTTTTTGCAATATTCCTGACTCATCAGCAGAAAGTAAAAAAGTTAAAGTAATTTTCAGACATTTATCATTACAATAAGAAATGGTTACTACTGTAATTTAAGAGAAACATAAATTAATATAAAAATACAATAAAATCTCAGGTGCTGAAGAGGTTTAATTAATTTTGAGGTTCCTTTTATGTTTAATGATCAATTGATGTATTTTTATTTTTGATCCTCAATTTTTAGAGGCCTAATTTTAGAACAGTATAAAGATATCACTTACATAGTAAATTATGTTTAATGATATATAATATAAAATATAATATGTATGATTACTCTGACAATAATTAATTAATGTATTTGTTGATGATATAATTGAGATCCTATTTTAGAACCTGGACATACAACAGTGAATAAAATATGCAATATTTTTGCCTTATAAATTGTAAAACTTGAATAAAAATATGGAAAAATAAATATATTACACAAAATTAAGCCGTGGCAAGTACTAAGAAGAAAAATAGGAGGGAGAAAAAAGAGTGTGAGGAAAAGGATCGAAGGGTTGGCTCTAATTTAGAGAAGATTTCCACAGAAGACTTTTCAACTAAAGGATGTCTAAAAACAAAATTGAAGCAAGTGACCAGTTGAAACCTGTAATAAATAACTCTGGAGAAAAATTATTTCCATTGTATAGGATCAGCAAGTGCAAAGACCATAAGACAGGACTTCTCTGACATTTGCCTAACAGTGATGCTAAATTAGCTTTTTCTCAAAACTTTTCAGAGACTAGAGATAAATTTTTTTCACCTATGTCTAAACATCCTTTGTAGGTATTCATTTTTTCTGTAATTGTGAAGCTGTGTGGAAATCAAAGTAAGGACAGTCCCATTTTGTAATTTGCTAGCCTTAGATTATTTAAAGGATAATGTCTCACAAATAATTTCTTACTACTGCATATGGGGAAAAAAGCCACCACAAACCTACCAAGCTAAGTAGATGTCTAAAGGTTTTAACTAATTGCACTTTAAATGTCATTTCTTTTTTTTTTCTTTTAAATTGAATTTATTGGTACATTCTAGGTAGACAGTACAGTTACATTCATTACTGGGATCTTGTACCTTTACATGACAGGTCTTGGTTCTCATTTTTTCCCCTTGTCCCCACCCTCCCTTCACCCCGCCTCCCCTCCCCACCTTTAAACACTTTAATCCCATTTTTACATTTTCTCACATTTTTTCCTTTTCCCTTGTTCCCCTGTCCCTATCCTTCTCACTGAAATGTCATTTCGTCGTTGAATAAATCCCTAATCCTCACCTATAATTATGCAAACATAAACACATGTACAAACCCACTCCCATTCTGTGCTCCCACACGACTTTCTTCAAAATGTCATTGTATCAAGGGTTGTACTGTAGTTGTTTCTTCCTAATATTTTCAGTAGTAATTGTTGGAACAGGACTGTTACCATTCCCTGTGATGTCCCTACTATCTGTATAAGTTTCTGTATAACTGTTTATTTTGATGGATGACTATTTTAGCACCAGAGAGAGACATAATAACCCAAGAAACAAGCTCAGATTAAAAGTATTAGTTTTTCAAGGAGAGGACTTCATTTGCTATCTGAGTCTCATACACTATTCTAAAGGATTAACTCAGGGAATAAAAATTCGCGGGCTATTAATGAAAACCATTCCAGGTCTAATCAACATGGGGATGCTAGATTCCTGCTACATCATAACAAAAGCAGTAATCCTGATACACCTCCTGAGTAGGTCATACTCAGTGCTGGGGTTAGTAAGGAAATAAAACCCTAAAATTGGCCTAGAAGAAGACAGAACTAGAAGCCAAGAACAGAGAAGTGAGCTATCAGTGTCTCACTGATGAAAGCATTTCTTTGGCCACTCATGATTTGATATAGCAAAGCATAAGCTCTTCCCTAAAAGCAAATTGAAAAAGTTTGTGATTCCTTTCTGAGATCACTTAAGTAACTTTTTGCTTCACTTTTAATTCTACTATTAATAACATGATGAATTCTATAATTGATGATATATTCTTTTACATGCCTTTATATCCTGCAAGATAGATTTCATTCTGCTGACCGCTTAGCCCAACTACTAATTTAATACAATATTATTAATAGAAGTATAATACATCTTCATTTGCAAACCTTTTCGCACTGCTTTTTAAAAGGGAAAAGCACCAACTTAATTAAATGAATATAAGCATCATTTGAAAAACCAGCAACATCGAAGGTAAAATACCAAGTCCATAAAGTGTCATACATAAGTATTCCTAATATATAAACACAATCAGGAATCATATTTAATATATAAGGAAACAGAGGCATAAATTCATTACATAATAAATGTTACACAGCTGATAAGTGCCACAATAAGAATTGAAAAACTGTGTAGCTGTAGACTCACACATAGGGATGTATTTAAATAGGCAGACAATGAGGAAAAATTGTTCATCATGTATGTGAACTAATTATACCAGTCCCTGTCATGTCGGTATCCTAAAGAGTTAATATAAAATGATCTAAGAACTGAGACCCCATGGAGTTCCCTGTGTCGAGCTGTAGTAGGTAGGGCCCTGTATAATTTTCTGTAATGGCCAACAAAATCCTCTTGGAAGAAACACAAGACTCTTTCAATACAGCCTGTTCATGCTCAAATGGCTTTACAGCAATGAGTTCCAAGATAACAAACACAAATTGCCATAGCAACTAAACTAACTTAGTTAACCCATTCTGACCAATTCCAATGCAGACTAGTTTTTAGAACTATCAAGCCTGTAACGCTGGATCGTTGCTCCTCCACTCCGGGAATCTCTCTTTTAAGACTCTACAAATACTCTGCAAACATTTCCTCTTAGTAATTTATCAGGCTCAGTTTTTTGTAATCCACATTTGTTGGAGGCTATGGTGGCTTTTTCCACAATATTCATTCATTAACTAATACCAGATCTGATTGACAGATTAGTGTTTGTGCTTAGTGAGAGAAACATTCCATTGTTAGATGAGATCTATTTCCTTTTTCCTTCTCCCCCACCCTTCCCTCTTGCCCTCTCTTCCTGCTTGTTTCCCTCTTTTTGCTCGTTTTTCTTTCATTTTCATAAAAAATCCTTAGTAACACTATTAATTTTCAATATGTTCTGACTATGCTGATTTCCCCAAAATAGTTAATTCATTGTTAGAGTTGTATTTCTAATTGACATATGAAAATTGTACATTTTTATAGGATACAGCATGCCATTTCAATACATGCGAGTTTATATGGTCATCAAATCAGGGCAATTAGCACATTTCATTTTTTAAAGTCTGCATCTGCTCCAGCCCCACAATCTGTTTATTCATATCCCCATGCCTGACATATTTCTATTTATATCTTAATTATATCCTTGTTACTTCTCTGAACCTCAGTTTACACTTGTAACATATGATATTCTGCTATCTAGGCCATTCTGGATCAGAGGAAATTTTTAATTATCAGTGAAAGGCACACGAAATGATTAGTGGCATGAGAAGTTCAGCTTATAATGATGTGGAAAACAGAAAAACACTCAGCACGCACATGCACACACATAGACATCAATACCCAAAATGGAACGATAATATATACAAGACATGAAGATATACAGATTAAGGATGTTTGAAATTGCTTGGTAGAAACAGCTTTTCCACAGGTAAGGGTTCCAGAATTGTAATGAAGAGTAGTCATCTATTCAATTTTACTAAAGATAAATTAATAAAATACTTCAAATTGTGAAATCAATATTTTCTCATAAGTTACAACTTCTTCAAAGCTGTTTAATTCCAGAGTAAATTACACTAAAAGTAAATTTCAAGCACTTTTAATATTAATCTGGACTTTGTTTTTCAGAGTAATTATTATTATTATTTCAGAGTATTTATTGATACAGAATAATTGTTTTGGTACAATGAGGAATTGTTTCCTAAACTTTCCTATTTATGGAACCTCAAAGCTAAACCACTGATCTTCAGAAATGCTTAATTATCGAAGAATGTAAATAAATTTATCCAACCAAAATTATGCCTGTACATGAAGTTGATGTTTTATTGTTATAAAAATTCAAACCAGTGTAGTTTCAAATTATAAAAACATCATGCTGTAATTTATTCACTGATAAAGTGAGTGAAGCCAAATGGGTCATAAAAAAGTATATCCAGTTTTATAGGGCATGAGACAGATATAGCACCATAAATTTCTTTTTTTTACAGTAATTAAAAGTAAGAGACAACCCCACAATTATCTGAGTAATTAGACTTTCTCAATTATAAATGAGTGAAGATAAATTTAGCTGCATTTTTAGGTCACTTTCTTTTGCTGCAGTATAAATTTAACCAGGTCAGAATCTTACATCCGTGGCTACAGACTAGATGGGAAGTTCCTAGTTATTAAGTTTGTATTTCTTTCTTTTTTTTATGAAACAGGGTCTCACTGTGTAGTTCAGATTGACCTGGAACTCACTATGTAGCCCAGGCTGGTCTTGAACTCACAGTGATCCTCCTGCCTCAGCCTCCCAAGGGCTGGGATTATAGGCATGTGCCACCACGCCCGGCCAAGTTTGGATTTCTTAGGGAGAGAAAAGTAAACCAAGCTGAGAAATTAATGATAGGATATATTTAAAATAATTGAAATAGTGCCTAATGTGTTTGGAACAGTAAATTTTATTGATTATTATTTTCTCAAAACATACTTAAAATGTGATCATTCAGAAAAATTACCTTAAAATACAGAGAAATCTTTAGTATTGCCCACCATTATAAATATACATTGTTTTCCACACTTTCTTATCTCTCATGTTATAATTATTGCTGTTATTCTTTCATTCAGTCTGGAAAATGGCATTTCATTTCAGAAGGGGAGATGAGAATAACTAAAGATAACATCTCTAAATTCAGGACTTTAGCAAAGCACTCCCCAATAGATATATTTTAATTTAGGGAAGAGACTATACCTTTTTCTGGGCAAATTTTTACCATTCTCAACACCGTTCACTTATATAAATGCAATCCTGACATTCTTTGCAGAGAAAAACTTTTACATGCTTCCATGAGAAAATAAAGTGCTTTGCACACTCATGCAAACAATGAGCATAAAAATGGAAAGAGTTGCTCTGTACAGATTAGCCTTTTTTAGAAAGATGTTTAATTTTTCAGTATAGAATTACACATCTTAGTGCTGGGCACATTTTTCCCAATTTTGGCTCTCACTTCTGATTTTCTCAATGTTTATGTGTGTGTGCTTATAACTGTGTGCACCGATGCATATGCAAACTCGTATTATTACACAAGAAGTGATGCTCCTGAGAATTTTAAAAGGATAACATGCCTCTGGATATTATGGGAACAGAAATGGATCACAGTTGGGCTTCATAGGATTGGTAGTCGATACTGAGTCTTACATGAAATAATCTGGAATATAAGGCATGATTACTAATCTATTATAATGTAATTTTTATCATGACACTCCTGGTTAAGAAGTATATTGCATAATTTTTACTGAGAGTAGGAATTCCTACTGCCAGATGTCCTTCAAAATATGAGGCCCTGAAAAAGATATAAGGATTTTGGCTTTAGGTGAGGGGAAAAGTTTATTCCTTAATGACCTCTGGGATTTAAGTCTTGAGCTGTAGCGGAAGCAGCACAGCTGTGTTACTTGGTATATTACTTCCATTGCAGGGAGCTCAGCTAGCCCCAAAGCTGAAAAGTTAGTACAGTAAACTAGCTAAGTCTCTAGGTAGCAGAAAATCATTCAAAGAATGTATTAGTATCCAATTGCTGCTGTAACAAATTCTCAAATATATATATATACATATATATATATACACACATATATATATGTATATATATATGTGTGTATATATATATGTGTATATATATATATATATATTATCTTATTGTTGAGTAGATGAAGGTCTGGTATGGATCTCATATGGGTAAATTCCATTGTCAGAAGGTATGTGATGCTTTCTGGAGAACCTATTTATTTGGCTTTTCAAGCTTACAAGACCTCCTTTATTCCTTGGCTTGTGGTCAGATTCCTCTATTTTCCAAGTGATCTACAGTGGGTGTACTCTTTCTAAAAAATCAGCACTCTGAATTACTCTCTTCCTCTCTCTTCCATCTCTAAAAATTCAGGTGGCTACAGAGCACCCATGCAGATAATCCATAATAGCCTCTCTGCTTTAAGGTCATCTATTTAACAACTTTAATTTTAGCCATGCCTTCTTTCTCCGTAACCATGCATAACACAACATACTCACATGTTCCAAGGATTAAGATAAAATCATCTCTAGGGAGCCATTATAATATGCACCACAAAGGAGTTTAAACTTGAAGATTTAAGAAAAGTCCTAGAAAGCACCCAGCTTTTACTTTAATCCGGATACAGTTGTCTTCTAGCATTCTAAAGCATTCAATATCTTTATGGATACACAAACCAGTTTCCGTAGTGTAGTGGTTATCACGTTCACCTCACAATATCTATAAGGACACAAGATATTCTTGTGAAATGGTTATTGTAGTTATTTTGACTCACTTGAAATGAATATTTTGATCTAATTGGTGGTACACGAGTTATTTTATTATTTGATTGATAGCTGGCACAGTAGTTCAAACAATTTTAAGAAATCTAGTTTTAAAGGAAAGTCAACATATTTCTCCTTTTTGTTTTGATTTAACTCTACTGAAGGAAACCACTACTGAATGGGAACTAAAAAAATAGTGTCTGACACAATGATAAATAATATTTGCATTAATTTCTTATATTTTCTAGCTTTGTTGGTGGCTGCATCAAAGTAATCTTTGTTACACATTATCTTGTACATGACATTTTAAAAAAGTATCCATATTTTTAACATGAGGCTTTAGATATTTTAATTACCTTTTAAAACTAAATTACTGTTAGATTCTTTAACATCACTAATTCAAAATATTTTTGAAAAAAATATAAGGTTATAGTTACTTATCTCAAGTTTTATTATAGTTTAAATATGTGGTCACCTATATTTTATCTAAAAAGCAATTTGTAATATTCATTTTCTACATTAAGGACATCATTCTTCACAAAAATCATTATCCATACATTCATAAATATATTTCATCTGTAAGTGTGTGTGCATGTGTGTGTGTGTGTGTGTGTGAGTGTGTGTGTGCATGCATCATTGTGTCTGTTACTGTGTATTGCAGCCAGGACCATTGCACCAAACTACATCCCCGGTTGGTTGGTTTTTCTGTCTTTTATTTATGAGACATGACCTTGCTAAGTTGTTGAGTTCCCTATGATGGGTCAAAACTTGCATTCATTCTGCCTCAGCCTCCCATAGTGCTAGTATTACAGACATGTGCTACCCTGTTCACCTTTGCTCTCTTATCATTGTGCATGCACAAAAGTAAAGTATATATTAATTGTGATTTGTCATCTATTGAGGCCAAATGAGATGGTCAAATTTTATCACAGAAATTACCAAAAGAATTTGCTAAAATTGTTATATACGTAGCAAGTACTCCAACAATTTTAATGTCTCTCATCAGTTTTAGTGCCATATATAGAACTGTCAAAAAGAACATAGAATTCTTCTGCCCAACAGAACCCTTTTTTCATTTTATAAAATGTGCTATTATTTTATTTCTTGATAAAGTTTGATACTTTATAGTCATCTGTTCCTTGAGAATGCATTTAATAATCAAATGGATTGTGGTAAGTTATTTAACATATTTTTAAGAATAGCTGGTTATTATAAGTGAAATCTTAGGTCTATTGTTTCATATTTCATGTTTTAATTTTAAAAGTCATTTTTCCTGTATTCCTATAGTTAAGAAATCAGACTTTCAAGAAGAGCTTTTCCTAGCTTAGGTAGATAGCAAACTAGCCAATTAGAAGAAAAATATGAAGTGAAACTCAAAGAACAATTTCATTACTGGGATACTGACCATGTAGTTGCTTTATAATGTTTTTCCTTGTATTAATCAGTTAATTTAGCCTAGCAGCCTGGTGGTAAATTTTATGCTCTGAATTTTTAATTTCTGTTCAGTCTTCATACATATTAATAACCTTACAATTTCTTATAATTTGCTAATTTGAAACACAAGTCTTAAACAATCATTTACTGTGCATTTACTACATAAACAGGCACTCGCTTAGGGTATGGAAATTCAGCTGTGAGGAAAAAAAGATCCCTATACATGAGGAACTCACCCCTGATTAGAGGCCTGGATAAGTCTCCAACCACTTATAACACAGCCATAAGCCTGTACTATGGTAGTAGAAACAACCTCCACTGGGATATGTCAGAATTCTTTCTTTCTTTAGAGTTGAAGAGATTCATATTGCACTGAATGTAATTGATACAATAAAAGTGAAGCATGAGAAGATTGATATTCTTCTTACTCAATATTTAATAGACAACATTAAATAAATAAATCTACAGAATGGATTTTGAAGACAAAAATCTATTTATTGAATATATTATTTTAGACTGTAATGATGTCATATTTGTGTATTATTATATGTAATTCAGATTATGCCTGCGTATTATAGACCCTAAGTAAATATTAACTATATAGTCAAATGAATAGAGTACCTTGTGTTATGCCTTTAACCCTACCTACCCCAGAATTCCTTTTACCTGCCTTTTACTTTTCAATGTGTCAATTCCTTTTCCTGCAGCCAAATTTTTGGCCTGTATCTGCCCTATTTGTTTTATTCCCTATCTCTATGCTTTGATAAGATGTGCGTATGATTTCATGTGTGTGCGCGCGCACACACACACACACACACGCACACGCACACGCACAGGCAATAAAGCATTATGGGTTACTTCACATCTCAAAGAGACCAGACTAGTTTAAATATGAAGAGGAAAACCTAAGATTTCAAGATACATATAAAATACATCTGAAATATCCTTGAAAGAAATACAATTGCATGTGCATGCTCTGCTATCTCTTTATTGCAGAAATACATGGAATTCTCAAAGGATGCCAAAATACCTAGGTCGATATCTTACTCCTCTCCATATTCACATGACCTCCAAGATGACAAAGAAATGTATTATTGTCATTTGTTTAATCCTAACTCTTTATATATATTAAATAATGCAAGAATTTTAAGATACATCAATTTTGAATAAATTCTCCTGAAAATTATGAAATGATTATTTCCTAAGGTAGGCTAAATACAAAAAAGATAATTTACCAAACTATACCATCTGTGTACAGTTAGTAATGTAAAAGCTAGGCGGTGAGGATGGAATTCAGTGGGAGAGTACGAGCACAGCATGCACGAGGCTGGGTTCAATCCCCAACGCCAAATAATAAAAAGAAAACAAGATTATTTTTCATATATGCATTGGATATTGTGGATTAAGTATTATTAGAATACCAGAGGAAAACCAGACCTCAAAGTCGGTATGTATAACATGATATAACACAAAGAAAATTTAAACAAATGACAAAGAATTGTTTAAACACATACTTAGGAACAGATAAACATGCTATTCTGACATGGTTAAATCTACAAAGCATGCAATCTTTCTGGGGATCTTTCGTGAAAGGCAGAGTGAAAGGACCATTTCAGACAGTGGGAACAGGGAGTTCTAAGGCACTGAAATGAGTAAGCATGAGTTGGCCTAATTGTGCATAAGAAGGAATGGGAGAACAGCCTGAAAGGGAGTAGGGCTGGCACTTAACAAACTCTTCCTGTGTGGTCCTGGAACAAGATGTGAATGACTGGAACTAGAGTGGTGGTTCTGAATATAAAGAAGTATGATTGATTTTTTTGATATATCCCAAAAGTATAAACAGTAAGGCAGCATGAAGGGTTGAAATTTTAGAAAGATGGGGATTAGAGAATAGAAGCTAATTAGTACACGTTGCTTTGAGCATTTGAGTGAGCTGAGGATGTTACACTTATTGATAGAGAGAAAACTGGGGTAGAGGTTAGCTGTTTGAGGAGCTTTGTGTAAATGATCATTTGCTTGAGAAACATAAGATAGTCAAACAGAATATTGTGCAATTATTTCATCACATTTTACATTCAGATATAATTTACATTAAAATTACATTTGAAACAATCTTTTGAGTAAATACATTACAAGCAATTCTTCTACTTCATTTTATCAATGTTTAAAGCTATAATTTACCAGTTTAAAGTAACTTAAAAGAAATTATTTATTTTTCCAAAGATTCCTAATCCAAACCTTTGATGTCAATGGTGATATAGTTGAATCATGCGGAGGGGGGAGAAGTACGGTGAACTCATCCATGTGTTTAGAGGTAAATTAAATCATTTTTAAATTAGCTCAGGATGGTCTCAACCACTAAAGAGCAGAAGGCTAACAAAACAACTGTTTGTACTAAATTGTTTTCTGGATTTTATAAGTAGAGTCCTCCCTTATATGTTTTATTAGCAATATATGTTACCTTTATGGAGAAGTAGCTTTTCTGTAGCTCTCAAAAAGGTTAAGAACCTGAAGTGTATTACAGACCATTTTTTCTTGTAAATGTTGCCTTAAAGTAGTTGAAAGAGCTTTTTCTAGCATTAGGGATGATTAACTGTACTATATTTAACTTTTAAAAATGGAGTGCTCAGACCTGTTTTGGGAGCTGTGCACATATATAAAATTATAATAACTTCACACGAGTTGGCTCATGTGTCAGTCCCTATGAATGACTTTAAACATGCAATGAAAAAGAAAAACTCAGCTTTTCATTAATCCAATACAAACTGTCACTAAAAGACATATGACAGGTTGACATACGGATTGACAAATCCCAGCCAAATGGATTGCAATTAAACCAACCCACTTGTGGTAATGAATATCACAAATGGTGAAGTTACCATCATTTGCATATTTTAAATGAATTTATGTAATCATAAAGTTCTACTCTGAAAGCAGTAATTTTACTGCCATTTTAAAAAGTTTTTCCTTTTTTCTTTATTTTCGTAGTTAGCGTTGGAATTATCTCTAGAGTAAGGAGTTTTTATCAGCTGTGTGAGTGAAAGATATTTTCACTAGCTGAAATTAAATCCCAGATAAAAAGGAACAATGATAGTAATCGGGATCAAGTTAAGACGGGATACAATAAAAAGGAAAACAAAACTAACTAACCGATCACAGCAAGGACCCCCTGTGCAAACATGTGGACAACACTTCGGTGGACTCGGTGTTTTGTCATACAGAAGTCTGTAAGTAATGAACAAAAAATGAAATGGAGGAAGGAACGGAGAGAAAGAAAGGGAGGGAGAGAGGAAGGGGGGAGGACAAAGAGAGAGCCAGAAAGAGGGAGGGAGGAGGGAAACAAGCACTATAGCTAGAGAGAACCGTGCGTACTGCAGATAAGGGCAGATAAGGGGAGTTCTTTAGTCCTCCGGAGAATGTTGGCCAGTCTTACATGACAGCTATTCTATTTCTATTTTATTTAGTGAATAAACCATTTTTAATTAACAACAGGGCCGTTATCAATAAGCAATGTTCCAGTAATCAAAGATTTGATCAGCAGTCTTAGTCGCGTCTTAAAAGAGAAAATACCAGAGGTATGAGGTTTTAGCCTTTAAAAAGGGCATATTTTATGGAAACAATTGTTCTGTTCTCTCACTTTTACCTTAGCTTTACTATATTGCCATGTGATAAGCTTTTAAAGATTGCTGGTGTCAGGGTCCCATCTCAGACAAATGAAATACTCAGAATATCAGCTCTAACCACAATGTTTCCATAAAGCTCCTTTAGGCAGTTGTATTGGACAGGGCTGTTAGGAATAAGATGGATTTGAAGAAGATATAAACCTGAATTTGATTCAAATTAAACAGATTCTAGCTCAGTTATCCATTGGCTATGTGAACTGGGTTTTAATAAAGCTCACCAAAACTCTCAGTTTTTCCATTTTTAAAATCAAGATAAACTGCACTGGAATTACTGTGTTCAAGAAAGAAGATAAAATATATACTACCTAGAACATGGTCTCTCTATATAAATTTTCTCTCTTTTTCTTAACCAGAAAGAATTTTGTAAATTCCAGTTTTTTCTACTCTTGATGTCAGAGAAAAATCTTTTCTGAGGAAATGTGTTCTTCAATTTGAGGCAAATATTTATTCAGCAATTCTAAAATAATATATCACAAGAGTGATATTGCATGACAACTGATATTTTCTAAAAAGTAAAAACAAGTCCCAGCCACCCTCTTTAATTTTAATAAATCACCAAATTCTCAATAGATGTAATATTTTTCTCATCGGTCAAACTCACTTCACATGACCCATTAACCTCATAAATTCTTCACAAAATGATAAATCTAAGACTATAACTTATTATTTAATTGTCACTTTGTACAGTTACTGGTCTCCTAAAAAGTTTAAATCCTATCACTATGAATATTGAATTGCCTTGTTATAAGAATTAAATGGCATATGCCAAAATTCCAGTTCTTTATTATTTTTCCAAGTATTACTTTTAAACCAATACCTTTTTACCAATTTCATTTTTTAGCTTTAAATAAGCCATGCATTTTTATACAAATTACATAACTGGAAAATGTATGTACTAATTCATTTATAAGTTCTATGCTATCTCTTATAATAGCTTATCAGACAAGGTTAATTCCATTTTGAGGATAGTGCAAAGAATACAATATTCCAAATACCAGAAAATTATGCCTCACTTTTGAACATTACCATTGACTTAATTAAAACCATTTCAGAATTTTAAAGCTATTTATGGCATTTTTTATCATTTTCTATTATTATTTAAATATTCAAAATGGTTTTGCTTAAAGAGCACCTTTTTGTGATTAAAAAAAAACTAGTCATGTAGTTTAGAACACCTTAACAGCTTAAACTCTTTACTAATTTATGTATTTCTTTATAGCTCAGTTTTATGAAAATCAATTACAAAAGATGAAAACTTGAATTTTCTGATATACTTTCCTCAGTGGTCTTATGAACTCCTTGATGATGTAACGGGGTACATCATTCAGAAAATATTTATTACATATCATTCAGCTTTAGAAAATTTGGCTACATTTAAAGAGTTTATTGATATTCTGAAATGTATTAAAATCATTCCTTTTTACCATATACACCTAGCACATTATTTTTCTCCACTTTAAAAAAATTTGTAAAAATTGGCAGTTAGTTCAGAAGAAATTCCCATTTGTATAGGCAAGAATTTTATTCAAATGCTCTAAACAAAATTTTTAATAGAACCTCATCTAATCAGCTCCTAGATTGAATAAACTGGCGAATTTTCAGCAAGTCAAGCTGTAGCAGATCATAAAAGAATATGAAAGGCTAGTAAAAAATATAAAAGTAAAGTATAGTGTTTGAATTGAGGCCATGCAGACATACAGATGTATGTTATGTTTTGTAGGTCCCCTCGCTGTCTAAGTGGCTGGATTTGGAAGAGTTATATCCATTTATTTCAGTCACTCATACAACTAAAATGGATAAGCAGGACAAAAATAGCTTCAAAGTAGTTTCAGTCACTTTAGTAGTGATTTGTTCAAATTGCTCTGAAAATATTGTTTTGTGCTGCATTTGAACTGGAAATAATATAGTCGACAAGACATCAAAAATAGACACTAGATGTGTATTTTACTATTCCTGTTTCTTTCTCCTTTCTTTTCTCTCTACTTTTCTCTTCTCCTCCTTCCTGACCCACCTTCTCCAGACTTCAGGGAAATATGAGTTAACATATCTATTTATTTTTATTTCTGTTGTGGAAAGCAATTTAGGCATCCTCATTAGAAAATAGGAGATTGTTACATTAATATCTCAATGTTAATATAGTCATTTGTATCACCATATTAATAGAATATACCTAGCCTCATTTTTATATTAATACTATCTTATTCGCATATTTTGCCCAAGTAGACTGGTTTTATTTATTTATTTTGCTATATGTCACTTTCATGTACAAAATACTACTGCATTTTCCCTTAACTATTTATTTTCTTTGTTAGCAATGATGGATTTAGGGATACCCCCAGATACGATGGTACAGTTTTCTCGAACTTGAATGTATTAAAACAGCAGTGGGTAATCACAGCTAATTATGCCATCTTTGTGGCTATGCATAAGTGAAGTGTAAAAAAATGAAATCCAGGATAAAAGTTAAAACTGCCAAGGATATTCTAATAAGTATGTTTGCTCCAATAATATACAGGCAAGAAATATCAATCACATTTATCTGGATGTCCACAGAAGCCATCAATTTTTTTAAGCCTCCTTTATGTGTCCATGCTAGCCTCTTCTCTAAGCAATGCTAAAGTATATATTTAAATTATTTGACACAGTATTTTCTGAAATTTGTCCTAAACATACATTAGGCAAATGAGATGGTAACACTAAAATTACTAATGTACTTTTTTCCTTTGACAATGTAATAATGTCATCTCTAATTTGTTCATTTCAACTGTGATTCATTAAAGTTCACAAATAAATATTTTCGTTATTACATTTAACACTATTAAATGATATAATTTGGTTCAAATAATCAAATTTTAATGTTTCTCTAAAAAAGAAACCCTAGAAAAAGTGATCTCCTGCTGATACAATAGGAACATTATTTTGATAGTGCCATATCTGTCTAAGGAGAAGATGATATTTTTCTATTTTCCATAGCAGAATAACTAGGCTAAGAATTGTTCTGAGAAATTCAGTGCTTTGGTTTAGATAATAGCTAGTAATATCTGTAATGACTCTGCAAGAGATAATGATATAAATTAATCATACAAAATGGTAAAAAGCAATACATATTATCTGTAGGTTACTTTGTCATCAAAAAACGAAATGGTCATTTTTATTCACACATATATTGTGAAAATTTTAATATATGTAAAAAAGAGCATTTGGATAGCAGAGAATTTGGCTCCAATACATCTTGATTTTTGTTATATACTATTCCAGTTAAAATACTACAAACAGGAAGAATGGCAATATATTCCATCTTCACTACATTTCCTGAAAACAAATATTCTACAATCATTCTATAAAAATCAATCTAAGTCATATCAAATGAATGTTCATATTCATAAATGTCTGGTTATTTTAATCAATAGCAATCATTCTGAATTCTTATAGTGTAACTATTTCAATTTTAACTTGCATAAACTACTTAATATTTCTTGTCATTCTGTTATCAAAATATGATGACTGTAACAAAGATGAGTAAAAATGAAAATGGCCCTTTCTCATATCAAACTCAAAATAAGGAACTTTGGAGATATTCTTCTGTTTTATAGAAAATGTTATATAGTTTTCCTTGATTGTTGTAAAAGATTAAAAACCTGCACACATGCAAAGTTGAGCCTGAAACCATTCGCTTCAGTGGCAAAACTTTCCAATAGACATAGCTAATTCTTGGAAAATAAGCCTCTAAAAACAACTCAGAGTGATGCAGGGATTAGCCAAGCAGAAAATGGAATCTGTGTCACCATCCTCACGAAGTCAAAATTAAGTGGATTAAAACCAGACTCTAATTGGTTTGTAAATGTCATCTTGAGGGTACAAAAATTCCTCCTAAGTTCTTGTGTTCTTTTGTTATAGTTGTTGTTGCTAGGAAAATTTAACTGCCATCATTCATTTTTCATTCGAAAGTTTCTCTGGTAAATAAGTAAGGACATTTCCATATCAGATGGAATATTACAAATGGAAATGGCTTTCTGCAATAATGTGCAAAAGGCATCTAAAACAAGCTCAGTGTTTTAGCCCTGGATTTTTTTTTTTATTCCTTTACAGAGAGCATCTTCACTTTGTTATTCACAAGGAAAAGCTGACAAAGCACTCTCTTAATATAGAGACTTGTTTATGGATTGCTAAACAAACCAATTTGTTTGAAAGTTAAGGAAGCAGACAATGTATACATAACCTACAATTCATGTACAATGTGTATCTTATAGAGAAATCATGATATGAAAGGAATTGTCTGATTCACAATAGAACATATTTCCAAGGACATAAACCTTTTATATGTGTGAGAATAAAGATGAATAAATTATTAAATCATTTTACCTTCAATATTCTTATTTTTGCATATGTTAACATTTAAACACACTAGAAACAGCTTCTGAAATTGCTTATGCTAATGCTCACTACTACTTATTTTAAAAGGCAATTCCACTTAAAATAAAACCTCAGGTCTCAAAACACCAGTTAAGGCCAAACAAAGCATTTCAAAATCTATGTAAGCAACATAAGAGAACCTCCACTGTTTCAATGACTTTTAAATTTATAAATCAAATCAATCAATAAAGCATATGCTTAAAATTCTGAAACTTTTATTTAGCAGATATTAGCTTCTATCTGCCAATAATATTAATATTCCCAATCATAAAACACAGTGTTCCATTAACTTCCTTAGGGACACATAGGTATGAGAGGAAAATGCTTTGAAGAATAGCTGACATGGTGATGCATAAGATAAGGAGCCAATGCTTGCTTAAATTAAAATAAGAAACTTTCAATGGCAATTACTAAGCAGGGTATGAAAGCAGTCCATGTATTGCCCCTGTTAGATACACTGAAGAGAGTGCTCAAAATATGTGATGCTAAGAGATAGTATTTCGTCTTTTGTGAATAATAAATCAGAGAATTAAAATGTCTGTATTTACTTTGCAATCATCGTGGATATAATTATTTGAAAAATACTGTGCAATAAATTTTTAAATTGATGTAATCAGTCCATTTAAAGTGTACAATATAATGACATTCACTGTTGGAAATGTGTACCTTTGCATAATCTATCTTGGTTCGTATTTTTCCCCATCTTCCTGCCCTCCCTCAACTCCTCCCTCCCTCCCTATCTACAAAGATTTTGTTTCCACTATTTTTCATTTTCTCATATTAATTCCATTCCCTCCTTTCATTTCCCCTACCCGTCCCAGATCCCCTTCCACTTTATCCCTCTTCTTCCTAGTTCACATTATCTATTATACCCTTTTTGTAGCTAAATGGATGCACATTGAGGCCATACTCTTAAGTGATATAAATAGGACACACGTGTAAATACCGAATAGTTTCTCTAGTATGAGAAACTGAAAGTGTAAATAAAGACTAAAAGGTATACTAGATAATGTGCAATAAATTTTAATGTATATTTGGATTTTGTTCCAACAGGCTAGCAAAAATGACAGCTATCTTAAAATTTAAATAGGATTTATACTGAATCTTCACCTTATTGACAGTCATAATAAACTTTAATAACACTTTTTAAGAGACACATCGCTCTTTAAATTGGAATGGAGTCCATAAATAGGAAAGGTTTCAGATCTAAGATTTTATCAGCCAAATAAAACTATAGCCACTGCTTGTATGTATATTAATCAACCCATATTTCACATCATATTTGGTTGACTTTAAATCGCTCAAACTTGAGATTTTGCCATAGTTTTCCTAAAGCCTACACAATGTACATTTCATTATATACTCTCTGTGTAGAAGTATATGTAGAGTTAGGTGTATCAGGTTTTTATTTTATAAAATATATTATTCATGTAATCCATTTTTTAATTTATCTGTTCACCTGTCTACTTTCTGATTATGACATGTATATCCATCTAAGGTACACCTATTCTGTTGATTCAAAAGGGGTCAGATATTTCAAAAGCCATATTATCTATTGACTTTTTTTAGTTATTAAGGATTTATTCTAGTGCCTTCTGCATGCTAGACAAATATTTATGAGTTGGCCACACCCCCAGCCTGAAAAACATATTTTAAACACACTCTTATTGTTCTTTGAGAGGTTAGGGCATACAAGTACACACAAAAATAACCAGGGCAGGGCCAGGGATTAAGTTCAGTGGCTCCACCCCCTGCCTTGCAAGTGCAAGGACCTGAGTTCGATCCCCGGTATAAAAAAAACAACAACAACAACAACAAAAAAAAACAATGCATATACCTCAGATAATGGAAACTAATCAACACATGATAATTTCATGGAAAACAAAAGCATTAGTAGGCTTATCCTTCAAATTCATAGTTTAAAGAACTTATCCTCAGTTTTTGGAATCCATATTTTCACTACAACTATTTGGTGCCCAACTGGAGTGAGAGAAAAACCCCATAAACCAGCAACCAGAATCAATAGTGAGGTACAGTTCACCTATGCTGCAAAATGAGGATGTACAGTTAAAACAATTTCTTGTATGGAGCTACAAAATGAGGAAGAAGGGTAGTTGATTATTTGCAAAAGCAGCAAGAAGGAGTTAAAGGAGTTAGTTATCAGCCTTGCATTATCCAAAGGAGAAGAAATATTTCTTATGAACTTAACCCCCCAATTTCACATTTGTCTTGTATAAGTATATTTGCTTATCAATAGCAAGAACAGATGCCTCTCAACTTACGTCAAGGTTAAATCAGAACAAATCCATCAGAAGTTTAAAAATAATGGCACTGAAATAATGATACTGTGGCTCAGCTTATATCTCAGTGACAGAATGTTTGCCTAGCATGTGTAATGCTCTGGGCTTCAGCCCCAACATCACAAAAAATGTATTTCCTACTCCTAACCAATCAAATATCCTACACAGTATATCACAGAATATGGACTGTTTCCCTGACTCATGATAGTGTGGATGACCGGGAGCTATGTCTCACTAGTGCTGCCCAATATTACAAGAGAGGAACAGAAAATATGTCAGTAACCCAGGAGAAATGTCACAATTAAAAATTTAGATTGTACTATCTACAGAACACATCTTGTTTTTGCATCATTTTAAACTTGAAAAAAATACATGTGCAACCAGCAGAGGCTGGGGATTATCTTCATATTGGTCAATTAGATATGAGTATTCTCTTGCTTATGGTAAATATCTGACATAAAATAATTGAATTTTTATTCTGATTGTATATCATTTTTTGAGATCATTTATAGTTAATTCCTCCCTTTCCCAATACGGATCTTCTAGATGAAATGACACAGTCCGGTTACTGGGTTTGCGGCACTGAAGACTAGACTCTGGTTGATCATAAGTTTACTCACAAAAGACTATCTTCTAAGTCATTTTTTTTTCTTTTTTTTTTCTTTTTTTTTTTTTTTTTGGTTTTTTTGAGAGACTCACTATGTAGTTGAGACTGATCTGGAACTCACTATGTAGCCCGGGCTGGTCTCGAACTCACAGCGATCCTCCTGCCTCAGCCTCCCGAGTGCTGGGATTACAGGCTTGCGTCATCAAGCCCAGCTTTCTTCTTCTAAGTCATTTCTGAGTCGTTCCGAATAGATCATACAACCAGCACTTAAGGATCTCTTATTCTGGGATTGGTTCAATATTCCAGAGCCTATGTAATAACCTGCTTCTCTTATATCACAATTTCTACCCAAATATCAGCTTCTGTTGTATTGCAGATATCAGTTCCACTAAGTGTTTCTCAGACATCTACTTTTAGAGTGCGGGGATCCTCAGCAAAGTGAGAAAGGATTGTAATTTCATGTAAATTGACCTACCAAAAAGTTTCTCATAGTTAGAAGAAAAGAGGTGAGGATGCCATTTTTTATCTAATCCACGTGTCTAGAAAGTTGAACTATTTACCACGAGTGATAAGGATAATAATTAAATAATAGTAATATAATACAAATATAAATATAGTGCTTCCTGTCAACTTAAGAAGCAGAAAATGAATCAGAATTAAATGGAGGACCTCCCCAGAGTGAGAAAGTATAACAGAAGCAGTGCCAGGAATAGATTTCCTGATTTAAATAGTAAGCCACAGTGCCTTTCACTGAGTATATGAATGAAATTGGCAGGAGTAACTAACTAATTAATAATAGGTGGTTAATCTATGAAATCTCTTGGTAGAATAAGCAAAACATAAACATTTTATAATTATTTGGAGTCAGTGTATTCAAAATGCAGTTATGCTCCATCCATAAAGCACATTCTAAAGACTTTCGTTTGGTTTGGCTTTTGCATAAAATTTTGTACTTCAGCACTAGGTTTTCATAGTTGAAGAATTCAAATGAAATGGGGACAATCTATGATATAAGAAGACAAAATACATTAAGTATACTTAGAATACAGGAATACATAAGATACACCTTTTCCTATTTTGTGATTGGCACGTGTTTATGTCATTTCTCAGACAAAGTAACAAACCATTCTAAAAATAACGGTAACCCAGAAATATACCAACCTTCAGGATCGAGTAGTTTCTCTATACCTAATTGACGTTTGGCGACATTGAATGCGTGTTCCAGTCGTTGTGTGGCTGACTGCTGGCAAACCACACTATTCCAATCAAACAGATCTGGCCTGAAATAAATACATACATAAACAAATAGAAATATATGTCAATCTGGAGTGTGCCGTGAGATACACTTCAATTCTGAATTCTGATTGATAAACAAGTTCCACAGTCTCTTAAGTATTGAACATTTTCTTAAAAAACATTTCTTATTAAAAAAAATTGCAAATATAATTGAGAATAACTGAGACATAGTACACTATAAAGATGTTTAATTTTACTCATCAGCTGAACATAAGTAAACCTGGAATAGTATAAAAATGCCAAAGAAAATAAAGAATTGGTTATATTCTATCCAATAATAAAAATGAGTCAATGTCATCCAATCTCAAAGATTTGAAAACCCGCATTTACAGGTAACCCCGTTTAAAAAACCTATACTGTATTTCTCCCCTTAGCACCAGACTAGATTCACCTGCATACTCAGTAGCTCCACTTATCCAGAAGTCTCAAGTGTCCATCACATTCCTCAAACTCCACTTATTTCACTTAAAGTTTCCCCTTCCTGAATAATTAACAAATTCAAATTTGCACTTGTCAGAGGGAAACCTTTTTCATCATCCTTTCTGCCTCTGTCTCTCTCCCATAGTTGAAACTGCACCCCGAATGTGAGTACTTCTCACTATCCCCACTGCCACCATGACAGTCCCAACTACCATTGCACAATAGGAATCACAACTCTACCTTTATAACCGCTCCTCTTTCTCCCACTTTTGCCCTTGTTAATCTATTCTCAGCAGAGCTTGCAGGATGATCTGCTGAAATGTTTAATCCTATTCTTATTCTAAAATCCCTATTACAGAGGAAGTAACAATCAGAAATTGTACAGTGATTTGCAAAGCTCAACATAGTCTGGCTCCTCCGACTATAATTATCTGATTTTATTTTTTGCCTCATTCCTCATATTCCACAAACAAGGGAGAGAGAATCCTGTATTTGCTGTTCTTTCTGCCTGAAATTCTTTTCTCCAGACATTAACACACTCACCCTTCCGCTTCTTTTTGGTGTTCACTCAAAAATCACATCTCTGATGTGAATTCTGCTGAAATTTCAGGGTCAAAACCAGTCTTACCACATTCATTTCTTTCCTCTTGACTACTTTATATTATTCTGATTAATACTGTTATTTACAAAATCATACAAATTAACTGATTGTATCTCTTTGTCTCTGACATTAGAATGGAAATATGGACTTTTTGCCACATTTGTACACTACTAGAAACTCTGCTTGACATTTAGTAGGGGCTCAGTAAATATTTGTCAACTCCATGAGAACATAAATGAACATATACTGTGTAAATAACATTCTATTTGATAATACAAAAAAACACAAGGGACTATAAGAGGCAGTTGTTATCCTATGGTAATTAAAATTTCAGTGGGGAGGAAAATAGATATACCATAATAAGTTAACCGGAAGAATTACCTATAATTAGATTCGAGGTATTCTAAAATCTGAAGAGGTCAAGAAAGTTATTGGAGTCTTAAAAGTTGACTTGTGCTTGGATTAAGAAAGGTATTCGAGAAGAAAATTTAAGTTGTGAATGTTACAGAATCAAAGGAAACAGCAGAATATTGTTAAGTAATCACATCCTACTCAAAGCCCGGACTTGGGCCAGGGATTTAGCACAGTTGTGCTGTGGCCTGCCTCACAATCTCGAGAGCCAGATTTCCATCCCCAGAACCAAAAAAAAAAAAAAAAAAAAAAAAACTATTAGGAGAGTCTAAGTATCAAGTGGTGAGAGACACGATTAGGAAGAAGGACTGGGATGAGTATACATCAGACATTAGCTGTTAAAAATCACCAGTTATCCGCACAACATTGATTATCATTAGTAAAACGATTCTCCATTATCTTTGGATCACAGACATCTTTGAGAGGTGATGAAAGGTATGAACTTTTACCGAGACAAATACCGATCCATATTGCAAATAGAATTAAATGTAGTTTTAGGGTACATGGATTGGTTCATGGGCTCCTACACAAAACCTCAGGTTGACACAATTTTTCTCATTTTGTAGGTTCTTTTCACTGGCTCTTTAAATTTAATAGAATCCCATTTGTTGGTTTTTGTGCAACAGGGTATCGTAACTTGTGATATGATTTCTTGTCTAATTGGGGTTCTGCTTGGGAAATTCTTGCCTCTTCCTTTGTTTTCACCAAGATTTTTTCCAGCAGATTTAGTATTCCTGCATTTATATCTAGGTCTTTGATTCATTTTTATTTGATTTTTAGTATAGACTGAGATATTTGGAAGTAGATTCACTATTCCTCATGTGTTTAACCGTTTTTCCTTAGCCCATTTGTTAGAGAGGGTCTCTCTCCTGCACAAGTTACTGGCTCATTTGTTAAAACTCAGATGGCTGAAGGTGAATGTGGTTATTCATACACGCTCTGTTCTCTTTCATTCGTTATAATGTATGCTTTTGGGCCAGTTAACTCCTGTTTTTATTACTGTAGTGTTGTAGTCTAATTTGACTTTGTGGATTGTAACACTTTCTCTTTTGCTCTTGTTGCTAAGAATTGCTTTGGCTATTCTGGGGTTCTTCTGAAGCCATATAAATTTCTGATTTTTTTCCAGTTCTGTGAAAAAAAATGCTGTTGGTATTTTGATTGAAACTGCATTAAATCTAAATATTCTTTTGGTAATATGGCCATTTTGATGACATCGTTTCTGCCTAGGAACAGAGGGTATCTGTCCATTTTCTAATGTCTTCTTCATCTCATTTTTAAAGAGCCCTATAGTTTTCATTTAATATTTTTTTCACTTCTTTGGTTGGGTTAAATCCTAAGTATTTAATGTCTTTAAAGCTATGGTGAATGGCATTGTTTTCCTAATTTATTTTCTCAGCAAGATCGTTGTTGGTGTACAGCAACACTATTGATTAGTTGTTTTGATTTTTTATCCTAGCACTTAACTGTATTTATTATCTCTAAGAAGCTTCTGCTGTATTGTTTTGGATTTTTAATGTGAAAGACCTTGTCCTCTGAAAACAAGGGTAGTTTAACTTCTTTCCTATTTAAATCCTTTCCTTTTATTTCTCTTGCCCAATGGCCTTGACTAAAGTTGTGAGTACTGCATTGAATGGGGGGGGTAAGAGAGGACATCTTTGTCTTGCTCGTAATATCTAAAAAATATAAAAAACTCAAAAAACAGCCTGTACTATAAATAACAGATGCAACAAAAATGGGCTATTAATATAAACAGACACTTTGAAAAAGCTAAAGAATGGTATGAAAAATGTTCACCATTTTTATCCATCAGAAAATTGCAAATCTAAACAACATTCAGATTCCATCCTACTCCAGTAAGAGCAGCTATTGTCAACTGCTCATAAAACAATAAATACTGGTGAAGTTGTCGGGAAAATAGACACTTCTACATGACAGAAGGAATGTAAAATAGTATAACCACTATGAAACTCAATATGGAGAAACCTCAAAATTAAAAATATAAATTTCATTTCACCCAGCCACACCATTTCAGAGTATCTTCCCAAAACACTTAAAATCATATTACACTGAAACGTACATTTCCATATTTATAGTAGCATAATCCACAATAGCTAAATTATGGAAGTGTCCTTATCAGCAGATGAATGAATAAAGAAAACATAATATATATTTGAAATGGAGCACTACTCAGCCATAAACAAGGATAAAGTTGAGTCATTTGTAAGGAAATGGGTATATCTTAAGACCATATTGTTAAGTGATGTAAATCAGACACAGAAAGTTGAATATTGCCTGGTTTCACTAAGATGAAAAACCCCAAAATGCAAAAAAAGCGCAAAATAAAAGATAGGTGATATTTGGAAACACGGAGGTAGACTTTGTGGAAATGGTAAAGTGACCTAGGGATGGAAGTGGAGGGTAGGGTAAGGTGGAGAAGTAAAAATGAGAGCGAGAAAAAAAAAGAATTCAGGCTATGCAAGCAAAGAGGTGCAAGGCTGGACTAATTTTAAAGATCATAATTCAAAAGGAAAGTACAAATTTTTTCTCACTTGTTTTTCATTTCCTCTCTTCTTCTTAAATTGCTCCTACCCTAATTAATATATAGAAATTTTGTACACTTACAGGTAATCTAATCCAATCTAACCCCTTATATTTACTGAAAATTATGCCAAATAGTTAAAAAAAATCTTTTGGAACCTAAAACATTTATAAATTTGGAAAATACCCATAGTAATGAAAAGAATAAAATAAATAAAAATTACATTTTTTACTATTTGGGGGAGTTTTAACTTCATTATATGTAACCTATACACCATTTTATTTCCCTATATCTAGGCAGTGAGAGTGGAAAAGAACCTATTTGCAAAGCTATGGAAACTGTTTTCTAACTTTTGGTGCGATACACAAGGTTAAATGAATATGATGAGAAAACAGAAATGCTTCCTAATCCTAATCTTTCCCCCACTTTCCCTTTCCCTTCACCTCGGCCCCTGACCACCTGACGATGCAGTTAAGTGATCTAAGTCTAATAATTTGTTTTAGCTTTGGACTTCTCATTCATTATTTTTTAAAAAATATAAACTAAATCTTTATTAGTACATTTTGGATATACAATACAGTTACATTCATCATTGGTATCTTGTACCTTTACATGACAGGTCTTGGTTCCCACCCATGTTTATAGCAGCACAGTTTGTCATAGCTAAAACTTGGAAACAGCCCAATTAGCCATCAACGAGAGACTGGAGAAAGATGTGTTTTTTTTATAAAATGGAGTACTACTCAGCCATAAAGAACAAGAAACTGTAGACATTTATAGCTAAGTGGTGGCACATTGAGGACATACTCTTAAGTGAAATAAATAGGACATACATATGTAAATACCGTGTAGTTTCTCTGGTGTGATGAACTAAAAGTGTGATAAGGATCAAAACGTACAACTGATATTTTGTACTAGGAAGAAAAGGTCTAAAATTATTGGGCAAATGGAAGGGGTAGGGGAAAGGTGAAAATGGACGAGAAAAATAAGAGAAAAGGAAAAAATGGAAACTAATTTTCTCTATATAGGGAAGTGGGGAGGGGAGAGAGGCTAGGAGAATGGGGAAACATGAGAACTTGTCATTTATTTTTTTCCAGTGCTTTTTATTAGTGCACATTTTTAGTACATAATGATTATACTCCGTGTTGTGAGTTGGTATATGTACATACACATTTTCATTCTTGTCCCTCCCTGTCCCTCCATCTCTTGATCCCCTTCCCTTTTGCCAAAGATCTATCTTCTTTTTCCTTATTATCTATGTTTTATTTTCCTCTTCATTTATATTTTGGGTTTCTCATGTAAGAGAAACTATAATATTTAAGGTTGGTATCGTCCTGAAAGAATTAAAAATATCATACCAATGTGATTTATGTTTATAGCAGCATACTTTGTAGTAACTAAATCTTGAAAACAGCTGAGATACCCATCAACAGATAAATGGATAAAAAATATGGACTTTATAAATAATGGAGTACTACTCTGCCATGAAGATAAACATAAGACATGCACCTTAAGACCATATCTTAAGTGAAATAAAACACAAAAACTTAAACATGTCATTGTTTCTCTCATGCGAGAAAACCAAAGTGTAAAGAAGAAGCAAAGTGGAGGACATCAGAAAGAAAGACAAATATGTTTAAATGGGAAAGGGAACAAGGGAGGAAGGAGGAGGAATGAACGGAAAGGGAAAGGGAACAAAAAAAAGAGAATGGAAGGAAACAGTGAAATCAGGGCATTTGTACCTGGGGAGGGAAAAAGGGTTGAAAGGAGGGGGAATGGAAAAAAATAGGAATTATGGTACATTATGTACAGATACAAATTCCCTATGATGAATGTGATCATCATGTATGGTAAGAATGTACTGATAAAATGAAATTTAAAAAGAAAACAAATTCAATCCACCTATCCCTGTATGTTGCCCTGAGTATCAACCCAGGGCCTCACAAACCCTAGACAATAGCACTAAGTGCATTAATTAATCTAATTGGCTAATTAATTTAAATCATTAACATTTATTTGTTAAATAATGTTTTAAATATTTCTGATTATCTTTTTTTTTTACTGTTTTCATTTTTCTTCCTTGCTTCCTTCTTTCTTTGGTATTGTGGATTGAATCTACGTTCTCTGTGCTGAGCTACATCCCCAGCTCAGTTTTTGTTTGTTTGTTTTTGATAGGGTGACTAAGCTTCCCAGGCAGGCCTTGAAATTTTCATCTTCCTTCCTCATCCTCCCGCACTACTAGTATTACAGGCTTCTCTCACTCCATCTTGGAAAATATCTCTGATTTTTAAATGCGCAAAAGTTACAAAACTATCCAGTCATAGAGGAAAGCCATGGAGCTTTGAGTGCTAATCTGGGCCTCAGTTCCAAACAGAACATGTAGCCAAGGGTCACCTGATTTTAAATGAAGCGATTTCATAACTTTGAGATTTCAAACCTTGAGTCTACCAGGTATTAGCCAAATGGTCTTAGCTTAATTATATAATTCTCTGTGCCTCAGTTTCCTAAACTGTACTATGGAGATAAAGGTGATATCTATATCAAGAACTATTTAGGATAATTCAGTTAAAATGATGCCTACAAAATAGTAATTATTTGCAAATACTAGCTTTTATTACTATGTTCTAAGGCTACCTATATATAATAGTAATATGTTTTCAATTTGCAGACCCAAGCCAAAAACAGTTATCTTTAAAGAACAAATATAAAACTATTGCTCATATTTAGGAAAGAATAACAAAATAATAAAATGGGAAGTGGAGAAAAGGGAAGAATGTAAGGATAAGTGTGATGCTTTCCATACACTTACTATCAGATAGTCAATAGTACTTTTTGAACTGGATGAAAATTTTCTTCAAAAGAGCTAGTTTGATGTCATTTAAAGTTAAAGAGAAAACATAGGAAAATGATTACACTTTTAGGAAATGGATGGTGGTGAGAGGTAATAACCTATAGACTTAATGTTAAGGAACAGATGTATATAGTGTCAAAATTCATTTCAGCAGAAAATAAATATATATAATACATACTACTATCGCCATCAGAAAGAAAGTAGAGCTAGCTGACAGAGGCTGAGTCGAAGGGCAAAATGTGAAGGAGAAGAATGGGGGTCCAGAGGCATATTTTGTTTCTTTTCTTCCTTTCCTCGCATTGCTAACATTTGATTTTTTAAAAAGGTGTATTTACTATGGCGATAAAATAATGAATTGGGAAGATCATTTGATCTCGATTTTAAAATTATAACAACATTATCTGCATATTTGGGTTTTCCTATAAAAATACAATCTGGATTCCTTTCAAATCCATTTTGTTGCACTTTGTGCTTTAACACAAAACTTTCAATTTCCAAGGCCCTTTGCCAATCTTCGGGCTCTATGTTAAGCATGACCCTTTGTTACATAAGGCTTAGTCACTCAAATATCAAAATCAAGACACCTCATGACATCCCTAAGCATACCAATGACAATCACCTTGGAACAAAAATTTCACCCATGTTTTTATTAAGATAAACAATATGAACAGCTGTCAGAGACAAAGAGTCCGATGATTCATGAAAGAACATTAAACAACTGTGGAGAACCTCTTGAAACGTAACTATGTAATGGATAAAGCGATAGTTACTGATGATTCATTCAGTACAAAAGAGGAGAATATATAATGAAGATATTTTGAGAAAAAAGAGGGTCAGGGACAGGGCAGTCTGACTGTGTACACTGTATCACCTGCAAATATATTCAGTCATCATAAAATGAAATATTAACAAATGTAGTGTGTTCACATGCTTGCAGGATTCAAGTCTCCTACTTGAAGAAAAAATGCTAAAGAGCCAACAATGACTGCGTGACCTGATCCTCAATATTTTTGTTCATCTGCAAATGTGTACATGAAGAACAAGATCAATACTCTCTCAGGCCCTTCCGGTGAAACATGTGGCTGCATAAATGAGTCCTGAATTGTGATTAAGAATGAACGGTTCTATTCCTTCTCACTTGACTATATTGAAGCTGTGGAAATATTTTCTGTCCCGAAAGAAAAAAATTTGGAAACCCTGCTTAAATTGCTGATTAGATGTGAGTCTGCCTCCTTTCTTTCTGAAACCAAGTTGTTGGTCATTCACCGGGAATTCCTGGCTGGGAGTGGTTAATTAAACCTAGCCAGAGTAGGACCCCTAACAAAGACACTGTGTTTGCCTTTGTTTTGAGTTTTACCATGACAAAAATTTTGCACTCTGAGATTTTTTTTAGGAGCAAGATTGGCATAAGAAATGGTAGCTGCGGGGGTGGGGTGGGGTGGAGGTGGGGGGGATCAAAGTGAGAAAAGATAATCAGCTCTGAATATCTGGGAAGGTGTTCTCTCTGCAGTGGCATTTTCAACTTTGTTAATTAAACAATGTATTTGACTTGAGCTGGGCAAATGAGCCAACGGTAATGATAACACTAAAGTACATAACCCTTAGAACAAATAAATACATATACATGCATAGTATTAAATCTACTATATATAAATGTATTATAATTGTATGTTATATATTATATATAGATGTATATTTCCAACTTTTTTGCTTTTTCTTGAGCTCTTATTATTTTGTTTAATAAATTCATTATACAAAGAAGCAAGCAACTGTTTTGTTATCTTAGGCAATATAATGTCTTATGGAATATGGTTAAAAATATTTGGTTCTTTATAAAGAAACACAGTGTGACTCTCCCTTGCTTTATAGTGATTGGTTTGCTGTTCCAGAGCAATTTTTCATTTGCTATTCTGAGCACTGAGTCATACAACTCATTGTATTTTGTTCTTTGCCTCGGTTGCTAAGATGCTCAGAGCCTCTTTTAATCCTGAAACAGAATAAAATATACAGGGACTAATAGTAATTGCTATCTAAATTCATATATCATAAAACAAATATTTCTCTTCATTAATTTTTTATCTAATGATGGTAACTAATTTTACTACAACTACTAGCATGAAACTTGGAACCTTTTTTTAGGCACATATAAATATTTTGTTTCTACAAAGAGACCATTCTCATTCTCAGTAAAGTTAGAATAAAACCTGTAGGTTCTAGAGTCTCAATCTCAAATATTTCGATCATCTCCCTCCACCATAACTGATTTAATGCTCCACTAAATTTAACATTCAACAACTAAGTGATGCATCATATAAAAAGTGGGAGAATATTTTTAATAAGTCCATTTCAATGGATGGTTAAATCAATGTGGTCAACATATATAACATGTGGCGTATCAAGAAATGATCTGGAAGAACAATATTTGTGTATAAATGACTACTTATAAAATTACTGAGCATCTCAGTACCATCCTTACCTGTGACTATGGATGAGAGCATTCAAGGCCAGGCCATCAGACCAGCAGGTGGTGAAGTTTATGACATTAACTTGTGGATAATTACGAGTTGATTGTCGGACCCAGCTCAAGAGAATCTTTTCACTGTTGGTTTGTTGCAATCCAGCCATGATATTTTTCATTACATTTTTTACCTACATGTGTAAAGAAATTTTTTTGTAAGAAACACATTCCCTGAAGAACTCTGCAAACTTTAATGTCAATATCATTAATTTTTAGTAATAAATCATGACAACTTTAGAGCTAATTTGCAATAGATTTTACCAAGGCCCAAAACTGTTCTAATTGGTTAGGAAATTATTCTAACAGGTTGGAGCATATCTCCAATACAATTATTATTACTCTTGAATTTAGCCGTATTAAACTATAACTTTACTATTGTAAGAATTGCTCTTCTAGTTTTCAATGGCTAGGTTATAGAAGAGAAGGTACAGAACATTATAGACTTACTGTCACTCAATAACAAGATCAATCAGTGAACTTTTATATAGCAAGAATAGCACAGTTGGTAAGAAAATACTTATTTGAAAGATTAGGCTCAGATATAGTCTTTGCTCTTAACTAATTGTGTTATTGGGCAACTTAATCATTTTAGGTCTCAATTATCTATACAAACAAGATTATTGAGAAAAATTAAAATATTGCAAAAACTAAAGAAAAAACTTAGGTTTATAATTTAAAATAATGCCATTTATGCTTATTGACTAAATGAAAAAAGGAATAGAGAGGTTTTGCCATTTTAATTTTTTATATCAAAAAAATTCAATACAATAAAAATAAGAATTATTTATACCTAAGAGCTGTAGATACGTAGGCCTGGCTTTACTTTCATTAATTGGTTTCAGAGCATTTGATTCTTTACTAGGCTTTATCTATATGTAAATGCTATTCAGCAGGTTATTTTATTTCAAAGTTTCATTCCTCTGAGTAATCTGATACAAAATTCCATTCTAAGCATTTTTTCCTGAATTTCAAGGATGCAGCAACACCTTGAACATACTGTCTACATATGCTAATTAAAGAATATTTATGAAAAACTTGAAAGAAATATATAGGTAAATGTGATTAGTTTGTACTACCTAGGGCTTTCCTTTGGGAAGTGTAAAATACATATACTACCAAAATTTAATCAAGTCATGTATATTTATTGTGAACTCTAAATAGAATATTTCAGTTTGCTTTTCCATCCATGTAGAAGTTAACAAATGTTTTGAGATAAATACATATAGTTTGTTTGTTTGTTTATTTTCATGGATAAAAACCTAGGGCTTTAAGCATGATAAGCAAATTATCTACTACCAAGCTATGCTCCCGATCCTGCTTTATAGTTCTTGACATATAAATTCATTTTACTAAGCCTGGCCACACTTACTTCTGCTACTTTAATGGTAACTTTTTTCCACCCTTAATGAAGTGGTTTTTGTTTTTGTCTGTTTGCTTGTTTTTGTTGTACTAAAGGTTGAACCCAGGGTCTTTGCACTGAGCTATGTACCCATCAATTTTTAAAAAATAATTTCATCGGTACTCTTTTGATATACATAATTATCATATTCATCAATGTTGATGCTATTGTTTTTTATTGACCAATACTAGTTGATCATGGTGTATGGTCTTCTTAATGGTTTGCTGCATTATGTTTCTCAGTATTTTCTTGAGGATTTTTGCCCCTATGATCATTAAGAAGATTGGTCTGTATTCTTTTTTGGTTCGATCCTTCTCTGGTTTTGGTATTAGCGTAATGCTTTCTTCCAGGAAAAGTTTTGTTTCCCTAACTTCTCTCTCAGTGTGTGCTATTTGTGTACAGAAATGCTATTAAATTCTGAGTGTTGACTTTGTATCCTGCTAAGCTATTGAATTTGGTTATTAAATCTAGGAATGTTTTGGTGGAGTTTTGGGGGTCTTCTATGGACTTTATCTTTTCAACCACAAATAATGATAATTTAACTTCTTCCTTTCCTATCATTGTTCCTTTTATTTCTTTATCTTTTATAATTTCTCAGGTTGGTGTTTCCAGAACTGTATTGAGTAGGAGTGATGACAGTGGGCCTCCTTGTCTTGTTCCTGTGTATTTTTTATTTTTATTTTATTTTAATATTTTGGTACCAGGGACCAAACACAGGATCTTGCACTTGCCAGGCAGGCACTGTACCAATGGACTAAATCCCCAGCCCTTGTTCCTGATTTTAAAGTGAAAGTTTTCAGTTTTTGACTATTTAGTATGGTATTGGCTCTTGGTTTGTCATAGATGACTTTTATCAGATTGAGATAAAGACCTATTCCAATTTTATGGAGGTATTTTTTAATAAAAAATGGGTGCTGGACTTTATCAAATGCATGTTCTCTGTCTATTGAGATGATCATGTGATTTTTGTTCTTGGTTCTGTTAATGTGCTGTATTACATTTATTGATCTGCATGCATTGAACCATCCCTGTATCTCTGGGTTGAATCCTAGTTGGTGATGATGTAGAGACTTCTTAATGATTTACTGCATTATGTTAGTATTTTCTTGAGGATTTTTAAAACTATGTTCATTAAGGAGATGGGTCACTATTCTCTCTTTTGATTGGATGCTTCTCTGGTTTTGAATTCAGGGTAATGCTTGCTTCCAGGAATGAGTGTGTGAGTATTGTTTCATTAAAGAGTTTGAGGACTAGTGGCTTTAGATCTTCTCTAAATTTCTTATAGAATTCAGTAGTAAAGCTTTCAGGACATGGGCTTTTCATTGTTGGTAGTTTTAAAATTACTTTTTAAATATCATTGACTGATATTGGTTTATTTAGGATTTTATATTTTGAATTAGTTTTAGTAATTCTTATGTATCACAGAATCGTTCCATTCCTGCATTGCAATCTTACTAGAGTGCAGTTTCTTAATGTAGGTAATGATAATCATCTAGGTTTTACCCTTTTCATTCCTATTTCTGTTGATTTGAATATTTTCTTTCCTTTTCATGAGGTTGGCTAAGGGATTGTCTATTTTATTTAATATTTCAAAGAACCAATTCTTCTATTCATTCACTCTTTGCATTGTTTACTTAGTCTCAATTGCATTAATTTCTGTTTTTATCTTTATAATTTCCTCCCTCATACACACTTTGGGTTTAACATGTTCCTTTTTTTGCTAGATGCTTGCAGCTTTTGTAGGTTCTTGGTCATTGATTTCCCATTTAATTTCTGATAATAAGCATGCAATATTTTCTATTACTCTGTAAGTACTTAAGCATTTTCTATGAGTTAGTATGTTGTGTACTTTGGGGAAAGTCCTATGTGCAGCTGGGGAGAATGTGTATTCTGTTGTTGTGAGGTGGAACACTCTGGAGATATCTGCTTAGTCCATTTGTTCAAATATTTGTTTCTGCTTTGTTATTTCTTTGTTGTTTTTTTGTCTAGTTAATCCATCAATTTGTGACTAATACTAATTGTATTAGTGCTTATTTGATTTTCATGTCTGTTAATATTTGTTTTACATAGTTGGGTGCACTGGTATTTGGTGCATATATATTTATGATTGTTATCTGTTCTTGTGACAGTGAAATATTGAGGTGCCCTATTACAATTGTATTAGTGATTATTTGATTTTGCATGTCCATTAATGTTTGTTTTATATAGTGGGCTATACTGGTATTTAGCCCATACATATTTACATTTTTTTTTTCTTTTTGTTTTCCTCATTGAGTTTATTGGTACATTTTAGGTATACAGTACAGTTACATTCATTATTGGGATCGTGTATCTTTACATGAAAGGTCTTGGTTCACATATTTTCCCCTTGTCCCTGCCCTCCCTTCACCCCCTCTTCCCTTCCCCATTTACAAACACTTTATTTCCATTTTTTCAGTTTCTTATATTTGTTTCCTTTCCCTTATTACTTTTCCCCTACCCTTCCCACTTTCCCTACACCTTTAGCCCTTTATCTTCCTCTTGGATTTTTCCTTTAATAAGTATATAGTGAACTTTGTTTCTTCTAACCAGTTTTGTCTTGAAATCCACTTATGTCTGCAGATAGATCAGTTTCATCTGCTTTTCCCATGTTTCTGTGGCATAGAGTATTATTTTCCATCCTTTGACTTTCAGTGTATAATTTTTATATTTATATGTGTTTCTTGGATATTGTTTCTTGATCCTGTCTGCCAATTGGCTTCATTTGACTGGGGAATTGAGACCACTTACAATGATGGTAATAATTATATGTATTGACTTATCCTTTTCATATTATTTTTCTGTTGTTAGTTTCTTCTCTTTCCCCTCTGTTTAACTTCTTATCCTGACGGTATTTTCATTCTGTTGGGATCCATGTAATTGTCTTTTTCTAGAATATCGTTCAGAACTTTTTGGAGTGCTAATTTGACAGTCATGAATTTTTTCATGTGTTCTTTATCATGGAAGTATCTTATTGCTCCATCAATTTGTAATGATAATTTGCAGGGTACATCAATCTGGGTTGGATTTTGTTTTCTTTATGGCTTTAAATAGTTCTCTTCAAGCTCTCTTTGATGTAAGAGTTTATATTGAAAAGTCTGCTGTGATACATATTTTAAGAATTCCAATGTCAGCCATATATATATATATTTTTTGGTACTTGGGATTGAACTCAGGTCCTGGTGCTTACTAGGCAGGCATCAGAACCTCTGAGCTAAATCCCTGGCCCTCAGTCATATTTTTGATGAAAGATATAATGCAAATTTTAGGATCTATTACTAAATTTATTTTGAAATACTAAGATTTGAGAGAGCATTTTGTAAACATGGTAATAATTTGAAGATATGAAATATTTGTCATGATAGTTTGATGGTTATTTCTATCAGGGGTAGATTGTCAACTTTTCTTAATTCTTTTCTTGGCTGCTTACTTACTCAGCAAATAAATAGGTCAAATAAATATATATGATACATGATATTTCACATCATATTCTAAAATTACAAGCTACATTACACCCATGTACAGCAATTATAGGACATGTACTTTTGTCCTATGCCTATTGAGGCTTGGAATCAGTAGACACTGGCACAGTGGTGGCAATAGTTTTTCACTGATCAGGCAATCCTCCAAGAAGAGATAGAATGCATTTGTAAAATGCTTAGCCAGACTTCCCTGCATGTACATAATATTAAAGGACAATTCTCTATTCAATCCAAAACTCTTTTAGCATCATTGTGTCACTAATACAGCTTAGGAGCCTCAGCTCCATTGCTACTGCTTATTCTTGGGTGCCAATGTTGCAGTGAAAAAAATATAAAGAGCAATAAGTGATAATTATTCATTTTTTCCTACACACAATTGATCAGAAATCACTAAGCACATTTTGAAGGTAAGCTTGTAAGCAAAAACTCTTGCCCTCAGGGCTGACTGTCCCTAAAAGAGAAAAAGAAATAAACAGTGTGTGTGTGTGTGTGTGTGTGTGTGTGTAAACTATAAATCTGTTTTTTAAAGGAAATTGTTGAAATGTAATTGAGAAGTAAGTTCTTAAAAATAAGTAGGAGTTAACCAGGCAAAGAAGGTATGTTGGACGTGGCAGATCAGTGACATTCTCAACAAGCGTTTGTGGTTCTAGTTATCATCAGGCATTATCCATGTGCTAGATTTTTCAGCAACTTCCTAATCTGGAAAGTCCTGTCACCACAGGTCATACCCTTCCCCGGGAAGCCTATATCTAGCGACTGATGAAAAGGAATGGTATAAACACTCGGCAAATCTGGGCCCACTTAGACCACTCTAAACTCTCACTCTAACTCGAAGTTCGCAGTGCACTGGAGTAACGGTGTTATTGATAAGGACCACAGCTGTAGCTCTTCTTCCTTTCACTCTGGCCTCCCCCAGGTATTGATCCCAAAAGCATGGCTTCATAAAAATTCCCTTTTAAACTCAATCTCAAAAATTATTTCTCAGAACTCAACACGTGATTAGGATGAGTTGTACTGGAGGGCCAGGGGTGAAAGAGTATGTATAATTTTCTGTAAGGAAATATAGCTTCTATGATGCTCAGCAGAAAAGCAGAGCATGAACTATTTCACACAGAAGTTATTATGCAAACACGTGTTTACAACAAGGGCTTTCAGCAGTGCAAAAGTCATCATTTTCTTGAAATCATGTGTTGTATAAATAATAAAGATTCCGGTGTGGATTTGCCTTGGAATTCAGTACTTTCCTTGATTTAGGCAGCAAAACTGGAACCAGAGCTGAGTTTACCACTCTAAAAATGATGGTTTATATATAAAAAGAAATAATAAAAAAATCCAGACATTCATTGTCTGCATCACAATTTTGTTCAAAGCCACTTACTACTGAAATACACATTATTTTTCATGCTAACGATATTGTTTGAACTGTAAACTGGAAAAAGAGTGATGGGGAAATAGAGTTGGCATTCTTGAGTTGTCAGAGGTTCAAAGAGTTCTCAACAGAACAATTAATAACATAGCATGGGGTATTGAAAGCAAAGGTTCACATCTTTTTATCTCTTAATACCATTCTTAATCTGATAGATCTGGAAAGTGCATTAAGTTGACTGGAGTGTCCTTTAATCTCTGCTGTATTGAAGGGCCCCTTTGACTATTTAATAGGAAAGCACATTTGTGTTCATGGGAAAAAGTATCTTTTGGGATTCAAAGAGGTATGATAAGGAGCATTGAGCAAACTTTTTAAAACCTGAGCAGAGTATTTAGTGGTTTGAGAGAATGGTGCATTATGTTAGATGAGTGAGGTAAGTAGGCAGAAGCTGGGAAGAGTCTACTTGAAATTGCAAGATTTGGAATTTAATGGACCCAGGTAGTAAAGAGAAGAATGTAAGAGAGATCTCAGACAAGGAAAGACTATGAAAACATAAAGATCAAAATGTATAACAGATAATGAAATAGGAAGATAAGGTCCAAAGGGGAAGGAGGAAGAGTGGAGTAGGGGAAGGGAAGTAAATATGAGAAAAGGAAAAAATGGAAACAAAGCTCTTGTAAATAGGGAGGTATGGAGGGGTTGAAGGGAGAGTAGGGGTATGGGGAAAAATAAGAACCAAGATATATCATGTAAAGGTACAAATTCCCAATCATGAATGTCATCATATTATATACCTAAAATGTACCAATACACTCATGAATTTTGAAAAAGAAATATTTCTGGGTAAAAGCACTTCTTCCACATGCTAAAAGTGTCCCCCAAATTAAAAAAAAATCACATGACAGTCTTGCAGCTCAGATGGAGTTGGAAAAAGTTTTGAAGAGATAAGGAAGGACAAAATCAGGGGAGTTAATCTCAATGATAAGCACTGTGGAAAGAATTTTTTGAAGCTCTGGGCCTACCTAAGATCTCCTTGCTTTGTCACGGCTAGTGTTTTGGATACTCTGTGTGGTCCGCAAACTATATTTTTCCGAGAATGAATTTATTGCTATGATATAAGATATACAAATATCGTGGAAGGTGTGTGGGAAACTTCTGTAGCAATTTCCCCAAGTACTACTTACATTGGTAGCATTTAATAGTTAAAAAAGAAGCTTGGTCTTGTGTGTACACACAAGGGGGTGTGTGTCTGTGTTTTGGAATGTTTCATTTTTATTATATTTTTCACAAAATGGATTAGAGGAAAACTGTCTCTTCTTCAGTATATTTAAAGAAATACTGAGCAGTGGAAAGAAATTAATTTCATGGGAGATGGCATGTTTGACCTTTCTGGTTTTGGAAAATTCTGGAAATTAGCCTTCTTGGGCTCATGAAAGACTCTCATGAGCTATTCTGTGCAATTATCAGTTATGGCCTCCTCCCCACTCCTCTTCCTCCTCCTCCATTCTCCTCTGCCTCACTCTTCACCTCACTTCCACTTTGTCTGTATTGTTATAAAATGCAGTTGCGCTTGTTCAGAGGAGTGCTTGGAATAAGAATATATGGAAGCCAATTGGGAGATCAGCATGGCTGCTGACTCGA
This sequence comes from Fukomys damarensis, assembly GCF_012274545.1. Classification (NCBI taxonomy): domain Eukaryota; kingdom Metazoa; phylum Chordata; class Mammalia; order Rodentia; family Bathyergidae; genus Fukomys; species Fukomys damarensis. Next base: position 28,370,265 of record NW_022900951.1, read on the forward strand.
ATAGGTGCACCTGTGGCCTACATTATATTTCATGCGAACCAAGACCAATGTAAAATGTGAGATAAATATCAACTGTACTAAATGAAATAGCGGGAACTGCTACAAAAGGAGGAGATGGTGAACATCATGCTCAATGAAATAAGCTAGATGGAAACTATTCATTGATATGAAATGTCCAAAAGGGCAAATACACAGGTAAATTAATGATTGTCTGGAGCTGGAGTAGGGATGAAGAAAGTCTTTCAATGCGTAAAGAAAATTCTTTGCAGGGTGGTAGAAAAAGTGCTAAAATTAAATTGATGTGATGGTTGTACACCTCTATAAATAACCTAACGATTTTGCTTGATTAGGCAAAATAACTATTCTTTCCTTAAAATACTTTGAGAAGCTGAGCAACAGATTGAAACCAGATTGGTACATACTCTGGCTTTTACACTTGAGACAGCTAAATTTTAGTTAGAAATATTATATATCAGTAGATCTGTTTTCTAAAAATGTAATCCTTATTTAAAAAAAGGAATACATATGTTAAGTAGGCTTTGAAATCTTAAAATATGAATAAAAATGTAATAATGCCTATGATTGTATCAGTTAAAAGGGATGTATTGTAAGGAGTACTTTACATATATTTTCTCATTTAACCCTGATTTTATATATATAATTTTAAGACATGGCATTATATCTAGTACCACTAAGATGGTAAGTGAGGGATATTGAATTTAATCTCATGTTGTTCTGATTAAAAAGTGTATAAAGTATATACTATTCATTTAACCTTGTTTTATTTTACAGATGTCAGATAAATATAGACATTCAAAAGGCCCTATGTTCTAGTGATAGAGAAAAATCTAATTGTTGAATTGGATTTTAAAGTGAATTTGTGTATACAAATATAATCATAACAATACATCCCACTAATTTGTCATTGTTATTAGTTTACATCTTTTCACTTATAGGTAAGTTATAAACATATATATTTGTGAAAAATATTTTTATCGACCTGTGTTTCATATTACCCTTACTCGTTGAAATAATAGGAAAATATTGCTGCAAATATGCCAGAACCTATTTTATAATCTCCTGATTTTCATTATCTCAGTTGACATGAGTTGTGCCAAAGAGTTTGAAAGGCAACACTATAATTATGGCTTGATATTTTTAGAGATACATATATATGTTTATCTTTCAGGTCAAGAATCAGAATGAAAACAACAAAAAAAAAGATTAAGAAACATTCATCAGAATTTTTACCTGCCAATGGAGGATTATATTCCAAATCAAACCAAGGGTCAGTTTATGATTTCCATCAACGATGTCAGTGCTTCCAATATTCACTAAATCAACCTGTTAGAGAGAAGGGTAAATATTTGAAGAAAGAAGACCACATTTATAATTGTAAAGAAAGCAAATATGAACATAAATGTATTTAGCTAAAAGAGTATAAGTGGCATTATAGCTTTTTAAATGCAAATGCATTTATTAATTTACTTTTCTTAACAAACCATCTCCAGTACATTTACAGCAATATAAAATGAAAACATGCTTAGCATATAAATAGATCGGTGCATATTAAATAGGGCAATTAGTAGCACCAAATCAAGTATACAACAGTCATTAATCATATAAAATTACGACATGCTTCCTTACTACAAAATCGCAACTAAAAAGAGGAAAAAAGGGAAGAAAAGAAAAAAGAGGAAATTACTTCTTCTAACTCAAAGAGTGCTCTTAGCATTAAGAGTGACTACATTTGATTAAAATACCCTTCCTTTGGAAGAAATAATAGAACATTAGACAACAACAGAGACAGTCAATATTTGTCTTTTTCCTAACCAAACCTAGGTTTGGGAATCAAAATCTCACAGGCTGTCATTTTGAAGGAAAATTTCCATACTATGGTTTGACGTGCTCCAAGCTTGGTCCACAACATAAGAGTGTTGAAAGAGGTGGTAGAAACTACAAGAGGCGGAGAAGTACTGGGAGAAGATTAGACCAGTGGTGGTATTACCTTCAAAGAGGATTAACGTCTACTTCTAGGAGGAAGGTTAGTTCTCAGCTTAAAACCAGAGAGGGTTGGTATAAAGCATTTTTGGCTTTCTCAGCTTGCTCTTTTGCTTCCTTTCTTACATGTGATCATGTTCTCTTGCATATATTCCCATCACGTGATATCATCTTCTATGAGGCCTTCCCTCACTAAAGGCAGATACCGACACCACACTCCTGGAATCCCCGAACTGTGAGATAAATAAACTTATTTTTTAAAAAATAACGAGTCTCAGGTATCTTGCTATAGAAAGAATAGATTAAGACATTTCATGTCTCCTGTTCTTCATGCTCCTGATATTTGTAGCTGGAGTTTAGTTAAAAATAAAACAATCCCATGAAAAATATATTTACCACTATTAGGCATTTGGGAAGTATAATTTATAACTGCAATGAACTATTTGCTACACAATCATAATGGCTCAAATGAAAAGGAGTAGTGACATCAAATACTAGTGAGGATGTAGGAAAACTGGGTCACTCAGACTTTGCTGGTAAAAATTTAAGTGGTACAACTGCCCTGGAAAACTATTTGGCAGTTTTCTACAAAAATAAACATAGATGTATCCTACAACTCATGAATTGTGTTCAACTTTTATTTGAAAAAAAATAAAATTCATGATTATAGGAAAAAACATAGAACTCTAGCTCTATTTTTATTGGCCAAAAGCCTAGAACAACTCACACGCCCTTCAGAGGTGAAGAACTAAAGAAACTGAGGTAGAGCAGCACTATGAAAAAATATGAAGCAATAAAAATAACAAGCAAACACACAAAGTAACAAACTATTGGTACATGCAGTAACTTGGGTAAATTTTATGGAAATTAAGTGTTTAAAAAGTTAATCTTCAATGTGTTGCACACTGTATGATTCTATTTATATAACACCCCTGGGAAGAAAATTTATATAAATAAAGAAGAGAGTATCAATTGCAAGACGTTAGGTATGAGGATAAGATATACGGTATGGGTAGAAGTAATTATACAAGGGCAATACAAGGCAGCTGTAAAATGATGTAACTGTCCTGAAGTTTGACTCTGATCGCGCATACACAAACCTACACATATAATACTGCATCAAACTAAACACATGCATGGACACAAAATTATAAATAAAACTGGAAATGTCTGAATAATATTGGTAGGTTGAATTACTGTTGACATCCCGGTCACGATATCATTCTTCAGCTTTGCAAGCTCCCAGATTATGTTCATGACTCACAATGAAGAAAGCACGATTATGTACTTTTCCTCTGGAGATTCCTCATATAACAGCAGAGGAGAGGATTTCCTCCATATGGAAAAGCCATTATAAGTTTAACAAATGATTCATTGATTCACAAATATATTTTGGCTTTATTCACCCACACTGTTGTACTCAGAACACAAAAAGAACAAACATTCCTGAATTTATAGTATTTAATTCTAGTGAAAGTGATAACTAGATCATACAGTGTTGATAACTTTATTATTTAACACAGAATATGTGTTTCAGGGGAAAAACTCATATTCAGGGAATTAGTGCTGATAGTTACAGTTTGATTTGTCATGCAGATAATCCTCGGAAGACAGAGAAAGCAGTAGACAAGTCCTATTCACTATTTTAAGATTTCTTACTGAGGAAGTAGGGAGATGCTTTTTCCATTTTCCTATCTTGAAAAATTCCTTTAAGGTCCAATTTATATTATATTCAAGTACTGTGCTCAGCCCTGCTAAAGAAAATTAATACAGTACCCCAAATAACAAGGGATTCACTAGTTAAGCCGGGCGTGGTGGCGCACACCTGTAATCCCAGCACTCCAGGCTGAGGCAGGAGGATCGCTGTGAGTTCGAGACCAGCCTGGGCTACACAATGAGTTCAAAGCCAGCCTAAATTATATAGTGAGACCCTGTCTCAAGAAAACAAAAAGAAAAACAAAAGAAAGAAATTCACAAGTTAATAGGCGACCACATAATAAAAGTAATTATATAGGCTCCAGCACTTCTACTTCTAGGTATATACAGTATCAGTAATTAGGGCCAGGGATTTAGCTCAGTGGCAGCGTGCCTTCCTCAAGAAATAAAAATAAACATTGGAAGCAGATATTTGAACGTACATGTATACATCAGTGATCACAGCAGTATGATTTACAGCAGCCAAATATGGAAAGTACCCAAATGGCCACTGAGAGATGAATGTTTGTACAAAATGCAGTGTAAGTGTGTGTGTGTGTGTGTGTGTGTGTGTGTGTGTGAGTACTAGTAGCAGTAATAGTAGTAGTGGTAGTAGCAGTACAATAATATTTAGCCTTAAAAAGAAATGAAATTCTGGTACTAGCCATATCATTGAACTTTGGGAATATGGTAAGTTAAACAAGCAAGACACAATGCAGCAAAAATTTTTGTTTCCACACATATGAGAAATCTAGAGTCATCAAATGTATAAAGATTGAAAGATTGAAAGTTATCAGGGTTTGGGGGAGAAAGAAACTTTGGGGACTTTTGTTTAGTGCGTGTGAACTCAGGTTTGCATAATAAAAAGATCTTGAGATACATAGTGGTGATGGTGTCCAACAATGGGAATATAATTAAAGCCAGTAAACTCCCAAATGGTTCAAATGATATCCCAGCACAACAAAGACCACAGCTATGCAAATTTAAACGGTAAAAGTTTAAAAGCATTTCCTCTAAATTTAGGAGCAAAACGGTATGTCTACCCTTGTCATTGCTATTACACAGAGTACTAGCAGTCTCAGCCAGAGAAATTAAACTCTAGAAAGAAATAAAAGACACCCAATTTAACAGGAATAAATATAATTATTTCTTTTTCAAACGACATGTTCTTAAACAGAAAAATCTCTGAGTACTTCAACACAACCCTGTAGAGCTAAAAATGAATTCAGTAAATTTGTAGGACACAAATCGAATATACAAAAACAAATAGCATGTCTATATGCCAACAATGAATCTATTTTAAAAAAGACATCTGGGAAACAACTCTATTCACAAATAGCTGTCTCAAACAACTTCCCTAGGAACAAATATAATCAAAGAGGTGGAAGATATGAAAAGCGAAAACTAAAAAAATCTAATGAAAGAAATTTAAAAAGGCATGAGTAAAGGGAACAATAGTCTATGTTCATTGATTGGGAGAATTAAGCTTGCTATAATACCAATATTGCTCAAAGCAATCTGCGGATTTAATGCAATACCAGTCAAAATTCTGATAACATTTTTTATAGAAGTAGGAAAAGCACTTCTAGAATTTACATGTCACCACAAAAATACACAATAACCACATAGATCTTGAGAAAACTTAACAAAAGAGGATACACTATTGTACCCAATTTCCAAAGATATAAGAAAGCTACAATTATAAAAAACTGTACGATATTGGCATTAAAAAAAAGATGCCTAGATTAATGGAGCAAAATCCAAAGCCCAGAAACCCACATATGTATAGTCAATTGATTTTAGGCCAAAGTACCAAGAACACCAAATGTGGAAAGGACAGACTCTTCAATAAATGATGCTGGGAAATCTAAATACTGTATCTACATGGAGAAGAGTAAAATCATATCCTCTTCGCTCAAGTGATATGCAGAAATCAACTAAGATTGATAAAAACTTAAACATATTAACTGATCCTTCAAAATTACTAGAAGAAAACTGGGGGAAACTCCATGATATTGATCTGGAGAATTATTTTCTGGATATGATCCCCAAAGTAGAGGCAACAAAAGCAAAAATAGACAAATTGGATCATGTAATACTAGAAAGTCTCTGCATAGCCAAGGAAATAATCTATGGATGAACAGATAATGTACAGTGGGAGAAAATATTTGCACACCGTATTTCTGATAGTTAATATCTAATACATATAAGGAATGTGACTCACAAGCAGGAATAAAAATAACCTGATTTTAAATATGGGCAATAGATCTGTTAGGTGTTTTGCAAAAGAAGATAAATAGCCAAGAGGTAGAGGACCAAATTCCCAATTTTTCTAAACACGAGGGTAATGCAAATAAAAACCATAGTGATGTGTCATCACTTCAGCCTAGGAAGAATATCTACTATAAAAATAATGAAAACATCGGACCTGGTGAGGATGTGGAGAAAAAGGAACACTGGCATATTGTTTCCGACTATGTAAATCTGCATATCCATTATGGAAATAGCATGGAGACTCCGCCAAAACTTGAAATGGAACCATATGATCTAGAAACCCTAATAATGGGTGTAAAGCCAAAGGACATGAAATCGGTATGTATAAGGGACTCTTACACTCCCGTGTTCATTGTAGTGCTGTTCATCATAGCCAAGACATGGAATCACTAGGTAACCATCAACTAATAAACAAATAAGAACATGTCGAATGTAAACAAAAATGAACACTACTCAGTTATAAAAAAGAATGAAATCTTGTCATTTGCAACATGAATAGAACTGAAGATCATTATGTTAAAATAAGCTCTGCATGGAGCAACTACTATATGATATCCCTCATTCATAAAATTTAAAAGTTTGATCTCATAGAAGTTTTGAATAGAACAGTGGTTATTAGAGACTGAGAGGGTTCATTGGTGCAGATGGAAGAAGAAAAGTTGACCAATGAGAATTAAAAGTTAGATCTATTCAAGATGTTATGATGAGCTATTGAACAATAGGGTGACTCTAGATAATAATGTAGTATACATTTCAGAAAGCTAGAAGAAAGGATTTTGAAAGTTTTCACCTGTTACATGCATACAATTTTTACAGCGGCGCAATTCATCATAGCTACACCCTGAAAGCAGCCTGTATACCCATAACAGACAAAGGGATTAAGAAAACGTGCTATGTGTATATATAAAGCAATACTACTCGTCTATAAAGAATGATAAATTTAAGACATCTGTGGTAAAATAAATCCCCCTGGAAAAATATGTTGAGTGGAACAAATCAGTCACAGGAGCTTAAATATTGTATCGTGCCTCTCATTTGAATGAGGCAAAATACAAACAAATAAAATGAAAAAGGACAGACAGAAAGGGACAAAGGGATGGATCTCTTGTAATAGGGAAGTGCTTCGAGGGAATGAGGAGGAGGGAAAGGGAAATAAGTAGAATGAAGATATGTCATGCACAGAAACGTTGATACCATGAATTAATGTAACCATTATATGTCATCACATGAGCCATGATTAATAATATCAGCAAGAATGAAAATGGGATAGGGGAATTGGAGGAGGTGGGAGGGAGGGAGAGGGAAGAGGAAGAGGATTATAAAAAGAAACAAGTTGAATTATGTACATATAACCACTCCCCAAGATAAATGTAAACTGCATGTACTGCAAACATGTACTGATAAAATAAAAAAGTTCACGATAAAAAATGAAATTTTTTGCCATGAAGAGATGATACTTGAAGAGCTGGATATGTTAATTTTTATTTATACATTATGAAATATATGTATTCATGTAAATATTACACAGTATTCCATTAACATATATCATTTTTACATTTTAAATAACTGCTCACAATAAGTATAAAAAATAAAAATGTTTAATTTTTATATGATCACACAAACATTTTATTTCACACAAATGCCTGAGTGAATTCATATATATTTTTTTATTTTCTTTGAGAAATTTTTTTATTTTCCACTTAGTTTGTTCCTTTCTTCCTTTGATTTTTCCCATAATGTGATCCAAAAAACCCTTTCTATTATATTTTCTCCCTATTTATATGATCATTTAAAATATAAACATGCATATATGATTTGATATAGAAAAAAGTCAGCTAAGTATGGTGGTACATGACTGTATTCCAAGCAGTCTGGGAGGGTGAGGCCAGAAGTTCGAGGCCCGCCTAGGCAACTTAGTGACTTAGGGAGACCTAGTCTCAAAACAAAAATAGGAAAAAGGGCTTAGGTTGTAGTTCAAGAAGGCTCTGTGTTAACTTCTCAGTATACTAAAAGCAATAACAATAATAAGAAAGTCAGAATATGTAGATCATGTTGAATTTTGTTTTTGCTGAACAACAATCCCCATTTGTTAGTTCATTTTAATGACATCGTAGTTCATAGTTTGGATGTACCATAGTTATCCAGTCCTATTGGTAGACATTCACTTTGCTTCCAGTGCTTTGATATATTTTGTTTTGTCCTGTCGTATTACTTTATACAGTACACTGAAACATATCTTGAATTTACATCCTTAGACACTGATGCTTCCATTGTTTATTAGTAATCATTAGGAAGATATCTACTAGATCAAAGGATGTGTGTATATAAATTTTAGTAGGTATTTCCACATACTTTTTTGGAAAACATTTAGCATTTAAACCAGTAATGTTTAAGACTATGCTCTTCCCTCACAAACAATAGGTGTTTTCTGCCTTTGAGATTTGCTTGCTTGATGAATAAAAATATATCAATTTGTAAATTTTTTATTTCCATGATTTCTAGTACAATGGGAATATATTTTGTAAATTAGACTATTACAATTCAATCTGTGACTTTTCTGTTAATATGCTTTGCTCGTTTTTCTATAGGGGAGTTTTCTGTTTTTCTTAAATTTAAAAGCTCTTTTAACTAGAAGCTAACATTACTGGATGCTTACCATTTCTTAGATGTGATTACAAGCAATTTCATATCATTCTGCATAATAGAAGTTTTGAGTTTTATTCAGACTGTCACAGTTATGATTTAATTTTATGTTTTCTGACTGTTACCAGCATTATTGTGACTTCGTGAAAGGAATTGTGGAGTTTTATCTTTTTAGATAGTCTAAGATAGCTGGAAATACAGGAATCACTTAAACTCATTTGAAGAATCTCAGTACCTTTTTCAATGGTAGATTTTCTGATAACCTACCAAATGCTTTCTGAAGTAATTAATCTAGCTTCATTTTCCACTTAGTCTGTTTTCAGTTTTAGTAATTTCCATTTTACTAGGAAATACCGATTTCCTAGAATTAAAAAAAGTTATAGAATTATTGTAGTATCTTAATTTCTTGTAAAAATGCTATGCATCCTTTCTCATTACTAATCTTGTCTATTTTTATTCTTATTTTTGCCAAATTATGCTTATTTTGCTGCTCTTTTCAAAGAGCCTACTTTCCTAGATTCATTCTTTATTATATATTTTCATCTTGCATTTTTATGATTTTCACTTTTATAGTTTTGAAAGATACATTTTTTAATGGGGAAAGGATTTGTTTGTTTGCTTATTTGTTTTGCGGTATCAGGGATTGAACTCAGGACCTCAGGACCTTGCACTTGCAAAGGACGTGCAGGGCTACTGAGCTAAATCCCTGGTACAGCAAAGAGTTTATTTAGCTCACAGTTTGTAGAGGTTTTAGTTCATAATTGGCAGGCACCAAGGCAGAGTAAATGGCAAGCAGATATTGCAGAGGAGGAACAACATGGCATGCACAAGGTAGCAAAAGCAACAAGGGAAAGAGTTCATGGCTGTAGAAGGCAGCAAAAAGCAGCAAGGGAGTTTAATTCTTAACTCTTTATTTATGTCTTGAAAAAACCCTTTGAGTTGGGCATGATGGCACACGCCTGTAAATCCAGCACTAGGAGGCTGAGGCAGGAGGATCACTGTGAGTTTGAGACCAGCCTGAGCTACATAGTGAGTTCCAGGTCAGTCTCAACTACATTGTGAGATGCTGTCTCAAAAAAACCAAACCAAACAAATAAACAAAAAACCTTTGAACCTTTACAGTTCTCTATGCACACAGCTTTCACCATGGTACCATCAGTTATGTAAATTTTACAGAGTTCTCATACCTTTCACGAGTATGTTAATTTTACCAAGAGAGAAACAGAACATAAAAGATGAACCAAGATTCCACAATATTAGAGTTAAGAATTGGGTCAGAAAATGAGAGTTAATTCATTAATTACACCTGCAGAATTTTTCACAAAGTACATTAATAGTGTTTCTTCATGTTAATAAATATTACACAACATCATGTAGACAAGGAATATTATTTATTTTTGCTATGCTTTGACTGTTGCTGTACATGTCTTATTCAAATTACCAAAGACTGTACTTTCTTTGGCAGCACATATACAAATTACCAAGGAATGTAAGGAATAAGAATACCTAATAATCATAATATAGAATATTTTGTCACACCTGAAGGGTATTTCTTGTTGATGCACTTTATGTTTGTATGCCACGTATGAATAGTTTGTCTCATTTAGATCCCAAAATCTCATAAACTGTTTGTTGCTATAATTATATATTTCTTACCATATGGCTGTAAGAGGTATTGTCTTTATAAGAAAAATCACTACTAGTTTCACTTATACAATAATTACGATACTGTAAAATGGTTTCCTTTTTATGTTTCTTTTTCTAATGCACGTTCTATAATTTTACCTTTCAGGATTCTCAACAATACAACAGTGAAATATGTGTGCTGAAATCTATGTGTCTGTCTAGTGAGCAAAGATTTAAAAAACACTGATAAAACATTTGCATTGATATATGGATCTACTGTTGTGTGTTTGCATCAGTATTTTGATAATTATTAGATTTCAAGAAATTAAATATTGGGGTCATTAAGGATACTCAAAATTCTGGTTTCCTGTTTTACCAAATGTACTTACTTTGCTCATATCAAAACAATAATTATGAAGATTGATATTTTGTGTGAAAATTTAAGAGAATGCATTGAAATTTTGCAGAAATAAGTTCTCCTATGTATAACAGTTGGCTCTTGGAGTCTCTGCTATCAGAAAAAAATGACATAATTATAACTTCCGTAATTGCGTCAAATAATAAAATGAAACAGATATTCCCATGGGAGGGCATAAGTTAAAATAGAAGAAAATAAAATGAACATGAGTTCTACATTTGTGATAAATACGTGTGATGTATATGCATATATTTTTGCTTGTACTTATGTGATATGTGACAAACTTCTGTGAAAGCTCTAATAAATTTCAGCATGATTTTTACTTTTCGGCAAGAGCTGAAAAATGGATAAAGTCTTCCATATATACATTCATGAGCGATTTGAGTACATATAGTTTTAAATGGGAAGTTGCAGAAATTTCAATACAGGAGCTGGGAGCTATTATCTTTACAATACACGGTATCTGCCTTTTCTTGTCCTTTTAGACAGACTCTGACAAGGACATTTCACAGCTACAGGCACTAATGACAAAATGTCCTATATCATTCAGCCAAGTGAAATTAGGTGAAAGCTAAAAGGTTTTTCAAATTTGTTCCAAAGTACATAGTTCTCCCACATCATTTAAGAGTTTGAGACTCATCTCAAGGAAGAGTCATTTTTGTTTTTTAATATGCATAAATCTGATCATGTTTTGAATTAAATATGGGAAGGACGAAGCATAAAGCATCTTTTCATTCAGCAGTCTTGGTATATAAATTTAAGTCATCAAACATGTTACAAGTTCATTAATGAGAAGTTTTGATAAAGAATTAAAATATTATGAAAGAGACAACAAAATAGTATTTTTTAAATTTTGAGTTAATTTTCTTAACCAAACATTGAAATAACTAATGGTTAGGAAAGTAGCATGTATTGGAAGTTATAAATATCCATCCTGATACCTATTCTTTCTGCACATACTTCCATCATCTATTTTGGGGGGACTTTCATATCTATAAATTTCTTTCTTATAAGTTGTGTATAGCTTGGGGTGTTCCTTCCCTCATTGTAGAAGAACATAATTCACTTTCTAAATGTGTTAATTGCCTTTTACAAAAGTACTGCCATCATGTAGTTAAGCTAAAACATATCCAAATTCAAGAGCCACTGAAGAATTTATACAATCCTTCTAAATATAATGTATTTGAAAGAACAAAAATCAAGGAAAGGCACAGTGGTTTCACTGCCTTGCACTGTGTACATTTTTAAAATCACATTACACTATTTAAAATTTTAAGACATTGGCATAAATCGTACCTACTTTCTTTTATTGAGACATGCACATTAAATGATGAATGGTTCAATATTTATAACATAAAGGGTGCCCTGTAATGCCATTGTGGAACTGGATCTCCAGTGATAGTTTCTCTTTATTCCCTGCCATATCTTTTATATCAAAGATTAGTTTTTTGGTTGATCCAAATGTACACGAGAGAATCCTTTTTAAAAGTGTGTTTTGAGCCAGAGCACCTCCTAAGACTTAATAACATAGGTTTTTGGTATATACTCTTCCTGCCTTCAATTACTGAGTTTTACATATTTAGCAATTCATTAAATCTTTTTCAATATTTGCCACATACACAAGGTTGAGAAATAGATTTAAAAATATATTGTTTCAGGGTGAAGGGAGGGCAGGGACAAGGGGAAAAATGAGAACCAAGACTTGTCATGTAAAAGTACAAGATCCCAATAATGAATGTAACTTTACTGTATACCTAGAATGTACCAATAAACTCAATAAAAAAGAAAAAAATGTATTGTTTCATTAAGTGACTTATGAACTAGTGAAATAAATTTATCTGTATTTCAGATGTGTTTATGATCACAATAACACATCAGAAGGGAATACTTTTGAACTGAGCAGTATTTTCACTTATCTTCCTGCTGACTTTGACAATACATTTTGAGTCAGTAATTTTTTTAAATATCATAATATTATGATAATACAAAATTCTAAAGAGGTAAAAAATAATGAGAGAAAATATATCAAAATAGAATTTGCAACACAGGGAGACTGTCTAAACTTAAAATGCAATCAAACATTTTGGGAAATTAGCTATTATAATTAAAATAAGAGTCATCTCTTCTATGGAATATTATATACCAAAGGGCATTGCTTATAAAAATGGGGACTAACCTCAATAACAATTTCACACTACAAAATACAATAAAATACATAAATTTTCCATATATCATTCAACTTAAATTGTATAAATAGTATAAACCATATATACCTGGGAGGACAGAATGCCATTTTAACAGCAATCTTGTATATTTACCACTTTCTAAGCTTGAGCCATTTGTACTTTTTTTAAAAAATGGGTGATAGTGATAAAAATTAATACATGTGCCTGATACTCATCACAGTAAAAAGAGCTAAAAATGATAACTTACACTTATACAATTATTTTCCCAATAGAATGCCATATGTATATGTGATAGGTAAATCATGACCCCAATTTATATGCAAGACAAAATACTATTTTTCATTAATGCAACAGATATATGTTAATGAGGGAAGGAGGGTTAAAAAGGTCACCTTATCAGATTATTTTAAATGTCATCATGCTCAGTTTAAGAGTAACAATATTCCCTTAGATCTGAGGAAGAGTTTAAATATTTAATTTATGTTTTTGTATAGTTCTATATTCTGCATATTACGAGGAAATAAGCCCAAATACATGAAATCATTTGGCAAAGAACCTATAGTTGCTGATTTAGAGTTAACAGGAGCTACTTCGTGTCAATCTTTGGTGATGAAGGCTTATAAGGTGCAGATATTTTAGAGGCGTATTGTGGCTACTGAAACTTAAGTAAAAGAAATGCTTGTCTAGCGAAAATTAATCTTAAACTTTGGAATTTATAGGTGAATACTGGATTTCATGAATGATAAATGGAAGCAGTTTATATTCTGTAAAAACGACCATATTACGTTCTGACATGCTCCAATATATATATATATTACATGCCTATTTAACCTTCTGAATATTTAGGGGAGTCATAAAATAATAGTTTTAAAGAACAGTTTAGAATTCTCTTAAGATCAGATGCATACAAGAGTGAACACTTCCATTTTTCAGATCAGTGACATTTGACAACCATTCCATGTAGTTCAGTGACAATTTTTAATAAGATGATTAAGTAAAGATTTGAACTAGCTGACATCTGAATTCTTACCCTAGGCTTTTTACATAGTCACTTTAGATTTATGGCTTAATAATGCACAGTGATGATCATATTTGTATATCTGAAGTTATTTAATAAAAAAAATCGTCACCCTGAAACAGACAATTGATGAGAGTGGCATACTAAATATACTTTTGAGATCTATAACTATGTCAGCTAATACTAAATCAGCAAAGTCGTCGTTAAATTAGGGTGTATTCTGATGACATACTGTTGAAAATCTTTAAAAGGCATCGGGATTCATAAAAATACAAGCTTGGAAATCTTGAGAGGAAGAAGAGAACTCAAAGTGAGAAACATTCCTTGTGAAAAGGAAGACAGGATTGTACAGCATCAAGACAGCAATCGCAAAGGCCCACAAACACTTAAATCTCGGTATCAGATTTTTAATTGCCAAATTACTTTAGCAGTGAAAAATTATTTCTTGAACTTGACATAAAATGATTAGAAATGCAAATATTCAGTAAAGAAAACTCATTGAAAAGTACTTACATCTAAGGAAAATATATTAATAAATACATTTTAATTACCTATTAAATATCACTTTTTATTTCAGAAAACAGGAGTTGAAAGAACTAGTAAAATAAATGAGTCACACAAGCTGAAATCTCGCATGGTTTCTCTTATATGAGAAACTCTAAATATAAAGAAAGAGCAACATAAAAAAAGATAATAGGAAATAGATCTGGCGTGCTGCGGTGAGTGGTTAATTATTATTGAAAGCTCTGAAAGTTTCACCATCACTAGTAGAGTTACTCAATGGCCGAGAAACAGGTTAAAGAGAAAGACGTTTTAGGAAGGAAGGAGGAGATAACAAACTCTGCAAAAGGAAAAAGAGCTCAAAACTACCAGGAAGTATCTTTTTGAAAGGAAGATTTTTTTTTTATTCCTAAGAAAACTGTGCTCATATTTTATGAATTCCAAAGCCATCTAAAAATTCTGACAGAAAAGGTAGGTATATAACCTGAATTTTACTGATTTACTATTAGCTGACAGAAGTGAAGAGCTCATAACTATGTTCAGTACGTCATTCACGAATTGCCTGCACGAGTTGGCAGCTTTGTTGTTGTTGTTTTACCAATATTTACCCCTTTAAGAGGAAAATGCTAATCTTATTTTTTTTTTTTTGGTGTGGGGTCGGGGCGTGGGGAGCTTGCCCTTGCAAGGGTGCTGGGGATGGAATCTAGAACCTTGTTCATACTAAGCACTACCTCTAGCACTGAGCTATACTACCAATCCCCATGGGATTTTAAACACTAGTTTATATATAAGCTTATAGAATTGGGTGTATTATACAATTTTCTATTAGCAATTATAACTTTCTTAAAAGTATGGATGAGTTTACTGCTGGTAACGAATTTCACTGATTTTTAAAAAAATGATCAAGTCGTACAGTTCTAGGTAGAGTCCATTTTTGGTTTCTTTATCTCTTGTACTGATATTTAATATTTTTAATTTTACAATTGCATATATCTGTTGTTTCCTATTTTCCTGATCACACTTATAAGATATGAGTGTATTTTATTTTATCGCAAAATAACTAATTTCTAAATTTATCTATTTCTTCTAATTTCCTCATTTATTTATACATTCTACTTTCCTTCAAGCAATTTTTCCTTTGTGTAATATTTTTATTTGAAAGCTTTATTTAATCTATTTTATCTCTTTTATTAAAATAAAGATAAAAACAAAAGTAAAAACTAAACAATGGGCAGAATGCCAACTATTTCACTCATTTTTTATGGAATACTTTTTGCTACATAAATGTGTTTTTGTGCTCTTGATTTGTTCTTTACCATATTTAAAATTAATTGAATTGAGTTATAAATATATTATTGATTTGCATCATAGTATCAAATAATATGAACTTTAAAAGTTTTTTGTGTGCATTTAATGCCATTTGAATTTCCTTCTTATATATTATCCATTTTTAATGAGTGCACGTGGTAGGAACTTATAAAACTATATTAATATTTTCCTATGCCTTTAGTAAGTTTGTATAGAAGAGGAGAAATCAGAAATGACCCTCAACCTGTTTTCGTTTCTGACTTTGATTTACTTCCAGAAGTATGGGAAGGAGTATGATGTCATCTTCTCCCCAAAGTGGAAACAAACTACCTTTCCTCCCTGTCAGCACATAGAGGATGTAGTATTCCCTCAGAAGTAAATGGCTTTCTCCTTGTTCCGAGATAACAGTATTCTCAGTAAATAGATTCTGAAGTTCACATTTGACTTAGAAAAAAAAAATAGGGGATATTCCTGGAATGTTGATTATACTGTGAGGTGCCCTACTCATAGTTTTATTGGTCCTTCTGTGTATGCAAGGCCTCCAACACCTGGGAAATCTTTCCCTAGTAGCCTTTGGATGGGTCCAAACAATGAGTAGCATTGGAAGGCTATAGTGTGGATGTATAAAGAAGTCAAGGTATTACTCTTCTCCTTCCCAAGGTATTACTCTACTCCCCCAACAAGTTGGCTTTGAGAATAACTTTATATTTATGGTCTCAGTTGCTGCCCAATGAGCTTCTCTCAAAACTAGGGCTTTTATCAGTTTAACTTAATATTTTTCTCCTCAGATCTGTTTTGCTACAGAGGTAGTAAGAGCTATTAACTACTACTTATTTCTGAGTGCTTCATTATTCATTGTTAGTTCTTCTTCTGTTTAGTATTCTGCTCACACATATGTAAATATCCTCCCTCGTTATACTCTCTTCAACTTTATTTTTATAGATGTCATCTGTTTCATACTAGTACAGTTAATGATACATTTAACTTCACAAGATGACTTGAAATTATATGGTGACTGTATCAGTGGATAGCACAATTGACTAAAGATGAAAAGTTTTTTTTCGGCCTATGGGCATTAGATAGATCTATTGAGCTATGACCATTACTCAGGGATAGGGGAGGGCATTCCTAAAAATGATGGAAGTAGTATATTTTTTCCTCATTGAGTTTAGTGGTACATTTTAGGTATACAGTACAATTAAATTCATTTTTGGGATCTTCTACATTTACATGACAGGTCTTAGTTCTCATTTTTTTCCCCTTGTCCCTGCCCTCCTTTCACCCCTTCTCCCTCCCCCTTTACAAACACTTCATTTCCAATTTTTCATTTTCTCATATTTTTTTCTTTTCCCATATTAGCTTTCCCCTACCCTTCCCACTTTCCCTACACCTTTAGCCCCTTCCTTCCTATTTCACATTGTCCATTTTATCATTAGGATCTTATGCACTATTATAGTTTATTCACACCAGATAAACTATTGAGTATTTGCACATGTATGATTTCTTTATTTCACTTAGGAGTATACCCTCAATATGTATCCATTTTCCTACGAGTGAATCTAATTTCTCACTCTTTATGGCTGAGTAATATTCCATTTTATAAACAAACCACATTTTCTTGATTCAGTTTCCAATTGATGGGAAAATGGGCTGTTTCCAAGTTTTAGCTATTAGAAACTGTGCCACTATAAACATGAGTGCGCATATATCACTGTGATATGATTCTTTTAATTCTTTTGGAAAGATTCTCAGCAGAGGGATGGCTGGGTCAAATGGAACCTCTAGTCCCAGCTCTTTGAGGTATCTCCATATTGATTTCCATAGTGGTTGCACCAGTCTGCACTCCCACCAACAATGGAGAAGGGTTCCTTTCTCCCCACAACACCGCCAACATTTGTTATTGGTTGATTTCTTGATAGCAGCCATTCTTTGTGGGGTGAGGTGGAATCTCAGGGTTGTTTTCATTTGCATCTCTCGAATGACCAGTGATGTGGAAAATGTTTTCATATATTTACTTGCTGCTTTTACTTCTTTGTCTGAAAATGTCTGTTCATTTCAGATGCCCATTTTTGAATCGGGTCTTTATATTTTGGGGGGGCTGATTGTTTTGAGTTCTTCATATATTCTAGATAATAGTCCTTTGTCTGAGGAGCAGCTGGTAAAAAATTTTTTTCCCACATTGTAGGTTTTTCATTAGTTCTGTTGATGGTTTCTTTTACAGTGCAGAGCTTTTTAATAAGATGAGATCCCAGTTGTTGATTCTTTCTGCTAGATCCTGTGCTACTGAAGATTTGTTCATAAAATCTTTTCCTATGCCTGACTTATCTTCTAGCAAGTTCAGTGTTTCTGTTTTAATATTTAGATCTTTAATCCACTTGAATTTTAATTTAGTGCATGGTGAAAGATAAGGGTCCAGTTGTAATCTTTGGCAGGTTGAGATCCAGTTTTTCCAACACCATTTATTAAAGAGGCTATCTTTCCTCCACTGAGGATGGTCAGCTCCTTCGTCAAGGATGAAGTAGATGAGTACATCTGGAGTTGTTTTTGTGTGTTCCAGTCTGTTCCACTGATCCTCAGGTCTGTTTCTTTGCCAGTACCATGCTGTTTTTATCACAGTGGCTTTGTAGCATAGTTTCAAATTGGGAATTGTTATACGCACTGCCATGTCTCTGTTGCCTAGGATGGCTTTTGCTATTCTAGGTCTCTTAATGGTTCCAAATGAATTTTTGGATTCTTTTTCTAGTTCTGTGTAATATAGTGTTGGAATTTCAATTGTCATTGAATTGAATCTGTATAGCAGTTTTGGTAGCATGGCCATTTTCACTATGTTGATTCTTAAATTATTGATTTCCCTACATTTCCAAATTTATGGAGGATTTACACATGATACACACATATTTTTATACAACTACTATGCTTTGGAATGTCAAGGGAAAATTGGTATTAAATCTACTGTGTATCATGTTATTTGTATTCTCATTTTTTGGCATCTAAACATGTAATATGACAATGGTGAATTAAAGGCTCTAAATGGAAATATATTTCCATCAAGTTTGCTTTGTGGTTTTAACAGTGTTTCTATTATGCAGCATGATATACTATGCTTTCTTTATTGATTATAACTTTGATTAGTAAAAGTGCTTCTCTCATGACAGGCAACTTGAAGGTAGATTTTTGGAGTCAGAGAAGCGAATCAGGATGAAGGGAGAGGACAGGAAGATGGCTAATGAGCTAAAGAACAGTTTAAACTACAGTAAACTCATGTACAAATTTACCAAACTCTATCATCCTGTATTAGTAACTTGTATTAATAAAAAGATGCTATTGCTTAAAAATGCTTTTCCCATATATTTGTGTTATTAATTTTTCCATTGTGAAATTTTGGAAATAACTTGAGTGGTTACGTATTTAGTTTATAATTACACCTTTATTTTTAGCGTTTGCTATGTCTTTTAAACCAAGGTCTAACAAGATCCCAATGTAGAATGTAACTGTACTGTATACCTAAAATGTACCAATAAACCTCAATGAGGAAAATAAATAAACAAGGATCCAACCTGGGACCAGGCTTCTCCTTCCCACTACTTCCTTGCTCTCTTTATTTACATTTTCCCATATCTAGTCTTGTCTACTTAGTAAACCCTAATTCCCAATGCTTTTTTACCTCATGGTCTTTTTATCACACTATATGGTACATATTATTAGTGATAAACCCATGCCTTACTCCCTTATTTCCTTCAGATCCTACTTTATTTAATAACTTAACCAAGAGGTCTTCCCAGACCTCCAATTCTATTTATACCCCTTTCATTCATTCATATATATTGCTTAGTGTTCCATGCCATGTGGCTGCAAACTCCAGGAAAGAAAAGATTGCATTTGCTGTGATCGCTAACTGTAGTGTCCTTAATTACCTAGAATACAATCTAAAACATAGAAGACACTTAAATGAGTAAATAATGTGTTAAATGTAAGTGTATTAGCACTACTCTTTTAAAGGTATGCCCATTTAAAAACCACAAATTAATGTCTCCCATCATTTATTTCAATTAGAGAATTTGACATTTTAAAAGGAAATTTGAAAGTCTATTATTTTTTCTTGTACTGCCTTATTAATATCCTGTCCCAGGCTCAATTTTTCAAACAATACTGACTACTCAAATCAATCTCTAGAAGAAATCTTGCTTCTGAACATTTTTTGATCGAATTGTGGTTTTATTCTTTATGATAACTATCAGAGACTAATATAGCCAACATTGGGATATTTTCCATTTCTCTTAAGCATTCTTGTGCTACAAAATAATGGAAAAGTATTAAAGAATAGTACATATACTTTTGTACATTAGAGGCTTGAATCTTCCAGCCTGAGGTTAACTCAATAAAGTTTACTTTATTTTGAGTTTTTGTTTCTACTTAAGAATATTTTACTTAAAATTCTTGCCTTTAACACAGAAAACCTAGTTGGTTTTTTTTAAATGTATTTCAACACTAAAACCCTGACTTAAATGAAAACATTGTGGAAATCTTTTAAAGAACTCCTAAAAAATATTGAAGTGTTTCTCTGCTCAAACTGTAGAAGATCATTTTTTCTGCAAGAAAAGTAGTCTTTAACAAAAGGTCCATACATTGCAATAACCACATTTTATTTTTGTATAATCACTTAACACATTCAAAAATTTAATAAAAACATGGGATCTATGATCAGACTGATAAATATGGTTGGTCATTATTTAGAGTTTGGGAGGTTTTAGAGTTAGGTTCAATTTTTTTTCTTAATAGTTTTCACCTTTTCATCTTCTTAAAACTGAAGTATAATATAGGTACAGGTAAGTATATTTAAGTATAAAGCTAGGTGAAATTGTTCTAAAAATAAATGGATATGTGTAACTATTACCACACCAAAACAGAATATTTTAAGTACCTCATAACATTTTCTTATGTCTTGCTTCTTTTGCTAAAATAACTTTCAGGTAATAATCCATAATTTGTACTATTGTTTGGATATCATTTATTAATTTTCATTTATAGTTATACCATCATGTGAATACCATAATTGTTTCCTATTTGGGACATTACAACTAATACCACTATGAATATTTTCACAAGATATTTTTGGTAAGCATAGAAATTTATTTCTGTTAGTTATATATGTAAAAGTAAAATCACTAGTTAGTTTTTCTCTTTTCAAATCATGCTGTTGGTTTCATATACAATAATATTTTGGCTGTCCAAAATTCACATAGAATTGTGTTCTCTAGTTTGTCTATGTAATTGCCAAGATAATTTCTGGGCTTACATTGAAAACTGTGAAGTTAATAATTATAATATGTATAGGAAACCGTGTAGTTACAATTCAATACATATAAGAAAAAACAGTGAGGGCAGGGCTGAGGGGATAAAATGAGAACCAAGACCTGTCATATAAAGGTACAAGATCCCAATGATGAATATAGCTGTACTGTATAGCTAAAATATACCAATAAACTCAATGAGAAAAAAAAATGTAATTTGAAATAACCTAAATATCTGAAAATAGGATAATGGCCAAATAAATTATGGTGCATACATGTGATATTATTCTATTAATAAAAATCATGAACTTAATGACAAAAAAAGAAAAAGACAGAACTCATCATAATATGTGGATATATAAATTAATTGGCTTTTTACAGGACATTCAGTACCTTACATTTTAGTATTTCATGTTATATTTTTCTTGATAAATGTCTTTCAATTGTATTTGTTAAATTACCTAATGCTATTCTGAAAGTTTTGCTGTTTGCTTTGCTTCTATATTTTGAAATGGAATAACATGTTTTGATTTGATATTTTAAAAGACTGTACAGGTTTTAAATATCATAAGATATTTCCATAATTTACTTGATACTAATCTTTCAAATGGTCTATCAGATTAATAATGAGAAAAACAATCTACAGACTATGCTTTTTCTGGCTACAGAAAAAAATTGAAAATCTTGAGTCACTGTACAGAAAAAAATCAAAAATAATTTCTCTATCAAACAACTTTCATATGCTAAAAATGACAATGACCCTGATTGGTTGAAGACAAAATCAATTGCTATACAGTTTCCACTTCCATATCTTCTATAATGTCTTCTCCCTGCCAAATGAGCTGAGCAACATTTGGTGGAGTATATGTTATTACTCATCTATCACTGCTGATAGTTAGTTTAAGAATGTGTCATTGATGTATTTGAATTTATCCTTGAAAGAGAGGTGTAATGGAATTAGGAAGCTACTAAAAGTGCCCAGTAAATGTATCAGTTGATTAGAAAGGTTGCCAGAACTTAATAAGAAAGGTGGATTGCTGGCCTCTGAGGCCTTGATAAAAGAGAGAGACCTCAAATATGCTCAGAGGAGACTAGAACTCCTATAACCTGGCAACTCATTTAGCTATCACTGCTTACTTTTTCTGATGCAGCCAATATATCTTGCAACCAGTTAAATGGAACCCAACATGGAAATAAAAGACAGATGTACACATCTTACCCTGCATTAAAGGGTCTGATTCGTCTCTGCAATTTACATTTTTGGTGTGATATTTAGAAATCGTCAGCTTGATTGAAACAAACTTCATTCTTCTCAGCTTTGAACACACTGAGTACATAAAAATAATATTTCTCTATTATGTAAACTCTCCTTTTTTGCACAGAACACTTCTATGTGAAGGACACCGTGTGCCCATTAAATATAGCTGCATGGAATAAAATCAGAAAACAACGAGGAAGAGCCTCTCAGGGCGAGGTCTTGCTTTTCGCTGCCCTGTGTCACTGCCTGCATTTGCTGCTTGAATTACATTAGCCAGAAGCACACAACAAGGAGCTTGAGCATGTCCTCTTAATAAGGACTGCTTCAATTTAGAAGAGAACTTCAGACACTTTCTCTGCATTTGGGGCTAACATCCTCATGCGACATTAAGCATGCATGCTGTCTTTCTGCACGCAGACCCCATCTAGGTTGTCACTTACATTATTTTTCTGCAAGACCTGCAGTGCCTTGTTGACATTGTTCAGGGCATGAACTCGCGTAGATCCTTTTTCTTTTGGCTGCAAAACAAAAGAAATAGTGTTTGCTGCCCAGTAAAGACCGAAAATCAACAAAATAATGTATATATTTCACCATTAAGTTTGAATACATTTTTATTAACATGAGGATAGGCTGAGGCATTGCCATAAATGATCTAAGGGCTCTGGACAAATTTTCCTCAGCACAGCCCTTCTGTAGTATGAACCAACTGTTCCCAGAGAATGAAAGCACTTTTTTTGTCCTTCAGAAAGCCTATTTAAGGTGATTGTTCCTTCATTCTGTAGTGCAGTGTGGTTTTAGTATATGTCCATCAGTGACAACAAAAATCAGCATAATATGTAAGGATATTTACCAGTAAGACACATAGGCAAGTAAACTGCTAAACCTTTTAGGGAAGTTCAAAGGAAATGTGAGTCTCATGAAATTGCAAAATAGCAAATTGGGCTAAAGGAAACTATTTCTTTGGATGCTACCTTACGTCTCCTAGCCACTGAAGCTCAAAACTTTAATCATCTTTGGTTCCCTAAACTTTACTCTCATTCCCAGACACTTATCTCATCCTATAATTTTGAAAATAGATTTTATTGGTACATGTTAGATACAATACAGTTAGTTACATAACTAGAAGTGTAAATAAGCATCAAAATTTCATCCTGTAATTTTTAACCTAACAACTATATGGTTCTTTATACATATGAATTACCTCATTTTTTCTGTTGAGGAGTATAGAAATCTCACTGTAACGAATGTTACCATACTTACGTTCTTCCATTTTCATTTCTTTTATCTTGATTAGCTACTCAACTACCTCATGGACTACTACTCATTCCTTTGCTTCTCATTTACTGTTCTTCCTTCCATCCATCCTATATATTTTCAACCATAATGTTGAACTAAGTCCACTGCCAGTTCAAACTATCCGTATAGGCTTCCTTTCAACTTCGGGATTACTGTACTTTAGTTGTGGGCATGAACTGCAAAGCTGGACCACCTGGCTTCAGTTTTCCCTTCTGCTACCTTTGTGCTATATGACCGTGGGCAAAATTCTTAATTTCCCTGTACATAAGTGTTCTCACTTGTTAAGATGGAGCTCATAAAAATAAGTGCTCTATATGATTGTTGGAAGAATTCTATACATTAACACGTGTATAGTTTATATTCGGGCGTCCTCTTCAAAGCCTCAGGAACTCATGGGTAGAGCTTTTGGGAGGTGATTTAATCCTGAGTATGAGATACTCATCCGTGGATTGGCCCACTGATGGGTTCACAGCTAAATGCGATGTCGGAAGGTTCTCTCTCCTTCCCTCCTCCCGTGATCATGCTCTGCTTCCCACTACCAAGCTGTAAGCTCTTTCTCCTCTGACATGCCCCTCTGCCATACCTCCCTGCCTTAGAGCCAGCCCTCTGTAAACTGGAACCTCTACAAACTGTGAGCCAAAGTAAACCTCTCCACCTTTAAGTTGTAGGTGTCGGTTATTGTGTCACAGCATGACAAACTAACAACACTATGTATAAATCACTAAGATTAGCGTTTGTAACATAATGGGTGCAATACATTGCCACCATTGTTAAATTTAAAGTATCAGTATGTATGTGCTATCTCTAATCTCTTTTCCAAAGGAAATATCTTCATGTCCTTTAAGAAACAATGAGTTTGAAATCAAGAGTTAATATACAGCCATACAACTAATAATTGGTAGGTTCAGGATCCAACTCCAGTCTGTGCCTGTACAGTGAGAATTTCCATATTTCTTTCTCTACCCTCTAACTACCTTGTGAATGCACCAACCAAGAAAACTGTTTTCCTACTTCTTAAGTCTTACCCCATATTTTCCAGGGGTACTCTTGTCTTTCTCAAGAACTTCTATCTACTAGAACCCTTTACCACTTGAATTACTGGTTCAAATCTATAAATTAAAGCCTTCTATTCTTCAAGCTGACTTGCTCTGTAGCCTTTATAAAATAGTATACACATCTTGTTCCTTCAACTTTCCACACCTTTAATGACAGCCTTACAAACAGTGATCTCCTTTTTTGTTAACTGCAAGAATATCAAAGTAGCAATGGTATATATTTAGTTTTTTCCCTATTTCCTACCACAGAGGAAGATTAGGCAGCAGAAAGACAAGACTTGAGATAAAAGCAGTAATTTTTTCATATGTCTATCTATGTAGGTATTCACAATGCATAAGTATAGTGATAATTTTAGGGATTAAAGAATTTAAAAACAATTAATCAAATCAAGCTTTTGCTTATTATCTAGGCAAAAGAAGAATATCGTTTAGCCAAATGAACAAGATTTCTGATAAGATGAGTAGCATTTTCTGTTGCTTCAAACTCAAACATATAAATGTACATGTTTACACACATACACATACATACATATTTTATCAGAACCACAGAAATTATACTGTTAAAAAGCTGAAAGGAGGGAGGAAGGAAGACAGGGGAAGGTGCCATAAAAAGAATTAAGATGTTTAATGCACCAATTCCCCATGAAGAATGTAATCATTATGCACTGCAATGAAATACCAATAAAAATTAAAAATTTACAAATCAAAATAAAAGAAAAGCTGCAGATTCAGATCCTAAAGTGGAAGCTGAAATTTTTCCCATTAGGGTCTTTGGGGAGTAATTTTAATTTTATTGTTGCATGGCAAATACCTTCGTTTTAACCCTGGGGATGCCCGGAGCCAACAATCCAAATGCAGATGCTTCCAAATACAGTAATAAAGTTTCTTTTCAAGAGTATACATGACTCCCATTAGAGGTACAGGATTTAACTTTGTAAAAGATATTAGGATTCAAGACCAGGCACAGGGAGTTTGAGTCTTGAAATTGGAAGCATTCATGAGACAGGATATTCTGCTCTGTGGAAAAGGTGAAGTCCCCAGACCAGGGCTGCCAAACCTATGTCTAGGATGAAGGCTGGATCACATATTCTGTTAGCAGCAATAAGTGAAATTTTATAGTGTGCCTTGGCTTGCATGGATGTTTGGTGATTTTCCTGCACCAACTACTTACCTTATAAGGTTAAATCACATAAATATTTTGATTGCCAATTTTTCTTCAGTGCCTGTTATTCATTAGGTTCATTTAAGCTCTGTATCTCTGTATATCTGTATCTGTTTGTATTTCCCTATGCCCACGAATATCCTCAAGTCACTTCCATTTTTTTCTACCTTGATGAAATTCGTTATTTTGAACATTGTGTCTAAATGGAATGCATTAATACTACAGAGTTGCTTTGGGTGATGGAAGTATTCTCTCCATCCAAGAAGAGGCTGCAGAGAGTCATAGCACCACCGAGCAGAAGTTATGTACACTTAAATGTGAAAAATTAAAATCTCATGCACAGAGCCAAAAGAGGCTATAAAAGGACAAATGTAAACACTTAGAAAACATTGAAATTCATTTATTTCCATAGTAAAGTTCAAGCCTGACCTCAGATACAGAAATTAGGTGTACATCAATACATCGATTTCTAGTATCTACCTATCTACCTACACACTTACACACATGCATGTGCACAAACACATATTTCATACAAATATACATATATCATGTTCACATAGTCATAAGATACGGATAATAATCACAAGTATATGTATATCCAATGAAATTAGGCCTAAGTGTATACCATCCCTTTAAATCTGACAAAAGCAAAATATTCAAGGCAATAAATGTGAACTTTTAGCACTTGACTTAAAATGATTATTTCAGTAAGTCATCAAGATGTTCTCATATCAATACACGTTTACACTTCTTAAAATGTATCAAGTTTAAATGTAATAATATATTAAAAACAAAAAGCATCTTCATTTAAAAATGAAAGCATAAGTTACGTGCTTTAAGGAGGGATATATATCCGGAAATAATAAAAGAATAGTTTAAGGCAAAAATAAGTGTTTTCTGGGACTTAAAAAGAAGGAGAATTTGGCATAGAGAATCTGAGAAATACTTCACAGAAAAAAAGAAAACAAAGCTTCCAAAGGACTGCTAGAACATACAGAAGTTCAGAAAGCAACAAGCAAAGCAAACAACACAAGTAAAAATACAGACGTATCTGGTAAAACAAAGACCCAATTCACTTAGCATAAGATAACTCCAGGAGGTAAGATGGACAGATAGCACTATTGTCAGCTTTTGGTTTCAATGAGAGCTAGTGTTCATATATTATCTATAAAAATTGTTTAGGGCCGGGGATATAGCTCAGCGGTTCGGTGGCCTGCCTTGCAAGCTCAAGGACCCAAGTTCAATCCCCAGTAGAAAAAAAAAAATTGTTTGTGTTTATATGTTTGCCCTTGTATGATCATGGTAATTTGTAGTGAAGGGCAAAGAGAAGGGACTAAAGTACTAATTTAGCAGGATTCATTTGATATACACAATGGCTGACTACAGACTAGTCTTAACCTCTACTTAGGACAATAATAATGATTGAAGAATAAGACTATTTAAATCAAGAAATTTGGATATAAGATCATTTTTCTCATAATGAGAAAAGTTCCATAACTTCACTGTCCTATAATTGTGTATAAAAACCCTATCGATCTCACAGGAATGTTCTGTAGTTAGACAAGATAACAGTTTTAAGAGAATTCTTTTCATATATGTGATTGTGTATGGAGCTAAAATGCCCATACGGTACTTTCCTACAACGTCGCAAATTAACTGTTTCTCTGTTTAAAAACTAATACTGGTTCATTTTGCAGTAACTTCACAATCCACAGATGTACAAAGGCAGTTTGAAAAGTTACAAGGCAAAAAAACCTTCTAAACAACATTTCATAAAAAAGGCAACAAATGTGTAAAAGTAATGTCTATTAAGTTACATGAGCTATATTAGTAAACATTTTACTTTGCTATTCTGCATATGATATATGCCAAAATGATGATTATTGTGTGAGATTATTTTATTCAGAAATGGATTCCCTATTGTTAAATAAGTACATAGTAAATTATTGAATTTTACTATACTGAGTAAAACTAAACTTTGCTTCTGGCCTGAATCTCTAGAAAGCTTAGTGTAAAATTTCTGCAAAGTGATTTCCTACCAGTTTTTGTCCTGTTAGGCCTTCAAGGAGGTCCAGGAGGCGTCTCCCATCCTGCAGGTCACTGAAGAGGTTCTCTATGTGCTGCTTCCCAAACTGAAATACAAAATATTTCTAGTTAAACAAAGCATACTTCCAATAAACCTCTTTCATCGAGTCTCTTACCATTTAAAGCTACTTTCAAGGATATTTAGTTTATCTAATTAATAATCTGCCAGGAATAACGGATGGAAAAATATATATTTCAAACTTAAAAGCAAAATAAAACATATCATTAGGTCAAATCTATTTGAATTGTCTTTGATAACAGGTGCCAGAGACCTATAGCCTAATTTATCTTATTCAAACATCTTAGTGAATGCTGATCCTATAAGGGAGAAACAAAACTAAAGACTTAAATTATCTTGCAGATCACGGTGGGAGGAGAAATAAACACACAAAGAAATAAAAAGATCGCATATGATTTGCCCTGAGTGAGCATACAAAATGGAAACATTCTGTGTACTGGGAAGTATAAGTCAGAGTGTTTAACGTCTTTGTCACTCAGACATGTTCTGTCTGCATATCCATTTTGTTGTGAATTCAGAATGACCCAGTCTAACGTTGTTTAACTCAAATTAGACATACGTGATTTAAATAGAGTTGAAATAAGTCTGTGAAAGTGTTTTCTCTTATTTCCTCAGTTCTTTGCCTAGAAAGTACGAAGGAATAAACTAAGTGGAGTAACTGTTCACAAGGGACACTGCAGTAAATGAGTGGAACTTATGACCTCTGTGACATTTCTGTGAGGTTGGTATTGATATACTCATCCTGCAGATGAGACAAGTGGTTGAATATTTGGCCTTTGTCACAAAAAGAGGAAGGGAAGGAAGCCAAGATTTTGGCTCAGATGAGTTTACTAGGGCTTTTGTTCTTTCTATCTTACCATGATGTGTGCTTTGCCTTTTTACTTTTCTATTTGATTATCTTTAAAATGTTTTATTTCTTCTGACGTATGTTTCAAAGTCTCTTTTTTTCTGGTTAAAAACTCTCAGTCCCTTCTAACGAGATCATTCCTAGCTCTTTCATCCTTCAAGTCATCTAGAAAGCCCTCATTTACCAGTTACAGATGTATATTTAACACCAATAAACCTGAGCGAGGTACAGAGCACACAGTGATTAATCAGACTAATGTTGCTTTGGCTTCTATAGAATGTCTTATCTAGCAGAGAAAACATTATTTCGAAAAGGTAACGTCCCACTGAAGTAGTAAAAAGAACTAAGGAGAACATAATTGTGAGCACTCCCAGAGTCTTGGAATCAAGAAATACTTTTCCCAAAATATCACATAATGGAGCTCACAGCCTTTGAGCGATGGGGCTCCTTTCATCTGTTCTTTGGGTCACATACAGTTTTAAATTTCATACGTTTAAAGAAAATCAACAAAACCCTGGTTTCCAGGGAAAAGACTCCCCTGATACGTTT
Source organism: Fukomys damarensis (assembly GCF_012274545.1). Lineage (NCBI taxonomy): Eukaryota > Metazoa > Chordata > Mammalia > Rodentia > Bathyergidae > Fukomys > Fukomys damarensis. The sequence goes on from NW_022900951.1 coordinate 28,399,497, forward strand.
AAGATCGAACACATAGAAGTCAGACTATCCCTACAGCCAGGACGCTGTGTCAATGATAAGTGCTGTCCAAGCTTGGATGCCTCCCATAAAGAAACCTTGCACTGTGCAGGGAGTTCACCAGTCCCTGTATGCTCCTGTTTGAGAATCCAGCCACACATTGTCTTGACAAAGTGAACAGAGAGGTATCCTGTGGAAATTGTACACAAGGAGCTCTCTTTCAGATTTTGTAGGGGGAAAAGAAAACAACACAAGCCACAACTATGTTGGAATACTTTAAAAGCAGATTTACTACATAGAGTATAAGGCTGTATCTTAAAAACAAAGTCTCATTTTTATGAATCTGTAAGGAATGCTTCTTACTAAATAAGTAACAAGAATGAATGTATACGTTCTAATAACGCTATCAAGAATTCCATATCTAATCTCGAGTAACAGTATTTTGAGCATTACAGTAATGTTATATATTTTTTTTAATTGGATGAAGGCACACGACTTGAAAGTGCTGGGGGATTTTTAGAAGCAATATTTTACAAATACAATGGAGAAAAGTGTGCTTCTGAAAGTTTTTAAACAGAATCTTGCACACCGAGTTTTGTTAATTTTTGAAATAAAACAGTACACTTGTTTTTATGAAAATACATATCCTCATCGATAGACAAAAATCTGTCAAAGTAGGCAGGATGTTGATGGCAAAACAAGTTTCATTCAGAAAAGAGCTGCAGAGGCTACAAATGTGAAGTACGTCTTGGGGAACAGACCATAAGTGTCATACAGCATGAAAAATGTAAGAACCATGTTTGCATTTGGGGGCAAAGAAAGTAGACCAATGTTGACATGACAGGGAGGAGGATCTACATTCAGTCTAAATGAAATCATACAGACCAGAGACTCTTATAATTCTCCATTTAAAACTAGTCAACCATGGGGCTGAGGATTTAGCTCAGTGGTTCTGCCGGCTTCTCTAGCGCAAGGTCCTGAGTTCAATTCCCAGTACCAATACATACATACATACATACATACATACAGAAATAAAAAACTAGTCAACCAAAATGGAGAAGCAAAAGACCAGTCAGAGGCTTCCAGGTGAACTAGTCAGGGTAACTGGAATGCTGAAGCAATGAAATGATGGCCGGGGATTTAGCTCTGTGGTTCCGCCACTTGCCTTGCAAGCTCAAGGACCAGAGTTTGATCCCTGGTACCCGCCCCCCCTAAAAAAAGAAAGAAAGAGAAAAAAAGAGGAGGAGGAGGAGAAGAAGCAATGAAGTGATAAATAAAAGGACAGCCCTTGTTATCATAATTAATGTTCAAATGTCATATAATCAATGATATGTTAAAGAATCACAATTGAAATTCGACTCATATTTATCTTATCCACCAGATCCCTCTAGGGATGCCCCTTGGAATATTTCAGCAGTATGTGCTTCCAGCAAGTGAGAATGAATGAATTTATCCTGGAGTTTCAATTGCACTGTGTCTGAAGGTTCAAATTTTTTATGAAAGCCTATATTTTATAATAATTCAAGTTTTTTGTCTTTCATTCTGAATACATGCTTATTTTAAAGTAAAAGTAATTCCAAGCACTTTCAAATAAAATTTCCTCCTCCTAGGATCCAAAGGGATTCTCAATAAAATGTTCAATTTAGCCTGTAAATTCACAGGCCTTCAGATGCCATCTCATTATCTGTGTAATATGAGTACCCCAGGGAAAGCAAAACATCTCATTGCTCTTCAATGATTCTCATCTGTGGGCTTCAACATCTCTCTACTCTTCTAGAGAGTTACAGATCCAGTGCAGTGTGGCAAAAAAGAAAACAAGTTGCAGAGGCAGAAAAAGCAATCTTTTGAACTTAAGTCTCCTACTGACTAACTGTGTTGTCTTAGCCAAGTGACTGGGTCTCCCTAACGTACAATTTACTTATTAATAAAATGAGCATTGAAATACCCCATTTGAGCATTTCTGTGAGGTTGATCGGAAACAGTATACGTGTGTCCCTACAGATGTGACATATAATATGCATTTCATGAATATAAGATGATTATACTTTTGAATTTTTCCACTATTCCTTACCTACATCTATTTCTGGGGCCAAATTCTAGGTGCAGATAAAATTGTAGTATATTACTGACTGTACTAGAAAGGGTAGAGATCACCTGCAATGTGCTTTACTTTCCCCTGTTTGGCATCTCAGGTAAGAACGGAAGGTGAAGAGGTAAGGTAGAATTTTCCAGACACAGTTACTAAGACTAATAAATGTGGGTGCTATAGGGGAAGTACTTAAAAGCTTTGAATTCTTTGGCTCTTTTCTTCATTTGTGGTTTTCAATTAAAAATTCTTTCATTTTCCTCCCTTTTCATCTTTCACATCTACCATATCTTTTTCTTGCAGGTGACATTTTGTATTATGAAAACAGTGATATTTGTTTAAAATTCCATCTTTAATGGATTTCTTTGCAAAAGCATGGAAATGATTCTGTAGTGCATATAAAACATTGAGTCCTTTCTGAGTCATATGACCCTGTGGCTATCTGTGTTCAGTTCCTTTCAGAGCTAATATTTTCTTTATTCAGTGACCTCAGTGAACTTTTGATACTATTTAGCAGTTTCATGCATTCACTTATATATTGACTTCTTACTTGCTAACCCAAATAATAAGCTAAATGGACCACAAAACAAGACAATGATCCTTCCACAATATTTCAGGATGAAATTATGAAATACAGAAGCAAAGAAAATGTTAAAAAGTGGCATAAAAAAGCAGAACAAAATCAAGGTGAAAAAAATGAGATGGTGACAGAAATGCATGTGTGAGAAAATATTTAAAAGGCTTTTGAATCTTCAGAGTTGTGTTGGTCTTTTAACCTGAAAATACAGAAGAATCAAAACAATATTCTGGTAGGAGGTAAAGAGCACAGGGAGAATTTAGGGTGACCTTCTGGTTAGAGAAAATTCAAGCCATGGACATATCCGTTGTTCAGAAAGCCATGCGTCTCCTCAGTGATTACAAATCTTTAGACAAAGAAAACACCAAAAAAAGAATTCAAACCTGAGGATTCAAACCTAAATGGGGAAGGCTGCCTCAGATCTCACAGAAAAATAATGCAGCCTATTTTGGTGTAAACAGGCAACTTCCATGGGTGATTTTTTAAAAGTACAGGTTGTAAAATGTATTTTATGTATAAGGAAAAATCGTTTATTGCAGTATAATAGAAATGTAGGAGAGAACCAGTGTTTTAAATGTATAGCTCAGTGAACCTTCACAATCTCAATAGATTTACACTACTATCAACCAGGTAGAGAAGTAGGATATGGTCAGCACCCTCACAGGGTCCTAGTACCCACTTCAGGAATAATCCCTGCACTGATTTTTAGCACCATGGATTAGCTTTGCCCTGAAAGTTAATTCTGGTTTAGTATTTCATTTCAGAAATCTCATGACTGAAAGATTGCAGGTGAATACAGAGAGAATTGAGAATGGAAAAGGGTCACGCTGATGAGATTTTTGTTTTATATGGCACAAGGAAGTGATGTATTTCTGTGAATGAGAATGTTAGCTCTGTTCACGTAATGCTTTGAATAAAATCCTCACTCTCCCATATTCCAGCTATGTGATCTTGGGCATATAAGCTAACCTCTTTGTGACTTATCGCTTTCATCTATAAAAAGAAGATATATTATTATCCACATTGTTGTTGTACTCTAAAGATAGAAACTGAATAGTGTTTCTTTGTTTGTAAGATATGCTTGATGGGCATTGGCTAGCATGAACCTATGCCAAATTTTAAAATAAAGTAATGCAAATTACAGAATAACCAGGTAACAGAAGGAACTATAATGTTTTGACATGAGGATTAAATAGGCTAATATGAGTAAGGCATTCAGCATTGTGCTTCACACAGAAAATGTTCAATAGATGCAAGAAAATATTCTTCCTTTCCTTTTTCCTGTTATATTTCATCACCTGGAGGAAAAGAGTACAACTCTCCTTTGAGGGTCCCAGGGTCTTAGCAGGACTTGGGTGATTTTAGGACAGCTTAACAAGGGATGGATCACAAACATGAGAGCAAGCACTAAGGAAACCACCTAAACGTGCTTCTACTCCTACCCCCACAGCAATGAAAGGAAAGATAACGATTAACGTTCCTTTGATACTGGGTGATGAATACAGCCACCATGAAGTGCATAAGTGTCCTGATCTTTCTTTCTTCTCTCCCTCTGATCTCCTGTGAAGGTTCCCCTTGGCCAAATCCAATTGAGAGCCAGAGGGCAAGACAGTGTTATTGATTCAGTCCACAAGGTAAGTCCCCCAGGAAAAAGAGACCGAGTTTGGGTCCAAAGAAAGTCCACACTCCAGACATGTAACAAATAATCTTGGAGCAAAGGAATCACTTTCAGGGATGTCCATAGCAGGAAATAAGTGAAAGCCCAAATGTTCCTCCCCAGGACGAGTCTATTATTTCTATCTCTGGTAATATCATTGCAAAGAGCCAAATGTACCACTGGGACACATCTTCTTTAGTAGAGGTATCAAAGTACTACAGTGTTTCATGGGTTTTAACAGCGGAAAATTAACATGTACTTATTCATTATCCCTTGGCACCAAATACTTTTAGAGACTTCTATATCCCAGGAATAGCAGTAAAATCTGGCTAGAAGGATAATAAAAAAAACAAAAAAGCCAAGTTATTCCTTGGAGCTAAGAAGTACTCAAGAGCTAAGTTATATAATACAATAGTTTTGAAATCTCTCCAGATATAAAATGTTACTTGGCAGTAACTCTTTACAAAGCATTATCTTTAGGACGCAATGAGTATGTCGTCCTATTAAACATGTTGTCCTATTAAGAAATGACTTAACCAGATTGCACATTGGAACATTCAACAAGAAGACAAAATACTTAAAGGAAATCAAGTCATCTGTAAATGGTTTGTTATAACCCCCAAAGTGAAGTATGCCTAACCAAAAATCAGCATGGTTTATTGTCTGATAAGGTCTATTTTTAGTAAGACTATTTTTAGTCTTCTTACCTGTAAATTAAATAGATCAGTACTAATTCATTTTACCAGTTATGCTGAAACAAAAATTAGTAAAATTATTAGTATATAAATTTATTTCACTGTGATTTTAAAGAGTTAAGTAGATTATGTGAACATTAGGGAAAATACCACAATACAACCTCTACAAAATAGCTATTTTTAATATTCTATATTCTCAAACTGAATTACATAGGATTATACTTCACAATGTGTTTTACCTAAAAAAGTTTATTTAACTGTCTGTCACTTACAATTTGAAGATTACGATGAAATATATACTATGATTAGATGAAAGATGTACACAAGTAAAGTTCTAATTGCCAGTATCTTTTGCACATGTAAGGTGATTCTAAATTTATTCCACAGTAACTACATTTTGTCAGTGGAATCTGGTACAGAACTGTGGTCTCTTTGCATGTGGCTTTTTGATATTGTCTTGGTGAATGAACTGTTTTCTTCAAGATGACTGCATGTATCGATATCTTTAACAAAGTAATAAAGTCTCGATGCAGAAAAAAACCAGTAAAATTAGGGTAATCAATTTTCTACCTTATATCACTTGAGATAACCTTAATATAATTCACAAATAGCTATTTAAAATTTTGTGGAAAGCTCACGATCCATGAATGTAGTGAATTATCTTATACTAGCATTAAAAATCTCCATAAATTGAAAATTCTGAACACTTCAATTGCTCCATTGAATTTCAAAGATACAGTGGCACCTTGGTTTGCAAATTTAATTAGTTTTACAGTTTGGGGGAGGATGGCTGCATTTGTGTATGTGTGGGAAGATGGCCACAGTTGTGTTTGTCACTTGGCGTGGAGTTTGGGCACAGAAGCAAAACCTTGCCAAATGTTTTTGATTGTGAACCAAATTGTTTGCAAACAGAAGCATTCATGCACCAAGGTATTACTATATATGATTTATGTTTGAAATAGTCAGTGATAGAAATGGAGGTTTCTTCTACTCTATTTCAATATTTGCTTTTATGACATAACCAGCACTGTATAAGACTGGCAAGATGAAGCACTTTGTTTCAATGCATACAAATAATACTCTGATTCTGTAAAAGTATTCTGATCGCTTAAGTACAGTGCACCTCAGTCTACATTGATCTTAGCCAAAAAGGCAGAGAAGCAATCACACTTCAGTCTATATTTGATGTGCAGGCTCTCTGGAGAAATGCCAAGTATTAGCACTCAGTTCCAAGTAAAATACAGAAGAAAAGCCATCTTTAAACTGGTCAGACCAAGAAGAAGTAGACTTCAGAGACTAAAAGTTTTCAAAGATACCTTGAAATAATAAATTAAACTTTTATTTTTAAATATTAACATTTTCATAATTTCTCATTTACACTGCAGCACAATTGTGTGTGGACAATGTATGTGACAAGACAGTCTCTTCATCATTGTTCTTCTCCTATCTACTAGCAAGTCAGCATTAGGCTTTTCTCCCAAGCTCATGATGAAGAGCTGTGTCAAGACAGTAGCAAATCAAAGAAAAGGGAGACGCGCAAAAAGGACACAAATCACCTAAGATAGCATATTTACAGAGCTTTCATACCTTGTATACCTCTGTTTCCTTTTACAAGTTTGAACTACATGGTATTTCTGATTCTGCAGTCAAGTAAGTTCACGCACTGGCAATTTCAAATGAATCAACTTCATGTACTTCAGAAGTCATGAGAGCCGGGGATGTAGCTCAGCAACACAGCATCTGCCTGGCAAGTGTGAGGCCCTGAGTTCAATCCCCAGTACCAAAACAAAACACAAACCGCATGAGTAATAAATATTGAGTGCTTACTTTATTTCAGCACAATTCTTTGTAGTTTACACGGCTTGTTTTAACTAATTCTCATGAGAGTCTGCTGAAATCAACTTCATTTTACAGATGGTAAAACTGAAGTAGAGAGAATGTAAGTGATTTTGCTAAGCTCGCATATCAAAGATAGGAATCTAAACTTGAGCAGTCTATCTCCCCTTGTCTTAATCATTGTCTATTTTGTAAGTTGTGTTCAAGCTAGGCTTCTTTGACTATTATATCATTCAGAGTTGGTATTAAACAAGTTTTACTTGTGCATTTTTATAATCTCTTTCAATAAAACAAGGATCATTTTAAATAGTTTATTCTGTTTACTTAACACAGTGCTCGTACCACACGTATGTGTCAGAAATATTTTTCAAACTCCGAAATTCTCACTGTTATAACCACTGAAATTTGGAGGTTCAATTTCGTCCCAAGGACTTTGTATGCCTAACACATGGAATAAATAAGAAAATACTTCTCCAAAGCCTCAGAGTTTTAATGCAGAATTAATTCTAACACTTTTTGAAAAGTATGGCTTTTTATATTACTTATATTAAAACACAAAAAACCTCCCATAAAAACTTAGAATATATAAACTAAACATAATAAATATAAGCCTGATGAGGATTAAATGAGGTTATAATAAAGAGAATAATAAATTTTATTCTTTTTCATTTAGTGCAGCCAATTTTTTTTGAAAATACACTCTAGTATACTAGGTTCTACCTGAAAGTCATTCAGTGTGGATGCATGTTATATAATATGCTACCTGGGAGTAAATAAAAATTTCAATTATAATTCTAGCAGGTTCCAGTTGTGGGAATGATATGAATAAATTATCATTTTGCTTATTTTTCATTGGTCAAAGGAGGACAGTTAGGTTCCTCAACTAACTTTCAACAATAGTATTTATAAGTTTCATATTGTCATAGGCATAAGGGAAATTGGGATCAGAGGTCTTAGTAACACAGTTATTTCCCTACTGGACATCTTCCCAAAAGAATTAAAAGATTCGTACCTGATTTTAACATGAAGGTTTTCAATTTTTGGCCATTCAATATGATGTTGGCTGATGGTTTTGTTCCTCAACTAACTTTCAACAATAGTATTTATAAGTTTCATATTGTCATAGGCATAAGGGAAATTGGGATCAGAGGTCTTAGTAACACAGTTATTTCCCTACTGGACATCTTCCCAAAAGAATTAAAAGATTCGTACCTGATTTTAACATGAAGGTTTTCAATTTTTGGCCATTCAATATGATGTTGGCTGATGGTTTTTCTCAGACAAAGAAGTAAAAACACAGAATAAATATATGAAAAAATGTTCAACATCACTGGTCATTGGAGAGATGCAGATGAAAACAACACTGAGATTCCACCTCACAGCACAGTTTGTAATAGCTAAATCTTGGAAACAGCCCATTTGTCCATCCGTTGGAAACTGGATAAAGAAGATGTGTTTTTTCTATAAAATGGAATATTATTCAGCCATAAAGAACGAGAAAATAGATTCATTCATAGGAAAATGGATACATATTGAAGATATACTCCTAAGTGAAATAAATAAGTCACACATGTGTAAATACCGAATAGCTTCCCTGGTGTGAATAATCTGCAACAATGTATAAGATCCTAATAACATTACTGACATTTAGAAATGGGAAGAAAGGAGCTAAAGATGTAGGGAAGGTGGAATGGGTAGGGGAAGAGTAAAAAACGGAAAAGAAAAAAATGTGAGAGAATGAAAAGATGAAAATAAAGTGTTTGTAGACGGGGAGGGGAGGAGGGGGTGAAGGGAGGGCAGAGGTAAGGGGAAAAAATGAGAATCAAGACTTGTCATATAGAGGTACAAGATCCCAAAAACGAATGTAACTGTACTGTATCCCTAAACTGTACCAATAAACTCAATTAAAGCTGGAAAAAAAAAAGATTCGTACCACAGTGATATATGTGTACCCAAGTTCATAGCAGCACAGTTTGTAATAGCTAAAACTTGGAAACAGCTCAATTGCCCACCAACTGGAGACTCAATGAAGAAAATGTGTTTCTTTTTAAATAAAATGATGTACTACTCAGCCATAAAGATGAGAAATTAGAGATATTTATGGCTAAATGGCTGAACATTGAGGTGATATTCTTAAGTGAAATAAATAAGACACACGTGTATAAATACCAAATAGTTTCTCTGCTGTGAGAAACTTAAAGTGTAAATAAGGACCAAAAGGCATTATTGATATTGTGAAATAGGAAGAAAAGGTCCAAAGGGGAAGGGGAAGTGGGAAAGATTGGGGAAAAGAAAGAAGGAAATGGAATTAATAGGCAAAAATTAAAAAATGGAAACAAATTCTTTGTAAATAGGGATGGTGCAGAGATTGAAGGGAGGACAGGGGAATGGGGAAAAAATAAGAACCAAGACAGATCATGTAAAGGCACAAATGTCCAGTGATGAATGTTATTATATATATTATACACCTAAAATGTACCAATACAATTTTAAAACATATTTTTAAATTAAAAAGTTATTGCCATTGTTTTCATCACAGTCTGGGAAGGAGGTATGCATTAAAGCAAATATAATTACAGCAGTGTGTTTTAATACTGACAATATTGGTGACATTATATGAAGCTGGAACAAATAAAAGAGATATCTTCACTGGAGAGAGTAGGGAAACAAGAATCCCACAACTGAAATGGAAAAAAAAAATCCACAAGTAAATGGAGAAAGGGGAAAGAAAAGATAGCTGAAGGAACTTTAAATGCTAGGAGTAGGTAAATTAGATTTTATGAGCCATCTATGGAACTGTGATAAGCCAGTTGTTGAAACACAGGGCACATAGAGTGAGGGGAGCTGATGAGATAAGAGAGATGCAAGAGACAATTTACCACCCAAAGGAGTTTGAGTTCATACTTGATGGCCTTTTGTTTTCACATTTTAGAACATAGTTTCTAATTCTGAAAACCTCTAACCATTTTCACACTGATATTTAGACTCATGTGTTAATATATTTAACACTATTTAAAAAGACAAATATTGACATTCTTTAGAGGGTATTTAGATACGGAAATAATAGTTGTCAAGAGAGTCATGTTGTCCAGAAGTATCTCTCTAAATGGTAAATTAACTGAAAAATTTCCCCCAATATTTCATCCTTTCCTAATCAATGCTCTTTTCAGTGTAGCGCTGATGCTTTTCTTAAGTCCATTTTCCTGCCTTTTGAGTCTGGGTTGGCTATGACTTGCTTTGACCAATAGTGCAAGTGACTATTACACTTCCAAATAATAGGCCCCCAAAGGGCTGAAACACTTTGCTCTCTCCTTTCTGAGTCTGGCCTCACCATAGGCACTCACAAGAGCCAGTCTGCTAGAAAATGAGACATGTGGAGCACAAATTGCCCTTGTTGCCACAGATGAGGTTGTCCCAGAACAGCTGACAGCAGATATATAGAAAAACCCAGCCAAGACCAATAAAGCTTTCTAGTTGGTTCACATTTAACTGGAGACACATAAATGATTCTAGCAGCCAGATGAAAAATGACCTGGCCATTATTTGAAATAATATGGTAATTTTTTTAACCTAGTGACTTTTCCAGTAACTTGTTACGCAGTGATAGCTAACAAATACACATGTCCACATAAGAATGTCCGTTTCTGTACATGGGAACGTATGAAAAAATACACTTCATTATAAAGATGAATATTTACAAAATATCATTTTAAAGGGGCTGTGGAGGTTTTTGTGAAAAAGCACTTCAAGCTAAAATATATTCTGACCCAACAAGTGTTCTGAAGAAAAGCTGTCAATATATTCTATACAGCACTTGCAATTTCATCTTTCAAAAATAAATACAGCCCTAGTATTTTTCATTTTCAGCTCCATGAATAAAGTAATTCAATATGGTAAGTCTTAAAATATTTTAAAGCAACCTTTAGTAAAATATGAATTTCAATTCTTCTGTTGTAGTTATTTATTGTATATATAAAAAGAATGTATTCCTTGATGGAGATTTTCATTTAAAGTTCACGTGAGAAGTTAAGAAAGGTAGATATTTACACTTTTGTTACTTTAGATAAAAATTCCTGTTTATTTTATTTTCTCCCTTCTTCCAGTTGTCTATTATTCAGACATTTGAAAAAAATCAAAATAATTCCCTGTTAATTAAATGCCACCTTCAGTTAGTGTTTCTAGAACAATTTATTACTGAATAAGAGTCAAAGAAAAGTATTTAGGTTTGATATTTTTTTTTCTTACAAAGCATAAGAGAAAAATTAAAAATTGTCCTCTAAATTAATTAGAAAAACTTAATGGGCACCTGTCATTTCGAAAACAGGAAAACGTTTTAAATCTCTTTAAATAGAAGATTTTCCTATGCATTTTTTGGTTTTATATAACTTAACTTTTAAAAGTCCCTATTTCAATAATTCACCTTTATCAACACCAAATGTTAGTTAATTGCAAATATTACTATGCAATATATTTTATTTCAAGAAAGCAACAACTTCCAAAATTATCATTCAGCAAAAAGGAAACTGAAATCGCTTTATTTAAAACTGTAATGATTATTAGATTTAAAAGGGAAATTCTATCAAACAGTAATCAGTTTTTAAAGAGGTGCTCATTTTCATGTTCTCTATAGCTATTCTTTTACTGCTGATTTTAAATATTTTGGGAATACAATATAAAACTTTTATCGAAGTTTGCAATAATAGACATGATAATTTTCTTTACAAAACAGCTGAAAACTGTAACATATTCATTTTACTTGGTTTTAAAATTGTTTCTTCTGATTTTCAAATCAGTAAAAGTATACTTTATGAAACAAAGGGTTTTAAAGAAAAAAAGTCAGTTGACTATTCAACCACTGTCAACATGTGGGTGCATTCTCATATAGCTTTTCTTTAATTCTCAAAGAAGTATATTTTTAAACTTAAATTATCTTATATTTCTATACAGAGAGGGCTTCACACACTATGCATACACTTAACCACTAAACTACATCCCCAGGCCAACAGTGTCTTTCTTAGCGAATTTAATAATTAGCCCAGAAAGATCTGTGTTTTGTGAACATTGTCGCACTATACTCTGCTTGATATTAGGAGGAATTTGTGTCAAAGATACTGGTTTTCTGCTTTTTAATGATGAGAAAATTGAGATTTATGACTCTTAAGTAAATTCACTAAGGTATTTAAACTCATAATCAAATGTATGCTTGCAAACTCTTTAAGCTGTCATCTCCATCTGTACTTCATTACTATTTTTGTCAGTTGATTTTATTGAAGCTCATACAGCGAGTATGTCCATGCATAACTAAGTGAACTATTTAACCATTTTCTTTGAAATAACATGTATCACACCAACCTTTTGCTTTTTCTAATTGACTCGTTTGTGTCAGCATGCTCTAAACTATGCCTCCATGCAGAGCTTGCAGTCATGCTCACTTTGGCTGTACTTTCAGAGCTCAAATGTGTCCATCTGTAAATCAAAGCAGACAGACAAGATGGCTCCCCAAATCCAGCCAGTTTGGGAGTTTTTAAATCATAGTCAATGCTCTGGCCATTTCTTACCAAGTAACACTGGGAATTACATCGCCATTTCATAGAGTGTGTTCACTGTGGTATGTTTCTTTTGAGAACAACGGTTTAATTGCCAACTTATTAAAAGCCTTTGAGCCAGTAGTTGTGGCACATGACTGTAAGGCTAGCACTCAGGAGGCTGAAGCAGCAGGATCACTGGGAGGTCAAGGCCAGCCTAGCCTACCTAAAGAGTTCAAGTCCAACCTGAATTAGAAAATGAGACACTGTCTCAATAAAAAGCCTCTGATATTTAACTTTTGTTGATTCTGTCCATTTCCTATTTCATCCTTAATTTTGTGGGCAATCCTCAGAAAATAGATAAATAAAAATTGATTCATTACTGCACACATGGAAAAACAGTACAGACGACTGAATATTATTATGTACATTAGTTTGCAAAGCAGGCATCATCCTGTTATAACATTTCAATCACTACAAACAATTTTCTCATAACCCAACCTCAACAACTCCCCAGAGACACTTAAAATATACATGATCATTAAAATGGTATTTGCTTTTCTTAATGTGTTTAGTGACTAAAATCAATTGGACTGCAAATTAATCTTTAAAAAAAAAGTGGCCATATTAAGGGGGAAAACACTGATAAAGTGCTGCATATGTCTTGTATTTTTATGCATCATTCATCAAGAATCGGCTGAAGTATGACATTTCTTAAATTTCACTGATAAATATCCATTGATGTACACCATGCAACATGTCAATTGCGTCAATGAAAATGAAAGAAAACGTGATACAAGAACCTAAAACACATACTCACATACTTTGACAAAATATAAATGGCAGCAAAAACAGCAGATTGCCAATGTTACCACATATAGCTGAGATCAAACCACTATGGCAGTGTAGAAGACCATGCCAATAAGATTGTCATTTGAAGAGCTAGGGTTGTCACTCAGTGATAGAGCATTTGCCTACCATACGGGAGCTACAGGTTTAATCCTCAAAACTGAAAACAAAGATTGGCAATCAGAGATAGGCAGTCAACAGAAATCTCTGTCCCCAGTTTTGTATGTTCACCTTGCTTGTTTGATGTTTTATAGATTCTTAACACCACACCTTAGTATTATTAAAATGACCCTCACTTGGCTTCTTGCTGTAAGTTTCAACCTTAGCTCTAGGTAGAGCTGCCCTCTTCCAACCTGCAATCATTTCCCATATTTTCATTCTCTTCCATTTTTCTCTCTGCTTCACGATCAGCCCACTTCCTAACCCCTTCCCTGGTGTTTTCTGAAACTCAAGAGTATTTAGCTGCTGCTTTTATGCCACAAGCCTTGGCAACCAAAGCACAAGTTATCATTAATTAAATTTGATCTTTATTTTAATTTAATTGCAATTATAAAATAAATTTTTGTTTCCTAACACCCTCTCAGTTTTAAGATCATCTGGCTGGTTACTATTTTGCCATATTAACTGATGCTTTTTTTCACCCAGTCTTGGAAAATAAATATGTGTACTTTGTCCCCAAGTACAATTTCATTATCATATAAATTCAATGATAAAGACACCAAAGCTCAAACATTGTCTGTTGAAGTAAGCAATGAAAATCAATAGAGAAGATCAGGGCTCTGTATTACAAAATCTTTAGCTTATTAAGTACCAATGACGTGGTAACTATCTTATAATTAAAAGAATTGTGAAGCTGGGAGCATCTTAGTACTACGTTAACATACTCCTACTCAGAGATCGATTCCCCAAAGCCTAGATGTATTTGAGACTTTCTCAGAGATAAGAAAATCTATACCTTACTTGCTAGTATATGACTGGAGGGTTAATGCTACTCAACGAGTCTCTCTCTATATCTCCATTAAACTAGAATAGGCTTGTTGTGTCAAACATAGAAGAAGAGGAGACAGAAATAATTATTGTATGTAGTCCAAGCACCTCTAAATTGATATAAAAAGGATAAAAAGTAGTACATAATAGTCAAGAGCATGACTGAACCACACACACCTCTACTGATGATATAGGCACAGAAGTCAACAGACAGTTACAGACAGGATGAACTAATTATATCATTAGACTCTAAATGAAGATAACTGTACACCTGTCAGCCCCGATTTTGGGATGTGAGATAAGCCCCTTTAACTTTGAAGTTTGACATGTTATAATGAGCAACAAGCTGTTGAACACTGCAATCATTAGTGTTTTCACCTCATAGCTGTTCAACCTGTTAATTGCCATTTCTATGGTCATCATTTTGTATCCACATTCATGGCCAGTTAATGCCCCCCGATATACTTCAATCGTTTTACATCATAGATCATAAACATTGAATTATCCCACTTGGAAACAGCCTACTCTTCATGAAACCTTACTTATCTTTAAAATTCAGCAAATATTTACTGAATCCATCTAATGTGATCGACATTGCATGCTGTTTGGTTGGATAATGATGTACTTTCTACATTTCTGGTACATAATGTCATTGGAGGATGATAAACAATGAGTCAATCATGACAGCATTTTAAATGCTAAAGAAGAAATGGAGTTATCTGAAAGAATTACAGCCCCAAGGTGCATGGACACAGAGTCCTTTTTAAAGGGGTCAAATTCAAGATAGAATCTGAAAGATTAGAGCTATCCACACTGTTTAAGAAAGTGAGCAACAAGAGAATTACACAGAGAGGAAACAACCTGCACAAAGGAAAATATGAAAGTTGTGCTAAATGATGTCACTGGTCCAAGAAGAATGAGGGGTAAGTCATGGTAAAGATGTTATTATACATGCAATGGAAAGATCTCGATGGGTTTTGAGTAGCAGAAGGGTATGATGCAATGTGCATTTTATAAAGATCTCTCTGGTTATTGTAGAAGATACAAAAGAGAATAATGAAATCAAGAGGAGACTTCTGTGTCTTACCCATTTCTTTTAAACTCTTACCTTACAGGTGGGCAGGGCCTCACCAACAGTAGTCAAATCTCCATCTCTCACTCACCTCTTCATCAACCTTGCTTTGATATTCTCAGCCTTGATTCTTCCCAGATTCCCATTTTTTAAAATTTCCTTTAGAAGTCCTGCAATAACTACCTAAGTAGTCACCCAAGTTTGTCTTCCTGGACCCTGAAGAAACAGGATCACATGATGTTCCATCACATAACCTGTCCTGCTTCCTATAATAATTTACACATAAGCTCCTGACATAATTGGCTCTCGCCCTTTCTGAGAGAGAGAGAGAGAAAGAGAGAGAGAGAGAGAGAGAGAGAGAAGACAGAGAGATGGAAAGATATATATGTCTATGCATACATAGCTTAGATATATATGCATACATGTCTCTATTTCTAGGACTTTCATACATAACCTGTCCTGCTTCCTATAATAATTTACACATAAGCTCCTGACATAATTGGCTCTCGCCCTTTCTGAGAGAGAGAGAGAGAAAGAGAGAGAGAGAGAGAGAGAGAGAGAAGACAGAGAGATGGAAAGATATATATGTCTATGCATACATAGCTTAGATATATATGCATACATGTCTCTATTTCTAGGACTTTCATATATAAGAAACTCTAATCTAATACTGTCTCTGCCACTGATTTTGTAACCTTTAATACATTAAGGCACTGTCTAAACACTCATTCCTTTTATGAAAAAGAAGTAGGTTATACTGCTTAACCTCTAAAGACACTATCAGCACTTACTCTCTCACATTCTTTGTCTAGAATGTAAAGATAGTTAGAAGAATATAATAAAAATGTAGAATCTAAGAATAGCTACAACAAATTAGCAAACACTTATCCTTCGTTTTCTCAGAGGTAGAGACAGAAGAGAAATTATAATAGGTTATATAGTTGTTATATAGTTGTTTTATAGGTTATAGGCTGTCAAATAGGCTATATAGTTGTCAAATGAAAAGAAAGGAACTTCATCCTAGTCTAAACTCTAAGAGAAAGTTTATCTATCTAAAATTCATGAGGATGATGGAAGAAGTCTATGATTTAAATTCAGAAAGCCCATGAACCTAGATATAAAAAAATGTATATCTTTAGTTCTCATAATCTCTAAAAGAAACTTGTCAGTTTTATGATTTTAGGCAATTAGACATTATTACCAGTACTTAAAATTTTGTCACAAATAAAAAAATCAAATATTTTTATACCAAATAACACCCATTGGAATTTTGTGTTATATTAATTACAGTCACTATTTGGAACTGATAGTGGTGTGAAACCCTCTTCTGTGTTTCATTAATTAATGAATAATAGGAATGACATCTCTTAGCATTTAACTAATAGATTTAATTAATAGTTTCATCATTGCATTTCCATGTGATCAGTGTTCTTTGTAATTCTCTGTATATTATCTGTTAAAACAATAACCCAAGTAGAGTCCACAGAACTCATAGTACTGCATATGTGATACACAGCATAAAAAGGCATTTAG
Source organism: Fukomys damarensis (assembly GCF_012274545.1). Lineage (NCBI taxonomy): Eukaryota > Metazoa > Chordata > Mammalia > Rodentia > Bathyergidae > Fukomys > Fukomys damarensis. The sequence goes on from NW_022900951.1 coordinate 28,416,311, forward strand.
AAATTGCCTCACATTATTTACATCTTTGTGGATTTTTCAGGTTTTATGTCATGGAGAACTAATGGGATTTTGTATTAAGGAAGCGAGTATGGATTTTTATAAGATAATACTGCTCCATGTAATCTTTCTCCAACTTCTAGATATCACTTAAGAGTTTTGTCAGACAATTGAAAATACAATCCTTGAAAAGAGCCATTTATTGAATTTCTAGATGCATGTGAAATACTTAAAGCAGTATATTAGTTTATAAATGGAGAATAAGTATTATTCAAACTCTGTAAAAGTGATTGCTTTAAAATCTGCTAGCTGTATATGCTGGTCAAGTGTTGTAATATATACTTGAGAGTACTAGAAGACCCTAAATAAGTTTTTAAAAACTCCCCTTATGGAATCATTTACTCGTTGGTGCAGCATACAGTGTTAGGTGTGGAGATGAGCCAGCCAGTCTCAGGAGATAGAAGAGTGCGTGAGTTTGAGGGGCTCTTTATTTACAGACACTGAGTTTGGAAAAGTCACCAAACTACTGACCACCAGTTTGCACACATGATAAATGGGGAAAATGATAGTATACAGACCTCAAATTTGTTATGTGGGGTCAGAAATCTACATAAAACTATTAGTACAGCGCCTGGATTACAGTATATAAACACTCAATTAAAGCAATCGATTTTTCTCATTATTATATTTAATTTAGTCATAATCTGTGACTTCCTGCCCTTCACAAGAGATCTGAAACCATTACAGTGAGAAATAAGTATATGAAGCACACATAGAATACATGATGATTGTGAAATCAAAACAATAAAAACAAAAGCAGAATAAGTCTACATGGGAAACTCCTGGCTAAAGAAAGCTACAGGAATTAAACTCTGGACCAAGTTCTATACAATCTGATGCTCAGAGTATCCAGGCAAATGCAATGGGTTGTGAAATCTTGTTAGTCTAGCAAAGCATTTTTAAAGTAAGCTCTGTGGAGAAATATCCTGAAAATATTTTGCTTGAAAATATGCTGTGTTCTCAAAGAACTTCAGAATATGCTTCAGATTCGAGGCCTTCTTTCAGAATCTTTTCATAAAATTACTTTTTTAACTGGCACAGCAAAATAATACTTGTATTTTGAGAAGATTTGACTATGAACCTCATTTTCACATGGTACATATTACTATCCCAAAGGCTTCATCTTTTGAACATGATTTAAGAAACATTGTTGGAAGAAAGCATAATTATTTAGAAGCAGGAAAAGTTATCAAAATTTTATTGGTCTTTATCATCAAATGAAGATATCATTGAGGTATTTGCTGAAATACAATTAATTAATAAAAGAAATTATATAAACTATGACTTTTTATAATAAATTCAAAAACATTTCAGTGCTATACTGCAAATAGATCCAGTATAGTACAACGTGAATCCATCGTGATGATCAGAATAATCAAAACTTTCCTAATTCAGACTTTCGCCATATGTTTGCAAGTGAGTCATCTGAGGATACTGTTAAAGTGCAGATTCTGATTCATTCTAGGTCTGGGGTAGATTTGACAATCTTCATTTATAACCAAATCTCAGTTGAGGCTGGGGCTGTTGAACAACAGACCACAATTTGTATTGCAAGGCCCGAGACTACTCCTCACTTTCAGCAGCAATCATTGTTAATTTTCACACAAATAACAATGAAGCATGGTGCAAAATGTGTCTTGTGGCAGTGTTTACAAAAAGAGCAGATAAATTTTTCATAGTTTTTTCTTAACTCATCTTGAACTCAAGGCTGAGAATATAACATGACAAGAGAGCTGATTATTACAGCGAGCGAAATCAAGCTACGCCAAGTAAGTTATTTTCTGATGTTCTTACTTGATACAAAGATTGGCTTTAAAGAACGTGGAGGAATAAATGGTCAGCAGGACCCTTGTACTATGTCTGCGGTCAATTGTATTCTCCTAAGCTGTATCTCTGTTCTCCCGATACTAAAAGTCCTCCATTCTCTCAGCTTTTCTTTGTATCAGGTCTCTGCCTATTCTGTCCCTATCAGCCAGGGTCACTGACATGTCCTTCTCCCCCAAGATAAGGATCACTTCATATCAAAGGGAACTATGAGAGCAGCAGCACATGGCAACTATGATGCCTTAGAGGTGGGTTGAAAAAATTATTGACCATCCATTCAACAAGAGACAGCGTCTAATTCTCCTCTTCCTGAAGGTGGGCTGGGCTTAGCAACTTGTCTGTATAGAAGAACGCATCAAATGCAGTACTATCAGTCTTCAAGCTGAGGTCATGAGTAGTTTTCATCTCCCTTATGGGTTTGGTAGAATACTCACACTTGGGGCCTCTGAATTCCAGTGAAACTTTGTGAAAAATGATTTTCCTGAAACCATCATGCTGGAATACATGTGAGTGGAGCTATCTTGCCCCATCCAACTTACTCAATGGCATTAAATGACAATACACAGAGGTGAACCCTGTTAAATCCTGCTGAGTTAGTGATCTATAATATCATGCAATAAAATGCATATTATTTCACACTATCTATTATTATACCTTTCAGTGCTTATTTACATGTTCATTTTCTCACACTAGAGAAACTACTTGGTATTTACACGTGTATGTCCTATTTATTTCACTTAGGAATGTTGCCTCAATGTGCATCCATTTAGCTATAAATGTGTCTAATTTCTCATTTTTTATGGCTGATTAGATAGGGAGGGATGGAGGGGTTGAAGGGAATACAGGGGGATGGGAAAAAATAAGAACCAAGATTGATTATGTAATTGTATAAATTTCCAACAATGAATGTCATTATATTGTATACCTTAAAGGCACGTATAAAATTATTTTTCTTAAAAATGCATGTTATTCGCAAGGACCTTAGTTCAATCCCCAGTACCAAAAAAATAAATAAATAAATAAATGCATGTTATTGAGGGGGTGAAGGGAGGGCAGGGACAAGGGGAAAAAAATGAGAACCAAGACCTGTCATGTAAAGGTACGAGATCCCAATTGTAACTGCACCGTATCCCTAAAATGTACCAATAAACTCAATTAAAAATGCGTGTTATTATAAGCCACTAAATTTGGGGTGATTGTTATACAGCAGTATAACCTAGACAAGTATCCTCAGATTTATCAGGAAGAAAGAAACTTCCCTGGACCACTGCATTCTAGTGAGACCCTGGTATTTGCTTTACTTTACATTCATTACAGACTCTATTCTTACCTTCCCAACTTGCTGCTTTCTATTTATCAGGTACTCTGTCTCTCAGATTTCAATCTCCTCTTAGCCACAGTTGAATTTTCCCCAGCCCTGTCATGACTACACTGGATTCCCTCCCATTTTCTACAGCCTACACTGCTAAAATCTTAGGGTGATTTCAACCTACAATAAAGAAAACATGGCCTGGGGATTTCTTTCAGTGGCTCAGCCGCCTGCCTGGTAAACACAGGGAACTGAATTCGATCCCCTGTACCAAAAGAAAAAATAAAAAAAATAAAAAAATAAAAAAAAAGAAAGAAAGAAAACATCCCTCAAAAATGCTTCCATGCCAATTTTCTGCTCTCTTTGGTTTTTAGGGGAGGAAAATTTTAGTTACATCTTCCATTTTATCTACTTCCTATCTCACTTTAAACCAGTGTTAGGCCTAAGAACAAGTACCAATAGTAAACGGTTTACTGACTCTAGGATGAATACCTAGAGAATGAATGAGTGAATAAGCTTATAGGTTATGGTCTACTACTCTAATGAAATTGTTCTTTTAAAACTAAGCAAAGCAATCAGAAAACCAAATGGCCTTTTCCTAATCCCTAATTAAATTTTGATTAAATATTTTCTTCATTCAGTATAGCCACAAACTTCTTACAAACCATTTCTTTTATTTTTGGGTGCTTCTGGAACCATATATGCTTCATAAACTCCTAGTATGTCCTCAATGCTTTGCTGACTTCTCTTTATCTGCATATATTGTAAATGTGAATTTCTTTTCCAGATTTTGTTCTGTCGCTTTGCTTTCTTTCTTTCTTTCTTTCTTTCTTTCTTTCTTTCTTTCTTTCTTTCTTTCTTTCTTTCGTTCTTTCATTTATTTTGTTACCAGGGATAGAACTGGGGACCTTGCACTTGGAGGGCAGGCGGTGGAACCACTGAGCTAAATTCCCAGGGTCGCTTTTCTTTTAATGGTGTATAATATATTTTTATCATCACATCCACCCCTATGGCTTAAACTAGACTTTGATGACTACAAAACCATTATCTTTATATTTCGTGTCTTGCCTGTATTACTCTACCACCACCACGCTTATCAAACTCACATGTTGACTTCCTCCTCAGATTTAAGCACGTATTTAGCAGAGATTTTTAGACATACTAATGACTCTATGCCCTTAAGCATTCTATCTAATACAATATATCCAAAATAGAACTCATCACTTTCTCTGCTTAATCCTGCTTCTAATCTGTATGTCCAAATTTATCCAATGATTCCCCCATCTTCTAGATTTTTCAGACGTAAACATGCTGTATTTAAACCATTCTCTTCATATCTTTGAGTTATAGTACTAAATCCTACTGACACTAAATCCAAAATGTCAAGTATAATAAACTCTGAAATGGTCTTTCCATCCATAAATAATAAACCCTCATCATTGTCAAATTTAGTCTATAAAACCAGAGTTATATTCATGTTTGTAATTACTCTAAACACAGCTGGCCAATGATCCTTCTTATTCTTAGCCTGAATATTAACTTTTGTGCTCTATCTTCAAATTCTTTCCTTCTTCGTTGCCTTCTTGTCTTACAATTCCTTTATCACTAACCCCCCGAAAAATTATTCTCCCTTGCCCTTGTATTTCCCTAGTCGTGTGCTTATGGCTCTGATTTTGGAAATTATCATCATTTTATACTAAAGTTTTTTATTGTTTTGTTTTGTGAATGTGTGTGTATGTGTGTGTGTATGTGTGTGTGTGTGTTTCCTTTATAGATAATGAATTCCTGGCTGGAAGAATTTGGGTAATAGTTTACTTTTTATCCCTCACTACGATGTGCAATATATATTGGACACAGTAAATTGTCAATAAACATAGTGAATTTGTAGCTGTTGAACAGTTCATTAACGTTCAGCTCCATTCATTTTTGTAAGTTTTACCAGGAGGGAAGCTAATCTGTGCCAAATGGGGCACATTTCAACCACTTACACTATTAATTTAAGGTTTTCATTGAACACAAGCATCTCTTAGGAGTCTCTAGGTACATTTAAACTTTAAGATAAAAGGTAGTTTCTGTCAGAATGATTTATAATCAATAACTGTGCCCAGAAAACTCAAATAATTAAGATTCACAAACACACAAAGATACACAGAATTGTGACAAAGCAGTAATAAAGAGAAATGCAAGAACAGAGAATAAATATGATATATATGATATATAACCACAGTCTCTTCTTCTGTAGTAGCAATTCTTCTGATACAGAATCAGTGGTAAGACGTTCTCACAGCCAGATGTAAGCAAACAAATATCATTGTACCACTCATTGTGCTGCATTTCTGACCCGCTTGGTTTGGGACATTCAGATAGATTAATATGTCTCACTGAAAGGAACTCAATATAAAAGAACTCTTGCCTGAGACCTCTATGGTTACCATTTAGAACTTTTCTACACAAGTAGCTAAATATACTCTTTACAAAACTATATGGTCACATAAAAATGTAAAATTCCAGAGCAAGAACAGTAACATTTAAACAAATAGTATCTGGAACAATGTGGTAATTCTCTATTCCTTCTGTTCTTGTTTGAAATCTTTTTCTCCTACAATTGTGTCTGCAGTATATTTAGAGATGTATACAATGAATTGTACAGATATGCTCTTAAATTGTGAGCCAATATAATCCTTCAAAAGTTAGCAGTTAGGAGATTTGGAGGGAAAAACAGCAAGTGCTCCATATAGATCCATTGTCCTGGCTTTTGTGAGCTTTGATGTTTTTAAAAATTTGCACCTGCATATCTTCGGATGACTGTCTCCAGGCTGTTAATTCTGCTTTGCCCTAAAATAGCAACATCTAGAAATGACTTGTGTTTATGCCAACTCAGGATAGTGCTAAATTTATGATGGACTAATATGGGAATACAAAAGCCTATGTGTTATCAACAGCCCCAAAAGAATGTAAACATTATGGACTACCCAGATGTACTAATAAACTCAATACAAGCCCAGCCCCTCTGATTTGAGCTGCTAAAGATTTTGAAACATTTTTGAGCCTGAGCATCCAATATAACTAAAATGAGACTGGGCATTTGTCTGAAGTTGACCCTTGCATGAGTTCTTCCCCATTCTTGTCCTATTTAACTTACTTACTTACCAGTCATTCTTAGGACTATTACCTTTATAAATCACTTGTATGGATACTGTCCTGTTTAGAAGGAGTTTAGGAAAATCCAATCTGAAAAACAGACAGTCCCATATTCTAGTAGTAAAGGCATCTGGATATTTTTTTAACACTGTCTTCTTACTTCACATTATCTATTATACATTTTGGTCCTTATTTACCACTTCAGTTTCTCACACCAGAGAGACAATGCAATATTTACACATGTGTCCAATTTATTGCACTTAGGAGTAAAGTCTCAAGGTACATCCCTTTAGCTATACACGTCTCAAAGTTATCCTTCTTTATTGCTGAGTAGTACTCTATTGTATGAAAACCCTTTTTATCCATTCATCCCTAAATGGACATTTAGATTGTTTCCAAGATTTAGCTATCACCAACTGTGTCACTATAAACATGAGTACATATATATCATCGTGGTATGATGTGATTTAAACATTAGAAAATATATGGAATTATTTTAAAAAAAGCACACAGCACCCAATCAATGCATACAATGCTTATATTTTTATGTATCAATTAGAAAATACATATAAAATTTTAAAAGATGCCCACATAAATTAAAATTGCTGCCATGGAAATAGTACTGTCTACCTCCCACCACATTTGAAAACCAATAAAAGAATAATAATATTTTCCTTTTGTCCATGACTTGAAATTGTTGTTCAACTAACCTACTTCATTCCTTGCCTTGTTTTCATCTGTAATTATCTGAGGTAAGAGTTATTTTCATATAGAGAGAACATTTGATCAAAGCAGAAAAATTTTCCAAAATTCCATTTGCCCATGGGCTAGGTATAGTTTATTTAACATGACTGGTGAATGGGTGATAAATAAAACTTTATTTATACATAAGATATTTGACAAATGTGAGATAATTAAAGTAAGTTTAGGTAAAATTGACAGAGGCATTTGACCTTTATAGCACATTTAATATCAATGCATTAACATGATCAAGAAATAAAGCATTTAAATGATGCAAGTTTTAAATTCATTGGATTATGTCTTTAGTAATGCAAGGTTAAACTGACTATTAAATAGACTGTTAGAGTCCAAAACTCTCACTCTGTGGACGTTTTGACTTCTGTTAGAATCAATTTAGACAATAAATTACTAAGATAGTATTATAAAACATATTATGGTTTTCTTATAGCTGCATTATAAAATAAGCATGATCTCTCTATTCATTACTTTAGAAAATCTCCACTAAAGCAAGTTATCACACAAAAGGTTTCCTTAGATGATGGAATCTTACTGGTTTTTAAATAATTTAATATTGGAAGATACCTTTCATCTCTAATAATGAATGAAAATGAGAGACAGGATAAATAATGCAGAATAAATATGCATTAAGTGTATTAATACAAACTCATGAATCTGTCTCTTATGTCATCTTATCAATATGTTTCAAATTTTTAATTTCTGCATATCTTACAACTATTCTTCCTAGATCTCTTGTACCCAGAGGTATAACTCAAAGTTTACAACTGATATCTTTTTCTTCCTGGTCAAAATTTGAAAAGCAAAGGAAGTTCGGTTAAAGATGATATGCATTAATGCCAGCTGTGGTGTCAGACACATCTTGGATTTTTAGAAACCTGTGGTGATAAAGAGCATGAGGGGACAGAGGGTCACCATTTACATACAGACTTGTGACCCTCATCACAGCTTGTGCTCCTCATTCATTGGTTTGACTTTGAGCTTTGAAAAGGTTAGACAACCTCTGAAGCATCACTCCTGCCCATAAACCATCAACCCCTTTGTTTCCCGACCTATGAAATTCCTGTATAGAGATAATCACGAATGTTCACCTTTGTTAACACTAGTAATGAACTAGTGATATTCATTCTTTAAATAAAATTTAGCGGAATGACTATAAGTTAAGAGTTCTAATTTAATTTAAAATGAATTGATATGTCTTCCATATTCAGAAAAGAATTATCATCTGAAGAAGTTTGATGTTTTCATTTTTTGTAGGTCAATTTATGATATGAATGGTCTCCACTTCAATAGGCAGACTAAGAGGCATGGCACAACGAAAAAAATGTTCACCTGGAAATCAAAGCCATAGCCCTAATTCCATTTCCTCTCCCAAAATGCCATATTATCTTCTTATTTAACTCTGATGGGGCTTCATTTACACTTTGACTAAAATATAGAACAAATGCCAAAGTTTTGCTTTCATGTATCCAACCAACATTGACTGCCTTTGGTTAGATAATTCTTATCTCCATTTTGAAAAGACATTAGCCTTTTGATTGACCTCCTCACCTATACTGTCCCTGTATAGAATCCACCCAAAAACTGCCACCAAGTGTTTCCTCCTAAAATGCAAAACATCAAGGTAAAAATATATTTCTATCATTTTAAAACACATTAATCACAAACAGATATATCATCTATCAACTTTCTAACCCCAGTTGTTTTTTCTGCTTTGTGTTTAGTTAGCTCATTCTCCCAAATCTACAGTCTAGGCATGCCAAATTACTTACTAGTTCCAGAACAGAACTGGTTCATGATTTCATACTACATAGCATTTTTCTTGTCAGCCAGTTGGCTGAAAGCTATGATAGGACATGAACATGTCTTTTGCAGATTTGTATTCATAGCATCTCACAGACTATCTGCAATATAGGAAATGTTTGGAAATGTGGATTTGCATACCCTGTTGCATCCATGTTGGCCTGCAGATCTTATTTTTAATTCTCAAAGCCATGATATTAGTTCCAGCATCTGTCCATACCTGGACAAGAAAAGGTGGACACTTCTTCATTGTGTCCCTGAAGCACATTGTGCATGCTCCTGTGTTAGTATATGGTAATTACTTTCTAAATATTTATTTTTCCCATCCATATGTCATCTCCTACCTCAAGTGTACTGAGTGTATGGTAGAGTCTGAACCAAAATTCACTGAGTTAAACAGAATAAAACTTTCACTCTGATTATTCTATGCAATTATTTTTTAAAAGCTAAAGATCTTAGAGTGAATTCTGCATAAATACAAATGGGTATAAAGAAAAAAAAACATGAAGGAAGTTGGCAAAACATATTAGAGTGAGAACATGGAAGGAAATGGAAGCTGCCGACATCAATCTATTTCTTTGAACCGTGTGAGCTAAATGAGCCTATTAGACACTCTGAGCATTTACTAAAAGTTTTCTTTGAAGCTAGTTCTAAATAATACAATTGAAGCCAAGAAATTTTAGCCTACTTGCTTTACCTTGTCTCTAGAACATTTTGAAGTTAACATTCCAAGTAGTTCTTAAAGCATTCTGAAGCATTTCTTTTTGTAGTGAGAAAACAATCACTATTTCAGGGTCCATTTATGAAAAATTATATATTTAAACAGTGTTAGGACAAGATTACCTTAAAACAATTTGATATTCAAAATTAAGGAAAAATTATTTCTCTGAGGAAAAATAATAAAGGAATACCCCTTGGCATCACAAATGGAAATCTTTAAATCTTTTAGAAATAATTTAAATATATTATAATATCAATTCTGCTATGTCCAAATATTCAATAGTAGGCCAAAACTGTGAGATGTTAGGTCATAATTCACATCTTGGAAAAATACTTTTGCATGAGAGCAAAATATTTCTACAAATATGTAGAAGCCACACTTTAATGGAAATAATAAAGTACATTTATACATAACTATAATTTTAAATGGTGTTAAATAATAAAGTATTTTCATATGGCCTTACCTTAAACACTGATCTTCTTCATTTTTCATTCTTGAAATTTTGGGAAAATATTTAACAAGGATTTTCTTTTCCAGGTTTCTTATCAGTGAAATATTGGTATTTGTGCTGGATATTCGAAGATTGTTCCCACAGTGTGATACCCACCCACCCTTCTACACTCTGTCTCAAACTCTGAAAACCATATTCTTTTGCAGACTGGCTTCCTGTTAGGATCTGGCAGCAAGGAGTCCTGGAGGGGAGCTGCACTACTGATTTCTACTTGCTTCAGAGGTCTTGTTCATGTTCCCTGGCATCCTGTGGACTTGCTTTCCCTACTAGCAGAGCTACAGACTTGCTTCTGCACGCCTACAGCAACACTTCTTTTTCAGTACCAGCTATTGATCCAGCTTGAGTTTAGTTTTTCAACACTTACAGAATTAGCTTCACTGCACCCCTAACACAGAAATACCAGCATCGACTGGCTAACAGACGTCTGGGATTCAGTCTCATTGGGTCCTTCATGTCATCTCAGAGACACCAGCAACAGCCAGGGAGTGACCCCTACTTCTTTCTGTCTGAATTGCAATTGTGTAAAGTACCTCCCCCTAGCTCCTATGTTTCAGTAATTCCACTTGTTTACCTTTGTTTTCCTACGCTTAGCATTGGTGACTACTTTGTCTAGTTGTTGATTTTCTTATCTTCTTACAATTTCAGTTTTGTCAATGCCTAGGTCACAGTTCCTCATGTTAAATCAGTTGCTTTGAAAATAAATACAGTAGTTTCTACATGGTAACTTGTCCCTGAAGATACATCATCCCAAACCCAAAACTTATAAGTTTTGTGATATAAACATATAAAGCTCGGTCTGCACTGAGTGGAGGAAGAGTTCTCATATCTCTCTGAAGACCATAGAAGACATTTCAAAACTGTTTTTCACTATTTTCATTATACAAACACAATAATGGTTCCAGTAGTAGCATAGAGATATTTAAGCATCTAGACAGCCATATGTATCAAAGTATTATGTCCATAGATGATGGGACTCAGGTGTATTTGTATTATACATTTATATTCCATCCATGGGTAACTGAGTATACTCTCTCGCGGCAGTTATTTTCCAAAAATCAATATGAATAGTAAAAATAAAAGATGTGTCAGGTCAGCCTAGAAGATCTCTATATTATTCATATAATGTACATTGTTGAGGTGTAAATCCTTCACTGTCATTCTCTGCACCCCAAAGTGTAAGAATCACTAACCTACACTCAAAGAACAAAAAGTGAATATGTCTGCAGCCTTCTTAACGTGCAAGCCTTCCTGCCCCTAAGAGTTTTATTTATTTCTGTGTTATGTCCTGACTGTAAACATATTCCAGAATACAACTTTTAGTAAGTAGGTTGTTGTAAGGAATACACAAGACGATGTAATGCTGGTGTTAGCACATAAATTAACCAGGTATTTTATAATATGAACCTGTCTGTATTATCTCAGTCATACAGATTAAAGAATCTAGAGGAATAAAAAAAAAACTCAGACAGTGTCATGCTGCATAATAAGTTGCTCGTGGTTTCTAGAGCCCATGGTTGGAAAGTGATCTCAAAATTGATTTTAGATCATGGATGGCAATTTTATGATTTATTTATTAAATTTCCAATACATACATCTAAATTTTGTTATTGCCATTTTGTATTTGAATACTGGTAATTTTCCCCCTTTTTATTTTATTAGTACAAGTTTGCTATACATGAAGCTTATATCTACCTTGCCAAGAAGGTACATGTATATAATACAGCTTGTTTTTTTAATGCCCTTCCACCTCCCATCCACCTTCCTGTATCTGTCTCTAAATCCTCTTTCCCAATTTTCATTATTATTGCTGTCATTATTCTAGGCTCATATTTATGACATATAGTGTTTACATTCATTATGGTTATTATGTTCTTGTACCTGGCCTATCTTAATTCTTACTTCCACTTTCTCTCCCCCTGTCCCCTCAGACTCCCTGGCCCCTTCTCCTTTGCAAGAGATCTATCCCCATGTTTACTTCTATTGAGTCTTTATTTTGCTATTTGCTTGTGCTTTGCTTTTCTCAAATGAGACATATTATACAGTGTTTAAACTTGTGTGTCTAAATTATTTCACACATTATATTTTCCAGGTACACCCATTTTTCTAGAAAGTCTCCAATTTACCCTTTATTATAGCACAGTAGTATTCCATTCTGTATAGATGACCTATTCTTTTTTTTTTTTTTTTTTTTTTTTTTACCAAACCACTGAGCTAAATCCCCAGCCAATGACCTATTTTCTTTATCCATTCATCTGTTGATGGGCATATGGACTGCTTGCAGGATTCACTTCTTCCAAATGTTTCTGCTATAAACATTGGCAAGGATTTATCAGTGTGATATGAAATTTGCATTTCTCTAATGGCCACAGATGTTGAATATTTCCCATGTTCACTGGTCGTTTGTGCTTCTCAGAAGTGTCTGTTCATTTCACTTGCTCATTTCTTGATTTGGTATTTTATTTTATGTGATCTAATTCTTTGAGTTTTTTATGTATTCTAGATATTAGTCCTCTGCATGAGGAATAACTGGCAAACATTTTACCATTCTGTAAATTCTCTCTTCACTCTACTAATTGATTCTTTTGCCATGCATAAGTTGTTTAATTTAACGTAATCCGATTTGTTGATGCATTCTGTTATTTTTTGCACAACTGGAATTCTGTTTAGGAAGTCCTTGCCTATGCCTATGACTATGTTATCTTCCAGTGGGTTCAATGTTTCTGATTTATGTTTAAATCTTTGTTACATTTTTACTTTAGTTTAGTACATGATAAGAGATATGGGTCCAGCTTCTATCTTCTACAAACAGACAGTTTTCATGGGACCATATATTGAATAGGCAGTCTTTCCTCCAACATGTTTTTGGTCCCTTTGTCAAAGAGCACATAGCTGAGTGTGTCTGAAGATGCACGTGTATCCTGTATTCTGTTCTACTGATCCACATGTCTATTTTTATGTCAGTACGATGACATTTTTTAAATCACTGTTGCTTTATAATATGGCTTGAAGTCAAATATTGTGATGACTTCTGCTTTGTCCTTATTGTCCAAGCATGCTTTGGTATTTTGGGTTTCTTCTGATCCTGTATGAATTTTAGAATTATTTTATTTAGCTCTGAGTAGAATGCCATTGGTATTATGATTGCAATTGCATTGAATCTGTATCACTGTTTTGGGAGTATGGCCATTTTCACAACATTAGTTCTGTCTATCCAGGAGCAGGGAAGAATGTCATTTTCTGATATCCTCTTTAGATTTTCTTCATACTGTAGTTTTCTCTGTAGAGATTCTTCACTTCCTTAGGTTAATTTTTCGTTATTTCACTTTTCTTAAAGCTCCTGTGAATGGTGGTGTTTTCTTTTCTCTTTCTTTTCTCTTTCTTTTCTTTCTTTCTATTTATTTAATTTTATTTTTTTGGTACTGGGGATCGAACTCAGTAACTTACACTTGCAAGACAGGCTCAGTGTCACTGAGCTAAATCCCCAGCCCTGGTGGTGTTTTCATAATTTCCTTCTCATCAGGCTCATAATTAGTGTACATAAATATTAATGATTTTTTGTGTGTTGATCTTATGTTCCACTACTTTGCTGAAGTTGGTTATTAAGTCTATGAGTTTTTTGGTGGAGTTCTTTGGGACGTCTAACTAGAGTATCATGTCATCTGCAAATAATGATAATTGAACTTCTTCCTTTGATATATGTATCCCTTTTAGTTCTTTTTCTTGCTTGATTGCTCTGGTTAATGTTTCCAGTAATATGCTGAATAGAAGTCGTGATACAGGAGATCCTTGTCTGGATTCTGACTTTCGAGCGCCTTCAGAGGAAATGCATTCAGTTTTTACCCACTTAATATGATATTGACTGTTGGTTTATCATATATAGCTTTTACAAAATTAATGTGTGGTCCTACTATATGTATTTTTTTCAGGATTCTTATCATAAAGATGCATTAGAATTTGTCAGAGTGGCTCCTTCATCTATTGACATGATGATATAGTTTTTTTCCTTGCTTCTGTTGATTTGCCTATGTTGAACCATCCTTGCAATTCTGTGATGAAACTTACTTGGTCATGATATATGATCTTTTTGATGTGTTGCAATACCTTCACTAAAATCTTGCTGAGTAGTTTTCCATCTATATTCATTAAGGATATTGGCTTGTGTTTTCTTTTTTATTTGTGTCTTTGTCTAGTTTGGGGATCAGACTGACACTGCCTTCCATAAATGCATTTGGAGGCACTCTGTCTCTTTCAATTTCATTGAAGAGTTTAAGGAATACTGGTAATATAATGTCGTTATAACTTTTTATAGAATTCAGAAATGATTCTATCAGGTCCTGGACTTCTTTTTGTTGGTAGAGTTTTTGTTGTTGTTTTTGTTGTTGTTGTTGTTGTTGTTGTTGTTTTGTTTTATTTTCGTACCAGGGATCGAACTGTGGTCCTTGTGCTTGCAAGGCAGGCAGCGGAACCACTGAGCTAAATCCCTGGCCCTGTTGGTAGAGTTTTATCATTCTCTTTATTTCACTGATAATTATTGTGTTGTTCCACATTTTTGTGTCTTCTTGGGTTACCTTTGGTAATTTATAAGAGTCCATCAATCTGCCCAATTCTTCAAGAATTTCCAATTTGTTTGAATAGAATTTTTCAAAGCATTTACTCTCTTCTGGAATTTGATGGTGTCTGTTGTGACTTACCTTTTTCATCTTGAGTCACACTAGTATAAATCTTTTCTCTCTTTCTCTTGGCAAATTTGGCTAAGGGTTTATTTATTTTCTTCATTCTTTCAAATAATCAGCTCTTTGGTTCACTGATTTGTTGAATTGTTTTTATAATATAAATTTCATTTATTTTCCCCCTTAATTTCAGTTTTGTTCTACATTATTGCTGCTTCTTAAGTATCATACAGTTCCACATTAGGTTATTTAATTGAGCTTGCTTTATTTTCCTAATATGAGAATTGATTGCAATGAACTTCCCTCTTATGACTGTTTACACTGTGTCCCAAAGGCTCCAATATATTGTACAGGTAAGGTCATTAACTTCCAGAAATTGATTCACTTTTCTTTGACTTCTATTGTGACCTATTGCATGTCCAAAAGCTTCTAAGAGCTTCTAAATTTTCTGTGGTTTCTTAGATGGTTGATGTCTATTTGTATCGCACAGGCGTCTGAGAGTAGACAGGGAGTCATTTCAATTATATTATTTTAAGCAGACTTTACAAACTAGTATGTGATCCAACTTGGAGAAAGTGCCATGTACCAAAATAAAAATTGTACACTCTGTTGTAGTAGGGTGAAATAGTCTGTAGAGATCTCTTATTTCTGTATGTTCACTCAGCTCTGATATTTCTTTATTCATTTTTAGTTTATTTGATCTTCCTCTTTGTGAAAATGGGATATTAAGATCTCCCACTAAGGTTGTCTTAGTATTTATTTGATCTTTCATGTTCAGAAGTATATATTGTATGAAGTTAGGTACTCCAGTATTTAGTGCAAAAATATGTATAATCATTAACTCTTCTTACTGGATTGTTTCCTGAACTAGTACAGAGTGATTGTGTCTGGTATTCCTGATTAGTCTTAACTTCAAGTTTACACTATCTGGAATTAAAATCACTATCACTGTGTTTGGGGGCATTCTTAGTGCATGAAACATGGTTTTCCATTCTTTTATTTTTTTAGTCTATGAATATTTTTTGATTTAGATGAGTTTCTTGAATGAAACAAACTGTCACATTCTGTTTTTTGAGCCAGTCTGCTAATCTGTCTTTTAATTGGAGACTTGAAGCCATTTACATTGAGAGATATTACTGAGAGCTGTTGATTATATATTATCATTGTGCTCTTTTCTTTTTTGGTGACTACTTCATTTTTCTTTTCATGTCTTTTTTGTTCTGTTGGATCTATTGACTTTGCTGTTTTCAATCCATCGGGTTTTGGGTTTTATTCAACTCATCATTCCATCTAGGATATTCTTGAGTACTTTCTGGAGTACTTGTTTAGTATTCATAAATCATCTCTTGTGTTGTTCTTCTCCACAATATGTTTCTCCCCCCACCCCCGGAGATTGAACTCAGGTCCTTGCACTTGTGAGGCAGGCACTGCACCACTGAGCTAAATCCTTGGCCCAATGTTTCTTTTTTTTTTTAATTTTATTTTTGCTTGCTTGTTTGTTTGTTTGTTTTTGGTACCAGTGATTCAACTCGGGTCCTTGTGCTTGTGAGGCAGGCGATGGAGCCGCTGAACTAAATCCCCAGTCCTGAATGTGTTTCTTTTTCTTCAGTTATTTTGAAGGAAAGTTTGGTTAGATATGTTAAACTAGGTTGCAAGTTGTTTTCTTTTAGGGCATGAAATACTTTACTGCAAGGGCTTCTGGCCTTTAAAGTTTATGTTTGATAAGTCTGATATAATTCTAATGGGTTTACCTTTATATGCAATTTTTTGCTTTTCTCTGACAGTTTTTAAAGTTCTGAGGTTTGCTTTTCTTGTTGTTGGATATCTGGCTCTGATGTGTTTTGGTAAGCCTCATTTTTTCATCACAATTGGTTTACTGGAAGTTTTACTTTTATTATGAACTCTTATATTTGGGAAATTTTCTTTTATGATTTCTATAAACAAATTAATTATTCCATCTGTATTATCTTCTAGTTTTTCTCTAACTCCAGTTAGCCTTATGTTGGTCTTTGTGTCCTCTAAAAACTGCTGCATGATTTTTTTTCTTCTTCTCTTAAATTTTGGGGACTTCAATTACTTCCTCATAATTGATCATTTTGATCTCTTTGAGACATTTCAACTGCACATTGTTCATTTCTGCAATTTATTAATTTTATATGTAGTTTTTCAATTTCTGGTATTTCCATTTGACAACATTTCATGGATTCTATATCTTTGCTGAATTTGTCCCTCATGTTTTCAGCCATTTTGGTCAGCTGTTCCAGTTTTTCATTTGTTTCCACTATATCTACATTGGGCATTTGGAGTGATAATTCCATAAACTTTTGGTTCATATCCTCTTTGAACTTGCCAAGTGTCTTTGTCTCTTTTTTAACCAAACTCTGCTACCTTGTTTGCTTTCCTCTCCATCAGTGCCACTGGATGTGCCTTGGGAAATTTGGAGAACTTGGATGCCTTTTGTTGCCTTGATTTCTCATGTTCCTGAAAATATATATCCCCCCTTGGGTCTGACGTTTGAGGATTAGTATAATGAAGAAATAGTATTGTAATTGCTATGAGGATCTTTTTATATCCTGTCTTTCAATGATATATTCATTGCTTTGTTTGTCCAGAGATAATGTTCAAATGACTCTTTATTATGCACTTTCAAAGCCTTATCCCTGATTCTACCTGGCACCATCTTGATATTTTTTTCCTCAACATTAAAAATATAAAAGTCCCCATTCTAAATTTAATATGCTAGTAGCCTATTACCAATTAAATGTGCTGTTAGAAAAATGACCTCCATTGTGTGTTATACTGATGCTCTTAATAATGTATGCCTTTGCATAATATTTATAACACAAATTTTCTCTAGGTGTTATACAGAGGCACTTGAAATAAACTCATTGTACCTAATAAAGAAGGACAAAAGAAAGGACTACGTAGGTTTTGGTTGTGATAAAAGAAATTTTCTCTAATGTCTTACATTTAACTATAAGGGCCAGATAATTGAGGGTGAAAGAGGTAAGGGAAGTTAACAGCTGCTGGAAAAAGCAATAAAAGTTTGTTTCCCATTCTAGAATGTATGCTGACGTCTTGACTTACATCCCATCACCACTAGGACTATCACCAGGGCCGCTGTACCCTGATATACTGACTCTGCTGATTCCAGAAACAACAGGGACTCCCATATAGACTGCCATACTATACCAAGGCATTCTCTGTTTCACATTAATCCTGACCCTCTTACCTAAATACAACGTAGTTGCACCAATTTTCATTATAAAAATACTCTGTTAGTTCTAGAGTACATTTTTCCAACTGCCATCCAGTCTTAACTGTTAGTTTATATAGAAACTTCATGGTTTGATCTTTTTTCCAGCTAATATCAATAGCATTTCAATCAACCTTTTCATTTCATAGATTCCTCAGTCATAAGAGCTTTGGTTTTGCAGACCTGACCTACAGTACTCATTGCCTCTGTTTTTCCTTAAGGATCACATACAAGTTTACTTAAACATATCACTCTCCATACCATCCTATACTCTAGCCTTGGGCCTATGCTAAACAAACCTAAATATCCTGTTTCTTTAGATATATAAATTGAGGCCAAAGCAAAATTGCTACTGGGCATCTCCATATTGATTTCCACAGTGGTTGCACCAGTCTGCACTCCCACCAACAATAGAGAAGGGTTTCTTTCTCTCCACTACCCCACCAACATTTGTTATTGGTTGATTTCTTGATAGCAGCTATTCTTTCTGGAGTGAGGTACAATCTCAGTGTTGTTTTCATCTGCATGTCTTGAATGACCAGTGATGTGGAACATTTTTTCTTATATTTAGTTGATGTGGTTTTTCTATAAAATGGAATACTACTCAGGCATAAAGAATGAGAAATTAGAGTCATTCATAGGAAAATGGATACCTATTGAGGACATAGTCTTAAGTGAAATAAATAAGTCACACATATGTAAATACCGAATAGTTTCTCCGGTGTGTCTGGTGTGAATAAACTGTAATAGTACATAAGATCCTAATGAGATAATTGACAATGTGAAAAAAGGAAGAAAAGAGTTAAAGGTGTAGGGTAAGTGGGAAAGGTAGGGGAAAGGAAATAAGGGAAAAGAAAAAAAATATGAGAAAATGAAAAATTGGAAATAAAGTTTTGGTAAATAGGGAAGGGAGGAGGAGGTGAAGGGAGGGCAGGGGTATGGGGAAAAAATGAGAACCAACACCTGTCATGTAAAGGCACAAGATCCCGATGATGAATGTAACTGTACTGTATGCCTAAAATGTACCAATAAACTCAATGAGAAAAAAAAATTGCTACTGGGCATGAGCCCATCTTGAAACTAGACCTGTGGTTCTTCAGTTCCTGGTCACCTCAGTAGAGGTGATCATCAGAGCTTGGCTGAATGAGTGCATGAATTAATGAAACTCAGCTTGATAACTTACTAGTAGCAGTCATATTCTGTTTCAAAGCCTCTTACAGCTTCATCAATGTCTTTCAAAGTCTAAAGTAAAATACTGAATTCAATGCCCATGCACCATCTTTGATTGTCTGCTAGTGGAATCCCTACTATCTGATATTTATGCTGAACAATCATTCCTCACTTGCAGCCTTGCTTTTGTGTTACTTTGCCTGCTAAAAGAAGCACTTATTTCCTTCTGAGTTTCTTCCTCAGTCACTGCTCACCTGTCTGTTTTTCTTTCTGTTCTTGTAATCTCTTTCTATCTGCATTTGTATGCTCCAGACCGTCACGATCCCATTGCAATTTGTACACTGACTATGTCACTCCTCACATGTAATAACCAGGGAGTTAAGAATAAAATTATGGGAAAGGGACAAAAAAGGACAAACCTATGTTATGTATATGTACAAATCCCCCAAGATAAATGTAATCAACAGGTACTACAAGTAAGTGCTAATAAAAAACATAACTAAGAAGAATAAAATAAATTATTGTATTCTTAATATTGAAGACATGGAATGAGAGACAGGGCTAGGATAAAGTATAAGATCATTTCCAGGAGATAGCAAGGGGATATAGAAAATAGATTTAGTTGAAGAGACCTTTTTTAGTGGTTCAACCTTTACAGCCAAACTATTCAGGGAATATGGCTAATCTGATGACAACTCCTGACTTAGTCAACATGGCTATTTCTAATCAGGTAGACAGAAAAAAAAGAAGAGATGTTAAGTGGCAGTTGAGTGGCAGGGAACTATATGAATATTGAAATAGTGAATTTTATAACATAGTAACTTAAATAAATAGTAAAAGCAATATCTTTTATTGAGCCCTTCCTATAACCTATCATCTCACTTAAAACTCACTAAAATTACCACAAATGCAAAAAAGATTTTTGCACTCATTGTACTAATAAAGCGTTTGAAGGAAAATGTAGTTGGTTGCACAAAGCCCTGAAACTCACAGAAAGCGATGCCAGAATTTGAAACAGGATTATGTAATAACATAGCTTTGTCAATTAGCTTAGTCAATTAGTGAACGATGTTCTACTTTATGTATAATTTTTGCAAAGCACTTTGGAGCTCATATTTCTTATATTGATGTCCTTAGTTGATTACCACAGAATGCACTATTTCTATCCCAGCAAGAAGGACCCATTCTTTTAAACGACCCATCACTTCAGAATCAAAAATACAATAGTGTGAAAATGTTCACTGAACCCATTAAGCAGGAAGAAATCTATATATTATTATTGGTTTTGCATCTTTTCAGGATGCTGGTTAGCTTTATCTGCAGCTGCATAGGAAGGGCCAATTCTATTAGTTCCCCTGTAGTTCAGTGTGCCCTTTAGTTTCATGGTACATAGTTAACTGTATGTGTCTGCATCTCTGAGCAATTGTGATGTTTTGGAAAGTCATATGCTGAAGGTCAAGAAATATGCTCTTGTGATTTGATTTGTAGGGATCTAAGTCTAGCACCACTCAAATGCATTCATTTACTAAATATTATTTTTTGATAATGCTGCTAATCTGCTAAGAGTCATGAGGCCATAAAGAGCAAATATCTTCTATGGGTTAAGATGTGCTATTCTCATTAACAGAACAAACTTGAATGAATTTAATCAGCAGTCAAGGGAAGGCACTGCATCATTCCAAAACAAATTAGAAATATTGTACCCCTGTGGTGTGACCTTTGATTTCGATTAGAGGTTGCCGTCTGCTTCTTATGCGTGGATGCAAAATAGACTACTACAGAGGATGTAAGGTAAGTTTATGACTGCATCTCAGAGATACATCGCTAATAACTGCAGAACCTAAGGTTTAAAAGAAAGTATAAAACTCAACAATCATTGACATTTTCATGTTAAGCTTCATAATTGTATACAATATGAAGAGAACATACAGATCAATTTTTCAGGTGAGTCAGGAGAAAAGCTACTAGTAAAATTAATAATACTTTACTCAAGCTGGGCATGATGGCTCACGCCTGTAATCCCACCACTCAGGAGGCTGAGGCAGGAGGATCACTATGAGTTCAAGACCAGCCTGGACTGCATAGTGAGTTCCAGGTGAGACTCAACTACATAGTGAGACCCTGCCTCAAAAAAACAAAAACCAAAAAAAAATAATAATGATAATACTTTACTCAAATATGTCGAAATAATATTAACCTCAGCTACTAGACTTTTAAAAATTGTATTAAATCTAGCGGTATTAATTAAAGACTAGAAAACTTTAGCAAGTAAGATAAACATACAAGGCATTGAAATTCCTCTACTACGCAAAATAAAACAAAAATATAATGCTATTTTACTCAAGCATCACTTAAATATAAGGAAAAATTGAGGGTTTAAATAAAATATTCTAAAATTTCTTAGGAAAATAAAGATTTCTGAGTTTCTATAATCATTTCCCTGGAGGAAAAAAATCAATTCAAGTAGTGTGTGCACACACAAAATCACAAAGTCATGCACATACTCTTCTTACTTTTCCTCTCACAAAGAATCTAAACTCCATTAACATATATTTAAAATATAACTACCATTCTTGAGGTATATGATGTATTTTTAATACAAAATACAATTTAGCAAGACAATATAAAGAATAATGATGCAGAAATAACTATATACCTATATAAAGATATAGCTATAATGTATATAGATATATAATATTTTAAATATGCACATGTAAAATCCTTGTAAAATATATACAACATGTGTTAGATATTGATGCAATCAAATGTCAGTTTTTCTAGATTATAAATATATTCTATTATTATATGCTATTTTACGAAGTAGCATTTTAAAATCATGCTAAAATTGTTGTTGTCTCCAAATATTAAGATCTCCTAAGCAGAGAATTGGCCACACATAATTGTTTATAGAATACATATTTATTCATACAATTTAAAAAGGCAATTTAGATGTCCTCATTTCTCCCCGTAGGGCAATGTAAATTGGTAAAACAATTTTGCTTAAATATTTTTGTTATAGATATAAATATCTTATTTTCAAAACTGTTAATGTCCTTTGACCAGCAATGTCAAGTCCTGGAAGTTAAACAAAAGAAATACTGTACAAAATATATTCATTTGGGTTATTTAAAATAACAAAGAAATAAAATATTCTAAATGCCTAAACTCGATAGAATATTTTGGAAATTCTAGCAAAGCCGCGTAATGAGATGTTATATAACCATATAGAGTATTTGGTAGCCTAAAAATATATCTGTGATAGTAAAAATCAGCATGAGAAAGTTCTAAATATAGCATCATTAAAGCTAAATAAGTGAGAAAACAAAGGGAAAAGGCTAATTTGAGACAAAGAGGGACCTGATGAAATACGCCAAAATGATAATATGAACTTGTTTTGAAAAATGAGAAAGTAGCTGAGTTTATCTTTTTCTATTTCTCCATATCCAATTATGAATAATAAGTGTATATTATTTTTTTGATTAGATCCTTATCTCAAATCACATGTCTAATTCAAGTGAAAAGGATTAAAGGCTTGAATAAGGCCACAGACCGTAAAACTACTCAGGAAAAGCATAGAGAAAAAGCTCCATGACATTGGTCTGAGCAAAAATTTTGGGGGGATATAAATTCAAAAGCACAGCCAGCAAGAGGGAAAATAAACAGTTCAGATTACACAAAATCAAAAAGCTTCTGTAGAGCAAAGGAAACAATCACCTGGTTGAAAAGATAGCATGTGGAATAGGAGAAAGTATCTGCATACCATACATGTTATAAGGAGTTGATATCCAAAATAAGGGACTCAAGCTACTCAATGTCAAGAATAAAAATAACCCACTTTAAAAATAGGAACAGCGCTAGAATACGGATTTCTCAAACATACAAACAAGTATATGAAAAAAAAATAGTTAACTTCATTATCATCAAATTCAAACTAAAATCACAAGATCAGTTCCCACCTGTCAGAGAGGCTGTTATCAAAAAGAGAAAAATATGGGCCAGAGATTCAGCTCAGCGGTTCGTTGGCCTGCCTTGCAAGAGCAAGGATCCGAGTTCAATCCCCAGTACCAAAAATAATAATAATAATAATAATAATAATAATAATAAAAATGGAGAGAGAGAGAGAGAGAGAGAGAGAGAGAGAGAAACACTGGCACACTGTTGGTAAAACTGAAAATTGGTACAGCTATTTTGGAAAGCAACATGGACTTTTCTATAAAATTAAACATACCTCCAATATGAACCAATGATCTCATTACTGAGTATATATACAAAAGAAATGGAATCACTGTATCAGAGACACCCTATATTCACTGCATAATAGCAAAGATTAGGAAAATATCCAAGCATCTATCAATGTATGAATGGATAAAGAAAACGTGGGATACATACAGAGTGAGATATTATCCAGCCCTAAAACAGAGAAATTTTGTCATGTGAGACAACATGGTTAAATGTGGAGGACAGTATGTGAAGTGACATAGGCAGAAATAGAATGACAAATATCATAGGGTTTCAATTAT
The DNA here is from genome assembly GCF_012274545.1 of Fukomys damarensis. Taxonomy (NCBI): domain Eukaryota; kingdom Metazoa; phylum Chordata; class Mammalia; order Rodentia; family Bathyergidae; genus Fukomys; species Fukomys damarensis. The sequence goes on from NW_022900951.1 coordinate 28,440,049, forward strand.
ATGTGGAACATCAAAACTCATACATGCTAAAATGGAAGGGTAGTTACCAGGATCTAAGGGCAGGGTTGCTGGTGGGAGGTGTTGGTCAAATGACACAAAATTTCAGTTAGAAATAAGATCAAGACGTCTATTACACAAAATGTTGATTATACTTAGTAAAAATGTGTTATATTTTTTTTTTTAAAAATCACCAAGTGTGCACTGTGTTTTCACCAAAAAAGATATGTGAGACATGTATGTTAATTAGTATGAACGAAACATTCTTCAATCTATACATATTTGAAAATATTTCATATTATATTTAAATTTGACAAACAAATGTGTGAACGAATAAATGAATGAAAATTTTTATCAAAAATAAATTACTCATTTAAAAATAGATGATACAGGGGCTGGGGATTTAGCCCAGTGGTCCCGCTGCCTGCCTTGCAAGCGCAAGGACCTGAGTTCAATCCCCAGTAACAAAATAAATAAATAAATAAATAAAAATAGATGATACAAAAGTCCTGATTGCTAATTGCCTTACCAGATTTCCATTGAACTTCTACAGGTCAATATCTCTACTCATATAGTCATAGATATAGGTTATTTAGTTTCATCCAATCAACACTGAGAAATTGCCAACTGAAATTAGTTGGACAGATAAGGAATTGAGGCATAACTGTAGCGATGAATTATTATAACTTTACACTAAAGAAAACAAGGTACACTAATACATTTTGCTCCAAACATTATTAAATGTTTGGAAAAATGACCAAAGTTGCTGACTGATATGCTAGCTTTTCAAATAAGTGTATTAGCATTCTTCATTACTTCCCGTTTAGTCTTTAAATAGACAGGATTTTACCAGGGATTTAGCTCAGTGTCACCCTGTCTGCCTCGCAAGCACAAGGTCCTGAGTTCAATCCCTGACACAAAAAATTAAAAATAAATAAATAAATATATAAAATAAAAAACAAAAAAAACCCACACTTGCTTCATCTCTCTATATAAGATTTAATTACTACTGCTTATGAAATTTAAAAATCAATATTGCTAAATCATTTTTCATACCTTGGTGTGTGAAAACAATGGTTTCTTAAAAATATCTAAAATGTTCAAAATTACAAAAAATTGCAAAATAACATTTTTGGTGTAATCTTAGCCATTCTTAGACAAATTCTTAGCTGAAAATCAAATTTCACTGCGAAACTCAAAGTAACAAATCAAAGGAAAATCATCTCTTCAGCTCACAGTGACATTTTAATGTTGTATATATCTGTTGTCACTAATGTCATTTTACAACTCACATAGACCAAAGAAATTGCCCATGAAGATATGAATTGTTTTGCCTTAATGTTATTTTCCAAGAAACTTTTGAAATTATATGCATCCACACCCTCTCAGTGTGATAAGCTTGATGGAAATTCTCAAATCTTGACAATAACCCAAGAAAAGTCTCACATAATTCCTGCATATTTTGAGTATATTTTTGGAATATCAGAGGTGTTTTTATCTGATTTGTTGCTTAACCCAGCACATATCCCTTCCCAATGATTTCTTAGAAGGGATAACTACATTTCTGACTTTACCAAATTACTATCCAAGTTGTAATTTATTACTTACTTTAATCTTACTGATATTATGGGAAAATTTGTATAGGTTTGTGTCTGTTGTTGGAAATAAAGTAAAATACTATGTAAACTTTGGACCACTTGGGGTAATTTTTTTGGTAAAAATAATATCTTTTTTTGTAAGAAAAAAACCACCAAATTTTCTCTCCATTCTTTCAGGTACTATTGTAGGGGAGGGAAATATATGAGGTGATGTGTCTGAAGAAAAGGAAGCTTAGAAATATAGTCAGGTTAAACACAGGTCAATAAGACTTTATATATTCATGAGCATTTCTGTCTTGCTTAGTTTGGCCTTCAACTCTAGTTCTCAACTGATCCTCCTACCTCAATTTTCTGAGTAGCAAATATGTTGGATTCCATTCAGATTTTGAATTTCAATCTGAATACAAACTTTGATTTTGGTTGAATCCCTTTGGTTCCTGAAAATAACTTTTAACTTCTATATGGTGAAGTAATTTTAAATATTTACCACTTCAATATTTAAAACTTCAATATGTCTTCATGCTTAAAGTCTCTCTCAATCTCCTCAGGCAGAGCAATGGGGAGCTATCCCATACTTCTAGTCATATGGAAATGTTTCAATTCCTGGACAAGGGGATTTGAAAATCTGAATCGAGGGCTATAAAATAATAATTGTAAAAAGAACCATCGAACTCATCTTTTCCACCTCTGAGTCTAGGCTCTTATTTTTATAGATTGATTGAGAATATAAGAGAAGGAGATACAGGGGTCTTAGAAAAGTATGAATTTCTGAGTGACGGGAATGGGGAAACAACACAATATCCACTATCACCACAATATCCACTGCGCTGCCAACAAGAACAATAGGTAACTTTTTTTAATCAAATGATGAATGTAATAATCATGTACTGCAATTATTCGCTAATAAAATTTTAAAAAGTTAAATAGAAAGATTAAGGAAAAAAAAAACCAGGTAGTGCCAGAGCCAGAGACACATGGAGCCAGGCTGGTACCACACCACCAGCACCCTGGGCCTCCAAGCAACGTAGACCTATGAGGAGTGGGGCCATGCGGGGGTCCCTACAACATTACCCAAGTGCCCCCCGACTTCTGGCCTCCTGGTTTTGCCAGCACCTGGATCCACACATCCACACTGCAGAGGCACATGGGGTCATAAAGGCCACTGTACTGAGCTCCAGAATATAGAGCACAAGTGAGCAACAGAAAGAGGGCCTCTCTCAGGCTCCTTGATGAAAAGTGAAGCCCACTGGAAAAGTGAAGAGAATCTCTGCAGTAAAGGCTCACCAGACCACCGTGGTCGGTAAGTTGGAGGGGTCACCACCTCCCACAGGAACCTAGACCATCCTCAGGGGAAGGGAAGCTGGACCCTGCTGTAGAACCTTGCAGAGTTCAACCCTGCAGGAGGTCAGGGAGCTCATCCAGTGCCTTGCAACCAGAAGTTACTCTGAAGCTCAGAGGTCTGCTGCTGGCTTGCTGAAATGAATTGACTCAGATCTGCACACTGCTGCCCACATTGTCTATTCTGACAGCAGAGACATATCCTTAAAGCGGCCCTTCATTGTTTTTTATTTATAAAATTATTTTTCTTTCTTTTCCTCTTATTTTAAATTTTTATATTTCCCACTCTTTTCAAATTCTTCCTTTTTTCTTTCTTTTCATTTTTCCTCTATTCTTTATCTTTTCCACTCATTCTTTCAGTCTCCCACATTGTTCTTCTTCTCCCTTTTTGTTCGTGTTCCTGCCCTAATTTAGATTTCTTCTTTCTTTTTCTTTTCTTCTCTGGATTGTCATTAGTTTCAAAGGAAAATGAATACAGTTTCTAGCTTCCCTATTGCTGCTAGGTTGTTCTATTCTTGTCTTTGCTCTTTCATTTTGTTTTTCACGTGTGTCTTCAACAGTTTCCTAGAGTTTGCGTGGTCATCCTGTGTCCTCTAGCCTCACTTCTAGCCTTCTCCTATTTTTTTTACCTATATATCCCTCTCTCCCCAAATCTTTATAATTCCCCATCCTGAAGGATAGAGTTGCTATACTGAAGATTTTATTTGCTATAAACAAATTTTGGGCTGGTACTCAATTTTAATTTAATAAGTGACAAAAATTGTCATTTTCTAAGCTGTGCTTGATCCTATTTTTTTTGCTGAGTGTATCACTTTGGTTAAGGTGTTGATTGATCTAATCAGTTGTCCTTCCTGGTATTAGGAAAATGAGATTATCTCAGAGTCATTACAGACTCAAAATCTAAAGACCACCTATATCTGAAAGATTGAACTATTAACCCAGGAATTAAACCAAGGGCAGCAACAACAACAAAAATAAAAATGAGAAATCATGTACGAAAAGCAGAAACACAGACTTCCATCTCACCAAAGGTAAATTCTGGGGGAAATGAGTGGAAAAGCCTGACAATGAAACACCAGGACACCCTGAACTCATAGCACAGGAAGTAACAAAACAGCTGAGTGAGGCACTAGAAAAATTCAAAACAGAAATAACTTTCCAGGTAACTACAGAGATGTTGAGCAAAATTAAAGACATGATTAGAGTCTCTAAAACAGAAACACATTAAAAAAAATACATGAGTTTAGGAACATAACAGAAGCCATGAATGCCCAGCATAGGAAAGAAATAGAAACCAGAAATGCACAACATAGGAAAGAAATGGAATCCATGAAAAAGATTCAAATAGATATCCAGGAGATAAAAAAAAATCCCTGTTGAATGTATACACAACAGACTGACCAAATCTGAAGACAGAAGGTCAGAAATAGCAGACAGAATGGTAGTCAGTGACCACAAAAAGACAGATCACTTAAAAATACTAATGGACCATGAGAAATCAATCCAACAGCTCCTAGGTGACACAAAGAATAATAAAAGACTAATAGGAGTCCATGAAAAAGCAGGAGAAAGTACAAATGACATTAAAAAAGCTATTCACAGAATTAACAACAGAAACTTTACAGAGTGAAAGAATTTGACATACAGATAAGTGAGGCATATAGGACTCCAACTTGCCAGGGTAAAAAAAAATACACCTAGATATATAATAATCAAGATCCTGGAAACTCAGCAGAAGAACACAATACTACAAGCAGTTAGAAAAAAGAAACAAATCACATGCAAAGGAAAGCCTATCAGAATCACAGCAGAATTCTCAACGCAATTCCTCAAGTCATGGGGAGCCTGGAGTGAAGTATTCCAAGCCCTAAAAGAAAATATCTTCCAACCTAGACTGATGTATTCTGCAAAACTATATTTCGAATTTGACATGGAAATAAGATACTTCCATGACAAATAACACCTGAAAAATTTCATGAATACCAAACCAGTACTCCAAACAATTCTAAACAATATTCTAGAAAAAGATAATGAGGATCACAACTCCATGAGACCAAAAAGAGCAAATCCATGAGGCAAGGAAAGAAATTAAAGGGAGAGGGGGAAAAAATTAAAATGGGCCAACAACAGGACAATAACATGACAATGATAAGTCAATACATATAAATCATAGCCATCAATGTTAATGGCCTCATTTCACCAATCAAAATAAGTAGACTGGCAGACTGGATTAAGAAGCAAAATCCTAAAGCTGGGTGCTGTGGCTCACGCCTGTAATCCTAGTACTCAGAAGGCTGAGGCAGGAGGATTGCTGCAAGTTTGAGAGCAGCCTGGGCTACATAGTGAGTTCCAGGTCAGTCTCAACTGCATAGTGAGACTCTGTCTCAAAAAACCAAAAAGTTCAAAAAGAACCTCACAGACTGAAAGTAAAAGGATGTAAAGAAGTTCTACATGAGACAGGATCCCAGAACAAAGCAGGGGTAGCTCACTTATTTGCAGACAAAATAAATTTCAAACCAAAAACTAATTAAGACAGACCAAGAAGGTCACTACATCGTTGTAAAGGGAACAATCTAAGAGGAAGAGATGACAATCATGAATATATAAGCACCAAATACTAATGCCCCCAACTATACAAAACAAAAATGAAGGGCCATAAAAAATGACATAAGCACTAATGCAATTGTAGCGGGGGACCTCAATACCCCACTGTCACAAATAGGTCATCTAGATAAAAAATCAACAATGAAATACTAGAACTGAACGAAGCTTTGGAACAAATGGATTTAATAGATGTCTAAAATGTGTTCCACCCCACAAAATCACAATATACTTTCTTTTCAGTTGCACATGGGCCATTCTCCAAAATAAACCACATACTAGGTCATAGAACATGTTTAAATAAATGCAAAGGAATTGAAGTTATCTCATGTATATTATCTGAACATAGTACAATTAAGCTAGAGATCAACACAATAAGAAAACGAAAGAACTTCACATGGAAATTTAACAACACTCTCCTGAATAATAATTGGGTCACAGAGGAAATTAAAGAACAAATTAGTCAGCTTTTATAAAGAAATGATAATGCCAATACAACATACAGGAATCTATGGGATACAATGAAAGCAGTTCTATGTGGAAAATTCATAGCAGTGAATGCCCACACTAGAAAAACAAAGCAAGCTCAAATAAAAACACATAATGTTGAATCTTAGGGTTCTAGAAAAAGAAGAGCAATACAAACCCAAATCTCATACAAGAGAGGAAATTGTAAATATCAGAGCAGAAATCAGTGCAATGTGACTAAGAGAAGGATACAAAAAAGTCAACAAATCAAAGAATTGTTTTGTTTAAAGAACAAATAAATTCAATAAATCTTAGCTAAACTTATCAGAAAAGGAAAGAAAATGCTCAAATCTGTGCAATTAGGAATGAAAAAGGAGAAGTCACAACAGATACATCAGAAAATGAGAGGATCATCAATATATACTTCAAGAAACTATACTCTAATAAAATGAAAAACAGAAGAAATGGACAGATTTGTAGATACATATGAATTACCAAAGTTGAACAAAGAAGATAAAACAATTTCTAAGCACCCGAATTACAATCAGTGAAATTGAAAACATAATTAAAAATTTAACAACAACAAAAAAATATAGGTCCTGGTGGCTTCACTGCTGAATTCTACAAAAACTTTTAGAGAAGAACTGTTACTACTACTCTTTAAACATTTCACTGAAATTGAAAGGGAAGCAATACTTCCAAATTCATTCCTGGAAGCAAGTGTTACTTTGATACCAAAACCAGAGAAAGACCCAACCAAAAGAGAGAACTACAGGTCAATCTTCCTCATGAACATAGATGCAAAAATACTAAATAAGATCTGGCAAACAGAATGCAGAGGGTCTTCAAGAAGACCATACACTCTGACCAACTTGGATTTATCCTAGGGAGCCAAAACATACATAAATCAATAAATGTAAAACAGTATATTAACAGAGTCAAGGACAAAAACCATTTGATTATCTCAATAGATGCAGAAAAAGCATTCGACAAAATTCAACACGCATTCATGATAAAAACTTCATCAAATTGGAATAGATGGTTTTATCTCAGTTTGATAAAGGCTATCTATGAAAAACCAATAACGAATATCATACTAAGTGGTCAAAAACTAAATAAATTCACACTAAAATCAGGAAGACCATAAGCATGTTCACTATCACCACTCCTGTTCAATACAGTTCTGGAAACATTAGCCACAGCATTTAGACAAGAGAAAGATATAAAATTAATAAATATAGGAAGGTAAGAAGTTAAACTGTCATTATTTGCTGATGATATGATACTCTACATAGAAGACCCAAAAAACTCTGCCAAAAGACTTATAGACATAATTGACAGATTCATCAGAGTAGCTGGATACAAAGTCAACACTCAAAAATCAATACCCTATTTATACATAAATAACAGACTCAATGAGAGAGAAATTAGTTAAAAAAAATTCCTTTCACCATAGCCTAAAAAAGTGAAATATCTAGGAATCAATCTGAGGAAGGAATGAAAATATTTCTACATGGAAAACTATAGCACTCTGAAAAAAGAGATTATAAAGGATATAAGAAAATGTAAAGGCATCCCTTGTTCCTTAGTAGGATGAACAAACATAGTGAAAATGGCCACCCTTCAAAAACTGCTATACAGATTCACTGCAATCCCAATTGAAATTCCAACACTATATTTCACAGAACTAGAGAAAACAATCCAAAAATACAATTGGAACCAGAAGAGTCCTAGATAGCAAAAGCCATTCTACGCAATAGAGGAACATGAAAGAGGGTATCACATTCCCCAACTTGAAACTACACTACAAAGCCACTGTGATAAAAATGGCATGGTACTGGCAAAGAAACAGCCCAGAGGATCAGTGAAATAGATTGGAAGATACAGAAACAACTCCCGATATACTCAGCTACCTCACCTTTGACAAAGAAGCGAGCCATCCTCAGTAGAGGAAAGATAGCCTTTTGAATAAACTGTGTTGGAAAAACTGGATTTTAACTTCCTAAAGATTAAAATTAGACCCATACCTATCACCTTGCACTAAATTAAAATCTAAGTGGATTAAAGTTCTAAATATTAAAACAGAAACACTAAATTTGCTGGAAGATATGTTAGGCAGAATTCTCAAAGGCATGGCTTACGAAAAGACTTTATGAACAAATCCTCAGTAGCATGGGAACTATCACATGAATCAACAACTGGGATCTCACCTTATTAAAAAGCTTCTGCACTGAAAGGGAAACCACCAACAGAGCTAAGAGACAACCTACCATGAGGGAAAAAAATTTTACTAGCTTTTCTTCAGACAAAGGTCTACTATGGAAAATATATAAAGAACTCAAAAAATTCAGACCCCCCCAAACATAAAGGCCCAATTCAAAAATGGGCATCTGAAATGAATAGACATTTCTGAGAAACAAGTAAAAGCAGCAAATAAATATACGAAAAAATGTTCCACATCACTGGTCCTTCGAGAGATGCAGATGAAAACAACAGAGATTCAACCTCACCCCAGGAAGAATGGCTGCTATCAAGAAACTAACCAATAACACATGTTGGCGGGGTTATGGGGATAAAGGAACCCTTCTCCATTGTTGGTGGGAGTGCAGACTGGTATAACCACTGTGGAAATCAATATGCAGATACCTCAAAGAACTAGGATTAGAGGTCCCATTTGACCCAGCCATCCCTCTGCTGGGTGTCTTTCCAAAAGAATTAAAAGAATCATATCACAGTAATATATGCACACCCATGTTCATAGTGGTACAGTTTGTAATATCTAAAACCTGGAAACAGCCTAATTGTTTATTAACTGGTAAGTGGATAAGGAAGATATAGTTTTACTGAAAAATGGAGTACTACTCAGCCATAAAGAAAGAGAATCTAGAGTCATTTATAGGTAAATGGATGCATAATGAAGCCATACTCCTAAGTGAAATAAATAGGACACACATATACAAATACTGAATAGTTTCTCTGGTGTGAAAAACTAAAAGTATAAATAAGGTTCAAATTGTATAATTAATAATGTTAAATAGGAAGAAAAGGGCAAAGAATTAGGGAAAGTAGAAAAGGTAAAGGAAAGAAAATAAGGAAAATAAAAAAAATATGAAAAAAGGATAAAAAAGAAAACCAAGTCTTTGTAAATAGGGAAGGCTGGAGGGGTAAAAGGAGGGTAGACAAATGGGGAAAAAATAAGAACCAAGACCTGTCATGTAAGGGTACAAGATTCCAATGATGAATGTAACTGTACTGTATACCTAAAAAGTACCAACAAAGTTAATGAAACAAAACACAAAGAACAGATAAGTTAGAGGAAATCCAAATGCAGTAGTAAATGGGCCTTGTTGCCTACTGCAGCCTCGGAATGCAACATGGCTTCAAAGTTGTACCATGCTAGAAATGTGTGCAGTTTGTCTGAGCAGATAGGCAAGAGCAGTTCACCCAGGACTATGAATTTCCACAAAATATAAGATGGAGTAGAATTATTTCCCACAGACCTACAGTGGACACTGCCAGAAAGCTTCCTGGAAGGACTAGAACAACCAACAAATGGCTGTGACTTTTGTCCACATAGATATGTGACAGCCTAGAGCTTAGAAAAAGGGCGTACGTTCCCTACAGGATGAAGTATGTATAGGATTGGGTAATCCACACCGACCTTCAAATATTAGTACTATAGGGTCCTCCTTCAAAAATTTTAAGATTAAATCCCGGGGAAAAGTAAGGCGTATTAGTCCTAAACTGGCTGAGATAAATTGTATGCGGTATGGCAGACAGAAAGCTTAATATATACATTTTAATTGAGAGATAGGAAAGTACAGTCACTGAGATTCATTGCTGCTGCATGTTGGGGCTTATCTAGGGATTTCTAAGCATCCCCATCCACTAAAATAGAACGCAAACAGGTAACAATTCACACAGAAGAATGAAAGCCATGTCATCTTGGGACCAAGGCCTGTGACCCTGAGACGTTAGGAGAAAATAGTTGTCAAGCAGATACCCAGCAGTCAGTGAGTTTCTGAAATAGCAGTGCACTACACAGAAACATTTAGAATCTGTGGTTTGCTCTAAAGTTCTCAGTAGAACCCTTGAGAATATAGGGGTAGGGAAAGACTTCATGAACAAAACCCAGACTGCAGGGGAAATAACACAATGAATCAAGAACTGGGATCTCGTAATATTAAAAACTGTATGTACTGCAAAAGGAATCACCAACAGAGTGAAGAGTCAATCCTCAGAGTGGGAGAAATTTTTAGCCTGTATTACCTCAGATGAAGGACTAATATCTAGAACATACAAAGCACTGAAAAACAATTAAGAGCCCTCAAATTTAAAGAAACAAAAACTGAGCATCGAAAATGAATAGGCACTTCTCAAATAAAGAAATACAAACAGAAAATAAATATATAAAAAACGTTCAATATCACTGGCTATCTGAGAGATGCAAATTAAAACAATACTGAGATTCCATCTCACCCCAGAACAAAATGGCTAACATCAATAAATCAACCAAAACCAAATGCTAGTGCGGCTGTGGGTAAAAGGAATCCTGCTCCACTATTGGTGGGAGTGCAGACTGGTGCATCCATTATGGAAATCAGTGTGAAGATTCCTCAAAAAACTAGAGTTAGAGGTCCCATTTGACCCAGCTATCCCCGCTCTGTGTATGTTCCTGAAAGAATTAAAAGTATCATACCACAGTGATACATGCGCACCATGTTTATAGCGACACAATTTGTAATAGCTAAATCTTAGAAACAACCCAAAAGCCCATCAGCCAATCAATGGATTCAAAAAAATAGATGTGTTATTTTATATAAAGGAGTACTACTCAGCCACAAAGAAGGATAAACTTGAGACACTTATAGATAAATGGATTCATCTTGAGACTGTACTCTTAAGGGCAATAAATCAGACACATATGTGTAAATATCACATTGTCTCTCTGGTGTGAGCAAGTGAAAGTGTAAAGAAGGACAAAAATGTTTAATAGATAATGTGAAGTTCGTAGAAATTGTTCAAAAGGAATGGACATTTGGGAAGGAGGGATGAGGAAGAGAAGGAAGGGAAAAAAACTGAGAAAAGATGGAAAAAATGGAAACAAAGCTATTGTAAATAAGGAGGGGAGGAAGTTAAAGGATAGGGAGGGAATTGGGAGCGAAAGAGGCACCAAGATATACTGTGTAGAGGTACATTCCCTTTGATGAAGGTGACCATCATGTATACTTAAATCTTACCAATACAAATAATTAAAGATAACAAGGAATAAATGGTAAAAAGAAAAAAGTCCTCAGTAGTTCTTTAGTACTTACAAACGAAATAGGGAACTCACTATAGAATTTCACTAACAAACTAAGCTTCAAATTCTGAGAAATCCACCCCATTACCCTGTCGAAAATGATGAAAATAGAGCTTCTGCCAATGGGTAGGGGACCAAGAGTTGGAAGGAGCAAGGGGGAGGGGAAGAGTAGACAATGAAAAAAGAGACAGGAAAAAAAGAATAAGATTTATTTTGTACATGTACCGACTTCCCCATGATCATTGTAATCATTATGGACGCGAATAAGTACTAATAAAATATGAGATACCTGTTTCTAGAGGGTCTTCATCCAACTCCAGGGCAAAAACACTGCCAATTTGATTGCTAAAATAAACTGGACCCGCACCTTTCCTTCGCTTTGCTTCGACAATGAAAACACCGAACATCGCCCAGATTGTTTGGGAAATCCAAGAAGACAGAGTTTTGTTTTTTTGTTTTGTTTTGTTTTTTTCCACAATCTGGAGCTGTGCTGCTCACTAAGGCAACCACGGGCCATGTGCTGCTACCAAGCTTATAAAATGCAATCAGCCTGATTGAAGAATAGAAATTTTAATTGTATTTAATTTAAATTTTAAAATGTAAGTCTTCCAAAACATTTTCCATTTCACAGAGTTCATTGGTTTTACGTAGTAAATATGTCCTGAACATTGTTCGAATGCTTTCATCCACATCTCAAAAGTTCAGGACAAAGCTTTGGGTAAACTATAGTTATTGAGATAAATTTCTTGCATCCATGTAAATGTATAAACGGTGACTAAAAATTTAAACATTTTGGAAAATATCTTGTACACTCAGAAATAGACAATAAAAACAAAAATAAAGGGAGGAGGGAGAACAAGGGAAAGCAAAGCAAAGAGTGGAGTGGAAAAGGGATGGGTGAAGAGAAAACTGATTTTTATTAGTTGATAAATTGAAATATAGAGAAAGTCAATGATACGCGAATCATAAAAAAGAAAAACAACGCTTTTAGATTAAAAGGTTCTAATATGTGGAATCTTTAATATTTAGTCCATCAAAATTTTCCATTAATCGTTTCATGCGCTCTACCAGCATTCATCTAATACCTTCTGTTTCCTGTGTTAACACCTTTAAATCACTTGCTAACTGGTGCTGCATAATTCATGTAGAAGTTGACATAGCCAAAGGCTTATCTGGGTTTTGTCTTCATTGTTTTTTTTATTTTAAAGTTCAAAACAAGTCATTTCTTTTTTCTTTGTGCTTCTGTGATCAATATAAAATATGTGCTCATAATATTAAGAAGAGCATGACTGTGTTTAGCAGGCTTAGTTCAATGGATTAGTAAGAAGCCATTTTGCTAATTATTCTTCCCCTCTGAACTTTTCTCCACTTTCAGCAGTAAATTAAAATGTAATGAGATCCTTGCAGTATTCTTCTGCTGATATAAAGGGGCTGTCAGGCAATAAAGCATATCCATTCAAACCATTATCACAAATCCCATATGTAGAATTATAACTTTATTTTTAATTGTTTTACCCCCAGATTCAGGAATCAAATTTATTTTATGAATAATCATCGTGTGATCATGCTTTGGCTTCATATTTTAGCCTGCACATAGGCCTTTTAAAAATAATTTTTTGTTAATTATGTTTTGAACTGATACTTGTTTCACTGAAGAGATAGGCTTCCATCCCTACAGAGCCAAGTAAGGCACTGGAGTTTTAGATTTAAGCCTGGTATTGTGGCCTACTTGAGTTTCCTGTGCTTTAACCATCACACCACTCAGCAAAAAGTAACGTCCTAACAATGACAATAACAGTTAAACTAAAAACCAATGAAGTAATTCAGACTCAAGATATATTTTGTTAGATTTACACAGAATTTGTATTTGAAGAAAATTAAAATTCATTGCCAAATAATCTTTGCTCACCTACTAATGTCACTGTGTCAGAAACTTGAGATTCAATGGATACACTTTGTTATCAATAACAAAGTACCTAACTCATGAGGCAAAAAAAAAAAAAAATGACACAAGAATAAAGTCTGCATAGAATTCCAGATTCTTAGTCTCTATTGATGCCTGAAATAGCTGGAAAAGAGAACTCTAAATTCAGAAAAGGCCACTGTGAGACTGAATTAAATAGTAGTAGCCCATTACGGAATACAAAGTAGGCACAGGCTTTCGATTTGATAGTATTTGAGGAAGAGGTAATGTGATATATTAATTTAAAAGTTTGCATCTAAAGGAGAAGAGCTTGCAGAGTCTTGGTAACATTCTGTTACTTCACAAAGGAATAGAATAACCCTAGCTACACATCTTCTGGGCAATTTTCCAAAAGTGTTACAGATGTCATACAACAGTGATATATAGTTACTTGTGTTTATAACCATACAATTCGGAATAGTTAAATCATGGAAGCAGCCTATATGGCCATCAACAGATGAATGGATAAAGTAAATGTGATATACAGTGGAATACTACTCAGTCGTAAAGAAGGATAGATTTCAGTCATTTGTAGACAATAAATGTACCTTGCAACTATAATTCTAAGTGAAATAAATCAGGGACAGAAGGTTAAATATCACATGGTTTTGTTATGTGAGACCCTAAAATATAAATAATTTAAAGAGCAAAATAAGAGTTTATAAGAAACAAGGAGGCAAATTTTGTTGAGATGGGAAGGAGATCTGGGAAGAAGAACAAGAGGAAGACAGTGGCCAATAGGGAGTAAAAATTTAAGATGGGCTATACATATGTACCAATTCCCCAAGATAGATTTAATTATTATGTATGGGAGAGATGTATCACTAATAAAAATGCTCCAGGAAAATACTTATAGACAATGGTAAATTTTGAAATAAAGTAAAACAATAAATTTAATTATTAATGAAGGAATTGATCCTTTTATATTTTAAAAGTTATGCCAGAATTCAATTATATTAATATTTTATGTTTTAAATTTATAGAAAAGTAATTAAAAAGTTACATTCGGCATCTGTGGTATTAAGCTTTTGAATCAATGTCAAAAGGTAATCATTCTTCTTACTACAACTCCTTTATAAAGGAAAAAGAATGTAAAAGATGAACTAGTTTGCAGTTTGACGTTCATTTTCTTCTTTAGATTTGCTGATGTTGAAAGCAGTTGCATTAAACTATAGAAAAACTTATCTTCAAAATTACGTCTTAAACTACACAGTCTCACAGGCAATTTGCTGTTTGGAACTTTCAAAATACATTATTAAATACAATTAGCAAATGTATCTGTTCTTTGAAATACAAATTTTAAGTATGGTTTTGAAACTGCCTAATGAGAAACTGCCTCACTTAGCAATAATATTCATCAAAGAACCATATTCCACATAGTTGTGTGCTAAATATCAGCATGATGAGGAGCTATTTCTAAAAATTTCCATGAATCTTTTATACCTTTCAGGAGTACTATACATACTAAAATACTAAAATCACAGCCATATAGAAAAAAGTAAGCTTAGATTTTAATATAGCATATCTCAACCTGTGCAGGGCAAAGGGGACAGATGGAAAGAATGACTTATTAATATATCTGTCATATTTCATGTATCTTTATCTATTATGTACCATTCTATCAAATTATAAGTATTCAACTCTTAAATTTTGGCTTTATGGATAAGTATAAATTATTTTGACTAATCTTTGTATTAAATTTTAACCATATGCTATGTAAATATTTATAGGACAAGAGTTTATATTATACAATTTTCAAAAGAGCAATAGTGAAATATATAACCAAAATAAATTCTCCTAAGAAGGCTTCACACACACACACACACACACACACACACACACACACTTATGTGTGGATATTTTCTTTGCTGACATAATAACAAGTTTCACATAAGCTATCCTGTAAATGTTCAAAGAACACAAAACATTTATAAATGTGTTTATATAGCAGCAAAACATAAGATGATTTAGGGAAAAATATTCATGAGAAGTCTAGAGAGAGAATGAATTCATTTAAATTCAGTAAATACATACCACATATAAAAATTCCTAAGCACTAATAATTCAACATGAATATACTACAAAGAAAAAGTAGAAAATATACATATTTCTAGCTATAAATGGGTAGATATATTACTCTATCCCTGATCTTGAATTAACACGAGATACTAGTTTGAAATGTTATAAAGCACACAGCTCAGTATTACTCACTGAGTGGTTTGCAGTCTAAGTAATTAGCTTTCCCTTTTGTAAAAGCAAAAATGATGGCAAAAGATTATGTTTGCAAAGAAAGGGAAAAAGGCACTTGTCAGATTTTAAACCTCTCTTCCAAGGTGCACCATATACTGGAGAAGGAGAAAAAAGAAGCATGATTGGTGGTTGATGAAGGAAAACAACTTCGAAATAGAAAATTTCTGGGGTCTCTATCCTAGGGAAATTTCCTGAGCTAAAAACATGCTAAGAAAAGACAACTAAAACAATTACATTTATTAGCAGCAATTATACGGATTAAATACAAAGAGGTAACTGAGGGCAGATTAACCTTTTAAATGAAGAGCATTTATATCAACATCTGTAAGAAGCAAAATTTATGCCACAGCTTTGATGCAGGAGAAATAACACCATAAAATTAGAAAATAGGCAGGCATGAATTCTGACCTCATGGTGAGTGTGCTTCCCTAAGCATTACATAAGAAGTTAATATATGGTGATTGGAAAAATGGATAATGCACAATGTTATTTTTCTCAGAGGGAGAATAAAAAATTATTCCAAGCTAAATACCTGCAAAAATTGGAACATTAGCGGACTTCATATTCCCTTGAAGTAATGTCTGTTAGGTTTTTATTTGGCCCACTGAGTATTGAGAAATACCTTTCACCAAAACAAGGATTATAAGAAGAGGTGTAGCAGAGATCACAGAAGATGTAGTTTAAGATAAGTGAAGACAAAGGTCTGTGGAATATTGTAATGGAATATTTTGGAAGGTATAAAGTAGGATAGATGGTAAGGCTATAGGAACTGAATTGGTAGGTATTAGTATTCAATCAGTAGTCAACATAAAAATGATCTCTTCTATTGTTTATTAAAGAGGTACAATTCATTTTTTTTTATAACCCAGCAAGGAACTTTTAAACTGCAGGGCCTCTCTAATAAAATAAGTTATTCATTCATTCATTCTTCCATTCACCTGAATCCATGTGAATGGCACATCCTGGTGGATAAGAAGTCAAAATGAAGCAGCTTCTCTATCTCAGGGAGTTTGCAATCAATTGAGTAGGACAAATAAAGTACTACCATCTACTAGGCTTCCTGACCAGAAACCTGGACTCATTTATTTCTTCTCCTTTACTCCTGCATTTAGCATGAGTCATCTACTCTGTTGGCCCCACCTTCCAAGTCTAGCTGGCGTGTATCCATTTATTTTTTTCTGCCTCTGACCTGATTCCATCAAGGTAAGTTAAAAACTTTTAATTATCCCATCCTTTCTGTTCATTACAAATTTGTTTTCAAAAATATATTTATTTTTTCTTTAATATTTTTATTGGTACCTTTTAGACATATAATACAGTTACATTCATCACTGGGATATTGTACCTTTATACGATGTATCTCGGTTCTTATTTTTTCCCCATTCCCCTAGTCTCCCTTCCCCCCTCCTTCACCCTTCCCTATTTTTTTTGGTGAGGGGGGTACGGGGAAGTGAACTCAGGCCTATGAGCTTATGAGGCACAGGATAGAAACACTGAGCCAAATCCCTAGCCCCACCCTTCCCTATTTACAAAGATTTTGCCTCTAATCTTTTTTTTTTTTTTTTGCTACCAGGGATTGAACTCATGTCCTTGAGCTTGTGAGGCAGTCAGCAGAAATACTGAGCTATCAATCCGCAGCCCTAAAGAGGTACAATTCAAATGATTGGGCAACATAAGTTGCTTGTCTTGTTCAAAAAAGTAAGACAAAGAAAAGAAAAATCTCTTTCCCTAGGATCAAGTTTTGGTATTTAAAATTATTTTAAATAAGCATTTAAAGTATTATAATATTTCGTGGTGCCTTGGTATAAGAGAACACATATTATTAGTGATTATATACACTGCAATATTTTGCTTTCCAAATAAGTTAAGAATCCTGTATATGTTTTTAAGATAATTTGATAGGAATGAGCAGGAAGTACAAACTATGAGATTCACTAATTTGTGAGGTTTTAATTCCTTACGAGAGACAAATATTACATTAGATCCCTTGGCAAGGAGTCTGTGATAAAAAGATTCTAAAAAATATAATGTCCTGTCTCCTTAGTATAAAAAGGCATAGCTAAGAAAAATGCAACTTTTTAACTTTTGCTATTTTATAAATGTGTATTATGTACATCAGTTGTGTTTGAGTCTTTCATTCTTTGTGTCTCAGCATAAATATCACCTGTCCAATAGCACCTACTCTAACATAGGCTTCACTGGTCACTTTTTTGTCCCCTCTTCCTTGGCTGAATTCAACATGGTATAAAAAAATACTTAGTTGTTTGTTAATCAGCTTATTGATGGTCCTCCCCTAAATATTTAGCTTATAAATATTTGGTCCATATTCACTTCATTTACACCATATTCTTGGTACCTAGAACTCTTGAATTATGATAGTAATTCTCAATCTTGACACTACTGACATCTTATATTTGATAAATCTCCATTATGATGGATTCTCCCGTATACTGCAGCATATTTAGTAGCATTCTTGGTCTTTAGCTACTAGGTAACTACATTTTCCCCCCAGGTATGACAATTATGGATATCTCTGGATTATTTTCAAATATTAGGTAGAGGGCAATCATCCTTCACCGATAGTTCCCAAGTTACTCATTAAATGAATGAACAAAGGATTGAGTGAATGAATATCTGATTGCTCAGGAAGCAGAAGCAGAAGCAGACAAGAAAGACCATTCTAGGAAGACAGAACAATAAATAAGTAGGGGCAGAGGGGGTTGAGAGCTTATTATATTGAAGAGCTAACAGAGAATTGTCTTGCCTGAAGCTACAAAGCAAAGGTGAGTTGAAATCGGAGAGGAAGGCACAGTCTAGATGTATAGGTCAAGGTAAAAGGATTAAAGTTTACACTTGGTAGAATGAGGAGAGTTTTAATGAAGAAGTGCCACGATTTAATTGACCTTTTCAAAAGGTTGCTCCAAATGCTGCAATTAGAATGGAGGAAAGGGGGGCAAAAGCATAAGGGTGAGACCAGCTAGGACGATATTTCAGTACTCCAGGAAGGAGACGATGGTGGCACAGAGAAATGGAGGGGTTGAGGGGAACCACACTAATTTGTAGGTTAGGCCACATCAATCTGCCAAGCAAAATAGAATCTACATGAATATTAGGATCATGAATAATTTATCAGAATGTATTAGAATAATTTATTAGAATTAGAGGTTTGCTTAGTTTATCTACATTTAAACGGAACTAAGGCATTGATTTTCTGGAAGGTTTAAAAAGTCACTTAAATCACTGAAGTGCATTTATTTAATGACAATGATGTCCTCTAAAATTCATAATGAAAACATTCTGCTGTAAATTCATGAACAAAAATAGTACCCAGTATTGTCAGAGTTTATAATGGAAGTTTCACATAACTTTACAATCATGGCCATAATTACCGCCCTGTGACATACATATCACTTTTTGAAACATCTCCAGTACATTTGTATTTGCAAAACTACTTCAAAATGCTTCATTTTAGATTTTATTTTGAAAAACGTATTGTGATTCACGCAACGTCTTGGCCAATATAAGGTTTCAGTTCAAACTTGTTGTTTGATATTATGAAAACTTTTCATCTTTCTTTTGCATCAAATCCTGACTAATAAGTCTTTTATAATCAAATTTTCTCCTTTAATCATAATTTTCTTTCCCTCACTTTCTAACTTTTTTCTTTCTTTGTTTTTTTTTTTTTTTTTTTTTT
>NW_022900951.1:28459269-28511725 GCF_012274545.1 Fukomys damarensis
ATCAAACTTTAACTTTAGATTGCAGAAAGTAATGTGCATATTCTTCCTGGACATATAATTCTATGAGGAAATGAGAAATCCAGCACTTGAATTAATTACTACTGGGGAAGAATTGATCAAACTTTCCTATAATATTCCTTCTTTGAAACCATAAATCTAAAAAAACTTTTATGTAAATTATACATCCTATAGATTAGTGAGAATTCAGACATTAATATCTAAACACAAAGGAATTTCAGAATTTTGTAACAAGACCATTAGGAAATGTTCAGTCTAGTAAAACTCTTTTAATACATTCATGGCAAATTTACATAAAAATTAACATAATACTTTACTCAAATGCCACAATACTTTTGAATACTTATTAACGCACACCCTTGAGGGATCTAAGTTTTATAACACCATGCAGGTTCATTGCAATTTTCTTACTAACTTCGGCAAAATAAACCTAAAGTTTGTTAGAACATTAAATCTAAAGAAATGACCTGATCTTTCTTCCTTCATCTTGGTTGGAAATATCACTAGGCATAAACTCAGGCATCACTTGGAAAAAACAACACGTACCTACATATTATATTATGCTGCCCTTCAGATTCCTCTTGCTTTACCTTGGCCCAAAGTTCTCTCTACTTCATCAAATTTTCTACTCATCTGCTATTAACTCTTGGAAGATAGAAAAACATTTCTGTAGTTATGGCTCACTTACGACCTTTTGACACATCAAACATGCCAAAAATATAAAATGTGTGTTTTCATCAAATAACGAAGCTTTCTGTTAAATGCTAATATATCACATATTTAATTTTATTTATGGACTAATCCTATCATCAAATACCATTATCATTTATTATATTTTAATCTTCTTTTCTAACATGCAGCGGAGCTTAGCTGCACATTCTTTTTGCCCATGAGAAAGATGAACCATCATATGGCTTGCTGTCTCTCTAATTTCTCCCTCCTTTTCTAAATAAACCATCTACAGTTTTAATAAATACCGAAATGACTTTTAAAAGTACCTTTTGTACTCAACATTTCAATTGACAGTGACCAAATTTCACATTTGAAACATCAAGTAGAAATGTTAAAATTCTGGGAGCAAAAACAGCCGTTTAGGATTTTATGAGAGATTTTTTTTTTGTCTTCGTATTGGTAAATTTAAAATCACTTTTAAGTTATTTCCTCTCATGAGACTTTAGATCTAAGCAGCCTGTCTCCAGCACTAACCAGGATCACTTCAATGCAGCAGTATTTTCACTGAAAACAGCACTTGCTGTCAATCAACAAGATTATAATTACCAAATAATAATGCCTTATGGACCCTTTCTAAAAATACTTTGACATCAGAATCTCTGAGCGTAAAGTGCAAAGACAACAAAGAACTGCCCAGATTTATAAAAATACAGTCGCAGAGATAGAAGTATTTAAAAAATTCTATGTCATGGTAACGATGTGAATCAATGCTAGTTATATACCACTGACAAATTTAGGATGTATTAGCATGGTATGGGAACTGACTAGCAGAAGTATCAGGAAGTAGATGTCTGCTACATGAGAGAAAGAAGGAGACAAGACTTCTTTGAATAGAGACATCTTTACATCTCATTTAGTTAAGGGAGTAATGCATCTGAAGAATTCTTTTGGGAATCTGATTAGTTTATTTAGGTTGACCTGGTACCACATAACTTCTGTTTTTATACTGAATAGGGTGTTAATTCTAAAATTTTAGAGGTAATCTTTACAACGAAGTAAGCTGAGTATAACTATGGCACTAAAAATGATTTTAGTATGCATGCATGCATACACAGGAGTTTTCTGATATAGTAATAGTTTACTGCTATAAGAATTTCTTACAAGCAACACTATTACTGGATAAGACACTTCTTTTCAAGCTCCAGGGAATTCAATATAGCTTCAATACAATATCTATTAGGTAAACCACAAAATGAATAGTATGCCATCATTCCCTGGATGATTTTCTAATCCGCATACCATTTCCAAGGGAGTAATGAGAAGCATTTTATCATGTAACAACATCTCTCTGCCATTTTAGTACCAGATATATAACATTATGATTTTGATCAAGACAGAGTTAAGCTTATGTGGGACAAATAGATAGTTTCTATCAAGTCTCAGCACATTATTTTACAAATTTCTTTCCATGTTTACCATGTAAAAGTGCTTAAGCCACATACTTTCTGCAGAAATGTGACCAAACAAGATTTACGCTATGTATGGGACAATACAGCAATATGCATATCCAATAAGTAACTGAACTCAATAAGTAAGTTAGAGTCCAAATTCATGAAGCTTAAATACTAAATGGCACATTTCAATATCATAAAGGGAAACATGAGAAATTGGAATTTCATGCAAAATATTCTAATACATTTTGACTATTTTAACTAACAAAGCACAACACTTTTCTGACCTCTGCGAGCCTTTTTGTTTATCTTCCTTTTTTCACTACTGTAACCTGTCCCTCCATCCCATGTCTTTCTTCCATTTTACAACACTCATTTCTACACTCATGGAGTCTTTTGTTTTATTAGTCTCATTCTTTGCACAGAGAGAGAAAAACTTAAACATGACTGTCTAAAATTATACACAACAGAATGAAGAACTTTCCACACACTAATATGAATCAAGCAGCATAATAAATCCCAAGCAAAAGCAAACTAAGACAAGTGTCATTCTTGGAAAAGGAGTTTTCCAGATAGCTAAGTGTTAATCCTTCAAATAACAGAACACTTCACTTTACTGATGAAACGTTTAAAAGAAAATGTTTATGTAGGACAGTTTCTTTCCTACCCAAGTACAATATGTTTAATGTATGTGTTCTTAAACACTTAAGATTAGTATTATAATGTGAAGCTGAGACTCTGAAGGTACTGATGTCACACGTACTGAATGTACATGTGATGTATATTCCTAGAATGTGTTCTCCTGAAACGGTTCAAATTAGTTTTTACTTTTGTAGTTTTTTTGAGATCCTGAAAACCTATTCATAAAATGAATAGAAATTTTCTTCTTTTAGGTAAATTTTTCCCTCTACAAAGCCATATTTTAGGCTTCTCTGAGTTATTGACATTGCCAGTGCACAGCGTAACCAGTGTCCCCAAAACCATATATTATCATATCCACATAGAATTAATTCTTAGTCCTGCCTTCACTCTTTATTACCAGAGTACAAAGAACAAACTATCCTCATGACATAAATATAGCAATTTTGGACAGTTTGGTTACGTTCCCCTTAAAGGTTCTCTATGTACTTATTAGATAAAACTTCTCAAGACAGGATATATTCCAAATTTTTCTAGAACCTCTAGAAATTCAACAAAATTCTGTATTAATGGTGAAATTCCCAAATGGTCACTTCACAATGGATACAGGGCACTAAATATTGCAAATAATTCCATGCTAGGTTTTGATGACCCAATAATACAATCTTACTGATAATGATGAAACTGGGGATAAGGGAAGGAGGAAAACATGAACAAGAATGCTCTAATATGGATCCATTTTCTAAAGGTTATGTGCCTGAATTTTCCTAGTTATGAAATGTCCCAATTTTTTACTTTTTGATAGTAATATATCTGATATGTAGGACTTGATTAATGTATATTAAATTAAATGAACAATTAAAAGCATAAGGTAAACTTTTTTTTTTGCCTTACAGGACCTTGAGCTTTCAAGGCAGGTGGCAACCACTGAGCTAAATCCCTGGCCCCAGTAAACTTTTTACTATATAAAATCAGACTACAGGTTAAAAGTAAAGTTAAAAATTATTTTTATGTATGGAATTGTATGGTTCATATTTAACAATTCGTTGCTTTCATATAAAATGTCAATCGAGCGATAAAAAACTTTCAATTCATTTTTAATTGGTAAAATTTAAATGAAAATGAAATAGAAAAAATTTACAACCATTAGAGTAAAATTTGAAAGGTGGACATTATCAAGTATTGGAGAGAATGTAGGGGAAGAAAAATGTATGTTAAGCTGATGGCACTTTCAATCGTATAAGCAATATGGAAAATAATTTGGCCTAAGCTTGTAAAGTTAGAAATGTGTTATATCAATTCATGCCTAAGGAAAAACAAGAAGCTACTTTACATTTAATACAGGAAAGGGATGAGAAGAAAGTAAGAAGGAAGAGGAGGCAGGCTGAGGTAACTCAGTGGCTGGATGGTCCAGCAGGGTATTCAGTGGAGACGCAAGCTGGAGCCACTGTGGCTCTATGTGGCTGGAGCAAGGACTTCCAATCAGGGGAAGCTGCTGCCAAACCACTGTCCTGTCCAAGAAACACAGGGAGAACAGGAAGTGTCCGGTTCTCTTCCCTGACTCTCTAGTCCTCCATTTGCCCCAAATAACTGCAAGGTAGCTGACATAAAGCCTGCTACACTTAGCCTAAGAAAGATAAGTTTCACAGTGCCAATCAGCAGAACGGTTTAAAGGAGACAAAGAGCACGTCTGAGGCCACATGATGAACCCTATGGCCCAGTGATATCAATAAGAAAAGAAACAAAAGTGGAGAATATATAAATAAATCATTGGTTTATTCCTACAATAGAAGATGACGATGAAAGTAAATGAACTACAGCTATACTCAGGAACATGGATGAATTTCAACAAGATAATGCTGATTGGAAAAAACAGTCACAGAAGAATAGATGCAATATGATTTCAATTATATGAAATGCAGAAGCATGCAGAGCCAAAGAATTTATTATTTAGGAATATATCCACATGTGGCAGGACTATGAAATAAAGCGAAATTGAGGACTATGGCTATATCTGATGGCAGTGGGAAATTGATGAAACTGAGGAGGAGCACATAGGGGGATTTGAGTTACTGGTCTATTTTAAAGAAGAAATACAATTGCTCATTTTTATTATTGAAACCATGTGTCTTAACATTCATTTATTTCCATGCAGTAAATATATTTGTAAAAGACAAATATATGCTTAAATGATTGCCAAGCTAATATTACAGACATCAACTAAAGGAACGTAGCTTCCCCCCACCCCCAGAAATATTTCCTCTTTCAACTTGCAGAGATTTTGCACTGAAAGATGGGACTGTAATAATCATAGCAGATCAGAGGCTTTTGTGGGGAGCAAGTGGGGTAGTTTATCATGAAAAATGACTGTTCCTCTAGTTTAAAAGTGACCTCTGATAACATTTTCCTTGGAGAATATTCTCATCAGTCACTTTGTAACTTTGAAAAATCAGTTTTCCTGCTGAAGGGCTCTACTCCTATTGCTATGCACCTAGAAATATAAAAAAAACCTTTTTAAAAATCATCCCTTAGGGAGTATTTATTGAGTGCTTCCTATGTACACAACATCAAACTGTGAATTGAAAGTTAACTTGTTTGATTAAACATTATTTATATCAAGGAAAACAGGCTATGTAGGGTGTTCAGATAGTAAAATACTTGAAAAAATGAAATGAAACAACTATAAGCAAGCCACACGATATGAGCTGTGAAAGACTGAGCAGCAATGAGCCAGGGATACATTTTATCTTCATTGGACATGCTGTCAAAGAAGATTATGCCATTGGTTAATTGAGAAATCCAGTTTGCGCTTTGTACCAGACACATCTCATCCTGTTGGCCTAGCTCAGCCTTGATCAGCTCTATGATGGACAGTCCCCAGGCACACTAAATGTTTTCCAGGTCAAGAACCCACTGTATCTTTTATTGTTTCTGCCTCAAGACTTTCTCCAAAGTCATGGCGACTCATTTATCCTGTGCAAAGCAGGGGATCTGATGTTTCCAGGCAACCCTTAATTGGTGATACATAGGTACAAAAGACAGATTCCTCATCCTCCTGTCCTTCTGAGAGACTTTTGTAAGTACTCTACAGCACTCCTTTAAAGGTATCTACAGCCTTGAGCTCAGTTTTTATCGCAGTAACCAGCTCAATAACAAATACTATTTTCTATCTTTTCCTCACTCTGACCTGCTTCTCACTTGTGCTTTCTACCAATTGAGCTATTTTCTCTCTAGCTTTTGTCCCTCAGTCTTTGCTTTATAAAACAGCAACACCAAACAAAGAAACAGAAAGAAAAAAAAGACAAATTACAATCAAATCTGCATTCTTTCTTCCAAAATGGATGACTAGTCCTCCATCAAGCAACATTATCAAAATGAACTAAGATTATAGAGTAAGATGATATTTGTCCTCATTGAGAGAAATCAGACTCCGGATCCTCAGGTTAGAGACACAGGTTGATGTAACTAACCTGGGAGGAATGGGTAAAGATTCAGAGTGGAATGATTATAAAACAAGCAATAAAATTCTAGGAATAAAAAAGCTGTCAACATGGTACCAACCAGACCCTGTTAGCAAGAGTACTGAGGGATTCATAGAGAAAGATTCATGAAAGACCAGCCCACTGGTTTTACCCTCATAGTACACATTAACGGCCTGTTCTGGCTAAAGTTTATTACTAAATCAGTAAGGAGAAACAAGAGATAGATATTGGAATCCAGGAATATAGGATTTGGATTTTTATCCAGGGCATTTTAAAATCTTGAGATATCCACCTGTGGGGTAAAAACCAGAGATACATTTGGGCTGGAAACTTGTATAAGAATGCTCATAATAGCACTGTTCAAAACAAAAAATAAATAAAATAACAAGACAAACAAATCTTCAAGCAGCCCAAATGCCCTCTGGTAGGAAAATGGATAGTCAAAATGCTTATTGGTATTGGAAACAAAGAAGTACTGTTATACAGAACAATCAAGATGAATTTTAGGGATGTGATATTGCATGAAAAAAATCTGAGTTCCAAATATCCTCTTAAAAACATTTAAATATAAAAGCAAACACAATTTCATATCACACACTAAGCTACATATCTTCACTGACTTACTTTCACAATTGCTCTATGGTATAAGTAGTATTGTACTCTCCCACTTTATAGATGACAACTGAGGTACAGAAAAATTAAGTAAATTTTTAAAAGTCAGATATCCAGCAATTAGCACAGACAGAACTCAAATCAAGTCTGTACCATTCAAAACTCAAACCTTTAATTGTTACAGTAAACTTAAACAAATTGTGGTGAAGCATATATGTGAGAAAACATTTTTTAAAATCATGGGGTGATAAGTTTAGCTATGTTTACAATCTCAGGATGGGAAATACTTTGGATGGGCTAAGAGAAGAACATGTAGGTAAAGTAATTTAACAACGTTCTAGTCCATGGGTTGTTTGGAAAGAGATTAGGATAAGCCCAGTGAACATGAGTGGTAAGTTGCACAAGATCACACTCAGCTCACATAATATTGTACAACTTTACATTTTGCTCATTTTGGATTTTTTTGCATTAATATTGAGTTTTAAAAATAATGAACTGTACCCAGCATTGTAGCACATACTTATAATCGCAGATACTCAGGAGGCTGAGATGGGAAGACCACAGATTAGAGGCCAGTCTGGGTAACCGGCCAGTATTTTATTTTAAAATAAAATTTAAAAACATCTGGGGATGCAGATCAGGCATAGAGTGTTCCTGGTTCAGTCCTAAGCTTAGAAATGGAGAGGTATACTATGATTTGTCTTGATTACTGAATTTTTAGATGGGCCCTTATATTTTGTGGTTCATACATACCTATATCGCTGAGAAGGGAAAAGAGGAAACACAGGAGTTGTCTTAAAGTTGGGTTTCTATATTTTTATAAATTGCATTATTTGCTTTGGTGGCTTGGTAAGGAGACTGATCGAGGTTCGGTGAAAGCAATATCATCCTCTCTATCGGTAGCACCACCACTGAAGTCACAGATCTACAGTTAATCAGATAAAAGGGTACCTGGAATGATGGATATTGAGCATCTACAATGAGCCAGGGCTTCTGAAGTGGTTTCTCACATGATTTTTTCAATAGCTGTATAAGATAAGTCTTCATGTTCCATTTCATGGACAAGAAAATGGAAGTTTAAAGCCATTAAGCACATTGGTCTAAGGGCTTATATTTCAAGTGCCATGATTCATTTAAACTCCGAATGTGACTGTATGATTTTTCTCAACCATTTTCTTGGGCTATTCTAGAGGGCAGTCATAGCTATTAGAGCTAGATTATAATGCATAAAAGGGTTTCATAAACTTTGTAAATATATCAATGTTAACAAAGTCTTATTAATAGCATGAACAATAATAAAATTATTTATTTTCTAGTATTCATAATAAAGATAAAGTTATGTTCTTTTTTTAGAATGCAAAATGTAGTAAAATAAAATATTGAAAAGATGAAAAACAACTTCTTACACTGGGAAAATATTGCTTAGAGCCAATAATCACTGGTCTCTGTCTCTGCAAGTTACACTATGCTGTGCTTTATATTATTTTAACAACTTCTATTAACACAATTAAAATGCTGAAATGCATTTGAGCAGATGTTTAGTTTCTGAGGAAATGTAATTGGAAATATTATGTACTCCGAATTGAGTCAGATGTGATTTTGTAAGTAGGATGATAAATAAAATAATGTATACAACTTCATAACTTGCTACTAGATTCCAAAGTCCAGAAGAAGAAAGTGTAAATCAAACAAAACTCTAACCAATTTTACCTACTCTATATCCCATCGGACCACATTGTTTACTTTATCTCCAGTGATGAATCATAACAAACATGAATGAAAAATATTTTAAATGTCAACATTTTGTGTCTCAAGGTAACATTTTTTGTTTTTGATTCCTTATTGAAAGCTATAAAAATTTTAAAGATCTAACATTAGTGCTAATATAGATTGAGATATAAGTGGATAAATGCTTAAATAAGAGGAAAATTGTTGCATTTCTTTTCAAGAGAAGCCTATTACTACAATTTAGTGAGCATTATGATGGGAGGTAAGAGGAATTGTTTTCCATTTGTGTGTTTACTGTGTCTTTTAGGTATTTTTCGCCCACCTTTGTTGTATAGACCATGAAAATTCACACAAAAGTTTTTAAACATTGAAAAAAGTGAAATGAGAAAACTTCTCTAAACTATACTTTTTATACTATTAGTCAATTAGCAACCTGTGAATTTGAAACCTACCCTTTAAAAAATTTTTCTCCATCCCTATGTTATCAGCTTTGGTGAAAAAAGATGAAGGCAAATTGTGTTTTCTACCTATATTCACCTTTTATAATATAAAAATGTAGTAGATGATCCTCGCTATATAGATGTTATTTGTTGGGTTTTCTAGTTGACATTTCGACTTGCTGAACAATTTCTTCACATATCTGGCAAGACAGCCTGGCTTTGTGGGAGTGCTGGAGGCGCCTTCTTTTGTCATTTTCCACTCTGGGAGCTGCTCAGTGCTTCCTGCCACTCCAGGATTCACTTTGTCTGCCGAGGAGGAAGAAGCTTATGAGAGCTTTCTGAGTGAATTGGAAAAATGAAGCTTCTCTAGAGATATCATCAGCAGACCCCAGATGATGATTCAATAAAGTTCCTCTGACAGTAGAAACAAAAAAAGGTTCACTTCTTTATCAGCCATTGGTAGAGATCAGGAGGAGATTTAGGAGGGGGAATAACTGCAATTCAGATCCAAATTCCAGGCAATCATTAATTATTTTAAAATGAAGGTTCAGCTTATTGTGCTGGACTCTAAGAAAAGGTGCTTAATTCCTTTTCTTATTTCATAAATAAAATATGTGTGATGTGGAACTCCTCTCTTGGACATGTATAAACAAACACATGCAGATAGATAGATAGATCTTGCCATTAGGTCTATATTATTAATTAGTATGGATGTATATGAAAGAATTTTCTTACATTTAAGAGTCCACTAACAATAAAACTGACTGTTGAAATACGAGTTCTAGTTAATCAAAACCTGCTTAAAACATTCTAAAAGTTTCAATATGTATTCTGAAAGAGAATATAAGTGGTTTCTTCAGAGCATTAAGAATGAACTACAATAATTCATTTGAAAACTCTTCGGAAAGCTTAATATGGATGTATTGCAGCTTGCTTAACCATTCGCTTTCTAAACACACACAAAACACACGCAATACTCCAATATCTTGGAATTTAAAATACTTGCAATTAGATTTAGAAGTAGGGCATTTGGAAAAATGATTGCCAACAGTATGATATCTTCTATAGCACAGGTTACTATAAACTACTACAAGAGTATCAACTGAGAGAGTCTTCCCTGGAGATTTAATGAAACGCATAGAATAGGGTATGAGACTTCGTCTGGGTCCTAAAGGGTGACTAGAAACTTGACAAGGTAAGAAAGTGGGAAGTGATAGTAAAAGATCTGAGGAGCATGGTTTAAAGTACAATAGGAGCGGAGGAAATGGAAAGGTAAAAAATGGGAAAATGATAAAAGGTGAAAAACCTTTAGGCCAAGCTAAAGAGTTTAAAGTTAGCACAACAGGACAGGAAAAAATTTCACATGAGTAATTATAACAGCAATGCTGTAGAATATTTGGATTTAAAAGATCAACATTAAGGAATCCAGATAGGATTAAGAAATACATGGTGAATAGTTTTGTTGAAAAAAAATTGCTGGTATTAATGGGAAAGAGAGATCCCAGAAACAGTGTTTTATATGTGCTACACTTTAAAATATGTGTGTTGCATTTTTAAAAATACCTGCTTCCGATTTTAAAAATCAGGTTACAAGTCTAAGGATATCCTTAGAGAATAATCTTTTTCACTGTATTCTTTTTTACTATTCATCCATAAAATAGATGCCTATAATTGATTATCCTTTCCTTGCACTCATACCATATACATAGGAACATACAGATGCACCTTATAGTTTTCCTTTTCATTTTAATCTTGTAGTTTCTCAGTTTTCAGTTCACTCTACTAAATTATATATACATATATATATATATATAAAATATGTCTTGGTGTTTTATTCAATTTTGGAGAACATTTGTCAAAGGACGTAAGAATAAAATACTTATTATGTTGTAAATTGTCTACAGTCCAATCCTTAATTTTAATTCCAAATTTAAAGCATCTATCTTTGTATATGTTCTTCATAATGAAATGCAGGTAGTCATGCTATTAACAAGTAAATAATCATTGATACACTGTATGCTACATTGACTTTACTATTCAGTTTAATTGAAGACATCTAACCTCATTATACCTTCCTTGCCTTCAGAGGGCTTTTGAGAAAATCAAAACCTAAACAGAAAGCATCAACTCATGGTTAAAAGGGAAAGCCAACACTTTCCATAAAGGAAAGCCTAGAATTTCTCCTTATAAACAGTACTGATGATCAATGACTATCAGATTAAATAAATGTATGTACAAAAAGAAAAGTTGAGACTTAATATCCATTGATTTCATTCTGTTTAGGTCGCAATTAATTTCTATGATACATTAAACTCTATTTCCAATCAAACATTAGGTGGATAAAAATCTCATTAGGAGACCACTGTTATTTAGTATTTAATACAACCAGCTTGCTCCTAGCATATAATGTATGATCTATTAAAGTATATATTCAATTGATTTTAGCTAAGAAATACAATATACGGTCCAGGTATGATGTACAATTCAAAAAGTATTTTACTTCCTTGAAATCTGTCCGAAAAATGAGATTTCAAGATAATTTTTAAAATTTCTTTGAGCTTTGAATTTATGCATCAATTACATATTTTAGCCTTAAAGAAACCTTGTGGCATTTGTCTCAAAGCAGAGATGGTATCTAACAAGGCAGTGCCTGTATTTCTGAAATTCATTTGCATTAAATAATAAATAAGTATAGAATTATTATCTCTATGATCTGGAAAGATCTATCTTCTTGTTGTCTGTGTTACATTCTCCCTCTCCTTCTTTCTTCCTACTCTCTTTTCTTTGTTCTAACCTTGCATGCCTTTGCCACATTGTACAAACTTGAATTAAATTTAGTCTAGTGGAAGTATATATTTTGTGTGGATCTAAAGTAACAACTGAGTTTTTCTTTCTTTTTTTAAATTGAGTTTATTGGTGCATTTTAGGGATACAGCACAGTTACATTCATTGTTGGGATCTTGTACCTCCACATGACAGGTCTTGGTTCTCATTTTTCCCTGTGTCCCTGCCCACCCTTCACCTCCCCTTCCCCTCCCCGTTTACAAACACTTTATTTCCATTTTTTCATTTTCTAATATTTTTTTATTTTCCTTTATTACCTCTCCCCTACCCTTTCCACCTTCCCCACACTTTCAGCCCTTTTCTTCCCATTTCACAATGTCAGTCATCTCATTAGGATCTTATGCACTATTACAGTTTTTCACACCAGAGAAACTATTCGGTATTTACAGATATGTGACTTATTTATTTCACTTAGGAGTATATCTTCAATAAGTATCCATTTTAGTTTTTGACAAAGAAAACAGAATTTAAATGAATTTTTTCACTTGTTCAAATCTGCAATTATTGTCTGACTATTCTATACCACATTATGGATAAGATAGTCCAGATAAAGCAGTAGGAGAAGTATACATGGAAACTACTTTCCTGGAACTTTATTACAGGCAATAGCAATTAAATGACAAAATAATACAATTGTACTGTGAGATAATTGTTATTGGAGGAATAATCAAGATCTTAAGATAGAAAATAGTTAAAATAGAGTCCAGGGAAGGAAGGAGAACTAGACTAGATTTTATAATCTAAGAAAGTGGCACTGAAGAAGTATAATTAAAGAATGGAAAAGATTGCACCACACAATATGATGACAAAGTATTGTCCAAGGAAATACCATGTGTGAAGTTCCAGAAGTGGACAAGAGGCCCAATTAGTGATCTGGAAACTCTCTTCAGATCTGCTTTCATAGCCTAAAGGGTGTTCTTCAATATGATTAAGAATTTTGAATCCATTGTCTTTCTTTGACTATGTAGCTTACCTTTTGAAAGATCCACAGTTTAGGAATACTGGTGATTTGAATAAATGAATAAGATTTAATATGATGGATATTATTTGTGATAACAATAGACTGATTCCCATCTATCTATTGGTTCAAAAACAATTTTCAAAGCAAATTCTGTGACTCGCAAAGGAAATTAACAGAATTCAGGGAAAAAGTAACAAAATATCTGAAAATACATTCGCTTTCTTTCATGAGTAGATAAATGCAAACTAAAATGAAAATATAATTTCTTTTTACCAACCATATAAGCAAAGATAAAAAAGGTTTGGTAAAATACTTTTTAGCAGACATTAACTGCTTGGCTTCTAGAGTAACTAAACCTTATTTTAAATCCAGTAAAAATGCACTATATATATCACTAATCTAATATAATGTAATTGATGAAAGTATAATTAGTATAAGTATATTGGGCATTTCTACATATGTTTTACAAATACTCCTTAAACATTTCTTGGTAAGACAGCATATAAAAGAATTATATGAAGAAGTAACTACAATTAAATAGCTTAACTGTGGGATTTTTTCAGTCACTGTACGCCTGTAAAACAATATAAAACATAAAATGCTTTAAACTTTAAGAAATGGCTACAACTATAGAAAAGAGCACTTTAGGAATGTATTAAACTGGTGAAATATCATTATAGTGAAAATAAAGTGCGTGGGTCAGATAACTAAGGATGATTTAGTCACTGACCAGCTACTGGATAACGGTTCATATAAACATTTAAGTCTGGATTTTCTTATCTTTTTTATGTGTATAGATCCAGCAGTTCCACTACTAGGTATATATTTATCCAAGGGGAAAAAAAAAACAGCATGTTGAAGAGATTTCTGTACTCCTGTTTTTTCTTTCAGCACTATCCACTGTAACCAGGAAATGGAAACTACCTAAGTGCTTGGCAAAGGATGAATGGAAAAGAAAATGTGGTATAGATACACAATAGGGCTCTATTCAGACGTTAAATGGAAGGAGACCCTGTTATGTGAGATAACATGGATGAACTTAGAGGATATTATGTTAATCGAAGTAAGCCAGGCAGAGGAAGAAAAACACTGCTTAATTTCATTTATATGTAGTTTGAAGTAGTGAGTCTCATAGAAACAGAGAGTAGAAGAGTGGTTACCAAAAGTTAGGTGGTGGGAGGGCATGAAAAAAATGAAAGGATACAGAATTTCACGTGAGAAGGGAAATAATTTCAAGAAATCTAATGTATAACATACTAAGTATAGTTAATTAATACATTGTATTTTTGTAAACGAGAGAGTAGATTTTAAGCGCTCTCATAAAAAGCTGAATAACTGTGTAAGGGAGTACATGTTAATTAGCTTGATTAAATATTTCAAAAAATATATATACCATATTGTATATGTATATATATTTACAGTTGTTTATTAAAATAAAATGGGCATAATTACAATCTCAAATTCACTAGGCTTATATAAGATCTAAATATGATACGATATGCAAAGGTCTTGTTTTAGCATGTGGTACATACAAATTTCTCAATAATAAATTAGCACAGAAATGAATTTACTGGCTTACTTATGCCATAATACCTATCAGTAATTATCTGGCTCTCTCTATTTGGAAGCCCTGCTTTTGGGAGAAAAATCTCCATATTATGAAGGCTTTCTCAAATCCCTCCTTTCCAAATCATTCCTGTCTGCTCTGAAAATAATCTGTTCTGACAGAGTACTTGTTTCCTTTTCACATGATAGGTGGTCAATAAATATTTTTGATACATATATCAAGAAAGTTATACAACAGATAGTGTCTACTGAGGAGTGACAAGTCTTTCTTTTACTAAATAGAAATTACAGAGAAAAAAAATCTCTCATCCAAATGAATACAATCTTTGGGTTTTAGGTATTTAGGTTGATTTCTCAATTAGGTTATAAATTCCCTGAAGCAGACTTTGGCTTTAGTCATCACATGTCTTCAATCCTCAGCTTTCATGTTAATCTTACTAAAAAGTTGCTCTTATGTCCTTCTGGAACCTTTATCGCCCTAATTAGGACACTAAACCTGATATTCAAGGCGGCATGGATTAGAGACAAAATTATTTGCCTCAGAAACGAGAGACATGTTTCCTTAACCCCACGTAAAATATACCGTCCCACGTTTTAGGCAGTCTATAGTTTTCCAAAAGAAACTATGCCCCTAACTCCCCCAAAAAGATTTTAGGCCATTGGAGATGGGGCTTTCAATAAAGCAGTTAGTAGTATTTTAATTATATTAATAAAATTGCATGTTCTTAGTTATATATTATAAAATATTTGAAATATTAGGTTGTTCTAACTAGATATTTCATGATATAATTTTATTAATCTCTTTGCAAGCTGTTTTGAGATATCATTTTTTCCTTGTTCTCAGGACCACCTTTTTATTTCAAGCTACACAGTCTAATAAAGTAATTTGTGAATATTTATATCACTCATCATTAAAATTTTAGCTTGTGTCACATTGCTCGCTAGTAAGATAGCTGTGGCTTTTATTCTCACCTTGTGTTTTAAGTGTGTGTCAGTTCAGTAGCATGATCCCTTAATGTTTTTTATATGTGAGGTGAATATGTGTGATTTATAAAATTGTCATTAAACGTGGCATCTAACAATTTAAAGAAATCATATCCCAAGAAATTATTTAACATTTGCTTCAGTTTTCCAACCAATTTCCTCAGCGAATGTCCTTATAGATCTTAATCTTATAACCATGTATCCTGTAAACAGCATTATCTCTTTCAAAATAAAGCAATCAAAAGTGCTTTGTAAAATAAGAAGTATTTCAATATCATTTAAGAGTGTGAAAGAATTCACACTTAAGGAGGTACACCTTGTATTATTATAGCAGTATTAATAACATAGGGTAGAGGAAACTGCTTATAAACTTTAGACTGTAATACTAAAGATAAGTGTGATGAGAATAGTGAGGGCTGATTTGTTTATTCATCGCTTCATTCTTTTGTGTACTAGCTCCTTCATTTCTTTAAGTGCCTTCCAAAGCACCTACTCATAATGTAAAAGAAGCTGTTTATAGAAATGATTTCAAAGGGTGGTCAACAACATTGAGCAACTGAAGTTATGGGATGAGGAAAGGGAATGAAAAAAGGAAATGACTCCAGGGATTTCAGATTTAAGAGCCTGGAAGCAGTGACGCCTTTAATAGAAAGGGGAAACAGTCATGAGGAGCTGGTTTATGTGGGAGTAGATAATGAGTTCCATTTGGGATATTTAATTTTGAGACTGATGGGGGAATACTTAATTGGAGATGTTCTGTAGGTGTAATGATATTAAGAAGGGGGGAAATTCAATTATAGCTCCACCAAATTATATCCACTACGTCCAAAACATATTGATTGTCTGTTTGTATACTGGTAAGTATAGCTTGTGCACAGAATAAGGGAGCTGAATACTATTAAGCTCCTCTTCAGGTCTATGTTCTTTGAGTTCACAAAGAATATTGAGGATGACACAGCAGAAAGGGGATGTATACAGTTCTCCTCTCTCACTCTTCCTCTAACTGCTCTTCTCTCACTATTTCTCCTACTGGAAACTAATAGTTCTGTGCCAATTTACCACATAACTGAGGGTATAAAGATCAGCCAAACACTCGAAAGCAGTGAGAAATCCTGAAAGTCACATAGAAATATGCGACGTTGTCTTGTTTTTATATCTACTGTTCTATTTGCAGAGTAGGAAATTCCACGAGGTACATGGGTTAAAAGGAGGTTTTGTTATTTACAAAACTAAAACACTTTAAAAAATATTTTCAGCTCATTAATATGCTTTTAAATGTCTTCATAATCCAATCACAATTTGCTTTTACAGCCCCACTTGTGTAACTTCCCCTAAGCACTGAACATTTCAGCAACACATAACTTTCCATTGTTCCAAGACAACATGAACTTAGACTCCTGCAAGCTTTCGCATGTACTGCAGCTCCTACTCTTCCATACTCCCAGTTCTTCATCTAGTAAATTCTTACCATCTTTGAGTTTCATTTCAAATCTTTCTCCATTTGTCTTCCACCCTACTACAAGCATTCATTTACTCTTGCATCTGTGTGTGTGGGTGTGTGTGTGTTTACGGTTGTACAGAGAATTGAACCCAGGATCTTTAAACTGAATTACCTTCGCCCCCTCATTGTGACCGTCTCACTTCGTCAGTAAGTGGCCCAGGCTGAGCTCAAAATTGACATCTTCCTCACTCCGTCTCACAGTGCTAGGGGTACAGCATATACCCTATACCTGCCTTTCCTTTTGTATCTTATCTTTACTGTTGTACATGCAACACACAGTATTACATTAATATACGAACTATATATTGCACTACAGTTTAAATGAAGTGTATTATCTGTTTCTTCATTTTTCAATCCTTATACCTAATAAAAGCCTATACATATAAATAATGTGAGTTTGTTAAGTGAAGGATGAAATCCTCAGTTTTGAAGGTAATTCTCTTTGTTGCCTTTGTTAGCAGTTAGCTTTATTAATAACAAACTTCAATGTTAAATTGGCAGAATGAGTAAAAATACAATTCTAACAAGGAAATTATCCTAAATTTACTACAAGTAAGCACATGACTAATAAACTTCTCTAATGGCTAGTGGGAGAATGCATTTACTGTTAACTGCTGGATTTTGATTATTATAATGTAGAGGCAATTAGGCTTATATTGATACACATACTACATACTTGTTACAAACAAATTAGAAAACACAGAAAATGTATTTGTTGACTTGCTGAATTTATTGGTATAGGATGAAGAATAAATAAAAAAGAATAACTATACCTTTACTGCTAAAGTCAGAAAGAGATTAAACAAAGATGTAACTATATAACTATGTGTGTACATATATGTATACACAGGCATGTACATATAGTCACATGCTAAAATATGAATTTATTTATTATCTATTTTTAGGGAGTAGATTTATCATATTGTCAAATACTAATGGATATATAAATATTGAAAATGTGAATGAGCAGCGAGCAGCAAAGGACAGGTAACTAAATCTACATAGAACAACTGGCCAAAGGGGAAGTTATATATTTGGCCATAAAGCTATATGGAAATTAGTTATATTAATTCATATTCCATCAGAAAGTTTATTTCGTAGTAAGGTTTGAGGTTTCAGTACTTATAGTATCATGACAGGGTATATTAGGGGAAACAGTGCTGTCGTAGGTATGACAAATTGGACTCTTCTTGCCCCTCTAAAGGGAGATGTTCCCATTTAGAAGCAAAGTGAAGGACTGGAGTTTCTAGCCCTCCCAGTTTTTCAGGAAAGAATTGGTGTTTTCCTATCTTTCTGATAGATCCATTTCCGTATTAATTGCGCTAAATAGAGTATTTGAAGAAGACTTTGTAAGCATAAGGAAGCATATTTTATAATTTGTGGTCACAAATCCATGCCTATTTAATATTGGCTTATTATCACTAAGGATGCGCTTTGTGAAATGTACATGTGTACACTGTATTTGAAAACTTGCACAATAAAAAGAATATATGCAAAAGTAATGAGGATATGTGTCATAAAAGGTGTCCTGCACATTGTTAATAGAGTGGTGGATTTCAGTTTCAGAAGAATTTTTAAACTAATAAATAATACATCAATATTTTTCCTCCTTAAGGGATCAAAACATAATAAAGCATAGCACTATGGTCTGTACTAGACCTCCAAAAAGCTTGAATTACAGGTAGAAATAAGGTGACAAGATTAAATATTTGAATAAATACCATGGGGTTTGAAGGATATGTGGGCACATGTTGAAGGAAATGCACAAATTAGTTTGCTGAGAGAGAAGGGAAACCATTCCTGGCAAATAATTTGTGCAGTACTGGATTTGCAGGATGAAGGCAGAAGCCCAGACAGGCTAATATCAGATCTGCTTGTCAGAAGTATGCCTTGCTCCTAGCTGCAGGATGAAGCATGAAGAAAATCCGTGATCCCAGAAAGGGTTCCTTTCCTAGGCTAACCTTTGAGGACAGCTGGACTCAGGGATTCACACCTATAATTTTCTATCAGTAGAAATATCAAGGAGGTGAAGAGGAGAGTCCAACCATAGATCCTTTTGATGCAGCCCCCTGAGGACTTAAAACTCATCTCCAAGATATGGGAAAATATCATATCCATACTTAGATAAACGTATTTCCTAGAAAGGGCTATATAACTAGTTTGTGGAGATATCAAGAGATAACTGTTCAAAAGTGAAAGTGTCTTTCAGTGAAAGAAGAAATGTCTAATCATGGATTATTTTTC
The DNA here is from genome assembly GCF_012274545.1 of Fukomys damarensis. NCBI lineage: Eukaryota > Metazoa > Chordata > Mammalia > Rodentia > Bathyergidae > Fukomys > Fukomys damarensis. Next base: position 28,478,412 of record NW_022900951.1, read on the forward strand.
ATCTTGGTAATGTATATGTATATATATATATTTTTTTCCTTTTACTGAGTTTATTGGTACATTCTAGGTATACAGTACATTACATTCATTACTGTACCTTTACATGACAGGTCTTGGTTCTCATTTTTTCCCCCTGTCCCTGCCCTCCCTCGCCCCCTCCTCCCTCCCCATTTACAAACCTTTATTTCCGTTTTTTTCATTTTCTCATATTTTCCCTTATTAGCTTTCCCCTACCCTTCCTACTTTCCCTACACCTTATTTTAAAATATGTATATAGAAAAGCAAATGAAAGCATAAAGGCACTGAAAATTTAAAAAGGTATAAAACAGAGAATGCCCTGATAAAAGGGAGCCCAAAGTAGACAAACCTTTATTTCCATTTTTTTCATTTTCTCATATTTTCCCTTATTAGCTTTCCCCTACCCTTCCTACTTTCCCTACACCTTATTTTAAAATATGTATATAGAAAAGCAAATGAAAGCATAAAGGCACTGAAAATTTAAAAAGGTATAAAACAGAGAATGCCCTGATAAAAGGGAGCCCAAAGTAGAGACTAGGAATATTCAGAAAAACTTTATTGAATTTATATTGTGGTTCAGAGCTCACCCATCAAGTGAGCAAATCGGCAAAGTCACCAAGATTTATAATCCTTACAGCTACCACCAGTTGGGGTAGGTGATTAAATGTGAGAAAACAGTGCTTTATTTATTCTGGGCATATTAAAGTGAATGAGAGGATTTAAATAAACTGCAGGAAATTCAATACAACAGTTAAAATAAATGACTAAGGAGCTAGATTTTAATCTGTGCAAAGCTGAAAGAACAAAATATGCACAGTTTAACTCTGTGCTAATGAAAGGAAAGAGATAACACTAAAAATAACCGAATGGTACAAGCTTCAAGGCAGCCGAAGAGTTCTGGCACAAATGGATCTGTGCAGAAAAAATGAGACTTAATTACACAAAGGAAAAACTGTTGACTGTGAGAAAAAGTGTCCTGTGACTAAATGAGAGCTATTGAATGGGGAACCATCAGAGAGAGGCAGTGACGAGGATGTTGTCTCGGGGCTTGAAGAAACTAAAATGAGATACTTTGCCGGAAAACCCATTACAGGATAAATACCTCCCTGGTCCTAAGGAGATAGATGCACATCCACTTACAAAAGAGTACTGCGTTGCCAGCACACCGCCGCACAACTGGAGGCGAGTTGGGATTTGGGTTGCTGTCCCAAAGGCATTAGCTGTAGTCTTCTTGTTCAACATATTCGACTTCTCCATTACTACTTGGCTTCCTTTCAGAATGCTCTACTTCAATTGAATGTTTGGACTGACTTTGATGTTGTTTCAAAGCTTCAATAAGTAACAAAATCCACTGCATGGTGACGTTTTAACATAGGCTCATCTGCATAGTGTTAAGGGCATCGAGAAGATTATCAGCAAATCAATGAATATTGATAATCACAACCAAACCAATGGGATGCCAGTTTGGTAAAACGAATGAGCAGCATTTCCCAGTACATCCAAAAAGTATGATTGTAACAGATGAACCTCTTTTACAAGTGAAGTACTAAACAAGAGGCATCTAATTTTTTAAAAAAAAACTTGCTTTAATGTTTCCCAAATCCTGCACTGGCTTTTCATTTTTCCCCAATTCTAAGTTAGTTGTTACCTTCTTGTAATGTGATATTTGATGCATCAAACTATATGTAGTCTTAGGGAGGAGAGTCCATTAAACTCCAGCCAAAATAACTCCACCTTGCAGTGGGTTAATGTTTAGCTGTCCAGGGGGGTTCCAAGCAGGTGCTGAGGCTGTGTGCTAGACTTTACCTGAACAAGGTTATCCACCATTGAAACTTGATAGTGCTTGCTAAGATCCTCAGAGCTCCTGATAAAGATGAGCTGGGAAAGAGTACATAGATACAACATTTCCCAAGGACTCTTAAATTTGGCTTCTACTTTCTGCTGTTTACTTTAGAGTCCTATACAAGCAGTAATACCTGGATATCATGATATATATATCTGCAACCCTAGCCTTCTGGGAGGATGATTCAAGAGGATCCAGTTGCATCCCAGTTTGAGCGACTGCGAAACACCCTGTTTCCCGATTTTAAAGAGTCAGGGATATAGCTCAATGCGAAGACCATGGGCTCAATTACCTGTATCACAAAACAAATAAAACACACACACACACCAACAGTTGCTTAGAAAAGGGGGGTTGGCAACTTCAGTATTGCAGTAGCACACAAGTCATCTACCACTTCATAAGTGATCCCTAATAAAGTTATTTATTGACCAGATTAGATTTATCTTAGTCATTCTTTGGACTGCTAGTACCCCTCAATTGGGAGGCAGACATTTCTTTTGTGTATCTCTTGGAAATTTACAGAACAGTAATATATAAGCCACAAACCATACTAATGTAACAAACATATCACTGAAACAAGAACTGAAATCTGAACACTAACTTGCCCTTGAACCTGTGTGTGTGATCTTACACTAGTCCTTTGCTACATTCCTTTCCCTGCTAGGGGTAATCATCATAAAGAGCCAAATTTTGATTAAGTCTTTGCATTTTTGAGCTTTTGGAAGTGTCATACAACACAGGATCAGCGCATTGCAGCCCATGGTTTGGACAACAATTTTATAAATAAAGATTTTAATATTTCATTCATGCCACCTATTTTCACTCATATTATTCATGGAACTGTTAGTGCTACAGTATAATTAAGCATCTGCAATAGGCCTTTGAGCCTAAAATATTTACCAGACAGTCCTATCAGAAAAGTGGGAATCTTTAAGAATGAGTGTTTTTAATCTACATTGCTATTTTATGACTATTCCATGTTCTTACATATGCCTACAGTTCATTATTTACACTGCTATATAACATTCCAAGGTATGATTATGGTAACTACTTGCTATCATGAACACTGCAGCTAATAATATCCTGTACCCTCTCCCTGGTACTACTGGAGATTCACTATAAATTAAGTTCTTTCTCAGTTTATAATTTCTTTGGACATATTCATCAAAATAGTTTTCCAAAAACAAGAATGCAGGTGAAAGAAAAACCATTGCATCCTCTCCAAGACAATTACAGTGGTACCATAGTGCATGAATGCTTATATTTGCAAATAATTTGGTTTGCAAACAGAAGGGTTTGGCAGAATTTTGTCTTTGTTTGAAAACTCTTAATGTGGTGACAAAAAACGACCACAGCTATTTTTCCTACATAAACACAAATACATAATTTCCAAAATCATAGCACAAATTAAAATAATGAACTGAGGTACCAATGCATTGTTTGCAAAGTTATTTTTCCTCTTTTGCTAAGAAATTCCTCATCTATTCATAGCTAGGAGTGGATCACTAGCTGCCCAACTTGCTTGTACTTCCTGTCTATTATGAGTGATTCATAAATTTCATTTGAATGACTTTACTAGAAAGCATTACTAGTAAATAATCAATGCGGGAGAGCTCGGAGGTAATAACGGAGCAGTAAAATGAACAAGAAAGATTCCAGAAACCTGATTAAACTCCTGCAACATTTAAAAAGTTTTAACACATATATTCTATTTTTTATACTTGGTGAAGAATAGCTTTTCAGGACTCACAGGTGATTTCACGCCCTTACTGGAATTAAGAAACAAAGCTCATTTCATGAAAACCTAATTTTTCCTTCCTGTTTTCATTCGGTAAAAACCTCCTCTACCCCTTAATCTCTCTTAATAAAGTTTCTCAAAAATATATTTGTTGTGCTCCTAGTCAAGGGCTTATGGTGTTTCTCATTTTACCCTTTTTTGCACCTACTCCTCCTTTTTTTTTTTTTTCCTTCTTTTTTGCTGAAGGACTATTTTGGGAAAAGTGAATCTGCCGCTGTATGATGCTCCCTAGGAAACTCCACTAGGAAAAAGAATGTGACCCAAAATGTGGGAAAGGGAATGGCTGTGGATACTTCTAGCCAAATACTTTTTTGTGCCAGCATAATCTATCTTTACAACGGTAGAATCTCGAAATGTTACCTAGAAAACTTGCACTTTGTCCCATTTTCCAGTGGGAGAAAGCTGTATACAAGGAATCATTACAGGTGCTTGTGTTGTAGACACTTTTGCATATGACGTGAGTGAGTTACCTACTTTCCCATAATATAGCTTTGTAATAGTGTCCACAGATGCGTTCCCTAGCTACTAAGTACTTAGGTGCTCCAAATGAAAATGTTCATTGTCAAAAGTATGAAATGCTGTAACAAATGGAAATGGAAATTATCAGAAAAGTTACTATGCTAAGATACACATTAAATTTATAAGAAGGTAGATAGCATATACAACTTCTCCCAAACCAACTTAATCAATATCTTAACGGGAGAAGGATAAGTTTAGTAATTGGAGAGTATTTGAGAAGCGTTTACTAAAGGGATTATCCAAACATATGTGGTCAGAGTTAGGAGAGCCATCAACGGATGGCAACAACCCCAGTACTAAGTATAGACTAAAGGATTCGGGCAACAGAAGTTCCCTAAAGCACAAAGCCAAGGCCAAGAGAAATGCCAGAAAGAGCTAACAAAAATTTTGATCTTTCATAGATGGCCAGAGTATAGAATCTGTGGAGATCCTGTGGAAGCCCCCAAAATTACATGTTAAGCATACCTATTTTCCACTCTTTTGCAATCAAGTAGGAGTTGCTCCATTAATTAAATCTATCTCTAAAGCCTGGAGATAACTCATATTACCATTGAGTTGCTAAGATCTGTCAACCACCTCTCTTGACGCTTAGAGAGAGTCACAAGATGGACACGTGGATGAATGGGTGCCTAGGTGCATGGGTAAATGCACAGATGACATCAATCAAATTACTATATTACAATGTTACTATTTTACATTTTAAACAGCTTGTATCTGAATACGAAGTCTCTTTTCCTCTTTTGATTGTGGCGGCTGAGAGCACACACTGAGATAAACAGTATTACACTAAGTTCTTGTACTAAAAGAGTTGCATACCATCCCTCTTTCAAAAATTTGAATTGAGGTATTTTAATAACTAATAAAAGATGCTGGGAAAAGTAGTGGAGTTGCTTTTCAGTGGCCACAGAATTCCTTTTATTTTACTATGCTTTTCAACATTGGATGTATATTAGAATCATCTGGAGTATTTTTAAATTGAGACCTTGGGACCACAAACCACTTAAGTCAGAATCTCTGAAAAGAGGACCCAGACATCATTATTTGTAAAAGTTTCAATGTGCAGTCGAGTTTGAAAACTACTGATTTTGTGCTCTCTTTTAAACTTGCCATTATGAACCCCATGATAATTCTGTTTCTCTTAGTAATTTATATTTTTAAAGGAAATAAATGCTACCTTACTTGATGATATTTATAATAAATATTATAAAATGTGTTAGGTTTTGGGGCTGGGAAAATTGTACTTACAAAAGAAATCAAAATATGGCAGCTCATAAAATAATCTGTGATAGTTGACACTACTTGTATACTTTACCCTTTAATTTCTGGGTCCTTATCAGTATTCCAAGGAGCATAGATCTTTTAGAAATGCACCAGTGAGGAACACTTTATACTCTGTCCCTGATAAATGAGTGTTCATTTCCTCTCAGACAAATCAGTAACAAACAACTATTTTCTAGCAACTGGACTGTATCCACCTATTCATTTCTCATGGTTAACTGAGTATTATTAGGGATATAACAGGTTTTAGTTACTACCAATCTGGGTTATTGTACAATGAGTCAATTACACAAGAGTTTAAAAAATCTGTAAGAGCATTTATATTTGAAACTGTACCTAGATTCTTCTTAAGTGGGTAGTTATCATTATTTTTTGTATTTTTTTTCTATCTGTCATATAAGCCTATGATGTTTAAAAATAGAAAATCTTTCCATATGCAGAATATAATTTCTGAAAAGTTAGTAGATCAAGTAGTAAGAGACTTCCTGGGACATTTATTTTTTACTACTTAGAGCAATACAATTTTTAACTGGAAGTAATTACTTAAGAAATTATCTACAGTTAATACAAAAAGATATGACTTTTGGATAAATCTGGCAACATTAAATATATTCCAAGGAAAATCAAATAACCCACATCATAAACAGGGATGGGATTAAAAGGTGATTCTTACTTTTTCCATAATGTCTATAATAAATGTATCCTGCATTTATAATCACAAATCGTATATTAGCAGTAATATATTTGAATTGGGTAAAATAATGCAATTTCGATAATACTTTTATCCCTTTGCTTTAATGATGTACCCACAAAGTCATCTTTCAATTATAATTTCACTTCTCCTTGAGGTGTGCTCAATTCTGTGTCACATCCTAAGTTCAGAAGTTCTGTCCATCTCTTTTTACTCCTAAGGGGCATGAGGGCTAAATTTAGAACATTTCTGGAGATTCTAAAGCACATAGAAGAATAAAGGTTCTGAGATGTTTGAACAAAACTTCTCTCTTATTGATCAAAACATTTCACTTACAATTTTGACACATCCACAGGCCTGCTTCATGAGCGTAACACATATTTTATTGAATAAGACCTTGTACTGAGAAGGACCCTGTCCTCAGTTTGGTATTCTGCTGTTACAATACTGCGAATTTTATAATTTTATTTCTGAACTTGTGTTGTGTATCTAAAGTCAGTTGAAGTAATAGACCATGATCATGAGCAGAGAATGTCCGTGCAACATATCTCTACATTATTTCTGGTTTCTTCATTCATATTTGGCATTTGCATACTCCATGATCCCAAAATTCTGACGCAAGCATGATCAACTCCAAGCAGGTAACAGATAAGGATGTAATGTCTTTGACTAAGTTAGCAGGGGCACAAATAACTATGCCTTCCTTGAGAAACTGTGAAAACAGAAGGAAGGCACCGGTGCCATGCTAAGAAATACTAATGACCAAGAAAATGCCACCACATGCTTTCTTACTTATGTTCCTTCTTTGTAGTTGCCAACTACTGTACTTCCACTGACAATGATGATGTAGAGGGAAAGGGAAACAGAGCTACTTTTCTTTCCTTTAATTCCCTCCACACTCATTGTTAAGCTGATGGTTATTTTACTGATAAAATGTGACATAGAAAGAAGTGAAATAAAAGCTGTTAACTTACTTTTGTGCATAGTTTCCACTGTTTTAATAAGAAAAAATGTATATATATGCATTTGTGGGCATGACATATGACTTATGTGAGTCCGGTGATTTTGCATATGAGCTAAATATTTTATTGCCATTTAAAATGGCATTGATCAATACACAGATGAACACTAAAATTCATGTTAATATTTACATCTTTCTTTAAAAATTAGAAAAATTTTAAATAGCAGATAAAAAACAATGACATATCCACAAAGAACCAGAGGAAGAAAGGGGAAAAATTATATTAAATTACAATTTGGGCTTTTTAACGCAAAACTGACCATGTTGATTCTATTTTAAAATTATAAATAAGAGCCAATTGCTGATTTATATCTCAAAATAAATGAGCTAAAATCTTAGCTAGTATTGCACATGATAGTCTTTGGAGCTGTGGGAGAAATATGAGCCATGACTGATAAATTCAGAAAGTAAAAAAAAATTGATTTCTTCAATCGCCCATTCATGTTGATCTTCCTTCCTTCAAATAAAATTTCGTTGCTATTATCTTCTTTCTGTTTCTTTATCTAATATCTACCATTTTTCTTGCAAATAGACTCATATTTGGTGAAAGTGCAGAAACAAATGATTTCACCAATGTCATGTGCTAGTAACACAAAGCCACAGGGCTACAAGTACATCCTTAAGTTTTCTCTTTTACTTGAAAACAAAGTTACACTGAATATTTAATGAGTGTTAAATCATTCATGCAAATGTCACCGGGGAAACATATGTTTATCAGATGGTACATTTTTTAACTTTCATGAAATATAACTGTGCTTCTGGCCAAAATCTTAGTTTACACAAAATATTATCATGGATAGGTTTTTAGATTTTGAAAAGCTTTCCAATGGGAGGTCTATTGACCACCTCACCAGAAATTAGGAAAATAAACCCACTCTCTGCTTATTTCAGCTCTTCAAAACGTTTAATTTAGGAATATGTGCTCTCATCTCAGAAGTGACTAGTGGGTGGTTAAATTGCAATAGGAAGGAGAATTAACATTTTGAATGAAAGAGTATCTAATGAGACATTTTGAAGTGGAAGAAAAGTGTTTCCAAGTAGGATACTATTTTGAGCAGGAAAAAACCTTGTCCAGCTATTTATATACTTTACCAGTTTAATCATTACAGTTTGGGATCCTTTTCAATTCTGGCCAGTCTTTCTTTACTAAATGGTTAAATATTATTGTTCTGCCTTACTTGCTGAAATATTCTATTAAAATTGAAGATATAGCATACCTGTGGAGCTCCTGAAGAAAGTATGTGGCCTGTTGGATGGCGTAAGACCAGGATTAAGGTATGCAATCTCTCTCTTTCTCTCTCTCTCTCTCTCTCTCTCTCTCTCTCTCTCTCTCTCTCTCTGTTTCTCCATGTCATTAACTTGTCATGCAAGTTAATGGTAACTCTCAAGGGGAAAATATATACCCTGATTTGTAGGGGTCTAAAATCCCATAGTTCAGTGTTCTTTGGGTTGAGCTTGTCTCCTTTTAGCCAAAAAGGGGGATCATAAAGTGGAAAACATTTCAGCTGGTAGATAGGTGGTAATGTTCCTAAATAAAGATAAATAAACTAAGAAAATGAATGATATCCAGAGAAGGCCACTCCATGTCCATACTTAGAATGGGACACAGCCGAGGCCACGCTTCAGCTAGAAAATAATTGCATTGTCCACTCAATGAATGTTTGACTAACAGGACTCATAAGCTTTGGTAATCAATAAAATATGTAGCCCCTTCTGGATTTTCCCACCTCTCAGATGAAATAAAATACGATTTAGTATATTATTTCTGCTGGTTGACAACATGCAATTCAGAACCTGATTCAGGTTCCATAAAGCTTCTTTAGAACACCTCAACACTGGCCTGAATGCTGTAATAATCCACTACCCAATTCTCTCTTAATGAATTGCCCTTCCAGTTCCCATGTAAGAAGCTAAATGAAACTGTGTGGTTAATTTGTTGTCTGTGTGAGTGTGTGTGCACGTGCATGTGAACATAATTATGTTTCTGGATTTTTAACTAATGGGCATGGACTCCTGATAGTCTTTGTTTGATAGACATTAACACTGGCCTCTTTTTTCCCAACTGATAAGCTATATTTTCAAGAAAATGAATTAAAACCTTACCATTTTAAAATATCCTTCCTCCTATCTAAAACCTTTACAAAATAGAATTACAAAATAGTATTAGTTTTTATTGTTGTCATTGTTGATTTCATTTAGAGTCAAGTAGACAATGATAACATCCTCTAATACCCAATATTTTTCTCTTTCTAATACTTTAACCTCTCATTACTTTTACAGTAGTTGACTTATATAACTGGATAGAATACACAGAATAATATTACAAAAAAGAGTAGTGTTGGTGGACATGGTAGTTATTTTTCTGATTTTAATAAAGATACTTTCCATATTTCAACATCAATTAAGAAATCGACTGTTGTTTTGAGATAGACCTTAGCCAGGCACGGTGGCACACTTCTATAGCTCCAATACTCAGAGGGCAGAGGCAGGAATATCACTGTTAGTTCGAGACCAGACTACTGCGCAGTGAATTCAAAGCCAGCCTGAGCTACATAGCAAGACCCTGTCTCAAAAATAGAAACAAAACCAAAAAAAGAGATAGACCTCAGTTGTCAGGTTTATAAACTATTGTCTATTTTTACACTGCTAAAAAGTCTTATTTCATCTGCTTATACTTTTAGGTTGATGACAGATTCGTCTCATCAACACTTCTTTTTTGACAAGGAAAACAATACAAATTTTATGAACTTTTCCTACAATGAAGAATGTATACAGAGGCCTATCAATTTTTCTGAAATAATTCCAATCTGAACATGATAATTTAGTCTCTTCCTGGTTGAATTTACTATATTTTTATGATACATTTTTCTTTCTGAAATGTTCGGGTTATTTTATTTGAAGTTTCATCAAATAGCAATGTGCACATTAGAATATGAATGTAAAATTTTAAAACTATTTTCATGACATATTTTTAAATATTATAATTCATAATTAGATACTTGAAAGCGCTTGTCTATATAATGTTTTTGAAGATATTCTACTTTCAAATTTTTTGTTATATAGTCAAATGTTTAGTTCATTTATTTTTCCTTTTATCAAATACACATTGTAGACTATAAATTTTCCCTGATTACAGCTTTGTTTCGAACCCAAATGTTTTAATTTGTGTCTATTTATTCATTGATTTCTAAATAGCTTACATTTTTAGTTCAAGGAAATACACTTTTTCTGTGTACAAAAGCAATGGATATGTACTAGAGAAAGATAGAAACATAACTGTTAATAGATGTTTAAAAACATCATTTTCCATTAAAAACTATCACTGCTAACATCATGTGTCCATGTTTTCTTTAGTCTATGTAAATCTAGTGTAATTTAAGTGCTAATTTCTTACATTATCTGAGAATAATGCAATATTATTTACTAATTGATTCTTCTTATTTCTTTCAAATGGCTTGCTGTCTTCATTGAATTATAAGTAGCTTTTCTAGGTGAGGCATTTTGTAACAAAAACAGCATATCAATTTTTCAATCATGTTCAGTGAGATGTTATTGCAAATACACGCTAATGAAGCACCTGCTTCATTGACCATTTTTTTAACTTTATTCTTATGTGTGAATTTAATTTGAATATGCTGAGTTTCCTATAAGACCTAGTATGTTGTTTACAAGTTCAATGGTTTGCAACCTCTTCTGCACATTATGGTTACCAGGGGAACTTTTAAACATTCCAATGACCAAGTTGCTTCTCAAATCAATTAAATCAGAATCTACCCTAACAGGATTCAGACACGGGTAAACCAGAATATGCAGAAGAGGAAATTTCTAAGATTAAAACTTAAGGTTTATATACTCTGCAAATACAGTTGCTTTAACAAATTAGTAAACAAGCTAATCCCGGTATCTTTGAAAAACACAAGTTTAATTTTGCCTCAAGACTCACCTCTCAATATATCGTTTAGCGTATCATCCGTGCAGGAAAACTACTGTACTCGCCAATATTCATAAGGGAGGATAATTTTTCAACTGGAAACCTTTAATTGCTGTTTGGAAAATTCATCCAAGTTTCTTTAAACAAGTTTTGGAAAGCATATACATGGACAATAATGAATTTGGCCTTCAGCCTAACTCAAGGATTTAAAAAAAATGAAAAACCTCAAACTGAAGTTGTACTAATTCGTGTTTCTCCTTTTCTTCTATAGAAATAGACGTCTTTATCTTAAAATTATCTTAAAGACATCATTTGAAGCCAGTTTCGTTGTTAAGGACAGTACTTCAAATTGTGTTTACTCATTCATAGAATAATAGTTTTTCTTTAAATGAAAATAGTTTGCTCATGGGTTGCCAAGAAATGGTCTAACTCTGCATTTTAAAAAGATGGTCCAGTTCAGCATTACTCAGTCACCTAATTAAAAAGAACTAGCAGTAATTTAATCGTGAATGTATATATCAAGAGTAAAAGCAATTGTTAATTAACTTTTCATAAATAAAAACCACACATTATATATGGTACCATAACATTTCTAAATGTCCTGGGTAATTGGAAAGTTAATATAAACTATTGACATGTTATAATTTGATCAATGTAACTTTTTGCCCCAGACCTCTAAGAGGAATCTCAGATAAGGACAGAAGTAAAGGAACATATAAAGATACAGGGAGGAGAGAGAAAAACTCAGCTTCCAAGGAAGATATTTTAGAGAAAAGACAGATTTTAAGACTGTTAGTGTTGTCACTTTATCTAAACCAAGAAACCCCACCCCAAATTAACACAGACAGCAAGATAAATAGTGATAATTAAATCTCTTCTAGCACCAGTGAGCAAAAGACCTCTTGACCCTAATTTAGTAGGGAGGCTGGGAAGCGCCTCCTCTTCACATAAATTGAGTTACTTGGACAATGTGACATTAGGCCTGGAGAATTCTCCCTGTTCTCTGGATGCCATGTAGGCCAATCCAATTATTGTGAAACTCCAGCGAAGAGTAGACAGGTCAAAACACAACAGGTTATATTTGTGTGTGCCCTGGTAAGCAGCATATACAATTTGATTGAAAAAATATAGAGAAATGATATTTTTTTTTATTTTGTATTTTTTCTTTTTATTGAGTTTATTGGTACATTCTAGGTATACAGTACAGTTACATTCATTATTGGGATCTTGTACCTTTACATGACAAGTCTTGGTTCTCATTTTTTCCCCTTGTCCCTGCATTATTCCCTTCCCTACCCTTCCCACTTTCCCTACACTTTTAGCCCTTTTCTTCCTATTTCACATTGTTAATTATCTCATTGGGATCTTGTGTACTATTATAATTTTTCACACCAGAGAAATTATTTAGTAATTACACATGTGTAACTTATTTATTTCACTTAGGAGTATATCCTCAATATGTATCCATTTTCCTATGAATGAATCTAATTTCTCATTCTTTATACCTGAGTAGTATTTCATTTTATAGAAAAAACACATCTTCTTTATCCAGTGTCCAACTGATGGGCAAATGGACTGTTTCCAAGTTATGGGAGGGATTTGTCTGGGATATCATCCAATTAAGTGAGCATGAAATCTAAAATATGGTGGGTTGTTTCTAACTTTTTGTTCTGTTTTTACTTGTTTTAGTATATCTATGTTACTTCTATGCAATACATCAGCAGTGAACTTTTAACTTGCTAAAGAGAGTGTTTACCAGTTCCGTATGCCTAGATTCTGAGGTAGGCTGAATAGAATTTTTCATTCTGGAGAAACAAGTGAGACCAAAATATTAAAATATCTTGACCACAATTACCCTGAAATATGCAACTAGTATGGGATAAAAATATTGGGTCCATGTTTTCTTTCCATTTTCCAAAACTGCTTTTAAATAATGGTAAGTAGAAGAATAGTTATGCAACACTTTACATTTTGAAATGACATTTAACATTACACTGTATTAAAAAAATCTCATTACTTAGATATAAGTATTTTAGAGTTGTTCCCTTAACATTTAACAAATCACGCACAGGTCTTTTTTTCATTAAACCATTACTTCCTATGTATTCTTCAAATTAACCATTTCTTGGTTCAAAAAGTTGAAATCTTTCTGTAGCATTTTAACACCTAAACTGAGTAAAAGTAAATAAAACTATAAATACGCCTGTGCTGTGAAACCTAGACATAAAGTGTATACAAAGTGTAAAAACATTTTAAAGTTATACTTCCCCAACATAGTTTCAATTAAATCCTTACACATATCACACCACACATGTACATGAACATATACATAATAGAAGTCAGCAGACAGGTGAATATCATAGACAGATACAAATATATCTGTGATAACTACTGAAAAATACTGGTTCCCCTCAGCTTGCCTCAGAAGGACGAAAATTGTTAGGAAATATAAACTACACAAGGGTGCTTTAATTTTTTTCTAAAATTGGAATGAACTTTCATCTCCTACGATGCCATTATTATGATCCTGTATGTCATCTTTCTTAACATTTAAAATGTTTCCTATGCACTTTATATTTTAATGTGAAGAAAATCCTTGATATGGTAAGTATAATGGTAAAGTATCATTTTCTGAAAACATTGATGATTACAATATATTCTTGGTGTATCTTTTTCTTTCTTCGTTTTTTTCCTCTGTGGAACTGGGGTTTGAAACCAGGGGTATTTCTATCACCGAGCCATATGCCCAGGATTTCCATTTTTTATTTGTTTGCTTGGTTGCTTGTGTTTGTGGTGTTGTTGTTGTTTGAGAAAGGTTCTTGCTAAGTTGCCCAGGAGGGATTTGGGCTTGTGATCTTCTTGCATCCATCTCCTGAATAACTGAATAGGTGCTCCCCACTACACCAGGCTTCACAATGTAGTCTTAATAATCTCTGATAAATTTGCATTAAACTTCTAAGCAGGTCTCCCAGAAATTTCAGCCTCACAGCAAATTCAAGAAGAATAAAAAAAATCTCACCCTTTGTGAATATGCCCCTAAAATAAAGGCTCAGCACTGTGACGTAGGATAGGTGAGGGTTCTTCAGGAAACCGGGACAATTCTACATAAAATAAAGTCAGTGTAGAGGCAAAGGGGCATAGAACAGGCTTGCTGATAGAAAGAATTACTTAAGGGGTGATAGTGTCATACCCAGTAAAATGTGCAGTCAGAATGAAGTCAGAATGATTGTTATCAGCTCAATTTTTTGATGTCATTGTCTCGTGTTTGGAAGTTAGATTTCTTATGAAGACAGGGTTGGCAATCTATGAGTTTAAGTACAGTATAATATCATGCACAATAAAAGTAATAGTGGTAGTCACAACAATGACAACACCTACAATCCACCTACAAATTTGCATCTAGCCTTTATTTTTTCATTGAGAGAGGCCTCACACTCTCATCATTTTATAGGTGAGTGATAAAGTAACTTACTAAAAAAAATAGGGAGTAAGTAGCAACACTAGAATTCAAACAAGAATCCATGTACCTATTCAAGGCATGTATAGGGAGAACTCTCCGTTGGCACTGGGTACACGTAGGAAGACATCCAAGCCTGTACCCGAACATGGATATATGCTGTGTGGTGATGTGTTTCTTTGAGAGCACAATTTGAGACTACCATAGCAAACAAAGCAAAGTACTATCAATCTCCTTTGTGGGTAAGAACATTGACTTAGTGTTTAAATGACTTGGCTTTAGACTTCTGAATCCATACTCAGTACATTTTCTATTTGTTTGAATTATTTATTCCAGTTTTGTAAGATCAGACATCCCAGAAAATAAATAAAACTTTCTAAATATTATGAATTCAGGAGGACAAGAGACAGCTGTAGAAGATTCATGTACAGAAAAGCATCTTTCAATTTCACGACATGTTCATTTGTGCACTTTTCATTTATTTGTTCAATAATAATTTATATACTTTTATGAACCATGCAATATGAAATATATCCTGGGAATACAAGGGAATTAAGCAAACAATCGAGTTTTATTTTGTCCACTGAATCCTGTACAATTTGCCATTGGTACTTGGTTGGTTGAACCTCTTAAAGTTACCTTCCAGGATTATCAAGTTCCCACCCCCAAGTATTTTCTACTTTATGGAAACATAACACACATACACATGCACGCACACACATGCACACACTATAAACTGAGAAAATTATTAGTCCAGTGAGGCCCATTCCTTCTGAAGTGAAGAATTCCTATATTGTCAGCAATATTCAGCTGGCAGACTATGAGATAAAACTACTGTGAGGTTTTCAGCCTCTGCATCCTCTGATTATACCCCATTTTCTTTCTGATGCAATACAAAGTTGATAAACTAGCAGTCTTATTTCAGGCTGCATTAACCTTCTTCCAAGAGACCCCAAAAATCTAAGAAAGCAATTGATTTGTATTTGACACAGTTATTAATTTTTCTGATCCTAAGAGACTGCTTCTAAGGACAAGATTTTTCTAAATATGATTTTAAGGGGAAAATATGAACATTTGAAGAAAACAAGTGTGCTTGAATGTCAATCTACCTTGTGATTCACTTGTTATTCCTAAGGTGTTCTCTAGCAGGGTAAGTGGGCTATTGAACACAATACCCCTGGAATTCTGACATCTTCTATTACCTTAAACTGATTGAAAATCAGCTTTTCTTCTGTTGAGATGAATTACTTGACAGTCAGTAGAAAAATTCTTCCCATGGGTTTTTTCCTTGCTGAAACCTTTCCCACCCCCAATCTTCAGAAATACACGTTGGTGAGTTTCACTCTGTCCCAAGGCATTATTCATATAATCCAGGAAAGACTAAGAGACTTGATGACTCATTTGCAATGATCTAAGGTACCTGAAATATTTTATTCATTTTATTTTTATATTTCTTTGAAGTAAATGCGCTTACTATCCTAAGGGTAACTCTGATATTAAAAAGAGTCACATTTATTACATATATACCAGAGCCTATATCCCAAAATAGAATTATTTATGAGAAATCTTAACACAAATAAAGATACTAAGCCCTAAAGGCCTCTTGCACTTTTATACTTGACATCTCCTCTTTTCAAACATTCATGTATAATAGCCTTAAGTAGAAACTTCAAGATGTGCTACAATAAAACATTTTCCCAATCCACTTTACAGTGGATGGGGTGTTTTCTTACTCTGATTCTCAGTCATTCCTCTAAATGAGGAAGGGGTACCTTTTCAGCCACACATGAATATCATCATTTCTTCTGCTTCTTTAGCTTACTGCAGAGCAATCACAGGTCACCACATGTTTTCAGCATCAGAGAAAAGTTCAGATCAATTTTATCACACATTCATTCTGAAAGTCTTGGTCTCAAATCAGGCTGGAGTAACTGTCACAGCCCATAACACATTTCCCACTGCTGCATGTTCCATATATTGGAAATCCATTTGCCACCCATTTTCCAAATTTTAGAAGTTTGAGTTAAAAGAAGTTTCATAAGTGAATACATGTACTTTTTAGGCTCTCAAGTAATCTTTTACTTTGTGTTTAATTTCAGATTGATAACTTGTCTGATAATTTTGAAAGTTCATATTACTACATTAATAGACGGTGTTAATTAAAATTTAAATTTAAGATGTGAAAAACTGTTTAGAACCAAAAGTTTTATCTATATATTAAAGTTGAAATTATATTTTCTACTACTAACAAATGGTACAAATGAACTAAAACCTACTGCAAAATGAGCACTGTGACAGACATGAGCTGTATAAAAGGCAAAACTGTTCAGTTGTGTATTTTCCATTCTTTCAGCAAATAATTACCAAGCAAATAGTAGGCATTAATATGCCTATGATAATGCTCAGGGATTTTGCCTCTCTCTATGATAAATTAGGAAAGTTCATGACTTAAAAAATTAATATATGCATTTAATATATGCTGGATATGAGACTTGTTCATTATCCTCAGTGTATAAAACTGTATGTTAATTTGAGTTATTAAAATTGAAGATTTCAAATACTTTAGAAAGTTAAAGATGATGTTGCTAGTCAACATTCATTAAGAGCTTAAGAAGATACATAAAATACAAAAATAGAACCAAATGAATATCAAAATATTTCCATATGTCATTAAACCTAATGATGTGGGGCATAATTTAGAATATTGTATTATTTTACCTTGATTGAATCATTCAAATTATCAAAATAGATGGGACTTTCTAAAATATTATGCTATTACTAGATAAAGCACATGTGGACCCAGAAAGACACTGTAAGTTGAATTTATGGCCGAGGAGAAGTTATAATAAATGTGTATTAGTTGCACCCTATACTAATCTCTTTCTAGGGTAAGGGGTGCAACACCAGTTGACTATAGAAACTCTCATCAATATGCTGCTTAGACTGTCCCATTTGATTCCTACTATTATATACAAAGACATACAATATGGATAGTCACATATCATTTTTGGTTTTTTTTTCTTTTCTGGTTAAGTTGACTACACCATTATGCTAGAAAGAAATCAGCCCTATTTTACAATTAGGTCAATATATTTTAAATGATTATTAATAAACTATTTCTTGTGGGCTTGTAATTAGAACCAGTTCCGTACAAAAGATTCCTTCTACTTCCATGCATTCAACCAACATAAACATCAAAAGCTTGCTTCAATGACCTATGAGAAGTATATCAGGAACAAGGACCTAGGAGTTAAATAAAAATTGTTTCTTTGCATGGAACACACTGGAAATGATCAAAGTGATATATAGAGCGAACTTTCAGCTAACAACAGCTGTTGTTGGTGCTGAACATACAACCTCTCTCCCTCTCTCCTCTGCCTACAGATCCTGGCACACTCCTGGAAATCACTAAGGCCCTAGTAAGAAAATTGCAAAATTATTTTTCAATTCCTACTTTGTGCCCCAAAGTTTTCACTGCATTCCTGAAACAGTTGTCAAGCCCTTTTCTCAAACCCCAGTGAAAGAGAATTTCAACTTCCAGGTTAAGATTCTTTGCTGTTTTTGGCCAACTCTATTATCAAGTTAGTTACATTTTAAGTGGATACCTGGCTTTTGGGAGCAATTTTACATAATTTTGGGGGGAAAATCATTTCACAATTAAATTATGATTAGGCCTAGTTCTCCTGCCTACAGCCCAACTATGGCATGTTGAGACATAACTCAATTTTTATCTCCTGTCACAGCTAAAACCTCAGTGGTCCCGTAATGCTGTGACACTCCCAGGCAAGATTACATCAGCTGAAGACATCCTGGTTCCTTGAGAAATGATTAGTAAGAGAAAGGTTTTACCTGGGGGAGTACAAATTCCTAATCAACCTAAATTCTTCATGAACCTAGGCTCTTCATCAGTTTAAATTCAACATGGTCCTATGATTATCGGCACTCTCTTAGTCATCTGTTACACCCAATGAATGGAATAAAGGTGTGGCAAGCTCAGGGTCCCTTCTTTGCTGCCCAGAGCAGCATTGATTAGGCCCAAGGCTCAGCTTTTTCTCTGAGCTTTGTTTCCTGTCACTTTGTGCTCTCATGGCTTACAGAAGGCCAGGACTCTCAGCAGGGGTTCTGGTAATGTTTCCTTTCCTTGTTCCCTACACCTAGCTCCTGTTTTTTCAGCCTACTTAAGAAAAAATTTCATCCATTTCCCACTGAACAGCTCTCTGAATATTGGAAAATAGATAATCCATCCCTAAAATTATCAGTTACTTTCCAGACAGGCTCAAATTTTTCAGTGTCTCATTTAAATTATGTTTCTCTGAGCTGAACAGCACTGATTTGGTCTGATGAACATACTTTTAGTGTCAACAAAAAGGGTGTCCTGAGCATCATTTCAATTACAATTCTCTACTCATTTCTCTGTTTTATTTATTTTTTGTATCTGTGTCATAACGTTAGAGACATCATAAACACATCTTTATATTCTTAAAATCAATGTATTATTTCTGCTTCAGTGTATATTTAGCATTCTTGGGGAAAAAAGGAATGCTAAATCAAATTATATATTCCCTTTGCAATTTTATACTGATGTATTAAATAAATATGTCAGTGTCTAATATATGGCAGGCACTTAATAAAGAACATTAAACAAGATATACTTGTTTATAATTGGCGGATATGTTCCAAATTCACCCAGTGGATACCTGGGAATAGCACCAAATTCTACATAAACTATATTTCTTCCTATATATTCATGTACATGACAAAGCTTAATTTGTGAATTATGCACAGTAAAGTACTGACAAAATAACTAATCAGTTATAAAAATATTCTGTAATAAAAGTTACACGAATGTAGTCTCTGTTTTGTCATTCTCTCTGAAAATGTCTATCTGCACTCACACTTCTTGTGATGACATGAAATACTACAATGCCTATGTAACAAGACAAAGAGATGAATTTTGTAGACACTGTGACATAGTATTGGGTTACTAGAGAAGGTTTACTTCAACACAAGGAGACACTGCAACTGTCAATGTGATAACCAAGATGGTCACTGAGTGGCCATTGGACAGGGAATGTATATGGCATAGATACATTGTCCAAAGGGGAGATTCACATCCTATGTGGAACTGAGCCAGAACACAGGAGATTCCACCATAACACTCCTAACAACACACAATTTAAAACCTAGGGGTTATTTCTAAAATATTCCCTTTAATACTGTTGGATCATTGTTGACCCTGAGTAACTGAAGCAAAAAAATAATACTAATACTAATACTGCAGATGGCAGAGGTTACTCAATACGTAGCCTATGCATTTGCAGTACATTTATATAGTACAAGAGATAAATAAAAAACACATAGAACAGATATGTAAGGAACTGAGGCTTGATTACTGAGGCTTGATGCAAATCTACTTATCTGTCTCTGTCTGTCCATTCATCTATGCACACCTTAGTTTATTTGATTCCAGAGATAGTGCCACTACACCAAAGTGAATACTATCACCCTTTGTAGTAGTTGATGATTCCTTTCAGTCTTCATTCTTTCCATTAGAACTCTGGAAGATAACATGATTTAAGGTCCCAGGAATAAAGCCAGAAAAATAAAAGCAGAAAGACAGTGAGAAACATTTTTAGAGCCAGGTCACAGCCTAAAATGAAGAGCAAATGAAAGATTCACATCAACCACCAAAGTGAGGAATAAACAATTCAACAAGAAAACTATTTTGCCACAGAGGAAAAAATATGGCAAATATAATGTCTGATGTCTCTGGTTGCAAAGGAGACAACAAATACACAGCTCTACAGCAAAGCTGTCTCAAGACTAGTGATGTAGAGATGTTTATCAGAAATTTTAGACTACATGCATGCAGAAATCACTATTAAACTCTAACTGTTATTATTTGTTTCATAAAAATAATCTAGGAACTATTATTTTAGAACTGTTATATACAGTAGGAAAAGGCAAATTAGTAGTTTTATTGTTATTAGGAACCTAGATTTTTAATGCACAAGGAAAGTGACTGTAATGGCAATTAAATATATTAATTCTTATTTCTTGACCCAAGTGGTGATTCAAGGCAGGTTATCTATCTATCTATCTATCTATCTATCTATCTATCTATCTATGACTTATGAACTTTTCTGATTTATAATATGCTTTAAAAATAAAGTTTGTTAAGGAGGAATACAAAATACAATATATCACAATAGTTAAAAAAACTCAAAGAGCAATATAATAAAGGGAACGTCTTTCTTCAATAAACTTAATGCTTAAGAAGCAGTATGGTAACTTTCATTTCCTTTAAATTTTCAAAAACACCTCCGTAATGAAAACCTCTCATTCTTCAAATAACCTCAACTGATTACAAGCTTTAGCTAACAGTTATTCAAGTCAAATACTAATAGTAGTTGCTAATTTTATCTATATTATGCAAAATATCAATTCAACCTAGAAGTGGCCTTTATCCAGAGAAGTAATCTTATTAACTTATTTCCTCCTTAAATTTTATATGGTAGACAAATTTCTTTTTATCCTAAATTTACATTACTAAAAGTATAGGTTAGTCATGGCACCAAAACCCAATCCTGAGGACATTGCTGATATCCACTCCAGCTGACTTTATCATCTTGCTCTATGACTTCTACTATCCAAGCTTCATGGGAAGGACTCTGGGAGACACTCAAGCCATGCAACAGAAATACAACATGGCTGACTAGAGGAGGAATCACACTGAAGATGCTCAGGGAAGATGAACTAAAAACTCAGGTAGCTGGAAGCATGGGAGGGACTTTCATTCTGATACAGAAAGTCAATTTGAGAGAAGATACATGTAGATCAAACCAAACATTTGGATAGTAGTTAGAGAGAAGGGAAGTGGTCCCACTAAGGATGGTCTACATAGGCCCTACCCACCCTCATCCCAGGGGCAGCCATCTTGCATACATTCCAAATTGTCAGAGGGAATCAAAGAGCACTGCAGAGACTAGACTACCAGGCTAAATTGGATTTTGCCATCATACAGACTTTGTTAAACCTTACCAAATATTGAATTATTATAGTTTCCTTCCAAATTCCTAAAACTTCCTACTCTTTACACCTCTCCTAATGCCAATGAACTCCCACACAACTCTATCCTCTCCTCCTCTTATACACTCCTGTGGGTGAAGCAAAATCTGTGTCACTCCATGTTGGGCTCTTTTCCCTACTGTGATGGTATGCTACTGATTAAAATCTTCCCTTTCACCTTAAAGTAATGACCTATCTTGTGTATCTTTGAGAGTTGCTTGGCTGGCTTGATTTCAATCAATCTAGATTAGATGACATTTTATAACTTGAATTCTCCAGGAAAAAAGCTATAGCCATTTCAACTTTTTTTGGGGGGTCTTTTCTGGCACATAGTATATATTGAGAACCTATTCTCTGATCAGCAGGAGTAGTTTTGTCTTCATATATTAGCTAAGGGCTAGAAATAATGTTGAAGGGAACAAAAGCAAAATATTTTTTCCTGGTTATTTTATAGAAAGATAATTATGGCCCATGTGACTACTGCAAGCAAGCAACAAGATAGTTTTCCTTTATCTTGTATTAGTATATTCTAAAGATACTATTTTCTATTGATATTACATTCAGTTTGTGAATACTCAAAATATTAACTGTTTAGAATGATAATAGGAGAAAAACAGTCTCTACATATTTCATTGTTAGAAATACAGCCTATCATTTTGTTTAGGAACACATTCATATTTTCAGAGTGTGTTAATCTAACTTTCATTCTAGCTACTGTTAGCACAGACCGAGTCAGAGAGACTTGGTTATACAGATTGCATGTTAAATAATGGGTTTATGATTCAATTTCATTTTCTCCATTTTAATTGTCTTCTTTACAAATCTTTTCACCTAACCTTTGGTCCTGAATTTCCTTACAAACCCTTTTTCATTTATTTTACTGAATCAGAAGTTTTTCCAAAAGTTCACCTTAGGTTAGGCTGCTGTATTTATAGACTCTTGCTCTGAGTTCATTAAAGATCTCAATCAGGATCCAGAAGGTGATCATTAGAATATCACTTAGTCTTTCTTCTGACATCTGTATGCAGTTTGGTCTCAAAATGTCATGGCATATAGAACATGCCAAGAAGGGAAATATGATATTTCATTTAAAAGTTTGTATGTATATATGTGTGTATCTATAAATACATAATGTATAATATGAACATTATGTATATACACATCAGCTATACTGTATGACTGCACTCAACGTATTTGTTGAATGCTGCAATCTATTTGTTCTCATAAAAGCACATGTAATAATTACAGAAATTTTGGAAAGTACTGAACATGGAACGATAAAATATATATTCCTACCACTCAGAAAAATTCAGTTGAAAGATAAGGTGCTTCACCGCACTTTTTTTTTGCTTCATTTTGTTTTGATCTGGCTTGGTCTCTGATTTTGTTGTTATTGCTTATTTTGTCTAAATAGTCAGATATTCATTTACTGGGTTTCTTTGTGTTCTTCCTCCTGTAAGGAAAACCTTGACTTCATAAATGCTTGAAGGGAGAAAAGTGGTTGAAATGTGCCTCCTTAACAAAGATTTTTAATTGTATAGTTAATCAACCCATTCTGTTTAATAACTTCAGTATACTTTAGTTCCCCTGCTATTTTTAATTATACATATTGTAATTTCTTTTTGAATTACTATAGGTTCATTGCAAGCACATAAGGATTTTCTGATGAGGCAAATGCATTATGACTATACTTGTTCATAAAAACTCTAGAAATCTTCTTTAAATATTGAATGAAATATTAAGTAATGGATTAGTAGACATAATCCCACCAGCCAAAATAACTGCACTTTATTATTATTATTATTATTATTATTGGTACCGGGGATCAAACTCGGGTCTTTGCTCTTGGTAGGCAGGCAGCAGAACCACTGAGTTAAATCCCTGGCCTTCATTTTATTAATATTTGTATATATTTCCACATTAATTTTGTAAGTATATTGTAAAGAAATTAAATATTTTTTTCATTTTTAATGCAAAGAAAACACTGTGGTAATGAATTCATTACTGAGAATCTCAAGAAATTATCACAAGCTGCTTTTGTACTCTTTGAATATATAGTGGTATAATTTGTCCCCGCCCAAAGTGCACGCAGCAGAATCTTAATCCCCAATGTAATGATATAAAAGGTGGTGAGACTTTGAGGACGTAGAGGGAAGTGACTGGATCATGACTGCCCCATGAGGAGACAAATGCTGAGCTCTCAGAAGGGATTCGGTCTCTTAACAGTAGATTCACTTCTGTAAGAGTGCATTATTATAAAAGAGCAAGCCCAGCCTCCCCCACATCTTTCCTTTCTCTCTCTCATCAGTGCGGTCAGTGATTACTTTCTCTCTCTTGCACCACGTAATGCCATGTGTTATGTACTTGTGACACAACCAAGGGGGCCATTGTCAGATGCAGGCACCATGTGATTTGGACTTTCCAGTCACCTGAATTATGAACCAAATACACTTCATTCTCCATTACCCAGTATCAGCAATTTTGTTATAGCAACATTAACCAGAGTAAGACACATACCTTCCCTGCTATGTAATTTCCAACCCCATTTGTATGTGTGCCTAAAATGTCCTCAGCTGCTATCGTATATGTGGTTGCCACTTGGCCTCTTCTAAAACAAGAAAAAGTCATTCCACTTGTTTGCATATTGCACTTGTATTAAACTCTTTTGTTAGGCTGGTGATTTAGCTCAGCTGTTCGGTGCCTTGCCTTGCAAGCACAAGGACCCAAGTTCAATCCCCGGTACAAAACAAAACAAAACCAAAAACAAACAAAAAAAACAAACAAACTCTATTTCTAGTTTTAAGAGCACATTGTTTTCCTTAGGGATAATTGTACATAAATGACATTTTTAGATTGAAATTTTAGTTTCCTAAATATAATAAATTCTGCTTTGGCTTGTAGGATAATAAACATAACATACAATAATAGAATACTATATTTTTGTAACTGAAGGAGGCTGATGAAACATGAGCATAGAAAACTACATGGAAATAACACTATGGTGGTAATTAACGTACATATCAGATTTTTCAAAGGGTTTAACAGATAAAAACTTTAAAATAATTGAGTCTTCACAACATACAAAGAACAAAACATTCTGAAAATGGAAGAATATGCACCATTGTATCTAGTACTATATTCATATTAGAAAAGATCATTTAAATTCTCCAAAACAAACATGTTCAAATTGGAGTGCTTTTTATGCTTGAGTTTTATTTAATTTGAAAACCATAATTGAGTGTTACAGATGAAAACGTACTTTAGCCATCAAATTTTGCTTTTTGTTTTATCCACGTGGTTATATAAGTAGCTTTTAATAATTTTTATTAGAAATGGTTGACATGGGGATTTTTTAAAAAAATATTTTAAATTGACCTGCTTTTCAATAAAGTTTATTACTTCCTTAAATCAAATATCAAGTACAAAATTTTAATATTAGGGGAAGCTGTGGTTTGTTCTTCATAGGAAAACACTATTCAAAAGAAGTAGGATAAATTCATATATGTGTTTACATATATTTCCACTTGTGCAAAAATTGGAAAATTTGTCAAGTAATCATTTTTCATGAAATAAAATGTCTCAATATTACTGGACAGATATTACTGATCTAATTTAATAATAAATAGGAATTGATTTCCTGTACTTGATATACTTGAAGGCATATGGTTAAGTTAGCACGAAAAGTAGCTCCAGAGGACAAAATAAATGAAAACCAATAAAACTTTTGTAAAATACCCTTAAGTGTGCTATTACAAAATAAAAACAAGAAGCAAACAGTAATGGTATGGTATGTGACCTGGCAACTGTCCTTCACGGATTTAGACCACCTCTGAAAATACTTTTTACCCACAAGTAGTATCAGGAGTCACAGAACATGTGTATATATAGCATCATCCCGGAGGCCAGTAACAATAATCCCACACTATCAGACCAAATGTATAAATGTGCATTTGCAAATGATTTGTATTTAGACATTCCTCTTTTAATGACCCAGTTAACTTCCTGTTGAGTGAGTTGATCAATAAATGAGGAATTGTATATAGCATGTACATTACAATAGTCAGAACAAATAAATGGTCAAAGGAAACTACAACTTGAATACTTTCCTTTTATTTGCAAAATTCTCACATACAATTCTATAATGTTTAGTAGAATATAAATGTACAGTACTGCATTATACTATACATTACAATAAGCTAAAATTATAGTACTATATAAAGAAGGTGTACTGTACAAAAAAAGACATTGGGGATCTATCAACAAGATGTACAGAGCTGTTTAAAAGAATAGTTTCTCTGGTGTGAAAAACTAAAAGTGTTAATGAGATCCAAATTGTGTAGCTGATAATGTGAAATGGGTAGAAAAGGGCTAAAGGTGTAGGGGAAGTGGGAAGATAGAGGAAAGGAAATAATGGACAAGAAAAATATGAGCAAAAGGATAAATGGAAACAAAGTCTTTGTAAATAGAGGAGGGAGGAGGGGGTGAAAGGAGGGCAGGGGTGTGAGGAAAAATGAGAACCAAGATCTGTCATGTAAAGGTACAAGATCCCAATGATGAAGGTAACTGTACTGTATACCTAAAATGTGCCAATAAACTCAATAAAATAGAAAAAAAAAGACAGGTTATAAGTCTGAACATAAGTCTTAAATAGGTAGGTCATTCAATGAGGAATATCTGTACACAAAATACATGTACTGTAGTTTGTGTTTTATAATAACACAGGGACAATATTAAAATGTAAATATAACATGGTGGTAAAAATAAGGATGACAATTAATTATAATAGTAGATTGTAGGGGATATGATTCTGTCTTTATGCTGAAGTGAATTATGTATATGTTAATATAACTTAAATTAAAAGAGGACATAGTAAGATTCCATATTACATTGTTTTTTATCTGATCGTCTTACAACTGCAAAAGTATGGATGATGCCAATCCTAGACATGAAAACTTGTAAAAGCAAAATCTCTACTCAGATTAAAAATGTGTTTAGATTTAAAATTGGATCAAATCTCACATTTTTAATTATCTGCACAAAACTTTGAGGTAACTACATAATAAATCATTATTGACTATTGTTTTGATTGTTTTTTTGGCCAAAATACAGAAATAATATTTGCTGCTTCATTGCTTCCTTGTTAACTGCTGGTATATGTCAGTCACTTAATAAATGTTCAGAATGAAAAACAATCCAGAGAAAATAGTTATATCCATACCTCACGAATGCTCGTTGGTGATTTACAGTAAGTCAGTGTTTATTAGTATCATAGCAAAAGAACTTTAGAGTCATGGTGAAGAGACCTCCATTGGACAAAAATGGGAAAATATGAGGATCAGTAAGTACAGTAATAGGAATATATTGAAAAGTATTGCTTATGTTAAAATATATTTAAACCCTTGCCTTTCTAGTGATACCAAAACAAACAAGTAATCAATAATAAATAAATAACTTTTGGAAGAAACTGAAGAGCGAATTCATTATTTTAAAATTGTTCTCTTTGGGGCCAGGGATTTAGCTCAGTGGTTCCACTGCCTGCCTTGCAAGTGCAGGGACCCGAGTTTGATCTCCGGTACAAAAAATAAAATAAAAAATAAAAAATTCTTCTCTTTATAGAGAAATGGAAGCATTTATTCTGTTCTTCCTGTATGAACTGCACAATGAAACTAGTAATGCAGAAAAATTCTCCTCTTAGAATTAATCCATCTAACAACTGAAGATAGAATAATAGTGTATCATTATCATATTACCCATAATTAAATAATCAAGACAAAAATAACTCAAAACAACCCCCCCCAAAAAAACCAAAAAAGGGCCGGGGAGTTAGCTCAGTGCTTCGGGGGCCTGCCTTGCAAGCACAAGGACCCAAGTTCAATCCCTGGTACCAAAAAAAAAAAAAATCAAGACAATAGCTTCAAATATTGAACATTAGATATCTCTTCATGAAAATGCATTACACTATAAGGTCATCTTGAAAAAAAAATCTTGTTACTTGTTGCCATCTAGATCTAACTACTAAATTCTCAAAACCACAGGGTACAGAGAAACATTTTGCACAATACTCAAGTTCCTCTTTCCTCAAAAACCAGAGTGAAGAAAGAAGAGGAAAGACGAATATCCTGAAGGATAATCTGGCAAACATAAACACTCTATTTTATGATATTAAGAAAATATCTTTCAGGCGTGGGATTTAGCTCAGCGGTTTGGTGACCTGCCTTGCAAGCGCAAAGACCCGAGTTCAATCCCTGGTACCAAAAAATAAAAAAATAAATAAAAAAAAAAGAAAATATCTTTCTAGGAACAGCAGTGACATTGTGGTTATTAATTTAAAGCAATTTACTTTAGGTATAAAAGGTGAAATACTTAGAAGTGATATTTCTGGAATTGTTTCAAAATAATTAAAGAACAAGTAGTTGGAATAGAGAGAAAAAATCGGTAATGATTCTCAGTATTGGAACTTAATGAGCAGTATATTAACTTTGTTTCACTATTTTATAACTTTTGAAGCTTTGAAGTTTTATACAATTAAAAATATTAATGATTCATATGTACCTGTAATACATTAATCACAAAATATGCTATATTAAGAATAAATATTTTCTAGGCCCCTTTCTTTTCTACATCTTGTCCTCAAGGTAATCATACTCTGATCATTATGGCTTGTCTAGGCTCTCAGGGACAGTATTTAAATTTTTGTTTTTTTATGAACATCAGTCAAGTGATGAGGAGGCCAATAGAGTAAAATAGTGCATTTAACTTTCTGGAAAACATGCAAACAGAAATAACAATAATTTATACTTCGGCAACAAAATTGACATAGAATCTTAAAGTATGGTATTTAAGATTTAGAGTAGATTGAATACTGATTTCTCCAAAGCAAAAATTCAGCTACCTTTGGTGGGCAAAGGAGATATCATTTAATACATATTTACAACTATACGTAAAATGCTCTAATGTTTTCCTGATGAAAACAAAATGAATGAACACTCCATCACTTGAAAAAATATAAACATTCACGCCCATCCAATTTGAGGCACGCCAAAACTTTCAATTTAAAAATCTATTTCCAGTGTTGAAAAGTAAAATTCATCCTGCAAACATGGACACAGTAAATTAAATAATAAGTTTCCCTGAGTGATGGAGTAGAGGAGGAGTCAAAAGATCACACTTGTAGCTATCATTAAACCCATAACCAATTCATCCATTTTGGTATCTGGGATACAAGAAGATCTACGGGTAAACTTGAAGAATTACTTTATTAAAACTGTAACTCGCTCTTTTGACCCCTCAAATCTACTGTGCATTCCCTATAACAGAGTATAACATTGATCATTTTCCCCTCACCACTTCATGGATACAAGTTAAGCAACCATGGCATCACATACATTGGAAATACCAAACAAAGCACCAAGCTGCCACATTGAGATCAGCGGCGGCCAGGATAAGCTTCAGTACCTGTGGAAGCAGACATCTGTCTGGAGCAGAGTATCAATAGTGTAGTGATAGAGATGTGGCAGGCCCTAGGAAAAGCAGCCAACTGCAGTGCTAAGGGAGTCTAGCTCAGTCCAAACTTGAGATTGTCTGAGTGACAGGTACTCTGCAGGGACAATGATACAATTCGGAGTGGGAAATACTGAAGAGAGGCCAAGGTCTTGCAGATGCACATGGAGATGCTAACAAGCTATGAAAATTAGGACACTAAAAAGCCAACACAACCTATTATTGTACATTATCATCATGCCACAAGCAGTTTAGATTACAATAACATGCATGAACTCTACAGGGCTTGGCTGGGCCAGATCTTTACTGAACAAGACATCCCCTAGGCACTGAAAGGCAGTGCATATTCATTAGTTAGTGCTCCTATCCATCTGTGAGACTGTAATCAATGCCTCAACCATAAAGATGAATAAAGACCCCATTCTTGCTCCCAAGAGTTCATAAAACTCTTGGGAACTTCTTAGCTTCCATTCTCACAGCCAGTCTGTTCTCTAATATCTTGTATTCCGATCTCAAGAATGAGATCTGAAATAGGAATTTGAATATGCAATTTATTGTGATGGTGAAATCACCATCATCACAATTTATTGTGATCACAGAAAGCATCAATTAGGAAGTAAAAAAGACAGAAAGAGAGGAGAGAAACACCAATGCTCAATATCAAGAAAAGACTAGGTGAAACAAGACTTCAATGTCATGCCAGACCTCTGAAAATTGTCACACTTTTCTTTTAAGGGTTAAAAATTTTGGATTTTTATCACTCACCACTCATCTGTCATTAACTAAAGGGTGTCACTTGGAGATTCAGTATTCCAGAACTTCTATCCTTTCCACAGGGACAAACCTACAAGCAAAAGCTTTCAGGTGCATATAAGTAGAAAACCATCAGGTATGGGAGTATGAAAGGGATATGGACAGAGTCTGAGATTCAACAAGTGTGCTACAAGTTATCTCCTAGAATCCAGTAGAATTCTTCTTGCTTTTTTCTACTAGATGCCTCATCTTTTAGAAATAAGGCTGAAAATGGAATCTAGATTGGGCAGAAGTCATGAAGACAGTATTAGAATTGGCCTGTTCAAGATACTTCCAGGTGATATCCAAAACAGGGCCATGTGATTAGAGGTTCCATTTGACACAGCCATCCCTCTGCTGGGTATCTTTCCAAAAGTATTAAAAGAATCATATCACAGAGATATATGCACACCTATGTTTATAGCGGCACAGTTTGTAATAGCTGAAACTTGGAAACAGCCCATTTGCCCATCAGTTGGAAACTGGATAAAGAAGGTGTGGTTTTTCTATAAAATGGAATACTACTCAGCCATAAAGAATAAGAAATTAGAGTCATTCATAGGGAAATGGATACATATTGAGGATATAATCCTAAGTGAAATAAATAAGTCACACATGTGTAAATAATGAATAGTTTCTCTGGTGTGAATAAACTATAATAGTACATAAGATCCTAATGAGATACTTGACAATGTGAAATAGGAAGAAAGGGGCTAAAGGTGCAGGGAAAGTGGCAAGGGTAGGGGAAAGGAAATAAGGGAAAAGAAAAAATATGAGAAAATGAAAAAATGGAAATGAAGTATTTGTAAATGGGGAGGGGAGGAGGGGGTTAAAGGAGGGCAGGGGTATGGGAAAAAAACGAGAACCAAGACCTGTCATGTAAAGGTACAAGATCCCAATGACAAATGTAACTGTACTGTATACCTAAAATGTACCAATAAACTCAATGAGAAAAAAAAGAGCCATGGGAAGCTCGTCCCAATTTTTTCAAGTTACCTTTGTTTTTTTTCCCATCTTTATGTCAGTTTAGTAGTTTGCACATCTTGCTATTATTTCTTTCTCCATGCTTCCCAGTGTCATAATTATATAATTAAAAATCAGTTTGTCTTAACAGATTCTCT
Source organism: Fukomys damarensis (assembly GCF_012274545.1). Lineage (NCBI taxonomy): Eukaryota > Metazoa > Chordata > Mammalia > Rodentia > Bathyergidae > Fukomys > Fukomys damarensis. The sequence continues at coordinate 28,509,449 of NW_022900951.1, forward strand.
TTTCTTTGAGAGTAAAAGCTAAGATTTCAATCATCTGTATATTTGAGGCATTGATTTCAGTCTCCCAAACTCAGAAGTGCTCATCCAATGATTGTTTGTTGAATAAATACATGAATATGTGCATTATTCATAATTTAGTCTTGTTCAACATTTCCTTAAGTATCTTCTTCTTCTGCTAGTCAAGTTAAGTGTCTTTACTTGAAGTATTTTCAATTTTTAAACAGATTGCATTTTCTTATAGTGATTTAGCACCAGTGGAAGTTTTTAGGTACATGTAGTGATTTTTTTAAAAAGAAATCCCTTCTTCTGGTGAAAGAAAATAAGAGAGAAATGATATTTCTCTCTATCAATTTGAGTTTTGAGAGAATCAGATTGCTTCAGTCTGAGGAGTCAGTACTGATGGAACATCCAAAGAAGCTGGTGAATCCCCCATGATACTATTCACAAAGATATCGACCTTCATCTGCTACAAAGTAACATATACACAAAGATAGTAATAAGAAGTTGGGCAAATTATAAACTTTTAACCAAGAATAACAGTCACTATTGTACTATGCATGATGGAAATTAGGGGATGGGGTTTTGACAGATGATTAGTTCATAAGAATGCTGCCCTCAAAAATAAAATTAAGATCCTTGTAAAGAAAACCTCCAAAAGCTCCCTGACCCCTTCTATTGTGTGGAGACAGTGATTAGAAAGATGGCAAGGAAAAATGAGACACATCAGACACCAGATCTGTTAGTGCCTTGATCTTTAATTTCTCAGTATTTGCAAATCTGAGAAATAAATTTCTGTTGATTATAAGCCACTGTCATTAATATATCATCAATACATATAGTGATCCACAGTTCTATATATCATATATAATTAATTCTTAATAAGAAACCATTCACACAACTTAGAAAGACAAAGTATCTTCATGTGTCACCCTTCTATCTTCTTGACACATAGTAAAAAATTCAACCACCACCAAATTCTGCTGGATATATTCACAACTCCCTAATAACTGGCATAAGAGCAAACAGGCATGCTCTATGCTGTTTAACACACGTATATTTGGTTATTTTTTATTTACATAGATATTTATAATGTTTTAATGCAAATTGACCATTTCACATATGTAACAATTTACAAAATATATGTATGTATATATATATATATATATATGCTCTATGCTGTTTAACACACGTATATTTGGTTATTTTTTATTTACATAGATATTTATAATGTTTTAATGCAAATTGACCATTTCACATATGTAACAATTTACAAAATATATGTATGTATATATATATATATATATATGTGTGTGTGTGTGTGTGTGTGTGTGTGTGTGTGCCTGTGTGTGTGTGTGTTTTACTCTTAAAGCAATTAATAATGACCACATTTCAGTATCTGCTCATAATTTGATCTCATTTTTTAGAACTGTAGCATAATGGTTCCATGTATAGACTACTGCTTACTTATGCTCATTTAGATTATTTCCATATCTATTTATATTCCCTTTGCCTCACTACAGAGGAAATCTATGTGCAGTTATATTTTTACTATTGAGCAAACACACACAAAGAGAAAAATCCTTGAGGTAGAACTGCTATGTGAAGATATAGCTATAATTTTAATTTTGAAAGATAAAGTCAAGTTGATCTCAAAAATCTGAGCCCGTTAGTGCTGCTTTGCAGTCTATGGTAGCTTCATTCTTTGCCCTCACCTAAAGTGAGAGTATTTTACCTTTGTCAGTGTGATAAAACAAAAGTGTCCAAATTTTACATTTCTTTTTATTTTTTTATTTTTATTGAGGTTATTGGTACAATCTAGGTATACAATACAATTATACTCATCATTGGGATTCTGTACCTTTATATAATAGGTCTTGATTCTCATTTTTCCCCTTGTCCCTGCCCTCCCTTCTCCTCCTCCTCCCCTCCCCATTTACAAACACTTTATTTCCATTTTTTTCAGTTTCTCATATTTTTTTTCCACTCCCTTATTACCTTTCCCCCACCCTTCCCACTTTCCTTACACCTTTAGCACTTTTACTTCCTATTTCACATTATTAATTATCTCATTAGGATCCTGTGTACTATTATAGTTTTTCACACCAAAGAAACTATTCGGTATTTCAGTTAAAGAAATCTCTGTATGAACATTAAAAATAGGGAATCCTAAAATAAAACTAAAAAGCAAAGTAAAAGAGAAAAGGCAATGATGTAAAATCAAAATAATCCTTAATTCTGGAGATGAAAATGGTCCCTGAACATATTGAAATTGCTTCT
>NW_022900951.1:28511888-28525698 GCF_012274545.1 Fukomys damarensis
ACACACACACACATAATATATAAATTGAATTTTGGGAAACTTTAATGGTGCTGCCAACTTTGGAAAAAATCATTCCAGTTTACTGTGTTGACTTGGCATTGTACAGAAATGGATAACCATATTGGTCTAGAAATGTTAATTTATTTTTTTTCCATGTGTACAGGGGTAACACATCATACTAAATATGTAAGGTCATATCTACGTGGGTTTGATTACAGAAACAAATTTTACATTTCTTAACGATGACTTTCTTAGTCAATTTATTTCACTGAGTTTAAATTGTCTATTCTCTTTTGCTGTTTCTATACAGTAGACTTTTTTCATATCAATTTGTAAATTTCAAGTTATTTAAAAATCAGTACATTCTTCAATGTACAAATTTTATTAAACAAAATTAAATGGTCCACATTGCTTAAGCTATTAGGATACAACTTGGTTTCTGTGTTATTGCAGTTAGTTGTTAGTATTAATGTTGCTAATTTTAAAATATAATAAATATCTATAAATAAACATGTAAAATACAATGAAACCACATCTAGTGATAAATTGAGATATTTTTCTTATAGAGAAAAATTTTACCCTTGAAATTTTTAAAGCAAGGTGGCTATCATTTATTTTCATCCAATCCTTTTATTTATTGGCTCAAATTTTTCAAGGCATCATATGCAAACTGCTATTTTTGAAAATACAGGCATGTACACTTTGACATGTGTATATCCATACATACATTAGTGAATTCCTAAATGTCACATCAGTTGTGATATTGGGATCATTACAGAAGTTAATAGTAACAGATATGACAGTCTATTTTACATGATCATTTCTAACTGAGAATATTAAATTCCTAAATAAATCCAGAAATTCCCTTGGAGATAAGTGACATTCATCATGAAATAACTTTGACCAGATAAGATGTTTATTATTTCAATGTTCATTTTCATACTATTTTAAATGATGCTGTTTGACTTTCTTTGTCAAGTTGTATAAAATACTATCTTTAAAAAAGTTCTTTGTTCAAAGTACCAATAATAGAGAAAGTATTCGATATTCACACATTTAAAATTAAATGAGATTGTTCCCAGGGTATATGAAGGTTCATGACAGATGGAGGCTAAATGTTCACTGTGATGAAACAATCATTTGCTTAAAAATAAAACTGAGGCTAATTTGTTGAACAATACAGCAGTATTGTCTCACAAATCCTAATAGAGTCCATTCCAGTAATTTAATATAGAATTAGCACAATGTGTAATTGACTGTATAGTATTTTCATGGTTACAGTATCTAGATAAATATAATTCCTTACTGCAAACCCATGAAGTATGTATTATTATCTGCATTTTATATATAAATTGTCCATGATTACATGTTCCAGTCCCTTAAAAACATAAAGTGATTTTCAAAAAAGTAAATGCTATCCATAATATAATATTACAGTATAAATAATGGGAAGCTTATGGTTCATGACTCCACCCCAGGATATCTGAAATAATAAACCTTAAAGAATTCTGAATAAGGAATTATACACAGGGTATTTCCTATACCCTGTTCATTGTTAGAACATGAAAAGTCTTAATGTATCTCAACTATTTGCAATTGTCCAGGTTTTGACATTTTAAAATACAGGGGTGTCTAGGTTTACGAGCTTAATTTATTTCATGATTTTGAAGAAGATGGCTGCACTTGTGTTTGCGTGGGGAATACGGCCATGTTCGTGTTTGTCACCTGATGCAGAGTTTGTGAACAGAAGTAAAATTTTGCCTGACACTTTTCTTTGGGAACCAAATTGTTTGCAAAGAGGTGTTCAAGAACTGAAGTATTACTGTCTTAACAGTATTCTTTTTTATTTAATCTCTTTGTTCTAATCTTTTGCTGAAATATTTTGGTCACTTCTAAGCCTCATAGAAGCAAGCATTTTTTTTTACTTGCCTAGATTCATTAACTTTGCTATGCTTGACAATACTAAGGTTTGTATTAAGTGCAGGATAAACGGGGCTATGTTCTATGATAACTATAAATACAGTCACGCTAGAGCTGTGAAAAGTGTACAACAAAAAGTTTTATGGGATTTTTTAAAAAAAGATCACTTATCTATTAGGCCATGTGGCATATATGACATGAAAGGAATTAACAATCACTTTGTGCTAGAAAATCCAAATTAAGTGCTTATGGAGTAAAAATATCTTTGAAATGATTTTTAATAACCTAGACTTTAATTAACTAAGCTGTTATATATGGTATGTGTGAGACTTGGCTGATGAGTGAACAGTTAAACTACCAAGGCAAAAGTACACAGGCTCTGTGAGGTGTAAATAGTCAAAGAACAAGAAGTTTAGATTAGTGAAAGAAATTGTGTCTGGACACTGTCTCCCCTTTCCCCAAGAAAAACTGCCTAGCCTCTGGACAGCTCCTTGTCTAAATTGTTTTGCATCTGTTTTGTTTTGTTTTGTTTTGTTTTGTTTCCACTTAATCTGACATTCTAAGTCTCTCTGGGATGAGAAACTGCAAGTGTAAATAAGGACTGTATATTAGATATGTATATTAGATATTGTGAAATAGGAAGAAATTGTTCAAAAGCAAAAGGTACAAGGGAAGGGGGAGGGAGGAAAGAAGGAAGGGAAGAAATATCAGAAAAGAAGGGAAAAAGGGAAACAATGCTTTCATAAATAAGAACAGGGGTTAGAGGGAGGGGAGAGGGATGGGGAAAAGGAGGAATCAAATATATCCTGTGCAGGTACAAATTCCCTATGATGAATGTGATCATTATGTATATCTAAATTGTACCAATGAAATTAATTTTTTTAAAGAGCTGGAGAGATCTTGGCTTGGAGTTTCTCTAATGCTGGGAGCTCTTGGATCAGACAGATCCTCCGGGTCTTCTCTGTGACTGAACCAATTCTTGTCCTGAATCAATCACTCTCTAACCTACGACATGGTACGCAGGAAATATTAGTAAGTACTAAACCATAATTACTATCTAGTACACAGGCCACATTCTTCATAAAGCTAGTCACAATTTTTCTCACATCCCCATTTTTACACAGCACGTGTGATAGCCTCCTGATATGTACTCACACAGGACCCTACAGTGAGCTCCAGGTCTTCAAGTAGATCCTTTGGAACTCAGGTGCACAGATAGACCTTTTGCCTCTTCCACACCTGACTCCGTCGGCAACCATTGTAAGCCAACCTTATAAATTCTTTTATATTTGCATATCTTGCAGTCAATTTGTTTTCCGAGAAAGCATTGACTGATACAACGTGGTTTTGGTACTACTTTCAAAATCACAATATATTTCCGTTTGTATGATACTCTTCTATGTTTTATGTCCTATAGTATTTTAAGACACCTTAGATCAGAGACATATACATGTATCCACACCCTGTACATTTACTGTGTAGTCAGAATAGTCAATTCATATGAAATAAAATATCACTTGAATAGAAAGTGATGGCCAAGCATATCATACCCATCAAAAACCATCAGACCCTTGGAATGCGCTAAAGGCAATTTGATTTGGGTTATAGGTTCAGGTAAAGAAGCAAATTTCATGGAATAAAAAAAGAAAAAAATGTGAGATAATGAAAAGATGAAAATAAAGTGTTTGTAGATGGGGAGGGGAGGAGGGGGTGAAGGGAGGGCAGAGGTAAGGGGAAAAAATGAGAATCAAGACTTGTCATGTAGAGGTACAAGATCCCAACAATGAATGTAACTGTAATGTATCCCTAAAATGTACCAATAAACTCAATTAAAGCTGAAAAAAATATATTTGCTAGATTGCTAAGGTGACAGATATAGACATTACTGTATTTTAATTTGTCTGTATGCCAATAAAGATAATAATAGAAACTAATTCAGAGAATTCTTCTAAGAACTAAATGGCTAAATGTACAAGAAGCTTGGGATTATTACCTTGACATACTAAGTGCTTTAAGATTGTTACTCACTATTCTATTTGTTTTCTGTGCCTCTTGTATATATCACTGCCCATATGATTGACTCCATATTCACTTCTCATGGAAGACTAGAGTTGAGTTTTATGGAGAATTGATAGGTTCTTCACCTTGAATATGAAATACATAATTTGTGGTTCTTACTTGTTTGTATTTTTTGTTTTGTTTTGTTTTGGTATCAGGGATCAGACTTGGGACCTTGGGTTTGCAAGGCAGGCAGTGGCAGCACTGAGCTAAATCCCTGGCCCTTGTGGTTCTTAGCTGATTTAGAATCCCATGAATTTGAGTCTCAGCAGTTTCAAATTTGGTAACTTTAATTGCATGAATTTCTGTCAATATTCTTCCCATCACTAGGTTTAATTAGTGCCTAGTTCTTGTTACCTCATTAACCGATTCTGACATAAATGGATCTTCTAGAGTAAGTGGGTGCACAAATGCAATAACTTAATCTCGTGATTTTAAATGTAATCTTTTCCAGTCACGTTGAATATGCAAAACTGCACCAATCACAAAACATAACATTTAAGATATTATGGGTTTCAAAAGGGGCATCAAAACTTGAAAGTAAAACCTGAAATGTCTAGCCTCTGTTCAGTCTTTCAAGTCTGCGTGATCTAACTCCTTCAAAAAGAAAAGGATGACAGAAGTGACGCTCTGTGAGTTCCACAGCTGTGTCACAAAAGACCAGGCAGCTACTGCCATGGCTGCTTATAACTCTGAGCTGCCATACAAGTGTGGCTACTCTGAAGCTCCATGTGAGGAAGAAGCCAAGAGACATAACAAGGTCATGCATGTTCTGAGTTCCAGGACCAGCCATTGAGCTTTCAAGTCTTCCCAGCTGAAGTCCTAGGTGTCACAGAGCATAGTCGACAAAATCCATGTCCTATCTCAATTTAGTGACTCAGAATGTGTAAAAATCACTGTTCTAAACTGCTAAATATGAAAGTGACTTGTTATACAGTAAAATTAAGTGGAATATCCTGCATGTCTATATAATCTCAAACAATTCAAGGCATACATACTCAAGGATGTTTTCTCAATAAAAAGACACAGATTATTTTTCAAATTTTACAGCTCAATTTTCAAATTTCTGTTCTTTTAGGAAAAAGGCATATCTACTAATAGAATGATAGTTTTTACTGTAATTATGAGATAAAGTCATATGGGGCTATTTGAAAAATACAAAAATCTACTGGAAGCAAAATAATGGAGAAAAATTCATGTGTTGATGAATAGACAGATACAGTTTTGTACATATATACAATGAGTTTTATCTAGCACATAAATGTAATGAAGGGCTGATATGTTTTACAATATGTATGGTCCTTAACACATTTTTGCACAGTGAAAGACAGAGGCTAAAGGTCACATATACTCTGATGCCATCCATATGAAATATTCAAAACAGATAAATTCATAGACACAAAACATAGGTCAATAGTTGCCAGAGGATGAAGGACAGAGGAATAGAGAGCAACTGCTAACATGCAGTTTCTTCTAGGTATGATGGAAATATTCTATATTTAGATAGTGTGATAATTGCATAGCTCTCTGAATATACAAAAAAACAACTGAATTGTATATTTTAAAGGGTGAATATCATGGTATGTGACTTGTACCTCCATGAAACTTATAAAATTCCCCAGAATATCCCTTTTCTGAATCAACACATATTTTTCCCTTGAAGTCTTCTGAAGATGTTTACAGCTCTTTTTGTTGTGCTGTGAGTTTTTAGAAGCAGCTTGCTATGGGTTTATTTGTTTCTGGTTCATTTTAGTGTTAGGATCAACCCTGCTTACCCATCCTGAATCTATTTTTTTTTAAATTGAGGCTTAAAAACAAACACACAGGGGGAATAATTCAATTCCCCAGTGATTCAACAAGTTTTAATGTGCAGATGGTAGGTATTTGTTTCCTTCTTTGTTTGCTACCAAGAGAAAGGGTGTGAAATAAGCTCTTCTAGGTCAAAGCTTAGGGTTCAAGAAATGACTTCCATTTATCTTATCCTATTTTTGTTTTCTGAGATACAAATTCTTCCTAAATTAATGTCAACTTCTGGCAAAATATTGTGAGGTACTAATGACTATAGTTGGTAAATAATATGTTTACCTGAATTGGAGAAAATAGATGAAAGATAGTAAAGATGACTACTGCAAATATTAGGTTAATATGTCATTATTTTCAAGATGTTTCTTTAATATCCTTGAAATTTACACTCCAACTGACTAAAAACACCATTTAGAATAATCGGAATTGGTGGCAAATCTGCTTATCTGTATCTTGAAACATTCATTTTTCTGGCACTTCTTCCTGATTACACAGAGTGATGGATATTGGTGGTTGCTCCCCAATATCTAATAAGCTCAGAAAAGAAATGATGATGATGATGAAATATCAATGGTCGGCCCAAGTAAAAATGAATAAATTCTACAAATTCAAAAGGCATAATGAGCCCAGCAAAGGTCATCCGACATTTTGTTTCTGAATTTCTTTATAAGTTTTTGACTTTTTTTAATTCAGAAAAATGGAAAGTAAAACAGCTCCTGATGAATTTGTAACAACCAATTGCGTTTGGGCCTGGGAGAGTCAGAGGCTGGCAAAGAATTGGGATGTGAGGATAGGAGGAAATATTCTCCTTATTTATAAAATCCTGCTTCAGCTTGGAAGTAGCAGTGTGTAGATAAAACAAAGAACCCTATTCTTAGCCTCCTTGGCAGGCAGAAGTGGCCTAATGACATTTGAGAAGACTGCTGGGGATTTCCAGGATAGTTTCCTTGTGTTTCCTGAGTTAGTTGCTGCCCCTCCCTTGTTCATCTTTGCTTCTTTATCTTCCTATCCTTGGAATGTGGATGTGAGGCCAGAGGTGCTGAAGCAATTATCTTGCAACAGAGAGTTAAGGAGAATGATGAAAGAGAAACAGCTCAGAGGCTTGCGACCCTGATGACATCACAGGGCCTCTTCATTTTTTTCATTCGGGACTTTTCATATAAGAACATTAAGATCCTCTAAGTGGTTAAGTATTCTGTGCTAGGACCTTACTTGCAGCCAAAAACATAATGATCACCTGCACTTCCTGTCAGTGAGTATTGAACTTTAAGTCAATTTAGGAGAACATGTGGAAGTTCTCTGATTATCTCTATACTCAGAATACAGACCAGTAACACACAAGACACTTCAGCACAGGAAATGACTGTCTCACGGTCAAGTAGCTTCTACAAAGGAAGTAGTAACTAACTCATAATCATGCGGATATAGAACCTAGTAACAGTTCACATTTAAACGCAAAGTGAGGGGTTTTTCATTTAAATATACATTGAATTTTCAAAGACTGTAATGATCATGCTAATGCATCAAAGGGCAAACTTGAACTTTATTCAGAGGTTTACTAATATTATGACTCACATAGGAAAACCCCATTACTCTTGGCCCTGCTGTTCACCATATCTTAATTATTGATACAACTTATCTGCATTCGTCAGCATTTGGAGCGTTCTATTCCTGGTAATTTTAGGTACAGATACTGTATTTATCTACAGAAGTATGTAGCTTTCTTATTGTAGATTAAATAATAATTGATAATTTTCTGTTATTTTTATTCTTCTTTAATTTGTTCTTTATTAGAGAATTATTTTGAAATTATATTTAAGTAAGTTATACTTTAATAAAATAATGGGAATATTAAAAACATACTTTACAAATAGGGGTACTGAGTTCTGTAGTGTTTAAAACCTACACAGTGCATTGGAAAAACAGTTTTTAAAATAACTGATATATACATATTTAGAAACTAGGATGGTGTTCCCAATTTATTGGAAGATGGTTTCATATTAAAATGTTCCTATATCTTCAAGTTTCTCTTTTAAGAACATAATCAATTTGGTTCCAAAGTAAATGAATCATCAGGCCCCTACAGGGGCTTTCCTTTGCAGTCAGATACAAATACAAGACTGACTCCTACCTGATGAAGGAATTTTTAAAAAGACCAGTGCCAGTTATGTTGGTGAGAGAATGGGGAAAGAGAATGTCAATCAGGACAAGACAAGTAGCAGCTGACTAATTCTTTATTCCACTCTACACAATAGGTAAATATCTAGCTTCTGTATCATCTCTTACTTTCCAAGTTAAATGCCAAAAATGCATTATCGCCGCCCATTAAACTTTGTTTCAAAACACCCCACAAACATGAAGGAAAACTAGAGAGAAGATATTAAGGAAGGAACTTTGTCCCACTGTATGGAAATATGAGCAAAACTATTCTCAGTTATAGCTGACCTTTACTGTGCAAAACCTGGAGAAACAGGACAAACTCCTTTAAAAGAAAAGCATTCAAAGGGTCAAATCCCATGGTGTTCACAGATCCAGACCAGGCAGGCCTCTACAGGGAAGACACAGTCTATTATACAAAGCAAAGCTGTGGGAGCACAATTACCTTTGAAAAACTTTAGGGCCAGTACAGGTCCTGCAGTGCCAGTGGTCTGTGCTGAGGGCAGGCAGGAATGCATTCCCCCATGTGTTCTATGACTTCCTCCAAGGCAAATGCCTTATCTTTTCAGATTCATGTTAAATATTTTCCTATTACATTTCTGCCTTTATCTCAGGAAATTCCAAGTGACTAAGAAGCACATGCTGTCTCTCTAAAATGGCAAGCTCTTTGTACAATTTCTTACAAGGTGTCAGAGACAGTTTTATTTCCTTTGCTTTAAAATGTCCAGCTGTTACCACCTAAGTGCTTTCCACTGGTAGTCCACAAATACACAACCAATGAAGACCTTATTGTATCTGTGGCCAAAAAAGAGAAAGTGTTTTGGACGCTATCTTCAAAAGTGGAATCTAACATCAAGTTTACTGGTAGAAAACACTTTGAAGATTATTTCTCATAGACAAAAGTTTTAGAACAAATTAGAACAAGCCAAAAAAAAAAAAGCTTGGTAATTTATGTCCTCTTCAGAATCAAATCTTAACTTTGTACAAAACTGCATTAAGGGCATATTTCACCTTCTTGATTAAAAATTGGCAATAGAAGTCTCATCTCATTTTGGTGGAGCTGGATTTGCCAAAACAAAGAAACTATGTGTGATCCTGAATCAGAGGACAGATATACAAGCTACTTATTTTGTAGGCTTTGAGTTACTCTGGAGAGCACTTAAGGCTTAGTTAATCTATGTTCCTGAAACTGAAAATAATTTATTTAATTTGAACCACTGTCATTACCAAAGCTTTTTTTTTTTCTTTGTTTGTTTGAGACAGGGTCTCACTGTGTAGTTGAGACTGACCTGAAATTCACTATGTAGCCCAGGCTGGTCTCGAACTCATAGTGATCCTCCTGCCTCAGCCTGCTGAGTGCTGGGATCACAGGCGTGCGCCACCACACCCAACTCCAAAGCAATTTTTATATCAGGCAATAAAAATTAGTCTGACTAGTTAGCTATGCTTAATATTTTTGTTTTGGGTAACCAATTTGGCACTTATTTTATGCGTTTGTCTAAAATTCCACTGAAATAGCAGAATGTATTCATGTGTCTAAAAGAAAAAAGCTATAAACAGCTTGGAACAAAAGAAAGAAAGCAAACAAAAAACTAGAGTATTTGTGGAAATACTGAAAGGTGCAGGGGACATGATTGGTAAAGAGCAGAAAAGAGTGAACACAACTACAAACAGCAGAATAAGACAGTTAGCATCTATGGGTAATGAATAGAGCACTTCAGTTGTGTAGTTTGTTATGAAGGAGAGTACCCTACACTTTGAGGGCACAAAATGGGGAAACCAACCTCATATATGATAGAAGGTGAGCATGCTTGGGGGTCCTTAAGAATGTGTGCCAGGGAAGGAATGTTAAGCTTTGATCTAAAGGATGAAAAAAAGAATGGCTGGTTATCTACTGTTTTTTAAAGATCAGGAATTTGGATAGATAAGTCACGAAGGGTAGAGAACCAGAAAGAGGTCGCAGGCAAAGGTAGAGCCGTGTTATGTCGTCAACTTCATATCAATTGTCAGCTATGAAAAAATTGTAAACAACAAGTCAAATAAATGTTGCAAAGCATAATTCTATATGAAATATTGAAAATGGAGTTAGAGGGTTAGGAGAATATAGGAAGTATAATAGGACCGATAAATATAAGTTTTATGCACAAATAACACCACTAGGACTCAAATAAAATATTCTTTTTCATCCAACTGTCTTCACTTTTCCATTCCTACTCTAATTTTTTTTTGTACCAGGGATTGAACTCAGGACCATGTGCTTGCAAGGCAGGCAGTGGAATCCTATTCTCATTCTTTAGTCGAGTCTCGACTACTAGAATTATTGAAGTGGTCTCTATAGTGAGTCTCTTAATTCGAAACTCCATCTCGGTCCAAAGTGTAGTGCTAAAAGAAGGCGATAATTGATCATTTTCATGTGGATTCTTAAGAGGCCTGGCCAATATTCCTACAACAATAAACAGGTTAGCAAGAGAAAAGCATAACAAACTCCTCTGATTATATCATTTTATATAACATGATACTTTGGATAGAAGACCCTGAGTCCCTGTTTTTAAGCTCGGGTTTAATAAAGCATGGCTTTGATGAAGAAATATTATTGGACAAACAGTATGAGCTAACGTTAATAAACAAATATGTGAAAGTCCAGTGAGGCCAGTCCAGATTCTTCTGTGGCCCCCTTCATTTCTGGAATGGGGTCTTATGACCTACAATCAAACAAGTAAGTTCAAGAGGACATCTCTTACATGAAAAGATGGAAGACATTAGAAGTAATGACTGGCCTTGGGGAAACCGGGTCCTGATTTCTATGACCTATGTTGCGAATAAGAATTCTAGTTAATATGGCTTGCCTCAAGGCATTGTGAGAGCTAAGACACCAAATAGTAGAAGGTCAGAGGGCAAACTTTGCTTCTGAGGATACTTCTCAGGGCTGAGCACTGTGTATCATTTTCTGAGCCCTAATAAAAATAACTCTCATAACACAAGGAAATAACTTTTCCTAACCATCATTTTTTCACCTCAACTTCTTCCTTCAAATTGATCATATCTTCATATTACTCAGTGTTGAAGTTTAATATTTTTCTCCACCCAGGTTTTTATTAAATTAAATCATGGAGGAGTCAGACAGAGATACATGTATCTATTTCGTTAAAGATAAAATTGATAATTGTATAATTGATACTGAGAAATAGGACAAAAAGAGCTAAAGGAGTAGGGGTAGTGGGAAGCGTAGGGGAAAAGAAAGAAGAGAAAATAAAAAAATATGATAAAGGGAAAAAATGGAAACAAAGTCTTTGTAAATAGGGAAGGGTGAAGGGATGAAGGGAGGGCAGAGCAATGGGGAAAAATGAGAACCATGATGCATCATTTAAAGGTACAAGATCCCAATGGTGAATGTAACTGTACTGAATACCTAAAAAGTACCAATAAACTCAATGAAAAAAATGTTTTAAAGGTTAAATTTATATCAGTGAGCATAACATAAGTCTTCCTGCTACGCGTATTGACTAAAAATTTTCTTAGTGGCAACTACTGGAGCATTATAGAGCAACAGACCTATCCCATACAGAATTTGGATCATGGAGGCAGATGTCCAACATGAAGGGTTCTAAGGATACACATGCTAAATTCTTCCAAAAATCAGAGTCAGATAATTCTTAACAGACTTTTTTTTTTTGCAGTTACTAATAACACTTTATTTTTCAATTAACTTTAGTGGAACATTTTGGGTATAAACAATGATCACATTCATCATAGAGAATTTGTACCTATAAATGATATATCTTGATTCTTATTTTTTGTCATTCCCCTCCCCTTTCTTCAAATCCTTTTCCCCATCCTTACTTACAAAAGCTTTCTTTACATTTTTTTCTTTTCTCTTTTTTTCTTTTCCCTTCTTTCCCTTTTCCCTCTTCCTCCCTAGTTCCTATTCCCGTATGAACACTTTCTTCCTATTTCACAATATCTACTATACATTTTAGTTCTTATTTATACTTTTGGTTTTTCACACCAGAAAAACAAGGTGATATTTACAAATTAAACTTTATTTCGCTTAAGAGTAGGGTCTCAAAGTGCATCCATTAACCTAGATATGTTTCGAGTTCATCATTCTTAATGGCTGGGTAGTAGTATTCCATTGCATAAAAAGAAAAACATCTTCTTTAGCCATTGATGGTTGATATGAATTTAGGCTGATTCCAAGATTTAGCTATTACATATTGTGCTGCTATAAACATCATTGTAATTATACCAACGTGGTTTGATGCTTTTAATTTGTTCAGGAAGATGCCAAGAAGAGAAAAAACTGGGTCAAATAGAACCTCTAGTTTTAGCTTTTGTGGAATCTCTACTCCAATTTCCACAGTGGTTGCTCCAGTCTACACTCCTACCAACAATGGACCAGAGCTCCTTTTTTCCCACAGCCCCTCCAGCATTTGTTATTGGTTGATTTTTTGATAATAGCCATTCTTTGTGGCATGAGATGGAATCTCAGCATTGTTTTAATCTGCAACTTTTGAGTGACTGGTGATGTTCAACTTTTTTCATATATTCATTTGCCCTTTGTACTTCTTTATCAGAAAAGTGTGTATTCATCTCAGATGCCCATTTTTTAATTGAGTCTTTAATTTTGGGGGATTGATTTTTTTAAGTTTTTCATATATTCTAGATATCAGTCTTTGTCTGAGGAACAGCTGGCAAAAATGTTTTCCCATTTTGTTGCTTCAATATTTACTTAGTGATTTATTTTGCTGTGCAAAAACTAATAGATTAGATCTCAGGTGGTGATTCTTTGCAATCTTTCCCTAGTGATTGGGATTTTGTTCATAAAGTCTTTGCTTTCATGTAAGTCTTCAAAAGTTTGACCTATTCTCTCTTCCAGCAGATTTACTTTTTCTGTTTTACTATTTAGATCATTGATTCAGGTCAATTTTAGTTTAGTTCATGGTGAGAGACATGGGTCTAGTTTTAATCGTCAGTATTTAGAAAACCAGTTTTTCCAACACCAATTCTTAAACAGGCTATCTTCCCTTCATTGAAGGTGTTTGGCCCGTTTGTCAAAGATGAAGTGGCTGAGTGCATTTGGAGTTGTTTCTGTATCTTCTTTTTTTGTTATTGAGTTTATTGGTACAATCTAGGTATACAATACAGTTACATTCATCATTGGGATTTTGTACCTTTACATAATAGGTCTTGGTTCTCATTTTTTCCCCTTGTCCCTGCCCTCCCCTCACCCCCTCCTCCCCTCCACATTTACAAACACTTTATTTCCATTTTTTCAGTTTCTCATATTTTTTTCCTCTCCCTTATTACCTTTCTCCCATCCTTCCCACTTTCCCTACACCTTTATCCCTTTACTTCCTATTTCACATTATTAATTATCTCGTTAGGATCTTGTGTACTATTATAGTTTTTCACACCAGAGAAACTATTCGGTATTTCAGCTAAAGACATCTCTGTATGAACATTAAAAATAGGGAATCTTAAAAGAAAACTAAAAAGGAAAGTAAAAGCGAAAAGGCAATGATGTAATATTAAAATAATCCTTAATTCTGAAGATGGAAATGGTCCCTTAACATATTTAAATTGCTTCTTGCTCTTGTAGTCTTATCTTATTCTTTTTTTCCCCATGATTCAGAGAATACTTTATTAGTTTGTGTAAGCAAACCCACATAGATATGACCTTACATATTTTATACAATGTGTTACCCCTGCACAAATGGAAAAAAACAAAAAAGAAAAATAAAAAATTAACATTTCTAGACCAATATGGCTGTCCATTTCTGTACAGTGACAACTCAACACAGTAAATTGGGATAACTTTTTCCAAAGTTGGCAGCACCATTAAAGTTTCCCAAAATTCAAATTATATATATAT
>NW_022900951.1:28525734-28528191 GCF_012274545.1 Fukomys damarensis
TTATATATTTATATTTATATAAAAAGAACAATAATAGCTGTTTCAGGTCTGTTTTATTTTTCCAGTACTATGCTATTTTTTTTAAATCACAGTGGCTTTGTATAATTTCCAGTCAGGGATTGTGATGCCCCTTGCCTTGCTTTTGTTTGAATGTGTTTTTTTTTAACTTTTATGAATTTCATTGGCAAATTCAATGTATACAATATATTGATATTCATTGTTGGAAATATGTATCTTTAAATAATCAATCTTGATTCTTTTTTTCCCTATCCCCCTGCCCTCCTTTTAACCCCTCCCTCCTTCCCAATCTACAAACACTTTGTTTCCATTTTTTCGTTTTCTCATATTTATTCCTTTCCCTTCTTTCCTTTCCACTACGCCTGCCATTTCTCCTTCCTCTTTGTCCCTTTTCTTCCTATTTCACATTATCTATTATACCTTTTAATCCTTATTTACACTTTCAGTTTCTCACACAAGAGAAACTATTCAGTATTTACACATTTATATCACTTAAAGAGTATCACCTCAATATGCATCCATTTAGCTATAAATGTCTCTAATTTATCATTTTTTATGGCTGAGTAGTATTCCACTTTATTTTTTAAACACACACACATTTTCTTTATCCAGTCTGACATTGATGGGCAATTGGGCTGCTTCCAAGTTTCAGCTATTACAAATTGTTCTGCTATGAACATGGGTGTGCATATATCACTGTGGTATGATTCTTTTAATTCTTTAGAGAAGATACCCAGCAGGAGAATAGCTGGATCAAATGGGACTTCCAATCTTAGTTCTTTGAAGTATCTCCATACTGCTTTCCACAGTGGTTGCACCAGCCTGCACTCCCACCAGCAGTGGAGCAGAGTTCCTCTACCCCTGTAACACTGCCAGCATTTCTTATTGGTTGATTTTATTAACCATGCCTTTGTCGACCAGAATAATTTTTCTCTTCTATGTCTCTTCTGGTTCTGAGTAAATTTTAGCAAAATTGAAAGCAAAGCAATTCTCCTAAACTGATTCCCGGAAGCAAGCATTATCCTAATACAACTTGGTTTGCAACCAAAATCATGGAAAGAATTAATTTCATGGACTGTGGTACCACTATAATATGTTCTTAAAGCATACAGGAAAAGCCAAAAAAGAAATTGTGCCAAATGGTCACCAGAGGCAAATAGTAGTGTGACTGTGGGCAATCTGCTTAACTTCTCTGCTTTAGTCTCCCCCTCTATAAAAGTAGAAGTGATAATAGTTCCTTCTTCTTTGTGTGGTAACATGCTATAATATGACAATCTCTTAGTTCAGAGCCAGTTAGCACTTCCATAAATAATAAGAATTATTCATCTCCATTAGAAATTACAGGAGTAAAAGGACAGCATTTTAAATCTACGTGCACATAAAGGGCTGCCTATAACTAGAAGCCTTTTAAGTAATATTTGTATACCCTTTCCTCTAGCATTTGCATAGTGTAATGTATGTATAATTAACTTCATGGATAAAGAAATACTTTCCCTTCCCTTTACTAGATTTTTAATAGTGTAGCTTCAGGTCTTCCACTGAAAACATTAGAAGTGTCACTTAATTTTCAGTCTCCCAATATTTAATTGAAAGATGTGCAATATAATTAAAAAGCTAGCCATAGGGCAACTAATTCTGAAAACTGGGATAAGTGAATGAAGGAAGTATGCTTAATTTCATTTTCATGCTTTTACTCTTCCTATTTTATAATGATCAAGAAACCCTAAGCTCTATGTTCATCTAAGAAGATATCATCTGTTCACTATGCCTATGCGTAACACGAATTATGAATATTTGAAATCTAGTAATTTTAGGACAACATAAAGTGGGAGACATATACACTATTAGTATATCCTAATGCCATCAGAAATTGTATTTTAGTAAGGGCAATGCGTTCTAAAATTTGACCAGGTTTTACGTCAACATACAAATGATTGAATACTAATTGCTACAATTAACAGTTCAGAATAATTTCATTGCCACAAATGATAGCATTCACTCTTGAATTTCTACTGTAACACGTGGATCCATTCATAAGAAAAATAAAATTTAGACCCAAAGTGTACTCCTGGAGAACATTAAACAATTTCTCACATTTCTGGGAAATGTCAGGAAACTTCACAATTATTATTACACTCTTCTGTTTTGAGTCAAGGAAAATGATTTTCAAAATAATAGGCTAACCCAGGGACATGGGCTCCAGCCAGTTACTGTGGAAAAACCAGAGGCAGTTGCAGCTGTGGAGCTGCCAAAACCACAGTTGGAGGACCTGCCAAGTAGGCAGATGCCAAAGCAGGAAAAATAGCTCCTTCTGATTGATTGCTAAATCCTATAAAGGTCAAACACTGCATGTGTGGACCTGCCTGCGGAACTGCCTTGTCCCCAGAGGGCATCAGTGATCAGTTCTCTTATTACTGAAGTCGTTGAAAATATAGAGTT
>NW_022900951.1:28528356-28529422 GCF_012274545.1 Fukomys damarensis
ATGTGTGTGTGTGTGTAAAAATGATGTGTGTGTAAAAATGATGTTCAAGGAACAGTAAGCTTTCCTCTCTAGGAAATAATTATTTTTAAGAAACTAAGGAATAAGTAGTATACTTATGGCTTCATCATTTATGTTCTCCCTTCTCCATACATCACTTCCCTATCTGTAAAATGAAAGTAATAGTAACAACACAATATTAAGGGGAAAATTAAAATAATGCCTATGATATACTTACACAAATCAAGTACCTAGCATTTATTGAACACTGACAGTTATATTATTTATGTTATACAAAAGTAAACATACTCTTATGCCAGTAGTATTCATACTATTACACTAAAATACACAAATCAAAAGAGTTTTGTAAATTTATCTAGAGGTAACTTATCAGACATTTCTCTTTAGCACAGGTCAGCTATTTGGAAATTTACTTTATGTAAGTAGGTTTATATATAATATAAATATATTTGCATGAATACATAAATATATATTATATATTAACAGTATATATTTTATAATCACATTTAAAATGCCTTTTTGACTTTAGAAAACTCAAGGGTGAGAAATAACTTTCAAAGGAAAGAATCATACAGTCATTTCTAAGAGCACTCTCAGTGAGCTTTAATTATGCTTACAGCCAGAGGAAGTTCTATAATGCAAAACACATTATAGCCAATTCAAGATTTAAAACAATGAAAATATAGGAGCATTACATCTTAGTCATAGGCTAGGGTTGCATCCAGAGTTCTAGAAAGAAATAAAATAGCCCATTCTCTAGGTGATTTTAGTTTCTTAATGCCTCTTCTCATCAGCATCAGGAAAAAATATAAAACTTGCAATAGATATATCTGAAAATTTCCAAAAGAAAATTATAGAGCAGTGGTGGTGAACCAATGGCACACACAGTGCAGAGAGCTGTTTGTATTATTGAAGGATTTAAAAGGTTCACCATCACCAGTATAGAGTTTAGGAGTGTAGTTCAGAGTATAGAGTGCGCTCGGTATGCAGGAGGCCCTGGGTTAAATCCATACCATCAAAACAACAAATAAATACAGTAACCATTAGT
>NW_022900951.1:28529568-28544756 GCF_012274545.1 Fukomys damarensis
TGTGTGTGTATATATATATATATACATACACATATCCTTTCAGTGTATTGAAAGTTTGTGTTTGTTTTCATTTCTTGTAAAGAGTACTTTTTTGTTTAAAATTCAGTAAGTTTAAAAGACACAAGGGATGAGAATGTATTTTAGTGCCTGTCTTCCTGTGTTTAGAATGATTGTCAGGTACACAATGTCTAGCATTATTTTTCAAAAACTAGTACCATACTATAGATCTTTCTATATCTAAAAGGCAAGGGACCTAACCCTCAAGATCATTTTTTTTGTTCTATGTGAATTAAACAGGCAAAATCAGTGATATGAGTGAGGTCTCCTATGACCTGACATCCACCTGTCTGCTGTAGCAGAACAGTGACCTCAATGGTACAGCTAGATGGGTTAAAAGGTCCCTCCAAAGCCCATGTCAATGTCAGTCCAGTAGAAGCTCCCTGCTTGGCATTTCCTAACTGGCTGGGGCTCCCTAATAGGCGCTATCCCAGTTTTGATTGATTTGAGAGTATGCAAACATTACCAATATCCAGGAGCCAGATGGCCCATACACCAAGCAGGGCAGCCAGATAAAACCGAAGCACACTGTTGGATACTTACAATTTCGGGTGCTCCTTCCTTACACCTAAGCATACATAGTCCTGTTACTCGATTTTATTTCATGTTAATCCACAAAAATGTCTCCACTGTCATTTTTATGCTGCATTCTAAACACAGAATGAGACTCTTCTTTCTATTTAGCAAGAAACAAAGACTTTTAAAATTCACAGGTTTCTGTCCTGCCATTTGTGGCGGCTGTTCTGTGGTCTCTTAAGGCTTAGACATACAAAATCTCTTTATTACTTTTCTGGGATAAATCGGACTTTTACTTCTTTCATAAAACTTAGATGAATTGCTTAAAACATCAATCATAGATTGTGAGAAATAGTGTCTATGTGATGGTGTATTCTTCCTGCGATGAATAGTTCCTACAATGTATTAACCACAAAATAAAAATGATAAAAATGGTAAAAAAATAAAATAAAAAATTATCTTAAAAAACATCTGAATATATATATATGTAAACTTATCATATATAATTAATCCTCTCATTTATTAGTCCTCTTAAGAAAATTAAAAGTTAGTATTGTTTTTCTTTACTTCTACATTAAAATATCACATAAGGGTTTATTTGTGTATTTATCCTTTTATTACTGTGTGTGTGTGTGTGTGTGTGTGTGTGCGCGCGTGCGTGTGTAGGCAAGTATGCAGTCACACTAAAGGAGAGATTTCAATTTAAATTGTTATGGCCAGAAAAATCGAATTCATAAATAGGAAAACCAGTACATCTCAGTATTCATTACCTATGACTTAAAAGTAATATGATAGCAATCAACATTTCTTCTTGAATCTGAGTCAGCCATGTACATGCACTTCTGACTTTATTCATGGTGATGAGCAGCCCTGCAGAAATCACTACAATAGAATCGTCTAAAGCTCCAGTTTATGATCTAGAGGAGTAATGAAAATTTCTAAATATTTTCCAAAAAAAATGGAGAAATTTCCTTACTATCTTTATGTCTTAAATGGAAAAAAATTACTTGGTGTGTTTGGCACTATTTTTTAAGCTCGCTTCCGGAGCCTCAAATGAATAGCTACCTATCAGACGCACTCTGAGCACATCACTTCAGGCCGTCAGGTCAGCCACATTGCTCATAGGTTCCCTCTGGGATAAGCTCATTCTAGAATCACTTTATTGTATAAATACTTGCAGCATGAAATGCTGATGCCCTTGCACAAGCTGGATGGCACAGCATACAAGAGAAAGGCTCATATTCTACTTATGTATGGTTCTGTGCAAATTATTTAATGTGACTGAGTAGGTAATTTGAATGACTTCTATAAGAGGAAGCAGATGTTGATCTTTTGTATCTCATCTCAAATGATATAGTCTGCTTACAAATCGAGCATTAAGTTTTTTGCAATGCATTCAGTGTTTCAATGCCATAGGTATCACAATGAACTATGCTTAAAATGACCACCTAAAAATTTTTTTAAAGATGGTCATAAAAGGTCAAAGACAACTGTGGGAAAAAAAACTTAAAAGTAATGTAAAATACAACTTAAATCAAATTGCTATACATTAGAAAATATTTAATTGAAACCGTGCTATAATTCAAGAAGAAAATAATGAGGGGGAATAAAAGAGAAAAGTAAAATGGAATAAAATGTGTCACATAAAACAACATATACCAGGGAAGGGTACTATAAAGTTTTATTTCTAAAGCTTTGAAAGAAGCTAAAAACTCACTTGTGATTCACCAGCTCATGAATGATATGGTCACTTCAAACTTATGGCAATAAAAACTTTATAGGATTCCAGTACAGAACATATGTCAAAGACAGGGAAAAGTAAAAATCAAAATGAAATGTGACAAAACACTGCAAAATACCTCTCACCTGACACCACTACGCTGTTGGCCTGAGAATAAGTGGTCACTTTCATGTTGAAAATTCTATTAAAAAATTATGTAGTAACTTGAACAAAGCCTCTAATTACCATAAAAGTATATGTAGAAAATTATGTTTATCATGATGGTACATATCAATATGTGATAATATGAAGTCACAGTATGTGCTTTAGAAAATATCATGACTGAAGTTGCAAAGACCAGAAACATATTTCCTGCATTTAAATACTAATCTACTTGAATCCCACATAAACACACACACACACACACACCAAAAAAATAAAATAAAATAACTTTCTTTTATAAATTTGTACGGAATATTTTAATATTATATTCTTTTTTGTTTTTGGTACTGGGGATCAAACTCAGGCCCTTGTGCTTGCAAGGCAGGCGCTGGAACCACTGAGCTAAATTCCTGGCCCTGCAATATTTTAATTTTAGATACATTTCATGTCTGTATAATGAGGTTCAATCTTTTCACGATTCCATTATTATATATTTTAAATCAATACATTATTTATATCATCATTGGATTTTCTGTATTCGTTTATTTATTTACTTATTTTTTTCCTGTATACAAAAAGCATTTTATATAAATAATATCTGATTAGCCTTCAGTTTATTAGTATTAATTAGTTGTATTTTGTCACTTGAGCAATTGAAAATCTTTGTTGCTACTCAAATTCTCTATTGTTGTAGCTGCAGGGCCGGAATCTAATTAATCCTATTATTAATAGTTGTCTAATTTTTTGGTATTCTGCTTCATAGCCTAAAGGTTTTATAACACTGTGTAAAAATAAGAAAAGCTGTCGTCAATTGATATGTATTTGTTTTGGTATTAATTGGGTATGTGCAGTGTTACTAAGAATAGTAGTCTGGTGCCTTGCCTGATGAGCACAGTGCCACATGTGGAATCATCAAAATTTCAAATAAAAATCACTAGTTTTAGAGTTTATTTTTGAGTGTTGAATGAATTATGGATTTCTTCTTTGTCTATACACAGACTTAAGAGATTTTGAAGTACTTGCTTTCTTTTCAGTCCTTCAGTTGGGGAAATATAAATGTCTTCTAGATCATGTCAACTCTGAAAAAAAAAGTCTTTTTCTTCTGGAATGATAATAGAAGGAAAAAAAACTTTAGAAAAAGATGGATGCCCTTATCTACAGAGTGCAGTGTAACTCATCAGTCATGGCTAAAACCATACTCCACATTAGTACATAATTGATTTGACTTCTTTGTTTCTACCAAATCTCTTTACTTGCAAAAAAGAAGAGTTTGCTGTTACTTGAAAATACCAATCCCAAATAATGATAGAAATTTAGGTAAAGTTATTACTTTTGCAACTGTTAGACACTCTACTATGCCATCATAGACAGCATTAATTTTAGAAAGTAAATCCCCCAATCAATAATGGCACAAGAGATAATTCACAACTACAAACACTTGAACTGTGATCAAGTAATACTGTGTCACTTAGATTTGTGTTCTGCAGTGCTTTTGTTTCCGCCTCTCCCATGGAATATTTGGTGCTTAGCATATTTAGGAAAAGGGCATTCAGCTATTCCTATTGGTGTTTCATAGTTTGAAACAAGTCTTTGCGTGTGTGTGTGTGTGTGTGTGTGTGTGTGTGTGTGTGTGTGCCGGAGTTTGAACTCAGGAACTTGCACTTGCGAGGCAGGCAGAGGCACCACTGGGCTAAGTCCCCCGCCCTGAAACAATCTTAAAGTTATTCGTATTGAATTGGGATCTAATAAGAAGAAATGTCATGTCCCTGTTCTATATTTTTTAGCATATTATTTGTGGTACTTAATCTGTACTTCATTTTGGGAGAGTATATAATTATATGTATAATTTTTTAACATTGTTTACATTCCTTTACTCTTCTCACTGTCTTCTTCTTTTGCTGATCCCTTTTCTGTCTCAAAAAAATGGCCTCTCTGTTTCCTGTGACCTCCTCTTTATTTTACACTTTAATTAACTGTTTTTTTAATGTTTCTCATAGAAAACAAACCATGCGATATTGAACTTTCTGTGCCTGACTTATTTCACTTTACATCATGGTCTCAAGACTCATCCATTTTCCAACAACAACAGGATTTCCACGTTCTTGAAACATACAGTAGAAACACTGACAGAAAGGTAACAAGAATGTGCATTTTGAGACTGTATGGCAGGATTCCTTCCACAAAAGTTCAAAATAATTGGAGTTAAGGAACATGGCATTTTATATTGTCTGTGGCAACCTCAGTTTGAGGTCAGTTTGAAGACCACCTGCCACAGTGATAACTCCAAATTGTTAACGTTTATTTTCATCTAACTATACTCATAACTTGTAAATGGCCTGTACATGTTCCTTTGCTTTTCAAACACATCTTATTTAAACTGTGTTTTTCTTTTGAACTCTTTATATGACCCTTAAACTTTTGACAATTCAGTTTGAATGCCATGTTTTTATTTAGAAAAAAAATTAATATTTCTCCTGTATTCAAAAGTGGTTTAATTTATATTATACACTGAGGTGAGGGTTGGTATTTTGGATTGATAGGAGCTAAATAATTGCAAAGGTTTTAAAATGGCTAATATTGTAAAAGCCTAAACTATTCTTGTGATGATGAAAATGTTCTACAACTTCATATTCCAGTACAATGGCCATTGAGCATATGTTCCTAGTGCAACGGAAATACCATAATATTTCCTTTTGCTAATTTATATTTAGATGATTTTTGTCATTTCTTAATGGAAAGCACAAGTCTAAAAATTAATTGCTCATAAATGTATGTTTTATTCTACATATATCATCAATGACTGTATACGTGATAACAAACACAGACATATTATCTCATTGCTAGCTAAACAAAAAATCAAAATCTTTACACTCTAAGAAATGCTACAGATTGTCATTTGGTTTCAGTGACTATGAGGAATTAGACATTTTTTAACAAAATTTGACCAAAAATATCATCCATGCCAAAACCAATTAGCCATTTCTACAAAACCAGAATTTTTTTTTCTCAAAAGTTAACTAGAAAAACAACTTAATCCTCTGCTTTAGTATGTCATTTCACAGCTTGCAGTTGCTTATTGTGAGTGCTCCTATTTGTTTTGCTCTTAGAATTTTTGCAAAACTGTCATGCCAGAATATGGTTTTGTCATTCTTCTGAAATTTAGAATGATTTTTGCTCTTAAAGGCAAATGCATACTTAATAATTTGAGGAAAGCAATCAAAAGCTTCAGAATGATTCCATTTTGGTAATATCATTTTAAGCAACCATCTTTTTGATGTAGATCTGTGATTTGATAGAAATCTAATTGTTTAAGTAGTTGTAATCCAAGCAGCAGTAAAACCAATGGTTTTAATTATCAGTTTAAAATCCAAACAATGGGAAGCAAGACAACATGCTGCCTTCAAAGCTCTGATAATAAAAGGAGTGCTGGTACATCTTCCTCCTATACCTGGAAATGATGGGTAGCCCAGATTTCTTGTACAAAAGTCTACATGCCTAATTTAAATTATTTTGATTGTGCAAAAGACTTCCCCCTGGTCATTTCTGAAGATAAATTAAGATACATGTTCTCATGAAGAACAGAAATTTCTAACCCTTTTATGTCTAAAAACTTACCTTTTCTAAGTTTCCTCAGGTGAGAATTCCTGAGTGATAATCTAAGAAAGTAAAATGTATACTGAACCTATTGTTATTTCTTTTATTTTTGTTTCTTTAAAAATAGAATGTCCGTATTTAAGATTTCATTCCAGCAAAGATAAATATATAGTGATTTTACTGAAATCAATTTGCTGTACATAGTAGTTAGGCATTACCCCTTGGGTGATGTGCCCATTTCATCCCTATTTTGATTTATAGCTAATGGTGAGAAAAATTAAGATACAGAAATTTCTTGGGCTGGTGAAGCTATATTAGCAAGAGGCAAGAGTAATATTTATGAAGTAAAAAGTGCATAAATTTAGGATCTGAGTTTGTTAATGAAATAGATTGTGTAAATCGAGAGATGTCCTTTTAAATTTTGGAGAAACTCAGTTGTGAATTGAGAATGACTTGTTTCATTTGTGTGCCATAACTACCATTAATTTAAAAAAATAAATCATAAAGAATTGGAATAATATTAAAATGTAGGTGTGTATGGTAAATATATCACTTTTATGAAACTTTATTTTAAGCTGTGTGTGTGTGTGTGTGTGTGTGTGCGCACGTGCGCGCATGTGTTGACTAGAGAGAGTGGAATTTAGGTGGTTAGATACTGGACCATCAGGCTCCTTTTCTCATATATTGCACTACAGATAGATAATATAGGGGACATTTGTTTTCTCACTAATCACAGTGTTTAGGATTGATTCTCTTATAAGCCAAGACAGATTAACAAGAAAAAACATCGGCATTTATTAAATTATAAGTTTTATGGAAAACAAGAAGATGCCCTCAAACAGTGAAGTCCTATAGATATTTATGCTAAGTTTGATAAAGACTGCATAGTCATGCAAAGTAATTCGAGGAACAAAAAGTATGATCTGGAGATAATAACCTGGGGGAAACTTAGTGAGGTCTCTTCATTCTGATTCTTCTCCTTGCCCCTGTATAACATTCCTGTCCTCTGGGGATAGGCCACCTGAGGGTCAGATGATGTACTTCAGAGGGAGGCCAAAAAAAACTCTTTCATGAACAGCTTCAGGGAAGAAGAGTGGGAAAAATAAAATAGATGTTTTTGCTTCTCTGGTTTCTTCTAATGCTAAGATAACATATTTTAGGGTATGATAGCCTGAACCTCATTATCAACACATAGAAAATGGTTGAAAGCCTCAAATTAATGTAGCAATAGATCATTTAAAAAGTTGAACCCTGGTACCCTGAAAGCCTTTAGAGTCTTGATGCTGTCATTGTTTAACCTTGAGTAGGTTATATATCTATTCTCTGCTTTCTCTCACATGAAAATATGGGATATTAATGTCTTTCTCAAAATGTTGTTTAAAGATTAAACGACATATCTCTACTACATGAAATTTTTCATTCCTTTGGACATATACCTTGTAGTGAATGCAACTTCTGGATTAGATTGTAATTCTGTTTATTTTTTTGAGAAGCTTACATACTATTTTTCAAAATGATTACACTGATTTATCTTCCCATCAACATTATACAAGTTCTTAGCGCAAGAAGGTGACAAGTTGGAGAAGTGATGGTTATGTTAGATTTATTTAATCTTTCTACAATGTATACATAGATGCAAACATCACATTTTCCTCCATAAATTCACACTATTATTATTTGTCACCTAAAAATAAATACATAAACAAAAGAATACAATGAGATAACTTGTGCAAATCCATCTTATAATGCCTGAGAGTTTATATATGCTAACTATTAATGCTATATGTCCTATAATCCTTGAGCTGTTTTTGTTTTTAGGTTCAGTGACTCCTTATGATATGAATATGTTTCTCTTTGTTTTTCACTTAAATTCTGTGCAAAACACTGCTTTCAAAAATGTACGTGTGAATATTATCTAAAATTCCTAGCGGTATGATTTTCTATCTGGTACATTTTTCAAAGAACAAACAATGTTTGGACAGAAAGTCCTCATTGTCCGTTTTCCTAACATGAATTGCTCCGTTCTTGAAATGTCATGGGCTGTCAAGATTCAGCTTTGCTCTACTTATATAATGTGCGTTGAGTTTTCAAAAGAAGTAAGATGGGTATGTTGGGTATTGAAGGGCCAATTATACAAATTAGTTTTGTATAATTATTTCATATAATACTGGGAATCTTTGCTAGGGACTAGCCTGCACACTGCCATGAAAACTGTGATCCTACACCCTGAGGCAGGCCAAGTGAAATGAGATCTATTCATAATGACTAAGACAGAGGAGGAAGACACACAAAAGAAAAAGACATCCCAGAAGAAACTGACGAAACAAAAGCCTATGGCATGGGAATAAATTAGGCATAAAATAAATGCAAAGAAAAGTTTAAAAGAAAAGAATGCATGGACCAAATTATAAGGTCAGCAGGATTGCTATGAATATAGCCAACCAAGAGGATAAATAGAAGGTCTAGGGGACTTCACAATCCAACATAGAAGTCATTTTGTGGAGTTAGCAGTTACGAGCTATTTACATGTTCAATCTGGCGGATCCCAGTTAAAGCAGTCTAGCACATTTGTCATTGGTTTCATTTGTATGACCACTTGGAGTTTGGCAGCCTCTAAGCAAGAATAAATAAAACTTTTAAGAAATCAGAGCATGCATAATCTAAGCATGAGCACACTAGAATGAAAGGGCAGGTTGGGGAGAAAGTCACACTTAGAAATGGAAAGAATGATTGAAACTGCTGGTCTTAAGATTCTTTGGCTTTGTTTCCTCCAGACTTAAAATCTATGCAGCTATCAAGATGACAATGCCAGGGGCCTACCAAAGGCCTTTAGATAGATAGTACCTCTGTAGAGAAACTCTAACTGCTGATCAAAACTCCGACCCTAGTCAGCTGGAAGTAGCCAGAGCTGTCTTCGCCCTTTGCCCTCTCACAGCAGTTAGGGGTACATCTTCAGAGGGGGCAATCTTGAAGATAGATAAGTTAATTAGATATCTTGCGAGCAGTTAGACAGGGCTGCCTCAAGGAGATAACACAGCAAGGAGCCAACATGGAGGACACTCAAGACACTTTCAATGAAGGACAGAATTATAAAATAAGAGAAACTACTGTACCCTTGTGCTTCCCCTGGGGATAAATAGCAGTGATTGATATTCTAATAGGTTCCAGTCACCCGGGTGGGGGCCAAGGTCTTAACCCAGCCTTTCCAGGAAATATCCCTGACCCCCACCCTTACTGAAAATCCTTGTATGCTTGCTATGTGACTTGCTCCCCCATTTGACCCCCACTTAATCAGTATTAACTGGGTGACTTTACTTGTAATCTTACCGGTTGGTCATGGTTTTTCCCCACCTGGTAATTTTCCATTGGGTCTTATGGTTTTGTCCCATTGTGTACCCACTTCACCACATGGCTTTGCTGTATAAAACATCTTTGAAAAGTGGGGTGGGCGGGCAACCCACTTTCCGGTCCCCCTTCTGTCTCTCTTAGACAGAAGCCTTCTTCCTACTCTTAAAAAAAATAGAGACTTAGACAGTAGTTACAATGGCATCATTGGTTGTTTTACGTAACAGACTTCATAAATCATTCAACTTTGGAAAAGTTTCATTACCCCATAAAAATCTCTTGAAAGAGCTTTACTACCCCTAGTATAATGTTTTAAAATTTAAGGCTAATTACTCTCAAATCAACACAGCTTACAGTCTAACTTAACTCTGGCCTTTGATTTGGTAAATTGTCGATTATGGCTATCATTGTTGGATTTAAATTGAATTAGATTAAACTGTGATCCAGAGATTCCCCAGCTTCTTTTGTGGTCAACACACTTATATTTAATGATGGTAACACTGAGATAAAAATGTTAAATATAAGAGTCAATTGCAAGGTCATTATTTTTTTCCTAAGTAATGAAAACACAGTGCTTCGTCCACTATAAAATTACAGGCTAATGACTCAGTCCTACAAAGTAGCTCTCAAACCTTGTTCAATGTACCCACACTGATTTAAGCAATTATAAATATCATTTCAAAGGTTAAATAATGACAAGGATTATAAATCACATTTTAGTTGGTGCCTCAAAGTACGAGCTTGTAAAAGCCCTGGGTAGAACTGTTTGGATTAAATAATGACAAAAAGTATTCAAAGTTGGATGGTAGCTATTTATAATATTTTAAAAGAACTGGTATTTGTTAATCTTGTGATTTTAAAAATAACACAATACATACTTTATGTTGTAAAAATTTTAATATTATTTTCCAACATTTAAAGCTACATTATTGAAAGTGCCATAAAAATATATCAAAATACATTTGATTACCCAGGCAAACAAAGGTGGAAGAGCAGGATGTGTTATCTCAAACTACACCTTTTTCACATACAGTTGATTTTCAGCACAAGGCCATTCAGAAGCAGTATACAAGCAAAGATCTCTGTCTCTGCTTGGCTAAAATCAGGACATAAATTTACAATGGAGTTCATCTACTCCTTGCTATCAGGAAGAACACAGTTTAATGACTAGTGACAACTATAGATTCCTCTCAGCCTGGAAATGGCACCAGAAGGATCTATATAACAGACTACTAACTCATCTTCGTTTGCCATTAGTTTCTCATTTACTTTCTTTCCCACCATATGCCACACTTGAAGACTGGAGTTCAATATTCTTTGTCTTAATGCTGTTTTAAAAATGTACTGTTTGTTGAAGATGTTGTAGAAGCCAGACTTCTAAGCTACTTCTGAGATTTGCTGGGGTGTCGTGGATAAGCAGAGAGGTACAACCTATGGTGTACTTGTCAGTATACTTTGGTTTATGTTCCTCTTGTCAAACTGTCTTTGGCTATAGGGAACCCATTAAGTACTAAGGATGAGGGACAATTATATTTTATTACCCTATATAACCTGTTTATTGAATGTTTTATCCACATATGGAGGGATGAACAATTACCTGAGGATTATAAATAATGTAAACAAATATATTCTGTAGTTTTTCTCAAATCTACCTTAGTTGGGCCAGCCATATTCAGATTGTCATTACTTTAAGATTCTCTAAACTATGTACTTTATTATCAGGACTGTTGATTTATATATATGCACATACAATGCATTTAATGCTTTCAAAATAATTAATAAAAATATTTTAGCCATAAATATTTAACTATATTGAATTTTTAAAATTGAAACATTTTAATATTTAAAAGAGAGAAAATCCAGATTATATTCTTTCTCTCTTCCTAAGCAAATACATTATAAAACATCAATTTCTAAAGAATTCACATTTAATGAAGAAATGGAAATCTTTATTTAGCATATATGAAGAATAATCAGGAAAGTTGTATCCTAAAATTATAACTGTAACTAATAATTTAAAGGTATATAAAATAGAGACGTGAAATGTTCTAAAAATTAAAGGAAAATCTAAGTATTTCTAGTTACTTAATTTGTGCTTTCCATTTTTATTATATATGGCTTGATGATAATTAAATAAAATGTCTATCCATGTTATAATTATCATCTTTTATTTAGGTATTTAGAGCTTTCAGCATTACTATATTTAGCTCTGTGGTTATTCATTTTTGAATTACCTATTATTTATAAGAAAATAAATGGAACTTAAAGGCATTATGGTAAGTAACCTAAGCCTAACACAGAAATGAAAACATCTTATGTTGTCTGTCCTATGTGGAAAACAAACAAACAAAAAAAGAAGAGTTGAAAGGAGAAGAGGAATTGTTAGGCATCAGAAGGGACCTGACTGAATTGGATGGAAAGTACAGAAGAAGAGTGAATGGAATGGACACGATCAAAGTTTGATCTATGCATGTATGGAAATAACACAGTGAGTCTCACTAAATTGTATAATTAATATGTGTAGATAATTATAGTACAATTTTCTAGTTTAGATAAAAACTTACTTTTCCCCTGATATAGTTATATATGGAGACATGTGTTCATATATACACATACATGCATGGCTACGTAGATATATTTATATACAAATGCTTCCTATATATTCATGCAAAGGCTGTATCTTTATATTTGTGTTATTTATTTTCTGTGTATCTTTATTAAGTCATGAAGGTACTAGAAAATGTAAGTACTTTTTATAACTTTTAAAAAAGTGACCACTGACTTTTTATATGTCGAACAGCTTTCCTGGACTTGCTAGGGGACATGTGTATACTATTCCTCAGTAATACGGCAGAGAGAAGAATTTCTTATATGCATCACTAAATTCTAATATAAGTATATGCTGAGTATCTACTTTTTGGTGGGCACATATAACAGGCAGACTACTTTCCAATACTCTAGTTTGTAACCGAATAAGGGAAGATTTTAGACACTTTTCCAGTAATTATTGTGTATATTTTCCTAATTGGAACTGTGAACCTTGAAAGGATAAGAAGGCAAGAATTCAGAAGAACCTGACTGATGGGGATAGCGGTGGGGAGAATTTTTAAGGGAAAAGTTGTTTTCAGATGCTTCGTATATCTTTGTCTTCAAGATGGCAATGAATAGATGGGAGTATTTTCACATTGATACAGTTGTGAATACTTCAGAAAAAGTGGGGCTGGTGCTTTAGCTCAATGGTTCCGCTGTCTGCCCTGTAAGCAGAAGGACCCGTGTTTGATCCCCTGTACAAAAAAAAAAAAAAAAAAAAAAAAAAAAAAAAAGAAAACTGACTTGCTTGAAGAAATGTCTTGTGACTAAATTTTGTTTTTGGTTCAAACATCTCATTGCAGAACTGATGCATTGATATAAACTTGAAGTATCTTGTGTACATGACTTTAGTGAAGGGAAAGTGGCAGTTTTAAATCATTCTTTTTGCAATCTCATTGAAAAATAACTGCCATTCCCTTTTCTTTATCATTTTCTGGGCTAGCCCTATATAACATTGCAACAATTGAGAAATGGGAATCACATAAAAATACCAGTTTAAAAACCAATCACATAAGAATATCAGTTTATAAGCTAAGGTGCAAGATTGTTAAATATATATATATTTTGTGGATGTTTCCTTTCTTTTTGGTACTGAAGGGAGTTTTCAGGGGGAAGTTTTATACTTTTTCTTTGATTCACAGTTCTTTAAAAAGCATGCTTATGTTAACTCTGATCATTTTATACACTTTGACCTTGTCTTCAGAAATACTCTTCGTTTATTTAATATACTTTTTATCAGATGTATACAACTGTGGCAAATTAAGGTTTGAGAAGATATACTGATATATTTCACTCAGGTTGTTGGACCAATAATCTGTTGAAGATTTGCTTTAGCTACACTATCTGTTTTCCTTTGCAAAGAGCTTCTGGCTCATAAAATATTGGTGAAAGTGACCAAAGTCCTTTCCTGATCTTGTCAGGCTATCTCCACATCCCTCTGTATGTATATTGTACAACATAGTGACCGATAAACATCTATTACTATTGTACACCTAAAATATAGCCATTTTGAGGTTATGAGATGTGCTAAAAATTTACGCATGGATTTTAAAGAGTCAGTACAATAAATTATGCAAAAGATCTCATTTTTCATGTATTAAATGTATGTTTAAAGGTGATACTTTGATTTTATATATGTTCAAATAAAATATATTATTAAAATACTTTCTACTTGATGATACTTTTCAAATTTGACTACTGAAAATTGAAACATTATACAACATGCTTAGTATTGTATTTCTGCTAAATAATACTTCTAAATTTTTCAGTGTTCACACATCTTTCTATCCTAATATATCCCTTCATTCATTCTCTCATTCATTAATAACTCAATAATATTTATTATGAATCTACTATGCACCAGGTGTTCCTCTAAGAATCCCATATTGACAAGATAGAGAATGGGCTACCCTGTCTCAGAAAAAATAAAGTCTTGTAATATAGTGCAGTGTAAAGACCCTGAGTTCAATCTGCAACACTAGAGAAAATAATCAAATTGATTAAAAATATAAATATTGGTATCAACATTATACTTTAACATTAACAGTTTATTATAGAAAATCGTGAAAAAAATCCCCAAATAATGGTCTCTTTTTTTGTATGCCAAAACTTGCTAGTATATTTTATTTA
Organism: Fukomys damarensis; assembly: GCF_012274545.1. Classification (NCBI taxonomy): domain Eukaryota; kingdom Metazoa; phylum Chordata; class Mammalia; order Rodentia; family Bathyergidae; genus Fukomys; species Fukomys damarensis. The sequence goes on from NW_022900951.1 coordinate 28,543,682, forward strand.
TTTTTTTGGTACCACGGATTGAACTCGGGCCCTTGTACTTGGGAGGCAGGTGGTGGAATTGCTAGTTTATTTTTAAACAAAATGATATCAACTATTTACTGTTTGTTAATCTTTCTAACATAGAAATTAAATGCTGTAAAAATGGCATATTTTATCCTACCTCTGGTGTGAAAAACTATAAGAATACACAAGATTCTAATGGGATAATTAATAGTGTGAAATAGGAAGAAAAGGGCTAAAGGTGCAAGGAAAGTGGGAAGGGTAGGGGAAAGGGAATAAGGGAAAGAAAAAATATGAGAAAATGAAAAAATGGAAATAAAGAGTTTGTTAATGTGGAGGGGAGGAGGGGGTGAAGGGAGGACAGGGACAAGGGGAAAAAATGAGAACCAAGACCTGTCATGTAAAGGTGCAGGATCCCAGTAATGAATGTAACTGTACTGTACACCTACATTGTACCAATAATCTCAATAAAAATGAAAAGAGTGATTCCCTAATGGAAACTATAGCCTCAGAGGAATATGGATGTGTCACTGGAACTTCATAGTTTATAACAAATGTCCCACTCTGATTGGGGGATACCTAATGGGGAAGGTTGTACCTCTAAAGGGGCCAGAAGTACATGGAAATCTCTGTACCTTCCTCTCAATTTTGCTGTGAAAGTCAAACTGCTCTTCAGCTTGATTTATTTTCAATAACTAACATAAAGGAAAAATAAAATACAAATATTTTATGGCATAATATATGTTTTAAATGTACCAACCAGAAGCTACACTTGACTAAAAACAGTATAGGTAAACTAAGAAAGACAAGGACACAGTATCTAGAACACTAAAGCTTGAACATGCCAGAAACTAAAAGCAAGGTATTAGGAGGACAGCTGCACATCAGGGCCAAGAACAGTGATTCCAGAAACCATAACAACAGGTGCTTTAAATTCTCTTATTTTTAACTCCTTAGGCCTCTGACAGTGATTACCACAACATTCTTCTTGATGCTCTTTGTCATGGTCTCTCTCTCTCTCTCTCTCTCTCTCTCTCTCTCTCTCTCTCTCTCTCTCTTTTTCTCTTCTTCTTTC
>NW_022900951.1:28544769-28553833 GCF_012274545.1 Fukomys damarensis
TCTCTCTCTCTCTCTCTCTCTCTCTCTCTCTTTCTCTCTGTCTCTTTTGCTTGGACTGGCTCTATAAATATTTCTCTTGCTCACTACTCGGTTTTCAGCCACATGCTGCACCTGAGGTGTTTCAAGTATTTCTGTAATTTCCATGACTAACACTAGCAAACATCATCATAAATGTGTTTGCAAAGCTGATAGACATTATTTTCTACTCGTGGTTTATTAAAATCCAGTCAATTCCCATGGCACTTTAAGCAAAATATTGGTTAACTAAAATCTATCACCTCTACCAACCACTCAGGAAAATAAAATTCAGAAAAACACAGCTTCAAGCATTCTTATCAGAGGACTTCAATTTCTTTTGCCTCATAATAAGTAAAAACCAACACTATTTGAGTGTTTACCATGTCTGATACATACTTCTATGTGCTTTGCAAGCAGACTATGTTTGCTCTTGTAAATAAATATATTTGATGGGGGAAGATGAGGCTTAGAAAGGTTTTGTAATTTATTCAAGTTTACAAACACTAAGAGATGAACTGGGCCTGCAGTCCTTGCTCATATTAATTCCCTGATTCCCTCATATCATATCAAACTCACTAATTCGAGAACTACAACTGAAGATATAAAGAACTCCTAAACATCTTTTTCTCTTCTCTTTTCTGTTTCTATATCCATTTATCATATCTATATCTGCCTAGAGTCCACAGAAAATGCCTTGCATGCATCACATTAATTCTTTGTCTTTCTGTCCAAGCATTAACCAAATCCTGTCATTCTTATCTATCTAGTAAACACCTCTTCACCTACAGCATTTCAGTCTTACTTTGCTATGGCTTGGTGAGTATGTTCAGGGAACACATGGAAATGCAGATCTTGAATTCAGTGGTGTGAATAAATATTTAAAGCTGTATACTGGAAAACCGTCCTTTGATTGCTCTCTGTCAAGGTCAGGCCCTGAGTAGAAGTGATATATGAAGACATAAAAGAAGTGGAGAGAAAGTATAGCCCAAAGAAAAAATGGAACTGATGGCAAGTATGACCAATTTAAATTCTTTCATTTATTTTCTTTATCCCTCTTCCTTTTCATTTTTGTCATTTAATGTAAACATTACTATTCTTCTCTACCTTAATTTATGACCATGTACCTACCCTACAAGATCATAAGAGGTAAAGATGGAGTAAACTTCAATGCATTTTTTACTGGATTATGTTCTACCCATATCCTGCTCCATCTTTTCCCTTAGCACTACTCACCTTTCCCCAAAATTCTATGTTCGAATTGCAAAAAAAATTAAAGCAAAAAGGAAAACAAATAAGTTTATAAACAAAAAAAGTTTACCTACTACTAGTTTTGCTTACAGAGTCCTATGATCACTAGGACTTTGTCTCTTAATTTTTACATTAAAAATTCTAGAGTAGCTGTGTCAAACCTATGGCACTTGCACCACAGTGTGCTATTTGTAACATCAAAGCTCTAAGTTTGTAAGTTGGAAGGTTCACTATTAACAATCAAGAGCAACTGAAATGTAATATTTATTCAACACTACTGAGGTAGTGAAAGTAGACTTCATATATATTTCTTTCAAAGCATGTCTCCTTGGATATAAATGATGGCTTGTGAAGGATAACAACCTCATTCATAAATGTTATATTTAAAATATTAATTTTCTGCCTGTTATAATAGCTATAAGTAATTTTAACAGCACGGCCCAGTTCTTACAAAAGTACCATCCATGAATCATGTACATTGTAAAAATTGGTTTTTCTTTGGGCAAGGTGAAGTAAAGGAAAACATTTACGAAACTCATCTATAACTCACAATTTTTTCTAAGATAAGCCAAGCAATGACTTCACTCACATTTCTAATTAAAGGGGTCTGCCAGTCTGCATTCATCCATCAGTTGCCCACAATTCTGGCAAAGACTGAAAGTCATGGCTTATTTATTGATTGTCTTTGTCTATTTTTACTGGTATATGTCTCTATATACAGAATTGGGCTAGTGAAATTGGGGCTTAAATTATAATAATCAAAGGGATTCTGAGAACAATACTCTGTCTTTTACCAATAATTTTGTAAGTTTTTCCTCCATGTGCATTACAAGAGACATATCTGCAAGTGAACTTATATCAATCGGTTGCTGTCAAACTCGATCTTAACTCTGTACATTCTCGCTACCATAATCACAACTAAATTGAGGACACTAGGAAGGCTGAAGAACCTCTGTAAAACTTAAAAACAAAAACATAACCTATTAAGCAGACCACAAAGGAAGATCCCCAGATTGCCACTAAAATGAAATTCTTCTGCTGAACTAAAGTAAAGAACAAAAGAGTTCTTTTTGTACATGAAAGAAATGCAGTGAAAGAAAACATGTAGCTACCACCCATATTACTACGTGAATAGAATAAGTGCCAAATTTTGACTATAACTATATTAATCCCTTTCCTCATCATCTATATGCTATGGAAAAATATAACTAGAAAATTTTTAAATAGTGTACATGCATATCAGATATGCATTTTAAGCTTTGCAATATAAAATAAGGGACTTTCAGGACTTGAAATATATAACCGATAGACAAGTCATTCATTGGTATTGAGTCCTTTCATACAAACCCAATTAGATTACTGACTGTAGTCCCCACAAAATAAGAGTTGATTTTTATCAGCTAGAAAAGAAAGATCCCCGTTTGCTCATTAATTTCTTCAGTGGCATTTCTTCAAGTATTTCCTTCTTACAGACGGTACTCTATGGCTATCATTTTCTAATCATGATTAGACTGCATCATCATCATCATCTGGAAATTTGTTAGAAATACAATTCTTGGTTCCACTCCACATCTATTCAATCAGACACAGACTCTGGGCCCCTGATGCCTATGCTGTACTATATTCTCCAGGGAATTCTAATGCATTGTGTTGCATCCTTCTCAGGTGTGTCTCTCTATCAAACTTATGTCCAAAAATATAATCCACTTCCTTTTTCATTTTAGACTTCTATGTCTAAATGTAAAGTTAAGGCTTTAGACTAAATTTTTCATGATGATTTAGTGGTGGTAAGGCAGTCTAATTATTGTATCACTCCTTCTTGCCTTAGAATTGCACAGTTTCCAAGCAGAAGTTGAATAATGAATGATTAAACCAATATCTCATTGTTGGCCTACAAGCCCTGCAACAATTGAATTACTCAGGAATGGACCTATGGTTTGCAATCATTTCTTTCCTCTTCTATAGACCTCCTTGGGCAGTGCCCACCTGACAAGTTAAATTACTTTAATCATGCCACACTTCCACGGGCAGCTCCTGCTGCCTTCATCTTTTGTGACACTGTCTCTGCACAGACAATGCCAAATTAAATGTCACCTTCTTGCAAATATCTGTCCTCCTCTCCAAGAAATTAGTCCTTCTTGTGAATCTTTCCACAGTACTTCTCTTACTTAAAGGTAATCCCTATTTATATCTATTTGTTTATGTAATTATTTCTTCTTATAGGTGATCATCTCTTTGAGAAGCAAAGCCATCTTGTATTGTGCCTTCACCAATGTATGATAATTATGCTTGGCACATAGTTGGCACTTGGTATACACTGCATTTGCTAAGTGATGAAAGTTTATTTTAGCAACACTATATCAATGATGGGATGATACTGGAATGCTGGCTGTTCTTTTCAAAATGAAAATAAATCACTAGACTGAATATGTGTTGTTTAGCTAAACAGTTATATAGGGGCCATGAGACACAGTAAATCAGATAAAAAACACATTTGCGTATCAGCTAGAGAAATATTTTTCCAAGAAACATCATGATAACTGGTAAATATTTACATTTGTAAGCTAAGGATGTTTGTCACTGAGACCACTGTATACTATAGATAGATAGATAGATAGATAGATAGATAGAAAGAAATATAGCGATCAGTAACTCCAACATTCTAATAAGATAATTCACAAAATAATAACATATAGAGCAAAACGTGTACCTTCTAAACTAGCTAGAGATATCAAGATCTCAGTTAACACTGGATTGGTAAAGAACAGAATGCTTCTAAGAAACATTTGCCTTATAAACAAATTATTTGTCTTTCAGTGAAAATAGTGAGAACTATCTCAATCCAATTTTTGTTTCACTAACTGAATGATATCCTCTGTTGCTTGGGTACTTTGCAAAGATTAGATTCAGGAAAACATTAACGGGAATGGTTCTCAGTGGATTAAACCATTTAACATAATTATCTTGATTCCAAACAGAAAAACATCATTCTACAAGTCATCGTAACACCACATAAAGATGTTAGGAAGTCTACTTGCAAGTTAAAGGAATATTTTGTGTTTCACATAAAAGTATTTTAAATAGTCAAATTATCATCTCTCAAACAATATTTCATGATTAGCCAAAGTAAAAAGCAATATTCAGGAATGAAATTACTCAGTTTTGATTGTTACATTGAAAATGACATAACTTTGCCAAAATTTAGCATGTAAAATATTAAATTTTAATTTATTAGAAACCATGTATAAACAATCAACCAAAAGCTACCTAAACAATATTTACATGTTGAGGTTACTAAACATTTAAAGATGGATTAAATCATTTGTTATTCCCATAAGCATTCAATATGTCCTCTTTTCAATGCACTCCAATCTTATTCTCACTTCTCAGAGTCCTTATACATTTTATGATGTGTCCGATTAAAAAATGCAACTTTTGGTGGCTAAAAGAGTTGTCGCACAAATTACAGATATGGAAATGATATAGGTTTTAGAGTCAGGTTCCTAAGTTCCAGATGCCTCTCTGCCATTCATCTCAGGCAAATCACTCAAGCACCCACTTTACTTATACTGAATATTTATCGCCTTAGGTAATTGGAGCAAGTAATCATAAAATTATAACCCTCAATAGCATGATTAATATGATATTTTATAGATGCAAAAAATTCTGAAATGATGATTCTAGTTTCATCAATGAATATTCATCTCAACAAAATAACAGGTCCAAAGTCAAGTACAGTTTTAACCAAAACCTTATATAGGCTGCTAATCACTATCTAGAAAATATGGGTTAGTCCCCTTCATCCTTGCCAGCACAGTAGTGAAAAGGAACAAGAAACCAGGAGCATAAGAGTCAATTCATATTCGTTGTAAACCTTCTATAACACATTGGCTCTGCTATACTACTTTTGTTAAATCAGGCACTCAGCTATATATAAATTTAAAATTAATTTATGTAAAGGAAAGTATATGAAGATTGTTATTTCTTTGACTGAGATGATGTTTTGGCACTATGTCCCAGTGTGTGTGTGTGTGTGTGTGTGTGTGTGTGTGTTTTTATAAAATGAAAATTTTAAATACATTTAAACTTTGAAACATACTTTATTGAGTACACATGTGTGTACACGTACATGCATGGGCATTTTTTGAAGATGTGAATTGGCATAGTGTTACTGGAATAATAACATATAAGTGAAAGAAAGAAGCAGACATCCAGGGGAGGATCACTCATTCAAAACTTCACTTCTGAAATCTAGATTCATACAGGTTGAGCATTCTCTATCCAAAATACTCAGGACCCAAAGTCTTTGAAGTTTTTGAGATTTTTAGATTTGGGAATATTTGCATTTTCTTTCCTAATTGAGCATTTCTGATGTAAACATCTAATATCTAAAATGCTAAAAAAAATCTAAGATATTTTGAGCATTATGCTAGCAATCCACGGCTTTATGATTTCAGAAATTTCAGATTTGTGAAATTTGTTACTAGGGAAGCTCACATTGCATAAATGACTTGGTACAAGCTTCCACATGAAAAGGACATGGAGGGGAGTCAACAGAATGATTTAGGATCAGGCAGACTAAAAAGAGATTTAATGAGCTTGCTCAAAGATGGGGAATTGAATGATGCTGCAGAGTTCAGCACCCTACTCTTTCACAGAGCTTTCACATGATATGCGTGCTACAATGGCTTTACAGTTCAGACACTAGGGACAGAGTTTTCCACCACTGGCAACCAAGGCATGGCACAAGGACCTGTTATGTTACCCTTTGTGTAGATATATTCCCTTGGATATATTCCCAGAATGGACTGACAACAAGAAATTCTCTTGCAGTATTTTAGATCCTGTCTGGCCCTCGGGAATGGAAGCAGGAAGAAGAAAGCAAAACATTACTGAGGGTGACCATCTCGAAAGTCAGATTGCTGAGGGTACCAATTTCTATAGGAAGAGAGTTATTCAATATTTAAAAAAACAAAGAAGAATGACTCATTACAAACTATGACGTGGGATGTAAATCCATGCTTGTTTCAATAGGATCACAAAATTATGGGATTAAAAACCAATGGCTATAATTTATATGTCACATTCCCAAGAAGACCAGATGATGGCATGGAAAATAATAGAAGTAAACAGGAAAAAGAGATTCAAGAAATAAATAGAATAAATGCTAAGATTCTTTTAACCTCTCTCCCACGATGAAAATACTGGCAGTAATTTCTGTTTAGCTGTTTAAATGTCCTTTTAATATATGGTTTATTACAAGTAAACATGGATACACAAGAAAAATAAGACTCTGAAAATTTTAATGTCTTATTTGCCATTCTTTCCCAAATGAGTTAAAGTGTGGATAGAATGTTTTCTCCTAAGGAGGTTCAGAGTGATGAAAAAAAGACTGGTTTACTGACTCACAATTTTGATGTTAACTCACCTTATGCTATGCATATACAACTAAAAGGAAACTTATGACGAATTATTGAGGAAAATATTTTGTGTCAATGAATTTTATCTCATGATATTGTTATTCTGAAGAGGTGTGTCCTGGCTTTTTAGTGTTGTCCTGTGTGTTGTAGCAATGTAAAAATTAAGGCACCATTGCTGGACATGGTGGCACACGCCTGTAATCCCAGGACTTGGGAGGCTGAGGCAGGAGGATCGCTGTGAGTTTGAGACCAGCCTGGGCTACATAGTAGCGTTCCAGGTCAGTCTCAACTACATAGTGAGACCCTGTCTCAACCCCCCCCAAAAAAATTAAGGCACCATCATATTATGGGACCTTGTAAAGTCACAGACAAAACTAATTATATATTCCTACTTCATTTAAACCAGAAATAAACCTACACACTATGCTAAGAAGAATCAGATAGAAAAGTAAAGTAAGAGCATGAAAATAATGAACATCAGAAAGGAGAATTCCAAATGCTGAATCAAAATCACTATATAACCCACCAGGGGATATTTTATTTATATCTTTAAGTTGAACTGCCTGTAAACATCTTATTTTCATGGATTTCTTTTTTTACTCAAACACAAGCATCTAAGGAGTTTTATAAAAAATACTGTTTTAGTCAAGATTTAAAAATTGAACTTTCTTTTAATAAGTTTGTGTGATTGAGCAAGTATTTTATATTGTAAATTATATCTGTTAGGAGTAAACATTAGAATTTTTTTAGGATTATAAAAACTTTGCAAATTACATGGCAAGAATATCTACCTTGATTTAATCTTATCTAGAAATGGCTTTGTGTTTATAGGAAGATTAATATTGTTTGCTTATCTTTTTAGAATGGATGTGATAAATCACTTTCTAGTAGAAATTGTTGGAATCAAAGGTTAATAGAAGACTTATTTGAAAAAGTGATAGGGCTTATTTTTAAATGCTGCTGAGAAAGTGAAAAATCAGTGGATATACTGCAAAGACACATCTGGCTTTAAATGACATCAAAGTGATAAGGATTTATTTAATCACATTTATTTCCTTGAAGCATCCTTTTGTGGCTATGTAATATAACAAGGAACTACTTCACTATATCTCTGTTCTTTAAGAATGTTACAAAAATGTGTGTATGCCTCAAAGATAAATCTTTTAACTGATATTAATCTCACTGTTATATGTGTTTATTTGTATCTGATACACAACCAAATCATAAGTTTTCATTGCTTTTTCTTTCTTTTAAAACTCTTCTACACATTCTTTTTAATTAAGAGTTTTTCTTATTTTCCTAAACTTAGTTTCCAGTTTACTATTTGTACTATAGCCAAGTGTACTTATTCTGCTCTTTTAGTGCAGTGATAATGAACATTGGGTTCATAAATAAAACACATCTTAAGTAAGCTCACATTTCAGACCTTCCTTTATAAAGGTTTCTTTGTATGCTGTAGGTTTAAAATTCTATTTTAAGCCAGTTAATGATGCAATAAAAGTGTCAAATGATATGTTTCAAAATTACATTTAACTTTTTATAGCATCAAGTGCCCTAAACCTAATCAACCAGCTTTCTCTTCATTCCTCTACAAGTATTTAAAAAATAATAGAGCACCTTACCTGAAGATTTGGCAGAAAAATATAGTATGAAAAGCTAATTTCAAGATGCCCCAAATTAAAATATACATACCAACAAACATATTTTGCCTTCAAATCAGTTTTTTCTTATTTTATAAAAATATATTTATATGCGTGATACTAAAGATATCATTGATAATGAAACTTCTGTATATGAAAGAATGGTGAGTCTAGTGATCCAATTGAAACAGAGTTAGGGAGAACATTTATGACATAAATAAATGAGTGGAGTTGAATACAAGGATGAAAATATTTGGGCTAAGCATTTAATGCACTCATCTATGTAATTATCCACACTTTTGAATTATATGATCATTTATAAAGGCAGGGAATAGCATCTTATTATTGTAGGGCAGGACTAATAATGGAATCATAAAAGACAGGATATCAATCTTGGTTTGCATATTAGCATGTGACAGGTGATTAACGATTTCTGAGAATATCAATTTATCGAGAGTAAAGTTCTATTTAGATTTGTGGGAAAAATATAGTGTTTGTCTTTCTCATGTGTGTATATGTATATTTATTTAAAATAAAAATAACTGTTTTAACTCAAAGAGTCAGAGAATGGTCATATTTATTTGACCATGTCTTTATAATTTTGATTTATCTTTATATTTGATTGAAAACATACATCTATTATTTGTTTCAAAATTACAAAACTTAGGCCAGGGATTTAGCTCAGTGGTGCCTCTGCCTGCCTCGCAAGTGTAGGGTTCCGAGTTTGATCCCTGGTAC
>NW_022900951.1:28554094-28561348 GCF_012274545.1 Fukomys damarensis
CCCAAACTTGTGCTTGCTTTGGCAGCATATATACAAGATTCCAAAACTAACAAAATTTTAACAATATCCAAGCAATAAGTGATTAATATTTTCGAGACATTCTTAGATTTGTGAATTCCTATCCTAAACATTTGACTTCATTTTTCATTTATTATATTATTTTTTGTTTTATTTTATTTTTATTACTTCTACCTCACTTCATTCAAAAATTTGGAAATTTAAAAATATATATGCTCCGATTTAAGTCTATTGTTAATAATTATGTAATGGAATTTGAATAATTACTAAATCAGTAAAAAATTATAAAAAAGAAATATTAGTTAAAATTCAGTAACTTTTACCTCTTGTCAATATACTAAAGCACCTAGGAAGGTTTTTCAGTCAAATACCTCACAGAATGAACAATAGTCTGTAACCATTTATAATAGCAAATCAAAGGAAACACTTTTGCCATTGTATCTCCTAGTGAATTATTTTGGATCCAACAGCTGCTAAGATTTTACAAAGACAGACACATGGAGAGAAGAGTGCATATACATTAAGAATTTTAGGCATTGTACTAGGAATTTTCACTTCAAATCACTTTCCAAATTTCACAATAACTTGTAAAACATCCATTATGACAATTTTGATACACCTAAAGCCTTTGGGTGTAAGTAATGATAAACTATTAACATAATAGACCCATTACCTGGAGTTGATTTATCAAGTAGGTTGTCAGTCTTTATGCATACATACATATTCAATGGAAAGTGAAGAAAACTGACTTAAAAAAAACATTTAGTTTTTCAAATCTAATACAATTGAACATAAATCCAAATTTTTCTGACTTTAAAATGTAAAGAAACCTCTTTATATTACAATCCAAATATAATTATATAAAGCTACCTTCACCATAATGAGTCAAGTTAAAACATAAGTATCACATGGGCTGGGGATTTAGCTCAGTGGTTCCATTGCCTGCTTTTCAAATGCAAGGTCCTGAATCTGATCCCCAGCACCAACAAAAACAAAAAGCAAAAAATCAATAAAAAACAAACAAAACATAAATATTATGAAGAGTATGGATTGATATTTGCAAAAGCAGAAGGTAATTTGTAATTTTAAGTTATTTTACATATGTGGTTAGTTATAATGGACGTACTGATCCAAAATAACTCTATTAGGTTTTCTTGAACTTGGTAAAAATTAAGAGGGATAAAACATGATGATTTCCACAATAATAAAAATCCCTCATATCTTCTTCTTATATGTAACACATAGTAGGTATTGATAGATTAATATTATAATCCTTTGATGGCCTGTCACTAAAGAAATTCCCATTATTGAGAAAAATCAAAGATGAATGTTTAGTAAACTTAATCTCTCTTTCTCATATGTACTGCTGCTTATCCTTTAATTAAGTCAACATAATATTTATAGATTTGCAGAGGTAAACTAAAAATGACATTATGAAAAAATAATGCAAACTTTTAAATTCATAGCTATATAGGCTATTTTCAAAATTCCACAAATTACAACACATCTCAAAAGCCAAGTGACATGATACTTTTACCTTAGAAAATTGTGCATTTATCCATTTTGTGAATGTTTTCTTTTGAACATCTTCTCTTTCATCTACAATAAAAATATAAAAAGATCAAATTTCAAATAGTATTTTACAACCAAAATAATTTTCAAATCATTACATACTTGTGTCGTTTCATATTATATATTAAATTACTTCATAAATTAAATTAAACATGTGATGTTGGTATAGGACACTGAAACTAATATTATAACTGAATAATAATTTAAATGTGCAAGTTCATTGTAATTCATATACTATATAAATACATTTTAGAAAAATAGTCTTTTCTAAATATTTATACCACTAAAGTGAAAAACTTCTCTAATATAATGAAGAGAAACACTTAGCTGTCATTTTTTCAGAAAAAATGTTTCTCAGACTTATCCTAGACTACTATGCGCTTCACCCATAGATTAACATAGAAATGATCATTCGCTCCTTTGACACACCTACATACTGCCTAACTCCTTTATGGGAAATGCTTCCTGATGATTAGAATCATGGCCTAGTTATCTTTGCATCCCAGAAACTACTATATTGTCTGCACAAATTAAGAGCTCAGAAAATATACTTGATAAATATGTAAATGTAATAAGGCAGGGACAGTCCAACAAGTCCCAAATTTCTAGTACCTCTTTTCATTTAAATGTCTGAAATGTTCAAATAAAAATGCAAATGATACTTTTCATGGATTCCGTAGAAATACTCCAAGGAAAAATCCCTGAGGAGTTATGCTAGGGGATTAGCGTAAAAAATTGTTAAGCAAAAGCTTTCTGGAACTCATGCTTCTAAAAATTATCTATTTTCTTAACGTGGAAGTTAGTATTGAGTAAAAGGGACAGAAAAGTCATCAATCTTGATTTATTAAAATGCTTTTTCAAAGCCAAAGCCTATCTTTGCACTGTTACAACTGTGATATTAAGTAACATTCAATAAAGGAGTATATCAATGAGATATTTAATATTTGGAGATTGTCACATTTTATTTACCTGGCTCAAGAGAATGACTACTGAAATACTCTGAACAGTAACCCTAATAGCTCTCATGTTATTTTTTCAAACAGCTGATATGCACTAAAGAATCACTTTTCCAGACTAAATGTATGTGTGCACTATGAGTATCTATTTATCTTTAAATTACAATACTAATACATAGATCTTTTAAGCAAAAAAATAACAGGGATAAATAACATTTTAAAGTATTACCTTATGGAAGAAATTTTTATTTAGCAAAATACATTGTCATTGTCACACAAGCTACTATGTATATGACAAATGTCAGCATTATCTGTATGATGTTCAAAAAATTCTATATATAATGTGGAAATCTTTCCTTAGTTGACAAGTGAGAATAAACAAATATAGGTCATAATAACTTTAAAGGTTAACATCGCTTCTTTTGAGCCTTTTTATTACTATAGGTTTAATATTATTATTACAAAATATTGATAGAAGAACAGAACATTTCAAATAGTCAAAATTTATTCCCTGGCTTGCTGAAAAAAAATACTGATTTTTAAAATACCTACTCTTTTACAAAACATTATTTATGTCAGTACGTGTTTGTAGCATATACTGATTTTATTCATCCTGAAGTATTGGTGCATGTATATAACACATCTTAATTCTTTTTAAAATCTCCTCTCCTTTTCCCCCTACCCCACAACTTCTTTGTAACTTTCCCTTTTATAAAAGCTCTATCTCCCTTTTTCCTTTCATCTCTCTTTTAATAGACTCTTTCATTTATTTATATTTTGAGTTTCTCATTTAAAACAAACCATGAGATATTCTAGATTGTGTTTCTTATTTATTTCACTGAACATTATATTCTCAAGGTACATCCATTTTCCTATAAACAACTCAAACTTAACCGTCTTTATTGCAGAGTAGTACTCCATGGTGCATAAATACCACATTTTCTTTTCCCATTCACGTGTTGATTGACAAATAGACCACTTCCAAGCTGTAGCTATTATAATTGTCACTGTTATAAAAAGGGGTGTACACAACTCACGAAGATATATGGAAAAGGAATAGATGGACCAAATAGAATTTCTAGTTTAGTTTTCTGAGAAATGTTTCTACTGATGTAATCATCTATTTCTCAGTGGCATATTCAGATATTCCTAAAATTAAACCACCTTTTTCGAAATTTGACTGATTCTTTTTCCTACTATAACTTAGTACCCACTTATCATACTTTGCTTATCATTCCCTTCACCCTTTTCTCCCCAGCTTCTTGTAAACATTATTCTATCCTCACTTTCTATGGCTTTTGCTAAATATCTTTCCATTGCTTTTCCAATAAGCATACCCACTTTTACTGGTACCAGAAATAATGACAAGGGTTCTGTTGGTATTGTATTTTAAGCGAGTGCTGCTTTGTTATATATATTTAATATTTTAATTGAAATTGTTTTTGTCAAAATACTTGCTTATATCCTCTGCTAATGTATCTATAAGCACCACATACTCTAGAATTAATTGGAATGAGGTTGTACATTGATCATTTTAAACATTTCAAGTCATGGAATCCATTGGATTATTTGAAAAGATAATGATTCTTTTCTACAAAGAAATGCCCACACAAGAACATCTGCATGCAGTTTCATGGAGCTGATGGACTTCTCTGTGGAAGATTCCTATTATCATGAAATCCAAAAATGACTACTGCAGATACTTGTTCTTAATAAATAAAGATTATTTTCTCAAATGATCACATTCCTTTCAATTTTATGAGAAAATAATATATTTTTATATTTCTAGCTCAAAATTTCCATTGCTTTTTCTCAGATCACTTAAAAGTAGATAAGTTTGAGTGGGGCGTGGTGGTGCATGCCTGTAATCCCAGCACTCAGGAGGCTGAGGCAGGAGGATCACTGTGAGTTCGAGACCAGCCTGGACTACATAGTGAGTTCCAGGGAAGACTCAACTACATAGTGAGACCCTGTTTCAAAAAAAAAAAAAAAGTTGATAACTTTAAGCATGACCGGTCTACAGTAAATCTAAATTTATTATACATATACAAATTCATATGTGGACTTTTTTATGCTACTACAAATGGATATTACTGTACCTACCTGGTCTGCAGTAAAACATATTAATATGAAATTGGCAACAAAGTGAATAAGAAAAATGTGAAATCTTTTTTAATAAGTGATTATCTACATGTTTCTGTTCACTCATTACAAGTAACATATATTCTTTTTTCATTTGCGGTAAGATGTTTTTATAACTTATTTTCTTTTACTTTTAAAAATATGCATGAGTATATTAATGGGAAAGTCATACCATGGAAGAAAATTTTGCTTAGAAAAAAATATTATTTTATTCTATGTATGGAGAGATCCATATAAAATTAGCTTCCTTGCATGACATAAAATTTGTGTTTCTTCTCAGAATTTATTAACCCATTCTAATAATTACTTTTTATTCAATATATTTGGTTCCTTATATTTTTCAAGGTTACTGAATTGACCATTCACCTTGTTATTAATTTTTATATTCTTGAAATCTTTAGGGTCTATGTGGTATATATTAAACTTTGATATTCATAATTCAAAAGAGAAAGATTATGCAGAAAAAAGTGATACCAAGCAAATATCATTATATCAGGCGAATTGGCTCCTGATCTCAGTGCAGGACTTATTAGCATTGTTGTCTTAAAATCATAAGGCTTCATTCACTTTACTATGAAATGAAGATATTATTTTTGAAGTCATGGAGCTGTTGCTTGGATATAATAGAATCATTTATGCATGTATTTACTGAACAATTACTTACAGAATACTTATTATGTGTTAGCCACTACACTAGTTCTGAGAATGTAAAGAGGACTCAGTCTTTGACAAAGTTTACAAACCAGTAGGAAACAGACTTATAGATAAACACTTTTTATTAGCAGGATTCATACATTCAGACAGTATTATGGGAGCATGGAGAGAGTGCTATGCAGCTACTTGGGAATTAAAGAAAATATTTTAGAGGCTGTTATGGCTAGTTTGTGTCTGGAAGGATGAGCGAAAGTAAAGAAGAAAAATTGTTCTGAAAAATGATGAATTTTGCTAAGCAGGGGGCTAGGGCAAAACCAGAGCAGTAAGATATCAAAAGTGTATGCTCTTCTTTATAAGCAGTTCAATTTTGTGGTAATCACATGTGAGTGGGAGAGTGCTTGAGAAGTAATTGCAAAGGTTGTTAAAAGCAAGGTATTAGAAGGTCTCCAAGATATGACCACTTCCCTTTTTCTGCTGTCATATAAGATGATAAAAGTGAAAACATGGAAAACTGGCCAAAAAATTCCCAGTTTAGTGAACACCAAGCATTATCCTCCTTAGACAGAAAAATGAATCATTATATATTCCTGAAATGTTATTTTTGTGAGTTAATATGTTACCTGAAGAGCCTCGCCAATTACGTGGTTCAGAAAATAAAAGTTTAGTCATAGAAAAGAATATTAAAGTTGATAACAATTTAGAAATACACATAGTGAAAAAATACAAAGGGATTTGAGTTTATTTCCCTTTTAAAAGAGGACTATGAAGTAATATGAGAGGGCTATTAGGGTCAGTCTATTCTCTGCTCCTACAAAAATGAGAAGGAAGGGAAATGAGAAATATGGAAGATTAATGGTAAACATTAGATAAGGCTATGTGATACCTTGGACCATTATGAGGGAAGGCTCCAAACTCAGGACATATTTAGAAAATGGACTTAGCACACTATTAATGCTACAAAATGGCAATGCAGAGTGGAGGAGGTTAGGATGGAAAATGGTATGAAAAACGCTTTCCATTAAATCTGAGTAATAGCCTTTGACCACAGAATTTTAGAGGTCTAGGCCCTAAGGTGACCTTAGTGGTCAGTTATAATGAGGAGGTCTAAAATAATTAAACTTCCACACAAAGACTAGAAATAGAAAATCTGTTAGTGTAAAACAGGTCTGCTAATTTCCCGTACACTCTGCAATCCGTGCAATGCAGGCTTCACTGCTCATCATCCTACAAAAGTTCTTCTTAATAACATTACCTATATCCGCTGTCATTTCCAAGATATTGATGCTCTGGATCAAAACTATATTCACGGCACTTAGCGTAGAATGTGCTACACAGAGATACACAATAAAGATGTCTCAGGTAATAAGGCCAGATTTATTTTTCAGGTGTCCTCTTATTTTTCTGTCCTAGGAATACATTCTATTCACGTGTGGTATACAAAATAACCCCCCCAAACATATGTGCATCCTAATCTCTGACATTTTTAAATGTGTTATGTGACAAAGGAGAGTGCTTACAGATGCGTTAGATTTATTAATCAGCTAATTTTCATAGGGAGATTACCCTGAATTATCCAGGTACGTTCAATCTATCACAAGTGTCTTTAAAGCATGAGAGGAAGATCCAGAGACAGCAAGATGAGAAAGAAATGATGCAATAGTGCTGACTTTGAAGTTGTAGAAAGAAGGCCACAAGCCAAGGCATGTAGCTAGTCTCCAGGAAAGGACAAGACAAGGAAATGGATTCTTCCTTGGAGCCACCGGAAGGCACAGTCCTACAAACAATTTGATTTCAGCCTAGTGAGACCATTTGACCTGCAGAACTGTTCCATAATAAATAAATCTATGTAGTTTAAACTATTAGATTTGTGATAAATTTTATAGCAGCAATAAGAAACTGTTATGTAATCCTT
>NW_022900951.1:28561394-28588761 GCF_012274545.1 Fukomys damarensis
ATATATATATGCTTGATATATATACTGATACCTACTAGTGTTACAAATACAACTGTAAGAAAGAAAATGTTCTTGGCCTTTTGTTCTTTATAGCTTAGAGAGAAGCAGAGAAACACAAAAGAATATTTATATAGCTGAAGATACATTGATGAGTTCTCTGATTAAAGAACGAAGAAGGTTTTCATAAGCATATACTAAGGAAACTGACTTTAAAAATCCAGCATACCTTGTAAAGGTGGTATCTTTATCTGAGTTCTGAAAGTTCACTGAGAGTAGAGAGTGGTTGGGGATGTAGCTCAGCGGTAAGAGTGCTTGCCTAGGATATGCAATACCCCAAGCTGCATTCCCAGCACTGTAATGAGTAAATACAAGAATGATGATAGATAGATAGATAGATAGATAGACAGACAGACAGACAGACATGGGTGGAAAAAAACATTCCAGATATAAAAAAAAATACAGATACAATAGTTTAGAAAGCAAGATAATGGGAATATTGCTTTCACAGAGCTAAAGAGGAAGAAATACAACAATGGCAAAAATGACTAGAAAAAACGTGAAATGATAATCACCCAACTTATACAGAGTCTTTCAGTTTAGACTGAGAAGTTGTAAAGCAAAACAGAATTTTTAAGTAGATGAATGGAAGCACTAGGTTTGAGTTTTAGAAATAAATTTCACAATATGGAAAATATTTTGGGACCTGTAAGACTGGAAACAAGTAGTCCATTTGGTTCATTAAAGCTATAATCCATGAGAAGTGACAATGACCTGTGTTAGTGAGTTGAGCGACTGAAGAGGAAGGACAGCCTTGGTTCATGAACTCAATTTTCTCCACAATTCTAGCTACAAACCAAATTAGATCAGAACTGAATCAAATTTTCCCATAAATCAACATTGAATGTATTCACTGAATTTGATGCATGCAAGGTATTTAATAGGCATCATTCATAAGAACTAGTTATTAATCAGATGTGGAGATAAAGCATTTGGGAGAGGGACACTAAATAATATTGTTCAGATTGGAGCATAGAAACCCCATGAAGCAGTGTGCATGGTTCTGTGTGTGGAACAAAGAGATGGGAAACATTGAGAAATATTGATTTTTGAGCATTTTGAGATAAGAAAGACTATATACAGTGGCCAATTAGATAGGATATGGCAGCCGAAAGTGCAAGTCAAAAATGCGAATTAAAAATAAAGACTTTGCAAACACAAGCCAGTAGGCACATCATTAACCAGAAATTCCTACAGTGAATGACATTTCTTAAAGAGTGCACAAACTTTCTGATCTTCCAAATTATTTCTGTCTCCTGAGTCTCCTGATAACCCAAAGGCTTTATCCTATTCTCTTTCACTAGTTTGCACTACAATTTTTCCAGGATCCTAGCTAATCTTCATCTCTTCTTTTCTTGGTCTCCTTTGCTACCTGAGCAAAGTGACTCCCAAACACTACCTCAGCCATCTCTAAATAGTGATAATGATGGTACCTAACTGGTACTGGGCAATGTCCTAATCTTCAAGACAGCATAGTCAAATCTGGCTACTAACTCCTCCTAGATGCACGGCAGGCATATCAACAATACCATTCATCTTCCCTAAAAGATTAACCTATTCTTTCCCTCCTATTAATTAATGATATCACCATCCTAATAGTAACCATAGAAGTAACATTTGAGTCATTATGCAAGTCTGATAAATACTCAAACTGATGTTAAAGGTCAGATTATTGAGAATGGCGTGTAAGGGCCTTCACAATCTGACTGCAACATAATTTTCTAAACTTCTTATTCACCAGGCCTATTGGCAGTTAAAAATACCCCGTAACTTTATGTACCTCTCAGGAACACTCTGAACAATTCAAATTCCTCCATGAATAAGCCACACACTTTCTGGCTTTATTCTTTTCTTCATGCAGTTTGTAGAATGACACTTGAGAATCTTCACTCTTAAGATAGAATTCAAATGTGAGGGCTTTCACAGTCACATTTTCTCCCTGGTAGGACTTGTGAAACAATCCTACTGATATATACAACACACATTAACATTCTTATAATGGCATATATTGTATGTGATCTATATACAGATATTGTAGTTATGTACAGATTTTTTAAATATATATAGATATGTGTAAATATTTTCAATGTAGATGTCCATACACACCATCATTCCAGTTATGCATCCAGATCACACTCATCAACTCCTAAATGTAGCCACACTTAGATGGAAGAACTAATAGTTTTGTATCTCCTGTCAGTCAACATGGTGTATTCAAGTAGAAATATGTCCTTAGCAGGGTTTGTTGAATGAACCAAATGATTAATCAATAATGTAATCAAGTGGTAGATCTACTAAGTTTCAAGCCTTTTTCCTCCTATTTTATTATACTGCTCAAATTACTCTGTTAATTACATAACTGTCTTAATTATGTATTCATTTCCTAAAATAATCATTAAGCACCCTTTAGATATGAAACTACAGTCCAATGTCTCTCCCCAAAATCTGGCATTGGAACTGCAGTGTTTCTATCTTCATTCCTGTAAGGAAAGAAAGACTGAAATAGAGAATATTTCTTGCAAAGAACCTGCCTTGATTTGTCTGGGTGAATCACATTCTGTAATGTGATAAAATTGCCCTTTATTTTATCCTTTATGACTATTGTGGCTCTTAACACAACGTGAAATGCTGTGGATGACCTTCTGACCCTTTGTCTCCACTACAAATGTTGCTTCTTTCTCATGTAGGTCAACTGCTTTTTATTGTAGGGAGTTGAAGGACCAGGAAAACAGCTTGGAAAACTACGTCAGATCGTATTGAATAAAAGTTCCCTCCCATTTCCTGGCACTTAATCACAGAATTTATGTTATCTCAGCGAGCTGAAGTTGGTCGAGACATTTATAATGACACCATTGCATATTCCTAAAAAGAGCAATGTCCTGTATAGAGAAAACTGCATAATAATTATAGTAATATTTTATGTAAATTTATAAAAGGTGCTGTGCAATGGGCAATACTATTAATAAGGTAGAAATATCACATTAGAATGGCAAAGAGATCTCAAACTGAGAATATATGAATAGGTACCAGTTGGCCTAAGTGATAAAAATAAAATGGCAAATGATACATAGTAAAAATGCCTCATTCTTGTTCCCTTAAAAATTTGTGCATCAGATACAATATAGGCCAGCAGTTAAAGACATTCATTTCAAAAAGGCTGGTGATATCTCTCACTTACTCCATGACCTTAAGCTAATTACTTACTGGGTCTCACTGTTTCCATCTGCATCATGGGAATAACAGCAATGGTACAGAATTGTAAAGACTGAATGTTATACACTTATTATATACACTAAGACAAGAAAACCTGAAGAAAAGGATGTGGAGAGGAAGTATTTACTTCACATATATCACAAATGGTCATGGGTCTTTTGAAGAAATTGCTTTATCTCATAAGATAAAAAAACTAAGTGTTAATTATGTTAATAATTGGTAAAACATTTATAGTATTCATAAATATGTACAAATTAAAGTATTCTTGAGTGATAGTAATAATGAGAAATTCTTTGGTACAATTTATAAACTTAATCCAAATATCTCTTCTTGTTTCAACATGAATATGTGGGTGTAAACTTGATAGGGGTAAAACAATTACTATTAATAACATACAAACTTGAAATATATTTTGGTAATATTTCATGAGAAATACCCTGTATTTTTGTTAAAATAATAATCATGGATTAATTATAGCAGAATTCATGAAAATAAGGTCAAGGTTTTCAATGCAATTTGGAGGTAAAATTAATTACTTGAATACTGTGGAAGAACTGTTTACTGCCTCCCTGTTTTCACATTTTAGCCCATTCAGTTTTACTTTTAAATATTTAACTTCTCCACAAAAATTAAAAATACGTTATTCTGTAGTATATTTTTTTATTTTAATGAGTTGTGCCACAATGCTTTGCAAATAAAACAGGAAAACAATCACCTAAATATTCACAACAGTCATTGCCAAATATCTTGCTACTGAGATATTTTAATAATAGATAATTAACCCAAGGCTTTTTTGGCTATATTTAAAAGGGATATTAAAACCGTAAGATATATTTCCTCAACTAGTTCTTTGGAGCAGTCTTTGAACAGATTTTGCAAATAATGAAGTTTTTCTCACTGCAAGGATTCACTCTGTCTCTCTCTCTCTCTCTGTCTCTCCCCCCCATCCCCACCCCTTTATTATACTTTGGGTCTAGATGCCCCCCCCAAAGGCTGACACTGTCATAGTGGGGGTGAATCTGGAGTGTGTGATGCTAGGATTAAGGGTTTGTGATTACTAAATCACTACACCTGAGTGACTGGTTTGGCACAGCCCTACTCCCCCTTGTCTGAATAAGATAATAGGGGCAGAAAGACACTATTAAAGTGTGGGGAAACTGAAACTCTCACCTAAGAATAGTATGCGGGAAAACTAGAAGTGGTTAACAACAAGGAGTTAATCTATCAACTTGATGTCAACAGAAACCATTGTGACCAGATAAAGAGAGCATTTCGGCCCAAAGTGCATGTGAATGCCTTTTGATCTTTAGGAATTGTGAAATGCTCTGGTGTCTAAACATTCTCTTGTGGTGTCTTTCTGCAAATGTTTCTTGTATAGATTTTGCTGATATTGTACGTATAAATAACCAGGTTTGCCTCAAATAAAGCAGACAGTCTTTTGTCTCCGCTCTGCCTAGAGTGTCTTTCCTTTTCAATCCTCACTCTCTCCTTCAGGTACTGTTCTACTAGTGGGGGCTGGTCCCCCACATGAAAGTCCCTTGCTCTCGCTGTGTTCCGCTGACATGAGCTCCTGCCCCTCTGCTACCCTGCCTTGGAGACTGCTGATTATGGACTGAAACCTCTGCAAGCTGTAAACCAAATATACCTTTCTCCCTTGAACTTTGGGTGTCACCTATTTTATCTGAGCGACGAGAGAAAAGTAACATACCCTCTCTCTTTTTCTCATTGCATTAGGGATTTTCTGGTTTTAGGAAAATTTGGTGAGCTGATCTGCAGGTCAGCCCAGAAATGAAAGTGATGCAGTTCTCCCAGGAGCAATGTGTAGTTATCTATGCACTTAAAACGCAGTGAAGAGTTGTTAAGCATGTTATGTAAGTCTTTTCAAGGGTTCCATGAAATACTGAACCTAGAGTGAGCCACAGCAGCTCCTTTGTTTTCTCCTCCTTCCCTGACTCACAGTCCTTCCTTTATGTTTCTGATGATCACTTTCCAAATGAACTACTTATTTCCATAAGGTTTTAAGTAATTTAATCTAAGCTACATGAGTACTGTACCTAAATTTCTTGGCTTGATCATGTACAAGTTATGTAGCCTTATTGCAAATTACTTGAGCCACAACAAGCTTCAAGTTTGGTTCTGTAAAGTGGAAATACTCATAGTAATATCAGAGAAACAATCACATTTTTTTAAATTTAGTGTCCTGTAAGGATTCAAGCGCAACATTTGTGAGGGGAGGGGGTTATAATTGAATCCAGAGCCTGTGCATGCTAGGCAAGCCCTCTACTACTGAGTGATACTTCTAGTCCTTTATAATTTTTTTGACCTAGGATCTCACTAAATTGCCCATCAGCTTCCCTAGTAGCTAGAATTACAGACCTGACCAAAGTATACTATAAAGCCAAGAATAAGTCAAAAATAAAACTCAATATAAATTGCTGTTATTAACTATATATTTGACTGCATTCAAATGTTGTGCACAAGTTGATAGACTGCATTATTTGCCGTAGTTCTTTTCTCCTTCTCCTGACTTGCCATGCTTTACTGTGGGGATTATACTTCCTGCTTCAATTAAGTGGCTTGGCTACAGACTCTTTCTGTTGACCAATAGAAAACAGACAGAAGTGATAACATGTCAGTTCTGCAGCAGGACCTAAAAATTGAGAAGTGCTTTAGTCCCTTTGGGTTTCCTTCCTTGCCAGAAGATCATGCCTCAAGAAGGAAATGCTAGTTCTTATAAATCAGTGTAATTTGAATTTTACAGACCATTATCCTATAACAAATCTGACTAGTATTGGGGGATAAATATAAATGTATCCTACAGATGAAAATTTAATAACAGTGGGCAGCTACATGTAGCTTAAAGAGAGGGTCATATTCCATTATGTAAATTTAAAATAAACTGATGCATGGGTTGGTTTTAAATAAGGTATTAAAATTCTTCTAAAAGCCTTCCATTCAGAATATATTTTCTATCTTGGTCTTTCTACTGTAAAATTCACAAGTTAAACATTAAAGCTAGCATGTTTTTCTCATACATGGCCAAGTATTAGCATAAACAAAAATCAATCTAAAAGCAATTTAAGAGTTCTATGGAAATTCAGTGCGTTAGAGTAACAGCAATAGTCAGTACTGAGACTGGTCATTTATACTTTATGCCAAATACACAATACAGAAAGCAATTAAAACCAATGTAAAGTGTACTACTAACGATTCATGCCTTCTTCGCTAAATATGGACATTTTGAGCCAGTGTTTATGAAAGAGCAAAACAAAAACTATAAGTACAGTAAAGCCAAACTTTTTCCAGCATAAATGGGAAATGCTGCAAGTCAGTACAGTAATATTAGATTTGGTCCTTCAGGATGCAGTGCAGGAAGTTATTGCTGAGAAGATGAAAGAAGTGCAGGGATCTAATCAAAGAGGGAGACACTTTTGCGAGTTAATCAGGTACCAAAGCTAATAGATGATCCAAGGGGCACAGCAAAGAAAGTCCAAAGTCTCAGAATCAATTTTTATTCAGCTTGAGTTGCTAATACTGATGACAAGTGGTTAATGACAGATTCTTCCAAGATTGTTAATGAAAGATTTCTCTCTATATTTTAAGTGTATTAGGCCATTGGATAAATAGCATTTCCTTTTTAATATCTGGGGCAGAATTATATTGAGTGTATTTCACTCAGTGTAAAATGCCAATGGATTAGTTCTATCTGTATTGCAATTAATAATTTAAATAGGAATTTAAGTTAGCATGTAAATTAAGAAATTTTTAAAATTTCCCTTGTCTAGTATGTGTGACTCCCTTTACTGCCAAATAAAAAGCTTCCAAATTCAATGTTTGTACTTCACTGTATTTAAATTAAACCTGTAAATAAAATTACCTTGAATCATAAAAGATCAAAAACTTGCAATGAAAATCTCGATTCTTACATCAACAAAACAATGAAGAGTTTCAAGTTTTAAAGAAGTTTTGTTCCTTTTATCTTTATAAATTCTAAATTGCATTTTACATTCCAGTCATTACAAAAAATTGTCTTAAGTCAAATTGGCAAATTGTTTACCTGTATGCCCAATGTATAGAACATGAAAATTATATGTGTGTGTTTTCATAAGTATACATGCTATGGATCTATACAAACACGTTTATATATCATATATTTATATATAAATTTTGTACATATTTATCTATATATAAAATACATATGTGTCTATATAATTTTATATTCTGACATGTAGAGGTGTATGAATTATAGAATACTGCTAAATTACTCTCTCTCTCTTTTTTTTTTTTTTTTGTACCAGGGATTGAACTCGGGCCCTTGCACTTGTGAGAGAAGTGATGAAGTCACTGAGCCAAACCCCTGGCCTGCTAAATTACTTTTTGATTAGAAAACATTAATACTGGGGCCGGGGATTTAGCTCAGTGGTTCGGTGGCCTTCCTTGCAAGAAACAAACAAAAAAAACATTAATATCATTTCAGGTAAAATCTCCAGAATTTTTCACATCAGAATTTCCCAATTTTAGGACTACTTCAGTCATCCAAATCTGTTTCTACTGAACAGATTTCAAAGGACTATCTTATTGAGTGACAATGATCCAGTGGTTTTGCTGTGAACTAGTCTACCTGGATTCAATTACGTTTCGGCTCCATAATTACTCTGTTCTTCTTTTTCCTTATCTATAAAATAATAACAAGAATATTCATTCAGCTTTTTTTGCTAGTTTTGAGTAAGTGTCCCCACTTGAATCCTGGCTCTAACACTAACTGTATGGACTTTAACTAATCGCTTATTTACATGAAACTTAATTTCTTCCAAGGGGAACAAAAAAAAAGGAGTTTGGAAAGGTAACCGATATGTGTTTCTTCAGCTCTAAAACTCCATCATCATAATCTTCGTTCAATTTTTTTCCCCCTCAGGAGGCAGGTTAGCATCTTTTTTTTTTGTACCGGGTATCGAACTTGGGTTCTTGTGCTTGCAAGGCAGGCCGCCGAACCGCTGAGCTAAATCCCAGGCCCAAGGTTAGCATCTTTGATTGATATGCATGCTCAGGCATCAAAGTCTAGCCTTGCTACATAATTGTGGAATTTTCTTGACTTACTTATTACGTGTTATCTCATTTCTTTAGTTTCCTTGTCTGTAAAATAGGTTTAAAAACAATAGCTCTCTCATGTGTCACATAAAGGATTAAGTGAAACATTATTTTTAAAGGGACCAGAAAGTGTCTAGTCAAAAACAAGTAATCAACAAAGTTATTCTTATCTTGAGATCATAGGCTTGATATACTATGGAATAGACCTCTAAATCTGTAAGCAAGATTTTATGACAGTGTATGTATAGAGAGTGAGCAATATTCAACATATTCCAGGGTTTGAAAATAGTGGATGAAAAATAAAGACATTATTCAAGATTGTGTGGATATTACTGACTCATGTTTTATATTTTTCAAGGGAAGAGGCATTAACAGCACTAATACTATATGTATTTTTTCCTCACAGTGGTCTCAATGTTTTTAGAGAGAAGTTCTATTCTTTGTCTCTGTCCCTAATATATATATATATATTCTTTTTATGGAACTATAAACAGTAACCAGGGTTGAAAAGAAGTGTAGCTGTGAAGGCTTCAGTTATGCCAAATAAAACCAGAACTCCGTACCCAGCCTAAGAAATAGTACTAGGCTTTCTGCATACCCCCTTAGATAGTATACTTCATTAGATATTACTCTTCACCCAAGAAAGATTAATCACTTTTTTCTTTAGTTTCATGTGCTACAATATATATAGATTCAGTTTCTTGCTACCCATTTTATTGTAAAATCTTCTAAGGGCAAAGCACATAATTTTTGTGTGACATGCCTTGAAGTTAAATATTGACATAATACAATACAGTAATTGAGACTCAGCAAGATTTAACTGGCTGTTTCAGACATTTTATGTCTTAATCAGTCATATATTTTTAATGCACACTTTTATTCAGTTGAAGAAGCCCACGTCATGAAGGGATCATTCAAATGTGGAACTGATCATTCTAATAGCATATAGAACAGTGCCCTGCCATTCAAGAAACAAATCACTCCTCTCTGCACAGGCACAGAGAAGTCACAGCTTGGAAACCAGTAACTTCAAAGAATAGTATAAAAGTGGCTGAAAATAACAAATGCTCAGCAAAGATCAGTAGAAAGAACAAAAAACTGCTAAAAGCAGAGTATTGATTAGTAAAGTAATATGAAAAGAGAAAAGATATATGATAATTTAAGCACTGAATTCAGACAAGTATCCATCGATTAGAAAATAAGAATTCAAAATAAAGAACAGAAAGGGCTGGTATTATCTAAGTAACATAGCTGATGAGTCAAAGTAAAAAAAAAAAAAAAGAAAAAGAAAAAACATTGAAATTATGATGTAGGGTGAAGTAGAATAAAAGGTGAATACATTAAAGATGATAATGTTTCATAAAAAGCTGAGTTCAATTAATATATTAACTAAATGTATGTTTATAATTTAGCTTTAAAATTAGAGGATAGGTGAATATTAAAAAGCTATAATTGAAATTCTGATATATTTCCTTTGCATCTCCCTTGGTTAAACTGTAATTACATTGCACAAATAATTGGATATCCTTCTTTCTTCATTTAAAATAATAACTGGGTGTTTTCAATGGTATTAAAACAATTTAAATAAGTATGTGGATCACTTTATATGGCTCCAAGAAAATTACCATTCTTCCTTATGCGGAAACATTAAAATACTCTTAAAGTTCTTGCTATTAAAATAACACTGCAATTAATATCCTATATTTTATAGAAGTAAAGCATCTCCCCAAAATTAGAGATAGGATCTTAGGACAAATTCTTATATAAAATCACATTCATACCAGCAATAAATAACAAGGTCTATAATGCCTAATTTTAGCCTATGTTGAATATATCAAATAAAATGCAAATCACAGTTACACATATCTATTAGCTACCTATTTATACATGAATATATACACACACACACACACACACACACACACACACACACACACACATATATAGACTTGGATTTTGGAGTTTAGTCTCTCTCTGAATACTTCCCACATGAGATATAATCATAAGGAAACACTAGCAATAATTCATATCATTTTCCATGAGCAGGGGAAGCCAGTCCATAAGAAACAAAAAATAACATAAAGAAAGAAATTGGGACAGAAATTTTTGGAAGGCTTTCATTGCCTCTTTCTAGCTTTCTCCTGAGGCACGCTGCAATTTGCTATTTCTTTCCTTGAGAAACATTCTAACATTTAAGAGATATCTTTTAGAATAAATCCAACTCTTTATAAAGGCAATTCAACTTGGTTTATGTTACTTGCAACCAAATGTTTTAATTTATATAACAGCCAAGTAATAGAGTATACTGCTTACAAATTGAATATATGTTATTTCATGTAAGTTTTCAACCTCACATTCAGATGAGAATATGCTTTCCTTCACTGCGTAAGGTTGGGATGCTCTATATACAGTCTCAAGGGATCAAAATATCTCTTGACCTGAGACTTGACTGAATAAAACTTATGTCATTTCCACCATTTAATTGGTATTTATCTGCCATAAATGCATGAAGCTGTTTTGGTTTGTTCAGTTATCCTTGTCTGTATAGGACCATTTAAACCCAAATTAGAATCTTCTCTGGGTTACTATCAGTGATAATAAGAACTTTCAATTCATGCCAATTACAACAACTCACAAACACAGATAGGGGTGACCAAGGAATCCAACCAGAACCTTCTATTTAGATTCATTAGACTCAGACTTAATGAGAAAAAATCATTAGCGTTGAAAAACTTGTAAGCCTTGTTAAGTTTCTTGCTGAAATTTAAATGATACTGATTGCAACTGTGATGGGAACTGTAGTAAAGAAAAAAACTGAATATTGAATTCAGTAAGTTATATGTGAAAATAAAACATGAGAGAGAACTTAGCTATTCATAAATAGAGAACATAATTGGTATACTATAAGAAAGAGCATGATTTCCTTTTAATGTGCTTGTTTAATAAAAAACAGTAATTGCAAATTCCATTTTAATGTAACATTATCAATAAAGCAAATCTGTAATGATACTAGATTTGCAAAATTACATATCTTTCAAATGAATCTATCTATCTATCTATATAAAACTTTTGATCTATATATGGTCTCCACTTTACCTTGTTAGACCAAAAATTTTAAATGCACAATGCCAAGCAGTTAAATGTCAAACTATGAATATTTTTACTATTTGTTTAATTTTTCTATTGTTAAAATATCTATAAATTTTCCATTTTATTCTACATTCTATCATAATATGAAACATACTTGAAATTTCATATTTCAATATTCCTATAGTTTGTCAGAAATAAAAATATATAAATTTATGCCTAAAATTTTAACTTTATTTCTTAGGTTGAATTTAGATTGCAGCTCATACTTTCTGTCATTGCAAACCTCTATCAATGTCATATGTATCATTAGATGAAAAATGTTAAGAAATAAGTTTTAGTCAATGCACAGAATGTTAAAGTTCTCCTACAACTAATATGAGTGGAAATAATTACAATTACTATGAACTCAACAAGGAAGTAAACAAATCATTGGTTATTTTCATTTTTTTCTTAACATTTTGTTTCTTAGTATTCAATATTCTTTGTGTGGTCTGGAGGTCAGCATGAGTAGATATTTCACTGGTTATAGGCCCTTCTTGTCACTTTGCATCCCACTTGAACTTTGGGATGGATGTTTCAAATCACCTGCTTTTATGTGTTCAAACTTTATTATGAGCCCCTTTGAAGGCAAGTAATTATAAATTATAAGACTGCAGAGATCTGGGGATTTAACTCAGTGGCATTCCCGCCTGCCTCACAAGTGCAAGGTCCTGAGTTTGATCCCCAGTAGAGCCAAATAAATAAATACATAAATAATAATAATAATAATAATTAATAATAATAATAATAATAATAAATTAATAATGTGAGTATAGATACGTGAATTTCAATAAAAACTTTTTAAATCAGGAGAATAAATATTTCCTCCAATTATAAGATAAATCACTAAATGAAGAAAACATTTTAGCATTTAAAAATTATTTTAAGTTATGTTCCCAGTCTAGAGAGAAACCATAGTGTTATAGCTTATGTCTAAATGTCCCCCAAAAGCCTCATGAAGGCATAGGTGGGGCTTTTTCAGAGATGGATGGATCTGTTGTGTGTGATGCTGGTATCAAGGGTGTGTGATTACTAAGTTAGTCCACTGATTGGTTTGGTAAAGTTCTGAGTGTGGATAATGAGAAGGCCCTCCCTGAATGTAAGTGTTGCCTGTATTAAGGGCCTATAGTTTGGATAGAATACAAGGAGTAGGAAGAGGGTTTCTGTGGTCGCTTGGTGCTTCACTACTTTGCTGCTTGCTGCCTTGCTGCCTTGCTGTGTTCTGCCTGCTATGAACTGTTTCTTCTCTGTGACGCCTTTCTGCCATTCCACCTTACCTTGGAGCCAGCCAACTGTGAACTGAAACCTCTACAAACTGAGCTAAATAAGCATTCCTTCCCTTAACTTTAGGTGCCAGGTATTTTATTTCATTGATAAGAACGGTAACTAAGGCACATACTATCTGTGTTGCTAGGATATTTTTATTTAATTTTTTTTAGAGTCAGGCATGGTAGTGCACGTGTGTAACCCCATCACTCAGGAGAGTGTGGCAATAGGATTATCACAAGTTTGAGGCCACTCTGTGCAACACAGTGAGTTCAAGGGAAGCCTGAGCTACTTAGTGAGACACTATTTCAAAATAACTGAAAAGTAACTTAAAAAAAAGAAAAGTCCCTTCAACAGAGGGTGGGCACAAGGCCTTCTCCACGCGTGCATCTCACCTTATTGTGGTCATTGTGCATTTTGGCTTTGCCTTTGTCATCTACCTCAAGCCCAAAGGTTCCTGCTTTCAGGAAGGTGATCCCTGATGGCCACCACCTACTCAGTCCTCACACCCTTCCTCAGTCCCATCATCTTCAGCCTCCAGAACAAGGAGCTGAAGGTAGCTATGAGGAAGACTTTCCTCAGCAAACTCCATTCCTCAAGCACCAGAGTAGCTAGGATTGAGAATTGATAGAATATGATTAAAAGATGACTACACCTTTATCTGTATAATAGGGCAATAATGTACAACTCTAGGCACTTGTATATATGATTTCATATGTGACAACACTTGCTATATACTAGACATTCAATAAATGTTAAAGTTTTTCTTCTTTGCCTTTTAAAAAAGAGACCCTTCATCATTCAGAAAATTATGAGTATTGTAACTTAGTTCAATGAGATATAAAATTTTCAAACCCCTTTTAGGTCCCAACTTCAAAAGTGGAATTCAGTTTGAATTCTTTTTTGGAGAATGAGCTATCTATAAAACCCCTCTCTTAATTTCATCCATTTGTCCTTTCTCCTCAAATTAGCCAACAGACAGGTTCTACACTTTTAACCCTTCAATGTCTAGTTTTCCATTTTGGGAACCCCCATTGTTACAACTAGAGAAGGTAATAATTTTTTCCCTTCAAGCTTTTGTTCCTTGATATTTTCTAGGTAACATATATAAATTCCATGCAAATATTTAAAAAGTTGCAGTTTTCAGCATACATAGGTTAAATATAACTTTGGAAAATGGGACAAATGTCATTTTCACTATCACAAATTATATTTTGTTAGTGGCTTCTGAATATAAAGAATGATTTTAACTTGCTAGTTGTTTACTCTGAATTAAGACAGTTTTTTGAAAGGTACCAGACTGGTCTTTATTTTAAATTTTTCAACTACACATTTGGCCTTTCTCAAATACATATAAAGTACATTTATTGTTATCATGTAAAATAAGAGTGAATGTAATTATTAATGTATTCAATGTGGATAGTCTAAAAAGGGAAAATAGCTTCGGGTTTTATATTCTAATCATATTCCATCTCTGCTTAGACTAACTACTCTCTCTTTTTTTTTTCTTTTTTTGGGGGGCGTGGTACCAGGGATCAAACTTGGATCCTTGTGCTTGCAAGGCAGGCAGCAGAACCACTGAGATAAATCCCCAGCCCTTAGACTAACTACTCTCTGTAAAAATATTGCTTTACCCAATGAGAAAATGTCAGACAAACTATGAAAGCATAGTTTCTTTTGAGGCAATAGTATAGCTTCAGCCATAAAACAACAGGGTAAATTAAATTATGACAATAACTTCCAATGAGAAAATTGCCTCAAACCGCAAGAAGTTGTGAAAAGTAAGGTGTGGGATGGCATTAGAGTCATATGTTCAAATCTCAGGAAATGCGGCTTCAAAGACTTTGCATGGACCTTTCCTTGGGCCTTTTTTTGCAAACTTGCAAGAAAGAGTAGAGGAAGGCCAGGAGACAAGAGGAAGTTCACCTCAGCAATTCACAGCATACAACCAAATACATTTTCCCATACCTTCTCTCCTGGAAATCAAAATATATAAACTTCAAAGGAGAAAGTAGAAAATCCTGTCACTCCCAGGACCAGGCATAGGTATGTTTATCATGGGGTGAAAGAGATTAGAAACTTCTGGGAGAAAAGCAGGACATCCACCTGGGATGGAGCCAGGATATTGCACTAATAAGAGCTGAGGGATCTGTCACCATTGGAGAAGGACATGTATACAACGCCCTGGTAAAAGCTGACTTTCAAGAGGAAGACAGAAGTCCTTTAGCATTCCAGGTACCGCACTAAGCATAGGATAGCAGCAGTCCATCACTGGAGGTCTTTGAAGTCTATAGTGTTCAGAAAGTTACTATGGTAACAACAGAAAGCAAAAACTCCACTGACTCAAATGCCATACTAACACTGTGACAACAAAAGAGAACCATACCTGCTTCCAGAATTAAATGTATTTATCTCATTCTCTTTTTTTCCATCAAAAAGTCTAGCATTCTGTTAAAAACAGTAGTAAGATCCAAAGAAAATACACCTATTTTCACGAAACAAAGACATCAACATAACCAAACCCAAGAGATAACACAGATGCTGGAATTATATGGACTTTAACTCTGAATGCTAAGATAAAGGATAGGTGCACCTAAATATTAAAGGAAAAGGTGGGAAGCTTGCATGAACAGATGTGAAGTTTCTTTAAATGATTCCACCTCACCCCAAATAGAATGGCTCCTATCAAGAAATCACAAAATAACAAATGCTGGAGGGGTTGTGGGGAGAAAGGAACCCTTCTCCATTGTTGGTGGGAGTGCAGACTGGTGCAACTACTATGGAAATCAATATGGAGATACCTCAAAGAGCTGGGACTAGAGGTCCCATTGGACCCAGCCATCCCTCTGCTGGGTATCTTTCCAAAATATTAAAATAACCAAATCACAATGATATATGCGCACCTATGTTTATAGTGGCACAGTTCGTAATAGCTAAAACTTGGAAACAGCCCATTTGCTCATCAGTTGGAGACTGGATAAAGAAGATGTGTTTTTTTCTATAAAATGGAATACTACTCAGCCATAAAGAATGAGAAATTAGATTCATTCATGGGAAAATGGATACATATTGAGGATATGCTCCTAAGTGAAATAAATAAGTTACACATGTATAAATACCAAATAGTTTCTCTGATGTGAAAAACTATAATAGTACATAAGATCCTAATGAGATACTAGACAATGTAGAAGAGGAAGAAAAGGGCTAAAGGTGTAGGGAAAGTGGGAAGGATAGGGGGAAGGTAATAAGGGAAAGGAAAAAAATAGGAGAAAATGAAAAATGGATATAAAGTGTTTGTAAATGGGGAGGGGAGGAGGGGGTGAAGGGAGGGCAGGGACAAGGGGAAAAAAATGAGAGCCAAGACCTGTCGTGTAAAGGTAGAAGCTCCCAATGATGAATGCAACTGCACTGTATACATAAAATGTAACAATAATATCAATGAGGCAAAAAAAGAACAAATGGAAATGCCAGAAATAATTAATTTAAAATATTAATGTAGGAACTGAAACAATTTTAATCAGTAAATATGACTGTACTTTTGTGAAATTAAAAATCATTACCATAACCAAGACTACAAAATTGAGCTTGAAAAGTTAGAATTGCTTTTAGAGATAAACATTTTCTTCAAACCTTACTCTTAGAATATAACCGACACTTCCTCCCTGCAGCTCAAAGGCAGTAACCGGATGTGCACATGTGAGACCGGAGAGGTTGGAGGCAAGGTTATGTCTCACAGTGAAAGAGTGATGAATCAAACCGAAGCAAATATAAAGCAAGTGTAGACTCTGCATCATCTCTCTGTATTCCTCCCCTCTCTGTTCCATACTGTAAGAGACTCTTGCTCAACTGTAAATGGCGAGATGGCGATTTGAGGCTAATGGGCCCCTCCAACTCCTAAGAAGTAGCCTTGAATATATTCTCTTCCCTTTCTTCCCCAAATATGTGGCCTCCTTGGATTTGGTCAGCGGTAAGCAGAAGAACCTGAACATATGACCCTAAGTGGCTGAGAACATTACCTTAAATTTCTATATATATTAATCTCAGAAAGTTATTTACCAATACCATATCTGAATAGTCAATCTGTGATAGAAAGCATGACGCTACATTTAAGAAGAGCATACATGACATGAGCTTTATATTTATAGCTGCCTTCCAGGTAGATATTCTTTGTTTGTTTGTTTTCTTTTTTTAAAGGCTCATAGTCTTTATTTTCTGGTATATTTTAGATATACATAATGATATCATTCATCATAGGAAATCTGTACCTGAACAAATAATATATCTTGCTTCTTTTTTCCCCATTTCCCTACTTTCCTTTCAACCCCTCTTCCCCTCCTTATTTGCAAAAACTATTTCCATTTTTCCTTCATTTTTATTTTTTTCTTATCCTTTCTTTCCTTCACCCTACACCAACACTTGTTCCCCTCCTCATTTGAATAATTCTGGTAGGTTTAAATTTCTCTGATTACAAAGTCTTTACTTTTTTAATATCTCTCATACTATAAAAGTAAAATAAATGAATCGAGCATTCTGTATATTCTTTTGTCATGGAGAAAGAAAGCTATTCTAATTGTGACAACCTCTCTTATATGACTAGAAAATGAAGTACGAGGTGATCTTCTAGGTAAATTTTAAGTCTTTGTCCAAAAAAAGATGCAAAATTATGAGACATATTCCCTTCTCGAGAGCATAGGCCAATTCATTTTACCTCTCTTGTCAAATATTCAATATACGATTCCTGTTTAAACTTTCCATTTCACTGTATCATTTCAAATTTCATTGATATTCCTAAAACGCAACACAAAAGAGAAGTAGTTAATTTTAGCCATCCCAATTTGTAGCCTTTTGTAGAATGGCATGAATAAATTTCAGTACAATGCATAAAGCCCCAGTTGTCCTTTTCCTTTTTTTTTTCATTTTAGATTGGTAGATGGGAAAGAATTATCATGAAGGGAAAATTGAATCTTGACATAAAAATGAATGCTACTTAAAGGTAAAGAAATAAACAAAGTTAATGATTGCAACTTTATGTAGTACTGATTTATCCTATAAGAAATTCAAAGGAGAAAGACACTATTTTGGGAAGTAAATTAAGGTTACATG
Source organism: Fukomys damarensis (assembly GCF_012274545.1). Taxonomy (NCBI): domain Eukaryota; kingdom Metazoa; phylum Chordata; class Mammalia; order Rodentia; family Bathyergidae; genus Fukomys; species Fukomys damarensis. Next base: position 28,579,251 of record NW_022900951.1, read on the forward strand.
TTTGCTAAATGCATTGTTTGTTTTAATTATATGCATTTCGATGTGCTGCACTTGCTGTGTTGTGTTTTGATTCTTTCTCTATTTTACTGCGGTAGAGTTGTTGCTCATACTGTGCTATGCATTATATAAGAAAATTTACTTTAATTTTCAAATTCCTTGCACTAATCCAACTTTAAACCATACAATATGGATAGAATCTAGGACTCAGGAATATCTCCTTTTCACCCAGAAACATCACACAGTATAATGTAAGATTGTTTTACTGAGCATCTATAAATGTACTATATACTGGACTGGATTCAGAAGTTAATGTATAGTGGTCATCAGTTTAACAATAACCCACAACTTTCGGACCAACTTGTATTGTGGTCATCAAAAAGTGTAACTTTTTAAATACTTACAACCATAATGTTCTTATAAATGTTTTAAATTTAAAACTTGTTCTTCTTCTTCATAAGCCTTATCTCTGATTAGAACCATTAAAGCATTTGCAAGATACTAAGAAATAAACAGAAAAAAATGATCATGATAAAAGGTGTCAGAGTGACATGGGTGAAAAATGTGGGAACATTTTGGAATTCCCATCCTCCCTCTGCAGTAGAACAATATAAACAATAAGATGTTTAAAGCTTCAACTGTAAGCACCATCTCATCTAAAATCATTAAGAAAATCATTATAGATTTGTTCAATCCAACCAATTAATCGTGAGTCAATCTTTTCAGAATGACTATTAAAGTGCTCAATATTTACAGTATTCTACTTAACCCTTGTGAAGAAAAGACATAGATACTTTTCAGTGTTCTCAATGATCTAGTCTCTGGCTTTTCTTTCCTTCCCTTAAATTTAGTGACAATGAGCGTATTCTACTAGAATAGAAAATTAGAAGTTACAGAGCAATACAAATAGAAGATAAAGAAGATTTGGAATGCCTTACTTTTGGCCTACCAAAATAATCAACTCTTCAAATGTGTAGCTATCATTAGAGGAATTAGAATTTTGTAATTCCTTGGGGTACAGAACCAACAGGAATGTATAAGACTTAACTCCTGTAATTGGTGCTGATAAACAATGGACTCTGCCTCTTTCCCTCTCTCCCTACCCATGCCCTCAGCCCCTTCTAATCTACATCTAATTGAGAAAGGATCTTCCCATAGCTTGCAGGGCCTGAAGAAAGGAAAACAATAGGATGAAATACCTTTTTCAAGTGTGTTTACAGACCCATATCCTTCTAGCCAGGCCATTTAATTTTATGCTTATGAATCTTGAAAAAATGTCAAAAATATGAAAAAAAATAGAAAAGCAAGCCCTAGAAGCTTCAGTTAACTGTGAATTGAACAGATAAGATGCACATTGAGTTAGTTGGGATAATTTTGTATGCACTGATATATAAACAGACGACTGCCACATAGTGCCTTTTACCTGAAAATTCAGTAAAGAAGATGGTGGCAAAATAAGAGCAGTTCCAAGTAAATGCTTTATACCCAACTGCTAATTTTGAAGAGTACTGAAAAAGGAGAGGCAGGAGAATGTTAAGCATGGATTCTCGGCCATCCTTCAACAATCCAGAGCTGAAGAGCTGTTTTCAAAGATAAATTTATTCTCTGCTCAATGTTTCTTGACTTACTTCTTATAAGGAAATTCTGCCTGACAAATAGAAGGCATCCATTTTTCATTTTATCTTGAAACTTACCTTAAGAAAAAGTATATTAATTTTGCAAAAATACGCCCTATTAGGTATGTATAAAATAGACCCAAGAGGATTTGAAGTGAAATATTTCATAAATTATTCTAGAAAATACTAAAGGATATTTGGTAAAAGGCAATTTCTGAAAAGCAGTAAAATTTTAGGTAAGTGAAAGAAGAGGTGGGAAATTCTTATTAGTAAAATTCTTCAGAAATGTAGAATTTCTGAGTTGTAAAACTAATCCTTGATAATCCTACAGAAGTAAATATATTTTCAATATAAGTAAACCATGTCTCTGATCTAAACAACAGTGGTAGCATAACGCTGCTTAATTTTTTCCCAATTCTCAATAGCTACCAAGAAAAGATGAAGAGGAGGAAGTTGAAAGAGTTACAGGTGAGATGTAGAAGCTGTGTAGAGGGCTTCCCCAAAACACCCTTGGAAAAATTCACTGAAAGAGAAGAATATATTATTGTCCTTAACGAGTAGAAGCCCCAGAGTAGAAAAGAATGCAGACAACTTGGACAATAGTTCTGGACACATAGGTGGCCTTGTGGAAGTGTGAACATCAAAAAAGTTATGATAAGCAGTTGCATCATTCAGCTTTCCTACTGCTCGAACAACCTATCACACACAACTTAAAAAAGGAGAGTTGTAATTTGGCTCATAGTTTGAGAAGTTTTAGTCTATCAATAGCTGGTTACAACACAGAGACATCATGGGAAAAGAATACTGGAGCAAAGATGCTCACTTATTGGTGGCTGGGAAGTATCACAGCAGAAAAGCATCAGAAATAAAAGGACCAGGGAGCAGGCACAGACCTCAAGGTCATTCCTCCAGGAGACCCACAGAAATCCACCCAGAAGTGTCTTACTAATGTCTCAAGCCAATCAAATTGACCAAAAAGATTAACTGACACAGCATTTAACATTGATTGGGACATGAAAAGGTAACTGAAGTTAGGAACAGCAAATTGGAAATCCTGCAAAGATATGACAACCATGACATGGGAATCCTGAAACTTCCAATGCACAATGGGCAGTTCAGCTGGGTAGTGATGCAGATGCTGGGTCATCTCCGCAGATACCTATGTGGAAAGGTACTTCACTCACAACACCAAAGTGGCCAGCACACTAAGCTGGCCTCTTTCCCAGGACCAGGAACCAGACCTGATACTAAGAAACTAAATTATTATTCTTGGATTATTATCATCCTGGCAAGATGGGAGAACAAATCATTAATATGACTGGTAAATCAGAAAAGTTTGGAAATTTTATTAAGATTCTCTGAGACCAGAACATTAACGAACCTGCTGAATTGTGGTAAAAGATGGTAAAGGGTAAATATTTAATTTAGTTATAGAAAAATTAATAAAGTGTCACTTGGGCTCATTTAAATTTGTGTTATGGTGAAATTTTTCCCACTGCAGACATAGATCTTAATGCAAAGAATGGGATTCCAGTCTTTGTTTTAAGAAATGCAGATGTGATTCCCAACATAATTCATAACATCTACACAAAATACTGTAGCCCACAATGGATTTCTAATTTGTAACAATTGTCAACGTTTAGTGAAAAGAAAATACCTGTGTCTTAAAGTGGTTGAACCCTATCCACTTTCAGCCTTGGATGGAGGTTAATCCATTCAGTGGTTGAGTAGACACTCAATATTTCTCTCCTGATTGTAAATCTTAATGTTATTCTCTGTCCATATTTTTCCCTACACCTAGTGTTCAATAAATAGAATACATTAAAAATATGTACTTCTCTATTGCACCATTGAGGGATATGCAAAAAATGTATCTCCTTTCACTATTGGAAAGCAAAAAAGAGGACATGTTAATTAATGATGTTTAACATCTACAAAGTACTAGACAGATTTCTTCATGCACTTTTAAATTTTAATGCTCATATTAATCCATATTACAGATGAGGAAGTGGAGAGAGAAGGTAAAACATTTGTTTATCTAATGATAATAGTAAAAATAACTTGAATGTTTACCATGTGCCCCTTAATAAACACTACAGCGATACAGTTAATTCTCTTTTTTCAGTACCAGGGATCAAAATCAAACTCGGTACCTTGCACTTGTGAGGCAGATGGCACCACTGACCTAAATCACTGGCCCCATACAGTTAATACAACAACGCTAACAGACAGGTACTTCTTATTCTATTGTATAGATGGGAACCAAAGTTTTGAGCAGTTAAGTAATTGTCCAAATTAATGCACATACTTGGTAATAGGTGAACACAAACTTAAACCCATGATTCCCCAATTCCATTACTAGACTAATAGGAATATTGCCTGCTGCCTAATCAATGATCCTGAGGCTGTCAATGAGAGAGTAAACAATAGTTGCATAATGACACCCTCAGTCTGATTGTCCTGACATTATGGAAATCGCATGATTTTTAAACAAATTCCTCCAGTTTCTACTATATTGAAACGCACTTTTTCTCTTCTGTCTGTTTTTGTGCCACTTCAAACATTAGTGACTCTCTTTGCTTTGACCCAAATACTTAAAAATAAAAAAAAGAAAAGAAACAGGTCACAAGTTTAAATATGGCAAGCCCTCTGGCATTGCAAATGATGGGCAATAAAATTTGCTTGTACTACTGGTGATTTTTAAAACAAGTTTTTCTACACACACTTCTTTGTTTTAGATTGTGCAGTAGCTTAAAATTTTTAGAAATCATTTTACTAACACAAATCATTATGTTTTAAAAACTGTTCTCTGAATAGAGAACAGGTTATCTTTTCTTATATTTTTATGTTATTCGTAAAGTCATCTATTTAGAATCCTTATGATTAATATCTGTACAAAATTTCTCTCAAATATATAATTTTTTTATTTACCTAGTGCAAAAGAGATTTCTTGTAATGTGTCCTCAGAATTAACATTGTACTCTTAGCATCATTAAGGTATTGGCAATGAATAATAATGTAAGTGAAATAAAATCTGCAATTCTCTATAAAAATCACTCGAAAAATAGTTTTGGACATTTTTATGAAGTTTTGTGGGGACTTTTTTTGAAACCAATGATTTTGGATGGAGATTTTTACTTTTATCTTTTATTTTCATAATTTATAGCTTATTTTCTTCCAAAAGTGATTTTAAATAAATATTCAGGAGAAAGCAAGATCTGTAGAGGTTTCAGAATCAGAAATACTCATATTTACCTAATAACCTCAATTTATAAATGGATATAGTATTTTTGTCATGAAACACAATGCTTTAGATGAATAGTCCTATTTTAGACAATTTTAAATACACATCGGTTTACATTTTTTAAATTCATAATTTTTGTTTATTCACTGTTGCTCCAAGCAAACAAAGGCTGTATTTGGTGCCATTAGTTATATTCCTTTATTGTTAGATCAAAAGGATAGGTACACTGATGAAATTGAAAAATATCATGTGTTCTTAGAGAATTTATTTAGTAGCAATTAGAACACAATTATGTTCCACAAATTTTGAGCTTTATAGCACATCAGAATTGAACACTGAAATTTGGTTAACAGAAAGCAAAATGAAAAACATTAATGAAAATCGGCAAACAACTGCAGAGCAGCTACAGTACTATGCTCAGTGTGACAGACAAAAGGGAAGGGACTGGGAGAACATTATTGGCAGAGCCCAAAGGCAGAATGAACAATGATTAAACGAAGCATGGCTGAGCGGAGTCCAATCACTGCAGATGGAAACTATATCCCACGTTAGGTTCTACCTTTGGCTTTCCTGAGGGGTGGCTTAGTCATTCTTTCATGATATCTTGGTGGGCTCAATGAACGCTAGGCCTGAATTGAAGTTGTGGAGACAAAAGAAGTTACGGATTGCTTTCCATTTAGCCCTATGTGTCAAGGCTGCCATATGGAACTTTCAATATGTAGGTGCTTTTCTACTCAGCCTGAACTCATAAGGGATCCCTTCCACAATCCTCAAAGATATGATTTTTTTCATTTTGTTTCTAAAATCAGTGCAGAATCTTCTCTGCAGTCGGAGCCATACTGTGTGACTGCGCTCATCCTGGAATTCACTTTGCTACTGTGCCCTCCTCCCCGTATGCACACACATTTGTACCTAATCTATTTCAGTTTCTTCCAATATTTTATTTTTCTCCCAGTTATGGGGTCTACTCTTCCACAAATGATGTGTTTCTCACGTCCTCAGCTGTCGTTATTCAGGAAGCTGAGAATGAAAAGCACTGATGATGATGAATGATGATGACGATGGTGGGAAAATGTCTAAAAAATGAGACCTAGGTGAGGCAGATTCAAAATGTCTGTTATTCTTTGAACAGACTGTTACATTTTGCTCTAAAAACTAACCTAGCCTCTAACGCAGGCCCCCTTCCTCTAGAGACTGGGAAGGAACTGGCCACTGTGGACTAGAATTATAGTGAATTTTTGGAAGGCTGTTATTAGTTGCTCATCAATTATATTTTAAAAAACTAAAAAATGTGTGTTTTCATAATTATCAATAATAATGCAAAGCAGTAGGATCAACATGAATTGGAAAATTTTTTAATGTTCACTTAAATAATTGAAATGGCCAAACTTTTATGACCCTCAGTTTTTTTTTTTATTTTACCAAATATTTTAACTTTTAAAGTAGAAACTTAAATAGCAGCATTAAAGTGTGTGTGTGTGTGTTTGGAAATGCTGTTTTTTCTTTTAACACAACTTTTCATTCATACCAAGCATTGTTTAGATTTGTTTTTAGCATCTATACCATCTCTAAACTTTATGCTAGAAGAATGAACTTTTACTCTATCACATGTCTTTAAGTTTTGCACAATAACTCATTAGAAAATTGAGGCCAGCTTTGATCAAGATGTTTGATTTCAATCGGTAATTTTTAGTAACTAATCTTTCCATGTGAGAGGAATGAAATAGTAGGTTCTCCATGCTACCTTCCTTTGCAAAATATTTAGAAATTTATAAATCTACTAAATCATGAAATTAAAAGTACTTAAGTGTTCCAGGATGTGGCTAATTAGATAGTAAGAATAGAGGTTGGACTGGAGAATTACTATACACAGTACCTAATAAAAAATGAAAGAGAAAATAAAACCAAAAAAGTACACACAAAATGAATACCATTATTCAATATTCTGAACGCGTGCACTTGATTTTCCTTCATCAGGACTTCATTTTAAGCCATCCAGGTCAAGGACTGTCAACCAATCAATCTATATCCTCTTTGAGTAGAGATCAAGGGCAACAGCAGAGCCTTAATGATTTCAATCTCTAGCCTTCAAGGGGACAGATTATAGGGACTTCAAGGAAATCAGTCTTTTGGGGGGAAATTCAGCTCACAGCCCTTGACAAAGCTTGATTAGAATGGAAAACTGTTAAGCCAGAAAAAAATATATAATTATGAGGAAAGAGGGCATATGCCTATTGAATTTTACTGTTTATAAAACATAAAATTAATGCATTTTATTAGTTACCATGCAACCACAATATTGTCATCTAGAAGTCTAAAAACAGACAAAAGAAAATCATAATAGAAAAATCTTCAGCAATATTTTTTTCCTTTTATCTCATTAGCAAAGTTGAGATGTGCTTAGGTGTCAACTCAAGTTTTCTATACCTCTTTCAGGCCCATTTTCAAAAACCCATCAAATTGGAAAGCCAAAGGAAAATTTTGTTTGCACACTGAAGTTCTCACAACGCTAACTTCTTCAGAAATGCAGGTATGACTTTTACGCAAGTGATGCACTTTTTAAGTACTTGATTGCTTCCTAATGTTTTTATTTGCATATGATTTCTTTTTAAATCTAGATAACCTGCCCCTTTTATGCAGATATCCTGGATCCTTTACCATCCCAATTTACTTATTTAGAACACAACTAAATGTTAGTTTCACTTAATGATGGCAATTATTTTGATATACTCATTATGGAAAACAAGTAAAGTGTTTTCTATTTTAAATATTCTTTAAAGCTATTCTGACTATACATTTGAGAAACATCTTTTTCACATTTAAATAAGTTTTTTTTAATATATAGCTAAAGGTCCAGGATCTCATCTTTATTTAATGCAGAAAATTTAGCAGAAATAAACCTTAAATCAAGATAGGAATGATATTTAACAACTTCAAATGCATAAATTATATTTTAAAATACTATCCTAAAAGGTTTCAAGTAAACCAAAATTTCCATACTATTTTGTCTAGAACAAAATTTCCTAGAAGAAAAATAGTTTTAAAATGTTAGTTTAAGACAAGTGAAAGAAGTTAACTCATTTCTAAATCTCCCAGAACTTTTAGTATTCTAAATCTCTCAGAACAAATAAGCTTAGCTAATATCGCAAAAGAAAATATAATCAGAAGCTTTGTCCCAAATATATTTGTGGACACTATGTTTTGCTCCGTGGAATTGGGCTCAGTGTTTCTTCCATACTTTTAAAACACACTGAAGTAAATTTACTTTTTCTAGAAACATATTTTGAGAATATAGGAACCAACATTTAACTAATGATGAAACAGGAAATTAAAGATGATTCAAAAAAGAACTCAAACATTGAAAATTCATGATCTTAGAAAGAATGGATGCTGGGACCAGATTGCTAAATGAGATGTAAAACTGATTAATATTTGGTAGGAAATGTAGCTCAGTGGTAGAACTAGTATGTGTGAGGCTCTAGTGTTTGATCCACAGCACTATAAAAAAATAACAAAAACTGGTTGCTGTCTTAAAAGACAATGAAATCTTACCCTTTAATGACAATTTATTCTACCATATTAATTACTTGTATTTCCCTTGGACAAATTTGTTATTGTTATTGTTGTTGTTTGTTTTCTGAGACAGGATCTTAAGATACTTAAGTCATATAGAGACGTATTCCTTGAGGAAATTAAATAATCTTCAAATAAGTCTTTGTAGATAATGCTTTTGCATGACACTAAAAGGATATCTACTTGTCCCTTTGTCTTAATTTCAAATTCTAGAGTTTAAGAAGTTTCAATTCATCAAAATCACTACTAGTGATTTATTAAGTGTCAGGCATTGTGCTAGGAAAATGATGGTGAACAGGATAAATATCCATCCTTGTAGAGGGTTACTAAGAAGGATAAGGAAATGCAAATGGGTAACTACAGAGTAGTTTAATGTTCTTTGAGACTCAATGACTATATAGTATGACGAATAAGAGATACTATTCCTATAGTACCAATCTTAGGCATCTTCTAAAGAATGGACATTACTTAAAGGATAAATAAATTATTAATTGAGTAGAGTGTGGGTAGGAGAATAGGACAGAAGTAGAATAATGGAGACAAAAAGCCACTTAGGGAGAATAGAAGAGAGAGCACAATTTATAAATCATTGCTAGTGTGTACATCATGGTAACTGAGGGCTGTATGTGTTTGGAGAGTGTTAGGGAAAGAGAAGAGCTGTAAAGAAATGGTGCAGAGGTCAATTAATGGATACATAGGTAAAATACCTTACAGAATTCAGAATTTATTCCTGGAGCAATAAGAACTTATGCATTTTTAGCAGGTTGAGCCAACTTGCATTTTATAAAACCATTTTTGCTAACAATTTGAAGAGTAGATTTGGGGAGTTTGCAGTGGGGAATGTGGCAAATAAAGAAACAAGGAAGCGGATATATTGCAATAATTCAGATCAAAGTTAGCACAAACTCAGACAATAGCCATGGAATCAGAGATTTCTAAAACAGGTTAATTGTTTGGCTTATATGTGAGCAACAAATCCAATTAACTGGTATTTCAAAATTGCAAAATTTAACAATAGTTTGCTTTTTAATGTTTCTGTAAATTGATTTTTGTTTATAAGTATATATATATATATATATAT
>NW_022900951.1:28589124-28627563 GCF_012274545.1 Fukomys damarensis
TTCAAAGTCAGTATATCCTACCTTTTGAACAAAACAGATTTCTCTGGCTATTTTATAAATCACAGAGCAGTGATTTTTTTTCAGACAATGAAAATTTATAAGATTAAAAAAATAAGACAAATTTATTTTGAACTTTATGCCCTCAATATAAAAAAATATAAACAATAAGTCACTGTGATGAACAAAAAATACTAGATTAAGCCAACTAGTTATTAGATTAAATTCATTTTGAGGAAATCAGGGAATGGTTTCTAGGAAGTAAATTACATAATCCAATATGTATTTCAGAAAGCACCTTTGTTGTAGTATGCAAAACTGAATTATTGGGATGAGGAAATTGATCATCTATTTTATGTTTTGCTTTTGTTTTTGGTACCAGGGATCGAACTCGGGTCCTTGTGCTTGCGAGGAAGGCCACTGAACTGCTGAGCTAAATCCCCGGCCCTGAACATCTATTTTAAAACAATTACCGAAATCCAGGCAGAAACTTTTAGTGTCAAAATCAAGGTAATATCAGAGCAGCAATGTGAAGAGAAAACTCATTGATGACAATTTAAAACTTGAGACATTTGGTGCCTGATGTTGTTTTTGAATGAACTAGAGAAAGTGGGTGAAGCACTGGTCAGAATAATTGTTTTGTTTTGTTTTATTTTATTTCATGGTGTTGGAGGTAAAACTCAGGCCTCCTTCATGCTAGGTAGGAGCTCTACAACTGAACAATGTCCCCAACTCCTGGAAGATAGTTTTGTTTTTACTTTATTTTTTGTTAGTACATGTTTGCAATACATAATGCCTATATTCATCTTAGGGAATACTTACATATACTTAACACATCTTCTTTCTTTTTATTTCCTTTCCTCTTCTCTCCCTTCCACCTTTTCCTATCTCTCAACTACCTTCTCCTTTGCAAAAGAGCTGGCTCCTTGTATCTAAAAAATCAGGCACACAAGCTTAAATATCATACAACTTCTCTGATATGAGAAATCCTAAGTATGAATTATCTAAAAAAAAAAAACAAAATGAAAGATAGTTGGCTATTTTTGAGTTTGAGCATACTGATTCTGAAATAATTCTGTGATTCCAGTGGGGATAATCAATACCCAGGAAAATAGAAGTCTACATCAAGAGATGATTTTGTTTGGAGATAAAGATTTGGGTGTCACCATTAAGAGTTGTTATTGCTGTAGATTTGGATTAGATCCAAAAAAATATGTTGATTGAGCATTTAGTTTGAAGTTCAACACTACAAATACTACTAAAGGGAACGCCACCCCTCCAGAAAATTGAGATGGTGATAGAGAGACATAAGAGGTTCATGAGAATGGTAGAATATTCCAGAAGCCAAAAGAGAAGAGCTTTTCCCAGTAGGAGGGACTGATCAACAATCAGTACTACAGAGTTGGATGATGAGGTCTGAAGTGACTTGGGCTTTGACAAAAATCAGTTTCAGATGAAGGATATGGCACAAGCCAGTTTATATGAGGTTGGGATAGCTATGTGAAAGATGGAAGTAGACTAAATATAGAATCTTCTAAAGAAGTTCAGCTTTCAGGGTAAAAATAATTTTGGTAAAGGATATGAACCAATAGTAGAATGTTCTATTTGGTACTGTAGGAAACATAGTTCTTCAAGAAAAAATTAATCTAACCCAGTCAGAATGCCTGAATCAAAGAAAAAAATCAAAGGCTTTTCTCTCCCAGACTTTTGTTGCTGTGGACATTAATTAGGGGGTCAGTAGATATTTTCTCCTCAAAGCTAATACTGTATCAGTTATTATAGTTTAGGACATGAAAATTGGATACTACAAATGCGCTCAAATTAATTTTTTTTAATTCACCTGGCTGCGACAGGGTTTATGCTTTGAAAAATCACGATTCTATTCCCAGCATCTCTTCAGTGCAGCTGTGCTCCCTATGAAAAAATACTGAGCCTGTTAAAGTTGGAGGTGTTTTATTGGTAAATCAGAGATGTAACAATGGCTCTTTTAGAGAATAGAGGAAAATAAATGCAATAATAAATGTATTTCCCAATATATATTTTTAATCTTAAGACTATATTAAAATTATCTAGACAGCTCCTTACACTCCCACCCCCAGAATTTGTAATTTAGTAGGTCTGTGGGAGAACCTGAGATTTTAAAGTTCTAACAAGTTTCCATGTGATGCTGCTGCTCTAAATCATACTCTGAGAACCACAGCTTTAGCACATTGATGGTCACATCATAAAAATCCAATATATATAAATATTATTGTTTCTTTGATGGTGACAGCCTGAGGCTGTTCACAGCAAGACGATCTCCTAGGATCCTGAAAAGAGAAAGGCTTGCAGTATTCTCATTAAAGTCCACCAGATTCCTCCCTCAATACTTCTTCCCGCTTTCTTATGTGAGCACAATATCCCCACTCCTCCAATCACTTGAGCAATTACCTGCCCCTTACACTGTCTTTTTTGGGTGGGGGCATCCATCAAATCTATCTTGTGTTAGTATATGCTTGTGCATTACATAATGTTTATATTCCTCGTGTGGTGTTGGTACATGTGCCTAACATATCTTAATACCCTTTTTCATACCCCCCTTTCTTTCTGGTACCAGGTAACAAACTCCGACCCTTGTGCTTCCAAGACAGGCACCAGAGCCACTAAGCTAAATCTCTGGCCCCTCCCTCCCTCCCTCCATCTTTTGTTCCCCTTCCAAATTGAGAAAGATCTATTTTCCTACTTTCTATTATCTAACTGTTACTTTGCTCTTTATTTATGAGTTTCTTGTATAATGCAATCCATGCTATATGTAAGCCTGTGTGTCTATTTCACTTCACATTACGGTCTCAGGGTGAATGCATTTTCCTACGGCCAACTCAAATTTATGCTTCTTTATGGCAGAGCATTACTCCACTGCGTGTAAATACAGTGGTACCTTGGTTCAGAAATGCTTTTCTTTGCTAGCAATTTCGATCTCAAACAGAAGCATTTGGCAAAATTGTTTTTTTGTTTGTGAACTCCACTCACGTCATGAACAGGACAGTGGGCATCTTTTTGAAGGAACACAGATGAGGCCATTTTCCCCAGAATTGTGGAAATGAGTTTGGAAATAGAGATGCCATTATACCATATTTTATCTATTCATATTGTTATGGATATTTAGGATTTTTCCAAGATTTAGCTATTATGAATTTTGATCCTATAAACATGGGTTTGCATTTATTATTGTAATATGATGAGTTTAACTCTTTTGGGAACAACCCAGAATTGGAATAGCTAGGTCAAATGGAACTCATATTTTTAGTTTTTTGAGAAATCTCCATACTGCTTTCCATAATAGTTGTACTCTTGTTATTCACTTATTCATTCATACATTCATTCATTCAAAAGCTCTGTTACAGTATTCACATAATACTTTTCCCTATCATTTTTTTCTGTGATTTCATGAGTATTAAATAGTTGTTTTTACCAACATATCCCTTTTCAGCATCTTGGAATGGACCTTTCCATCACTGTGGAATCTCTGACTATCAGAGCTCCTCAGAGCCATGTCCTCTATTGATGTATTATTGTACTGAAGAAATTTAGCCTTTCTCACTATCTGTTATAAGAACTAAAGCTTGTGGGTCCCAGGGCTTATAAAACGTCTACTAAAGGCTGCAAGGAACCACAATTACCGACATTTGTGGGAGTACATATTGATCAAATTAGAGAGGACTTTTATCTCAGCTCAGTAACACTTCTAAAATTATTTAGGGGAAACTTCATATATAAGTGATGTATGGCAGGGGTTTTAATTTAGATTGAACAGATTGCAGATAACATTGTTTAAGATCTTCTAAAATTGCAAAATTCAAAATCATATTATCCTGCTAAAACACAACAAACAGTCTCCATTTTTTTCTTCTTCAGTGCTATCAATCTTGCTTAGAAAAAGCTTTGTAAAAGCCACAAGCCAGACAATAGAGGTTAGTTTAGATACCTCTGTTTGTGGTACAGGCCAAAAGGTGGGTTTGCTTTTAAACTATGAGTTGTATAGCAACATTTTTTTTTTTTTTGCAAAAGCTTGGCTAGATTATAAAAAAGGGGATAGAAAAAATGTACAGTTTCTATGACTAAAGCTATTTTAGTGGAGGCTGAAGGCTGAATACATGGTAAAAATGTATGGAGACATTGTATGATTGAAAGTTGAGTGAGATAAAAATTCTACATTTTTCTGTGAGTAAGAGAGTAGGGGAAAGCTTCCTGATCAATTATAACACCCCAGAATTCTTTCGCATGCTCTTTCTGAGTTTATACTGTATTTCCAATGGCCCCTCAGGCATAAACTGCTCTGCTGACCTATATAAATTTAGACAACTTGGGTTCTCAAACTTCATATAAATGGAAAAATAAAGATTCATTATCTTCTATTCAGCAGTATGCTTATGAAATTCATCTATGTTGTCACAATGAATAGCTCTTTTATTATTGGATAATATTGCATTGTATGAATGACTGCATTTTTAATCTGTTCACATTCTGAGGAACACTCATATTTTTCTGGGTTTTTCTATTATGTAAAACATGGTTATAAACAAACATTCACCCATTTTTATGGTAACCATATATAATAATTTATCTGGGCTACATACCTATGAGAAAATCTGCTGGGTTATATAGAAGATATAAATTTAGCATTGTTAATTGTTGCCAAATATTAGCTTGCACTTGAACCAATATTTGGGAGCAGGAAACAATGCACATACTCTCCTAGACAATTTGTATTGTTGGTTTAGGACATTTTAGCTATTCGAATGGGGGTGCTGCATTCTTACTGCATTCTTATCGCATTTCCTCAATTACTAATGAATTTGGGGCACCTAGTGATGGGCTTATTTATACAACTTTTGAATCTTTTCTTTTATTATGTGCCTGTTCAATAATTTGCCTATTTAAATAAATGGGTTGCATATCATTATCATTAACACATAAGATTTTATTATATTTCACAGATACAAATTCTTTAGCAGATATAAGTATTGTGACAACTTTTCTCCCATGCTTGAGGTTTTCCTTTCACTGTTGTTAGTGTATTACAATGGAAAAAGTTTTAATTTTAATGAAGTTCAATTTATCAGTGTTTTATTTTATGTTTAGTACTTTTTTTGTCTTAATTATTCAATCTTTACTATACATCACTGGTGGATGATGATACATCTACCTGGAGACTGCACACTAGATGTAACCACTCATACAGCAATCACAGCCATATCCTCCTTGACTGTGTTCACTTGATTACTATTGGAAGAGGCTATGGCTACATTCTGTTCTTTTGTCATCCTTTTTCAGAGACTCATATAATGGAGACTATAAACCATCTCCATTAAAATAATCTTTATACTAGTATCTATCTATCTATCTATCTATCTATCTATCTATCTATGTATCTATCACGTTTCTCACTAACTTCCAATGATACATGAAAAAGATGGTGGCAACCAGGAAAATTAGCAAATTAGAACTTACTGGGTTGACAATCTTTTGTTTGGGCTTTGGAGCCCATTTCATGACCACATCATAATTTGGAGGATGGAAGCTGAAAATAAAAGATATCAGGGAACTCTGAGTTATTATTGGTATTGAAACTAATTTATACTGCTTTTGATGGTGATATTAAACTACCATCCTGTTTAATCCCTATTATTTAGATTTTTCTGGCCAATACCCAGACTTAGATTCAGTCAGGTAACCTGGTAGAGAAAGGAGCTCAAAATCATAGCTTGTTTTTCTCTAATTATCAAAGTACAAGTGAAAGTAAAGATTTTCCTGTAGCTAAGCCCATAAGTCATATTATGAATTTTGTTTTGTTTTAAAAGTTGTTATAACATAGAATAAGTCTTCCAAAGATAGATATATTTTGGATGATGGTCAATGGTAAGATACAAGAAATTTTTAGAAAATAATATTCATCAAAGTATTTCATTTTCAAAAAGATGTGTAAATATCTATTCTGCAAGGAATAAAGAACAAGAATTACTGCTATTACTATCAAGTCAAGATGTTTTCTTTGGTTTTTTGCAGGGGTACTGGAGATCGAACTGAGGACCTAGCATTTGTGATGCAGGTGGCTTAACCACTGAGCTAAATCCCTGGCCTAAGATCTGTTTTCAATTAGTCTTTTTATGCCTTTTTTAAAAACAAATATTAAAATAATGTGAAACTATAATTTTGTTAAGGAACAAAAATCGCCTACGACATTTGTTAAAGCATAGTAAGGCCAAAGTAATTCTAGGCCATCATGTTATATATTGGCATGACTGCAACAGGATCTTGCCATCCAGGAGAGAGATTGGGCTCAACTCTGAAAACAGAACAGACAAGTGGGAATTTGTAGCCAGGAAGCAGCGAGAAGGCCATTGGATAGAAAGTAACCAACAGGAAACATCAAAGGTAAAGAAGATTCTAAACTGACTTAATAAGGTTCTTGGTAAAGACAGGACAGGAGAACCTGGAGAACAATGAAAGTCATAGAACCTTATTAGATAACAAGGATGATCATTTAATGAGGATGGGGTAAAATAATATAAAGAGATTCTTATTGAACCTGGATTTCAAAGGCAATGCACAAATGGCCCAAGAAATTTCAGAAGCCAGACTAAGCAAACAGATTCTTTCATCACTAGCATAGTTAATAAAGGTTATAATGTATTTATACAATATATCGATAAAAATATTTTGTGAAATTCCAATCTCTTGGAAAATTATGCATTACTTAATAAAACCAGTTTCTTTGTGACATAAGTTTTGGAAAGAGTGAGGTTAAACTGAATTAAACAAGAATTGTTCTACATAGAAAATTGTAAGGCTTGAGTTGCAATTCTCCAAAGAAGAAAAAAAAATTGTCACATTCTAACAATTTGTTTTTCATTCAATGTCTTATGGGATCAATGTTCTTTAAAATTTAAATTTTGGAAATGCTAACCTGCCTCATCCATTACATAAATTATACATTTAAGAGGATGTTGGTTCTAAATACTTTAACTTGCTATCAAGGCAGAAATTAGAAACAAATTTGCGCTTGTTATGTTATTCTCTTTTAAATCCAAGAAAAGAACTGTTAAATTGAAAGTTATTTTGCTTGGGGACACTTAAAAAGATATATACACACTGGATAGAAACTTGCATGGAATTATGTTTGAAAATGGATGCATCTTTTAGTTTATGCACAGATCATCATAGAATACTATTTCAAGTGGTGGAAAATGAATTTTTAACATTCAAAGTGATATACTTTAAAGAAATCTGCCTCAATCTGTCATACTGCATGAGTAACCTTTGATATACTCCTAGGTTCACAGAGTGATGGTTACACTGTAGGCATATTTGATTGATCAGCATATGTCAAGTAATTGATATCCTGATAGTCTCCCAGATGTCTTCATCACAGTGTTGCTCTTACAGTGGTTTGAAGAAAGAGAGGAGGTACCAGGACTGAGACATTACAGAAGACAATTAGGTAGCAGGAAGTTGCACCATGATGCAATTTTGTACTTATTTACTACAACATCAGCAGTGAATGACAGCTGTATGTCAGCAAGAATTCTTCGGTGGGTAAATGACAGCTTTAAACTCACTGCTATGTTTCTTCAAGAGTTTTTTGGGGAATTCATTAAATTGGAGTGCACGTTTTCCTGTAGCTAAGGGTCAGCTAGATGTAGGGCACTATTTCAGCCCTAACTTCAGAGCTATTTTCTCTTTAGCATTCCAAGTGTCCTTTTATCTAACATCACCCCCACACACACCTTTAATCCAAAGATCCCTATTCATTTGCCAAAGCTTGGCTGATATTGATATATAAGAAAGATTGTTCCTTGAGTTTAAGCATGTCTCTATTTAAAGAAAGATAAAATTTTGGATAGCAACTATAGATATCTTGACACTGTAAGAAGATAATATACATTATCAAAGTTTTGATTATTGGCCATATAATTTAATGGTAAAATATTCATGTTCAGTATTAACTAAAATTTTTTTGTCTTGGTATAAATTGGTCATATTCCAGAAATGAAAGAGTTGATTCTTTAAAATGCAAGAACTCTGGATTTAGGAATCTCTTTTTCATGATGAATAACCATGAGCTATTGGATTCAAATGGCACAACAGAAGGAATTGAATTAATATTGAATAAGTTCTCAATCCTTGATCCTGCCTCTATTCTTGAATATGTATATTTATTTAAGATCACTTTGTGCATTTAATACTCATCTTTGCATATGTCAACAGCAATTGCATAAATGGACAATTTTGGCTTCTTACTTGAAGTATCTTTGGCTGCAATTTTCATAAAAGTAGCAACTTCTTTTCCCAGTGTACATTAAGCTTGATAATAATAAATGTGAAGCTTTAATGTGCCAATATACTTGTAATTGTCAATAAACATATGACATATCATCACTAACAGGCAGATTGGAAATTATGGAATCGTTCCACCATCTGTGCCATCCAGACTTTAGTTCTGGAACTTTTACTTGAAACAGAAAGTTTACATATGAGCACAGGGGGACATTGCACATCAAATTCTTTTGATT
Organism: Fukomys damarensis; assembly: GCF_012274545.1. Taxonomy (NCBI): domain Eukaryota; kingdom Metazoa; phylum Chordata; class Mammalia; order Rodentia; family Bathyergidae; genus Fukomys; species Fukomys damarensis. The sequence continues at coordinate 28,597,674 of NW_022900951.1, forward strand.
TTATATTTTGATTTTTTTCTTACTAATATAAATATATTTAGAGTGTTTCCCTTATTGTTAAATATATATGCATATGTTTTAGTGAAAAATATCAACACTTCATTTTAGAAAAGGAATCAAATTACAAAAGCTAATAATACAGAAATAAATCACACCACTCAGGCTAAGAGAGATTCTGCCAAGTCCATAATAACTGTCATTTAGAAAGAATAAAAAAACAAGAAAAAGAATGTGTCAACATGGCAGTAAGCTATGCATATATTAGAGGATGAATTTTTTTGAGACAGGGTCTGCTTATATAGTCCAGCCTAGCCTTGAACTGACTATTGAGCCCAGCCTGCCCTGAAACACAGGATGAGCCTCTCGGGGGCTGGTATCACAGGTGAGTGCCATGTCCTGCTGAGGATGATTTTATCAGGACCTAAAGAAACCTAAAATTTTAATTCTAAAAGATTACTAAATGACTAGCTATTGAGAGCAGAATGTAAGAGAACTGATATTTTTAACTCTTCCTAAAGGAAGGTTAGAATAAAAATCCTACCATGGGCCAAGTAGGCTTTAGGGGACAACCACTTACTGAATTTTTCAGTGTTGTTCCCCAACTAATGTACAGGACTGAATTCAAAATTAAAGACGATAACAATATCCCTCTGACTAACTACTCAGAGTTACAGTGCAACCTCAGACCTCTCAGTGCTTACTCTGTCTATCCTACATCTTACAGTCACTTGGAGATCATTAAAATATAAACCATGCCTGTGTTCCACTCCCATATTAATTGAATCTGAAACTTTAGGCTCGGTCTTGGGCATACAGTTGAAATGCACAGTACTATTTCCCACTACTACATATACACAGACACATTTTCAACTACATGTACTTGTTTCTGCTTCATGCACTAGCTCTTGTACTGCCTAGACTCCTAAACACATGTGGAAAAGCAGATTCTACTTATTCTACTTTTTCCCTTCTATTTTATTGAAAGAGTATCACCAAGATAAAAAAGCATGAGGTAAATTACCAATTGCTTTCCTTCCAGACTATTCAAAATATGCAGAAATGATTGCCTTAAATATCAGTGTATATATTTAATACAATATATTTTTTTATCTAGCTCAAACCTGTCTCAATGGGACATGTGTATAGAGTGAGAGTTTACTGTGGAATAAAAAAAATTGATAATTTTGCCAAAATGCATTGGTGATTTTCTGATGTATCAAATCACTCATCATTCATATATTATCTGCATAATGATTTTATTATGTCTTTAATAAACAGAATGCAATATTTGACAATAAACTACGAACTAAGGCCACTGAACCTTCAGTAGAAATGCTACTCTTTGTATTGATAAAAGGAAACATTTTCTTCTATCCGTGCACGTTTCTAAAAGAAGAAAATACATTCGAGTACTGGCACACAAGAAATCTTTTCTTTTTCATTTTCTTACTTGTCTCCCTCTCTGTTTTATTTACTAACTCTTTAAACATACATAGCAATATAGAATTCATTTTTTTAAACTAAAACTTTTACAACTACAGGTGATCATCAATTCGGTAATAACAGATCACGACTCAAAACAAAGGATCAAAATATATAAAAATGTATACATATATACAGAAGTATACTAAGTTACACTCATTTCATAGTTCATTTATTTAAAATAAATTGAACTGTTCACTACCACTCTATGAATTAGGAATTGCAAAGCTAATAAGCAAAAGTTTCTCCTTCTAAAGTGCTAACAGGTTTTTGGATGTGATAGGCTTGTATACAAATAATTGTACTAAAATAGAAAAATGCTAACATGCTGCAGAGGAGGCAACAAATATTTATCTTAAACTGGGTGGTCAGAGAAAGTTTTACAAAGGAGGCGATAAAGTAAATTGGATCTTACCTATACTCAACCTTCTCCATATAAAATCCTATAAAATATAGGATTTTGTATATTAAACCTTAAAATTATTACAACCTATCACAATAATTTATAATCATATACAGATTCCAATTCTATTAGCAGTGATGACTTATGTTCAAAAATAATTACTATTTGTTCTTACAGTATTGTACTCAGAACTTTCAAATATTTGATATATCATGAACATGGCATACATATCTCCAAAATAAGAATTAATTTATTTTGGGGTATAGTTTTCAGTTTAAAATACAAATTTACTTTAGTAAGAAAAGGCTTGATTTCAGTGTAACATATAGCGTCATTATTTATTAAAAAATGAAGTGTTTTATCAAATAGAAAGTGTATTTTGCATTAGTTAGGACAACATGATGAAAACATGAAATGTATGTGCTGCCCACTGGCACCAGAGATTTTGAGCTGCCTTCACAATTGGCTTTTCATTGCATAAAGGACATCCATTATGTGCTCAAGATTCCTATGCCAGCAGGCTTACAATAAATTCTAGATGACCATTGTTTATAACTTCACTTCTTGCCAAGCATTCCAGTTATGTTTTCTTTGATTATATAAAGGGCCAAGGCTGTTTTAAGTGAAAAGGGTAACCGTCCTCATCCAGCAATCCAATGAATACTATATTATCTGTATACTAGTCTAAAATGAGAGTACAGTCCTCCTTGATCTGTCCTGTAGTTCATCAGAGTCACAACTCTGTGTTAGGCAAAATTGTCTTAACATGATATTTCCTCTAATATAGTAACTAAGTGTTCCATGGATGAGAAAGAAGTACAGTACTTCTTATTCTCCTCTAAGAGAAAGCTGCCATGATTTCATGAATTGAAGCAAGTAAATTTGTTTTGGTAAAAGGGCTTACAGAACCAAAGAAATTTATGAAAAAAAAATAAAACAAAAAAACTAAAACACATTTCAGAGGGCTGGGTGGCAGGAAGAGTATGCAAGTAAGTACAAGATAAGGGTGAAATAATGTCCTGGAAATGAAAAAATAGACTAACACAGGGAAGCTGAAATAAAATGCTTTAAGATATCAAAGGTACCAACAATATAGTGTAAGAGTGAGGTCATGAAATTTATATTTTATTGTATTTAATTTTTTTCTATTTTATTATAGAATTTGGGAAGAACTACCTACTAGATAGCAAATCAAAGGTAGTGAATAATTGATGTAGGATAAAGCCACAGTTGTGGTATTATAAGTCGTCTGGGTGATTTTAATGAACAAATAGAAATGAGTATTGTACCTATAAATTGGCAGTGACAGTGGAGTAGATATTGTACCTGGCCATGGAAGTGTGCCCAGTCACACTTATAGAGAAAGATCTAGGTATCTAACAACATCCTGTTTCATTTAACCTATGAATTCAGGAGAAGAAACATAGTGTTATTCATAATGAACTTCACCCAGGATGTGGATATGTGCTTGCTTTTCCATGCTCTTTCTATATATCTCTGAAGCCAGATCATGATATTCCAACACTGTTGAAAGCACTTCAAACATGCATGGTACAAATCACAATGTGAGGCAAGTCACAAAGGGAGGCTTAGGGAAAATAAATCAAATGCGGTTAACTTATCTACAGAAAGTTAGAGAATATTTTTCCTTGGTTAAAGATTTTTGAAACAATTGGAAAGGCTGTGCTAAATATCATCTTCCTGAAGCTTTTCCCCTTGTGAATAGATTACAAGAGTGTAGTTAAAACTTGTGTGATTACACAATCTTTTTTCAATTAGTATGTGACTGGGCACTATACATACAAAGTTTTATACTTATAACTTTAAACCAGTAAGATTTTATTTTATTCATTAATGGTGTTCTCAGAATTTAGGCTATCTGGGTAATCTTTGTATATAGGTGTTTACAAAGTAAAATTATTTTATGTAAACTAATGAAAATGTCCATGCTAATTGCTTTATACATTGCTTGGCAAAGCAAAGCATTTGCTGTTGAGTTGCTAATCAGTACTATTAACTAATCTATTGCTACAGGTTCTATTTTCCCACCACTTTATGGAGGTCATCTGGTTATATATTTTGTCCCTCATACTGTTTCAGTTGTAATTTCTACACTAAAAGCCATAATGGTAAAATGGATGTTTTGCAGCTTAGGTCAAGATAGAAGACTGGTTTCCAAGGAAGTACATGTTGATTTTAGTGCTTTTTAAATATCTTAATAGCTCAATAAAACAACAAAAAATTCTACTAATTAACATATCACCTCAAGTGTTGCGGTGTTGATTTTTCAACCAGAATCAATGTATACAACCAAAACATACTTTTCTAGGTTTCTGAACTCCTTCAAGCAAATCATAATTCTATAATGACCAATTATAACCTAACACCTGCTGCTATGAAGAAGATCTTGTCAGAATCGATGTAAATGGAAGAACAACAGCTTTCCTCAACTTGAAGAAAATAAGCTATAAATCAACTCTATTTCTTAGCAAGAAAATCAAAAAATTTATTCCAAGGTACTCCAAAAGAAAATTATGTTTTAATAGAATTAGTCATTTCACCATCATTTGAAAAAAAGTTTTGCTCTGGGCTAAGTATTATGGTTAAAGATTCCAAGAAACACTGAAATTCCTAGATGCCGTACAGCCAATATTTCATTAAAATAAATCTATCCATAAAGGTCCTTCTCTACTATAATATTACCTCTTCCTATTTTCCTTCTGACACAACACTCTGCTCAAGCTGAAAGGTATACAAATTGAATAGAAGCATCATTTGAGCTCAAGCCATATTGACAGTTTTTTTGTGGATCTACGTTGCCAAGAAATCTTGCTCAAAATTATGCAAGGATAATTATATCAACAGAATGGAGAAAAAGATCTTGCTGTAATATCAAAAAGGTGAGGGAAGGAATAGGTTTCTGGAAAAGTGCTGCTAGAAGATTGCCTAGAAAGGATAATGACACCATTTTTGTCATGCTAAAACCTCATGTAAATATTGAAATAAATTAGAATTTACACTCAGAGTAAACAGACGCATTTAAGTATATTTTAATGGCATCACATGAACCTATGATTATTATGTGTCTGTGTACACATGAAGCTTACATACACACACCTGAACTTTAATTTGTACATATAAAACAACACATTATTATAGGAGAGTTCTCTCCAGCGTCTCTAACGCCAGATTTCCCAGCAAATGCTGAATCAGCAAAACGTTTTCTCTTTATAAAGTAGTGGATACAATTCCTAGGTGGATGCCTAATATAGAGAAAATATTAAAGGGATTTCTAAGCTAGGTGTAGAGGAACATCCATATATTCCCAGCACTGTGGGAGGTTGAAGCAGGAAGACCACGAATTCAAGCCCAGCCTGAGCAAATTACAACCTAGACAGCTTCTGTCTTAAAATTTAAAAAAAAAAATTTACCAATAATTCCTGGATTTCTGTACAATTTTATTTAATAAATATATTCCTTTAAAATTACATAAGGAACACAAAAGTTAAGGTAAAAAAACAAAGAATATATTTTATTTAGAAATTTCAGGTATTGTATCTTGACTTTTATATGTCTACCTACATCTACATCTACATCTAAATCTATACTTTTCCCTTACCTCTCTAATAAAGAACTACTGAAACACCTGATTTCAAGCTTAGGAGTGAAAAACAGAATTTAAGGGGATGAACATGGACATAGGAATGAAATGCTGAAAGCAAAAACCAAATAAAAAGGAATGCCCCCCTTACTTTGGAGGAATAGATTAATGAATTAGAAAACTATGCCAAAATCAAGTCTTTTAGAAGCGGAGTAATTTTTCTGGAAGAAATTGCAAATATCTCTGTTGTTATTCTGCCTCTCCCACAAACTCAGTGATCTAAACCTATACAAAGAATGAGCACATGGAAAAATACACTATAAATGAACATGGAATATCAGGGACTGAATATGCCTTTCTCACTTACTAATTATGTGTTCTTGAACAAGTTACCGAACCTTTTTTTGTGTCAGTATCCTTTTCAAGAAAATGAACATAAAAGTATGCAGGGCTATCTGGGGACTCAAATGCAATAATGCATAGGAAAGAGTCTGGGATACTTTACGATTCTTTATTAATTTGAAGTACTATGCATGTCACCCTGTACTATTATTGTTATATCACAGAATACAAATCCAAGATTTATGATACTTTAGCTGAGTTTAAGGAAGAATATATTCACTTGGGGCTCAATCACTATTGTGTGAGAGATTTTATATTATCTTACTTCAATTATTATGCTTTAATCTTAGACTCTAATTATATATTCAGTTATATTACTCCATTAAGTGAATTTAAAAAGAAGTCACACTAAATAAAGGACCTTTAAATTTTTTATGACACAGAGTTACCATAGACACACTCTATTTGCAATCTTAACCCAGTACAGTCAAATTCAATTAACTATTCAGGCTGGCAAAGCATCTTTTACATTTTTCATACAGATCCTTAGTGAAAAGGTTGTACTTATCTTTCAATTAAGTTATACGTCTTTCAAAAATAGCTAATAAAGAGAAGCAAAGGCAGTGTTACAATCACAGATTGTATTCATTGCAATTTAGCAGACAAAAATGCAGCCAGATTATTTAAAAATGTGTTCATAGTGATTTTTCAATTATGAAAAATCCACTGGATGGAACATTGAATAGAAAGTCCAAAGGCATGTGTTGGTTAAAAAATCTGGGCATAGAAAATTACGTGGAGATTTCATCAAAACTCTCTGTTATCCATTTAGAGATGTCCAAAAGTAATTCTTGAGAGATTCAGAATGTTTATCATCTATTTCAGAATGTCAGAATCTCCTCCAGAAAACTTCTGAACATCCTGGAAATACATCATTGATTTAGGCACTGATAGAATGTAGCTATCTGACAAGTTAAAGGGGGATAAAGGTTCCAAGGACAGAGTTTCAGAGGTAGCTAGCCAGCCAGACTATGAAACAGCTCTGGGAATGTTTTATCAGTGTGAATGGGAACATGAGGTGATGATACCATATTTCATTCAACCAAGGCCACTTGCCAAATTTTAAACTATGCAGCCATTTGCTGCTATACTTATTTTTTAATTGGACTATATAATTTTTATCACATTATGATATTTTCACTCCCAGCTTTACTTATTTGAATTTTAGTATTTACTGATTTATAGTACCTTACAATTATCTATAGAGTGGTAGATATACCAGTTTATATTCTGGAATCCTGGTTTGGCCAAAAAGTATTACAGAAAATGTTTTTAAACTCACAGTGTTATTTTTAAATATTATTTATCAGTTTTAAATAGTATGAGTTATATATATTTAAGTGTATATTTTATATATATGTGTGTGTGTGTGTATATATATATGTGTGTTTGTGTGTGTGTGTGTGTGTGTAGTATATATTTTTAGGTACACACACGTACACACACACACACACACACACACACACACAGACACACACATCTTTCACTTTTGCCCCAAAATCTTCTGACCACATTTCCTGAAGAAAAAAGTGTTTATCTTCCATTTAGCAAATGTATTTGTTGGTGGTGGTAGACTGTATTTTCATTCAGTAAATTTTTTATTGGTATATTTTAGGTATACATTTACATTAATCATTGGGAACTTGTATCTTTACATGATGTATTTTGGTTCTTATTTTTTCACCATTTCGCCACCTTCCCTTCTACTACTCCAACCCTCCCTATTTACAAAGACTCTGTTTCTGTTTCCTTCTCTCATATATTTGCCTTTTCCTTTTTTCCATTCCTCTACCGCTCACACTTCCCCTACCCCTTTGGACCTTTTTTCCTATTTCACATTATCAATTCATTTTAATACTTATTTACATTTTCAGTTTCTCACACCACAGAAACTATTCAGTATTTTCACATGTATGTCCTGTTTATTTCCCTTGAGTATTGCCTCAATGTTCATCCATTTATCTATAAATGTCTCTGATTTCTCATCCTATATAACTGAGTAGTACTCTGTTTTAATTTTAAAAAGTCACATCTTCTATATCCAGGCTCCAGCTGATGTGCACTTGGGCTGTGTCCAAGTTTTACATATTATAAACTGTGCCCCATAAACATGGGTGCACATACTTCTCTGTGATATGATTCTTTTAATTCTTTTGGGAAGATACCCAGCAGAGGGATGGCTGGGTCAAATGGAACCTCTAATCCCCACTCTTTGAGGTATCTCCATATTGATTTCCATAGTGGTTGCACCAGTCTGCACTCCCACCAACAATGGAGAAGGGTTCCTTTCTCCCCACAACCCCACCAGCATTTGTTATTGTGTGATTTCTTGATAGCAGCCATTATTTGTGGGGTGAGGTGTAATCTCAGTGTTGTTTTCATCTGCATCTCTCGAATGACCAGTAACATTTTTTCATATACTTATTTGCTCCTTTTACTTGTTTGAGCAATGTCTATTCATGTCAGATGCACATTTATGAATTGGGTCTTTAAATTTGGGGTGTCTGAGTTTTTTAAGTTCTTTGTATATTCTAGATAGTTGTCCTTTGTCTGAGGTACATCTGCTACATTTTTTTCCCACATCGTAGGTTGTCTCTTAGCTCTGTTGGTGGTTTCACTTTCACTGCAGAAGCTTTTTTTTTTTTTTTTTTTTTTTTTGGTACTGGCAATTGAACTTGGGGCCCTTGCACTTGTGAGGCAGGTGGCAGAAGCACTGAGCCAAATCCCTGGCCCAACAGAAGCTTTTTAATAAGATGAGATACCAGTTGTTGATTCTTTGGGCTAGTTCCTGTTCTACTGAGGTTTTGTTCATAAACTTTCTTCTTATGCCAGTGTCTTCAAAAGTTCTACCTAATTTATCTTCCAGCAACTTTAGTGCTTCTGTTTTAATATTTAGATGTTTAATCCACTTTGATCTTAGTTTAGTGCATGGTGATAGATTTGGGTATAATTTTAATCTCCAGCAGGTTGAAATCCAGTTTTTAAAACACCATTTATTAAAGAGGCTATTTTTCCTACAGTGAGGATAGTTGACATTTTTGTCAGAAATGAGATATCTGAGTATGTCTGCAGTTGATTCTGTATCTTCTAATCTATTCCACTGATCTTCATGTCTGTTTCTTTACTAGTACCATGCTGTTTTTATCACAGTGGCTTTGTAATATAGTTTAAAGCTGGGAATTGTGATACCCACTGCTATGTCTCTGTTGCCTAGAATTGCTTTTGATATTCTAGGTCTCTTCTGGTTCCAAATGAATTTTTTTTATTGTTTTCTCTAATTCTGTGAAATATGCTGTTGGGATTTCAATCACGATTCCACTGAATCTGCATAGCAGTTTCAGAAATATGGGCATTTTCATTATGTTGGTTCTTCCTACTCCGGAACAAGGGACATCTTTCCATTTTCTTATATCCTCTTTGATCTCTTTTTTCAGAGTGCTGTAATTTGCAGTATATTGGTTTTATGCTACTTTCATTAGATTGATTCCTAGGTATTTCATTATTTTGGGAGCTCTTGTGAAACAAATCATTTCCCTAATGCATCTCTCGGTGATACTGCTCTTTGTGTACAGGAAGGCTATTGATTTTTGAGTGTTGACTTTATAGCCAGCTACTGTACTCAATCTGTTAGTTAAGTCTAGAAGTCTTTTGGGGGAGGTTTTTTGGGGTCTTCTATGTAGAGCATCACATCGTCAGCAAACAATGACAGTTTAACTTCTTCCTTTCCTATCTTTATTCCTTTTATTTATATCCCTTGTGTAATTGCTGTGGCTAATGTTTTCAGAACTATATTGCATAGGAATTGTGATAGTAGACATCCTTGTCTTGTTCCTGATTTTAGTGTGAACGTTTTCTGTTCTTGGCCAATTAGTATGACATTGGCTGTTGGTTTTTCATAGATAACCTTAATCAGGTTGAGATAAAGACCTTCTATTCCAGTTTTTGTAGGGTTTTTATCATGAATCAGTGTTGGATTTGTGTGTGTGTGTGTGTGTGTGTGCATGCACACGTACACACATGCACATATGCACGCACACCAGGTATCAAACTCGAGACCTTGTGCTTGAGACGCAGGCTGCAGAATCACTGAGCTAAATCCCTGGCTCTGGCTGTTGGATTTTGTCGAATGCTTTTTGTGCATCTATTGATATTATCATTTGGTTTTTGTCCTTGGTTCTGTTAAAATAGTGTATTACATTTATTGATTTATGTATGTCGAATCATCCTTGCATCCCTGGGATAAATCTGACTTTGTTAGAGTGTATGATCTTCTTGATGACCCTCTGTATTCTGTTTGCCAGTATCTAACTGAGGATTTTTGCATCTATATTTATGTTCATTAGGGAGACTGGCTTGTAGTTTTCTTTTTTGGTTGGGTCTTTCCCTGGTTTTGTAATCAAAGTAACACTTGCTTCCAAGAATTAATTTGGAAGTATTGCTTCGTGGTAGATGGTTCAATGCATAAACTCTAGGTAAAAATATGGTAAGAAAGCCTGGAAAGAATATCTTTAAGTGTAAAACTGAGAAGTATATAAAAAATATGCACTTCTTCTTAATGTTATTATTTATATGGTGTCTACTAAATATCACAATACAAAAAAGTAGATACTTAGCTCACATTACTTCTCTTATAAATATATAAACTACGCATTAGCTTCCTCATTTTACACAATTGCTAGAAATTTTGGATATAGGGGACCCATGGATTTAGCTTAGCGGTTCTACCACCTTCCTTGCAAGTGTAAGATCCTGAGTTCGCTCTCCAGTACCAAAAAATAAATAAATAAAAAGAAGTTTGGTTATAGGATTCAAGCCTTTCTTTGCTTTTCCAAGCCTCAGGATCTATGTGAAGCCATGACTTGCATGTTGTATGACCATACAGGATTACAATCAATGTTAAAATTATAAAATGAAACTACTTCCTAATTTATTTAGTATGAAACAAAATACTACTTTTGAAAATATTTCATTATTTACTTAAAAAAAACTTTTCATCAGTTTTCCACATAATATTTGCCTTATTTGGTTTGCCGATGCTTAACATTTAACATTTTAGATGACTTGATATTGATATTGAGAAGATATATAAACCTTCTCCCTAAGAAAATGTATATATGTATGTGCACATATCAAACATTTTGTGTTTAATAGCAAAGAATCAAAAATATCTCAAGATAAACCTCAGGGTGGCCAAGGATCCTGGTTTGCCTGGGACTGAACAGGTTTCTGGGACACATGACCATCAATTTTAAAACTGAAAAATTCTGACATAAGACAAGACACCCTAAAAACGTGACCTTTATATAATGTATTAATAAATATTTTTACTAGAGCTAATTTTCTGAGTTTTTAGATTATAAATGAGAATATGCAAAAGAAAGGAAAATGAGAATAAGCAAAAGAAAGAAGATATTACGAGGTCAAAACCTTCATTTTAATTTTAGCATACATATAAGCTTTTTGTGACAAATTCTAGTGGTATAAATAGGGGAAGTATTTCAATTTTTATCAGTTTATGAGGGTGTTTTATTATGGCTCAAATGGTGCAGGAAAGGAATGCTTTGCTTTTGTTGTTTCATTGAAATAAGAGGTTAGCAATTATCTGAAAAAGTTTTAAATATATAGGCTATTGATATCTCAAGGGGCTATTCCAATGAAAGAACTTTTCTGAAAAATGGAAAACAGCCAAATTGCTTCATAACAACTTCATAAATTGACCAAGTACTCTTGAAAAATAATTTATACTGACAATTAGTTATGTATTGAACTACTGACTCAATTTCTAGTTCTTACAAAGGTATAATTCATTATTTCATCCTAATTATTTTCTAATTATAATTTTACTCTTACTATAGTGTTAAGCTCCATCAGTATTATCATGCATTCCTAACACTATATTTGTTTCTAACAAAACACAAGCTTCAGCTACTCTCCTCTGTAAAATATGGTACCTTTGATACAGGAACCAGAATGTGTTTACAGCTCAGTATCTCTCATTTTGAGGGCTGTGACAATGTACATTTATATCACAAATGTGAGATAAAAACAACTCAATTTAGTTTATGTATTATTAATCAACAATTCAAAAAAGTCATTTTGTAAATCAATAATATGACAAATTGGCTAGAGAACTTCCAATCAGATTTTACTCTCCCTTTAAATTGGATTTTCCCTATTTTTCAGTCTTTATTATTCAATTCAAATTGTAATTCTCAAGACAAAGCTCAATAGGCTGTCAGTTGCTGGTGTTTTCAGAGACATAACTTTTGTCTCTTTCTTATTATTTTCCAAATCCATATTTCTAGGTATAAGGTTCTTACACACATACATTTGCATAGACTCTTACCAAAGAATCCAGCATTGTTTTCCAACTGTTAAGAGAGAAAACAATATATAACATTCCCTATAACAACACATTCTATGTACTCACAGAATTGAATGTTGAGTTGATGCCAGGTTGTGAAAACAGAAAAAACAAAGGAATAATACCCTTTCAATTACTAGCACAAATAAATAAATGTATATATAATATATTCCTCTGATTTGACTTTAATAAACATTCACAATATAGAAATTAATAAAGCTAATAGTTCACAGAAGCCCTCCAACCAATAATAAAAAAATGACTTACAGTAGTTAAATTTATTAAATCAACAAATTCATAGTAAGAAAAATGTCCCTGCGAGTCATAACATTGAGACGTTTATATATATTTATCTATTCAATTTTGGAGTTATTTTCTTACTGTGAGTTGAGACAGACTGTATCACTCAAAGGTTTACTGTATGCAGAAAGAGAAAAATATCATAATTCTAAACCATATATATCAAATACTTTCCCCATGAATATCAGAAAGAAGTTGAAGTTATTGAGGAACATTTAACTATGTAAAGTTTTAGAACTTAAAATACATTTTTGTTAAGTCAAATCTAATTATAAGGTGGGACATTTACTAGTATATCTTTCAAAACAACACCTGTTATTAACATATGTTCCTATTTTCTTAGTATAGGCAACATACTCCTAAGTTACAGTTATAAAATATGAACCTTTAATACTGTAAAATGTGGTGAAATTTTATTATTTAATGTAGGATATGATGTGAAAATGTCCCCAAATTTTTAATTATTCATACATAGACTGCTAACTAATACTTATTAATTTAAATATTGGAAAGATTGACCCAAACTATTAAAATCCAATTTCTTATATTTTAACTTAAAAACAGTATTTAGAATACAGTGTCTATTACAGTATATACACACATACACACTGTGCAGAATAATGAATTTAAGTCAGCAACAGGTCATACATATGATGGTGATCCCATAAGATTAAATTGCTTAATTAAAAGATAGATGATAAGAAACAGGGAGGTAAGCTTTGAGGAGATGGGAAGGGAACTTGGGGGTACAGGGACAGGGTAAGACAGAAAGACGAAGTGAAATTAAAATGATTATGAGCCAGATGTGGTGGCGCATGCCTGTAATCCCATCACTCGGGTGGCTGAGGCAGGAGGATCGCTGTGAGTTCGAGACCAGCCTGGGCTACATAGTGTAGTGAGTTCCAGGTCAGTCTCAACTACATAGTGAGACCCTGTCTCAAAACAAATGATTAAGATGTGATGCACATAAGTGCCAAATACCCGAGATGGTAATTATGTATCACATATGCCATTAAATAAACACATTATTACTTATTTTTATTGTAGCATAATTTGGGTAAGCACACACTATGACACCCGTACAATAAAATCACCTAAGAACTCATTTTTCAGAAGTATTTCTGTCACTGGGTGATGCAAAATTATATTCATGTTCATACATGTATGTTTATATTTGTAATATGCACCTTGCAAATGGTACAGTAAACATCAGGAGGTGGGCTCTTAAATGAACAAATGAATATGCTACAATCTTTTCCACATTACAGAAGAATGATTTCTGCAATTAAAAAGCTGCTGAGAAATCATAATGGTGAGGGGACTTACTATGCAAATGGCATATAAGAGTGAACATTAACTACCAAATGACATATTAAATATTGTTATAATTTTGATATATAAAAAGTAAAGGTTTTAATAAAAGACTTCAACATTATTTAATTTCCAAAGAAATTTTTCAAAGAATGAATTTCTTGGTCATTAATTATTGATTCTGGTGAACATGACATAAGATGATAGTAATAATGTGGAAAATGTCAAGGGATAATGATAAAATAACTGAGAAAGTGTCAAACAGCTTGGCCCATAACTCTAGGCAAAAGCATGTGCTAACTGTGAAGGTGCAGGACTCAAACCAGTATTGGCCAGGAGAAGCTCATGATTTCTATTGCTGATCAATTCATAACTGATTGCTTCATCCTTAAAATGTGATAATAAACATCAGTATAAAGGAGATACAATGTGACTCTTGAGGAAATAAATATTTATGAATTAAAAGTCTTTGAATCAGCCTTGATAAAAAGCAAAAGAAACTGTATTACACAAGGATATTTCAAAATTCTTAGATTCTTGTTTACCTAACCATAATAAAAATTAAAATTAATGAGCTAATTATTATTCTCAGTGAAATACAAAATTAGAATTTAGAGAATATTTATATTTTGCCTCTACAAAAGGACATTACAAAAATAACAAAAGACAACTCAAGAAAAAAACCAAGTAGGACAAGGGGCTTTTACAAGTTTAAATTCGCATTACACTCTCTCCTGTTTTCATAGGTAAGAAGGAACAAGAAGTTCTCAGTATGTCCAGCCATACAAAAATGAGTTTCCTTGCCATATCTTGAGTATGTGATAGTCAACTGTACAAAGTTACGCTGTAATCTTCTAGTGACATAGACCTTAACCACAATGCACATAATGACCACAGAGCTTGGAAACCATGTTCATTACAGGAAATTGATTGCTGCCACTCAATCAAAAGGAAAGGAGATGTGAGAGAAGTGGAATTTGTGTGCTTAACCTCACTGGCTTGGAAGGCTCACTGGCTTTATGAAGTCTGGCTCCATTTGCCGTCCCATTCACATCCACCCCCTCCCGCAAAACCGATGTGTATTTATCGAGATAACATACATGGCTTTATTCCCACTTATAAACAGTAGCACTGTTTAGATTGCCATATAACAGTGAGGGCAAACCTATGGTATGCATGCCTCAAGGGGTACACAGAGCCCTCTCTGTTAGCACGTGAGCCAAGGCACCCTGGCAGCTAAGCATCAGATTACAGTATTTTTTCTAGACTGAATCCCCAGGACATATAGTATTTAAGTCTAATTGCAATGCTGGCACTTTGTGATAATTAAGGGGGTTTTGGGGTGCAGACTGGGCACTTGGCCTCTAAAAGGTTCACCATTACTGTACTATAACTCTGGTTCTATGATTGAAATTTAACAAAAAGATAGCTCTTCTTCAGCTCTTGGTACAAAACTGAGAAATTTCAATAGGCATGCATGTTTTGAGGAAACAATAGGACACACATGCTTATATCCATATTTATATAAATATATGCTTTGTAGTTAGGCCAAAATTGATATTTTATACATGATTATGTTTTTTAATTCTCATAAAGTTGATACACAATCCTATTTTTCCTTATATAATTACGTATACTTATATAATTATAAACCCAGTGCTCTCTTCTCTATTTTATAAAGACATTTAGAAGCATGGATACTTAACTAAGGATCCATGTAATGCCAGGAAAGCTAGTTATGAATGGATTACAGGAGTATTTAAACTTTTAGATTCATTTATAAAAGGTTGTGTACACAGAATATCCACTGTGAATTTTTCTGGGGTGTTCCCTAAGTTTTATCAGATTTACAAATGATGCGTGAATTAAACATATAAAACAAGGAATCAAAGACTTTAAATTTCTATATATGGAAAATTATAGCCAGGAAAGCTAGTTATGAATGGATTACAGGAGTATTTAAACTTTTAGATTCATTTATAAAAGGTTGTGTACACAGAATATCCACTGTGAATTTTTCTGGGGTGTTCCCTAAGTTTTATCAGATTTACAAATGATGCGTGAATTAAACATATAAAACAAGGAATCAAAGACTTTAAATTTCTATATATGGAAAATTATATATATATATATATATGTATATATATATACATATATATATATGAAAAAA
This sequence comes from Fukomys damarensis, assembly GCF_012274545.1. Taxonomy (NCBI): domain Eukaryota; kingdom Metazoa; phylum Chordata; class Mammalia; order Rodentia; family Bathyergidae; genus Fukomys; species Fukomys damarensis. The sequence continues at coordinate 28,613,707 of NW_022900951.1, forward strand.
TAATATCTTGTAAAACTTTAGTTTCTGTCTGCTCTTAGGCCACCAGTGAGCTAAGAGATGATATTATCTACATAGTTAGTGTAGGTTAAACACTTCAGGATAAGATAGGGGGAAATGAACAAGGTTGCTTTAGAAAACCTGTGATTATATATCTATTCCCTGTTAAAATTAAAAGTTTCTTCAACATATGTATATTCTTTGCTTCAGCTACAATTGTTTTCTTGATGATTCTCTAATATTATTTGATATCTCTTTTCCTGATGACCTTTCACATTTCAGGTAATAATTCCACAGGAAGACCATCCATGATCCCAAATCTAAATTAAATATATACTATTATTCTCTCTCCTAACAAACTGCATTTCATTTACAAAATTTACTTTAATTTATAACTATTCATACATGCTTTGTTTAAGATAGGATTTTTTTTCAAGGATGAAGGCAAATTCTCTTCTGCTTATCTATTTGTAGTGCCTGAAATATTCCTTGCAACATGGTACTAAAATGATAAATTAAACCTTTATAACTAAATGTGTATTTGTAAATATATATATATATATATATGTATGCATATATACACACACACACACATATATATATATATATAGTGATTCTAAATTAGCTGTTGACAGCTTATAAAAATGTTTTCTCAGCAACAATGAAGACATAATCTCTACAAAAGTGCTTTAATATTCAAGTTGTGTTAAAAAATACTAACAAAAATCCTGAAATTTAAAGGTAAACAAAAATGTGTTAAAGCAATAGTGAACTTCTTTTAGTAGAAAATAATTAAAGGGAAGAATTCTCTATTCCCGAAGAAATCTCTCCTCTCTTAAAATAAGTATCCTATAGTTGATCTTAATTTCTATTTTTCTTGGTTTCTGGAGGATCTCAGAATTCAGCACAAAGCCAATTGCCTATCTTCTCTAGCATCCTTAATCCAAGCCAGCAGACTGTTCCAAATGGATAAAGGTAAAAGTGTCAGAGACGTTCTGGCCCTCTTCTTTACAGTCTTAAAACCTCATCCAAAGAGAAAAAAAAACTGATATTAGAATATAATCAAATAGCTTTTGCTAATAATTTTTTAAAATTGTTTCCTTTGAAGATGGATAACGAAACCTGTAGTCACCCCTCCTTTTGGTGGGACTAGGAATTGAACCGAGGGCCTTGCATGCCATAAGCAAGTATTGTAACATTGAGCTACAACCCTAAGTACTTTATATTTTGAGACATGCTTACATTGTCAATCCTTCTCCCTTAACCTCCAGATTTTTGAGACTTAAAAGGCTTGCACCTCCATGCCCATCAACCCTTAGACTCTTTAACATGGACTATAAGGCACTGCACGTAGAGGATCCATCTTAGTTAGTCATCCTCTTATAGTGTCATTCTTTTACTTTTTTCCTTAGCTTTAGTTCCCCTAGCCTTTCATTTTTACCACAGAAGCTTCAAATGAATTACTTTCTTCCATAGAATTGGCCTGCTTTAACTCCTTCATTTTCCTTCATCATATGAAATAAGTTAACTGTTTACATTGACTATAGATTGCTTGGTCACTATGCAGGAAACTGAACCCAGGGCCTCATTCGTGCTAGGCATGTGCTCTATCAACGAGCTAGATGCCCAACCTCCTACTACATATTTTTCATATCAGAGCCCCAGAGTCTTTTGCTAATAAAAGATCATCATGACCACAGTTTGCAGTGATCCCCTTATGGTGTTTTCTTTCTGAATCTATTTGCAAATTCTACTTTACACTGTAATTTTTCACATATTTCTCTGACTGCAAGTGCTGTCATTTCCAATGAGAGTAAGTTCTAGAGAACAGGTAAGTTTCACAAGAATTTAGATTTTTTTGTCTTCTGATTTTTTTGTACTCCTGCTGTCCTATTCCAGCAATTGGTGTTTTTATTTAAATGTACATCATGCTCAATAAATATTTTGATGAGTGAAATAAAATATCATACTATAAATATAGTTCATGTAATATTTCTACTACTGTCATTATTTTGTTGTATGTTTTACTATTATAAAATATTTCTATTTTTGTAGGAGACAGAAGAGGAAAATAGACAAAGCAATGAGTACAATGTTATAATTCAAATATTATGAAAGGGTGGTTCAGTTTGTTTTATTCTCCTATAAACTTTTTTCACTGCAGGTATGCTTCAACATATGCAAATCAATAAATGTAACAAATCCTATTAAGAGAACCAAGGGAAAAAAACCACATGATCATTTCAATAGATGTGGAAAAAACATTTACCAAAGTTCAATATCCATTCATGATAAAAACCCTACACAAATTTTAAATAAAAGGTGTTTGTCTCTATCTTATGAAAGCCATCTATGATAAACCAATAACCACCATCATACTAAATGGTCAAAAACTGAAAGTTTTCATTCTAAAATCAGGAACAAAGCAAAGATGTTCACTATCAACACTTCCATTCAATACAATTCTGGATACATTAGCTGGAAAATTACACAAGAGAAAAAAATAAAAGTAATAGAGATAGAAAAGGAAGAAGTTTAGCTATAATTATTTGCAGATGACATGCTATTCTACATATAAGACCCCCAAAACTCCACCAAATGATTTCTAGATTTAATAATCAAATTCTTTTGTATAGCTAGAAACAAAGTCAACATTCAAAAAATAGCATTCCTATACACAAATGACAAACTTACTGAGAAGTAAATTAGGGAAACTATGTATTTTACAATACCATTGAAAAAAATGAAATATGTAACAATCAATCTAACAAAGGAAGTAAAAGATATTTCATTGAAACTAAAGTACTGTGAAAAAGGAGATCAAAGAGAATATCAGAGAAGTAGAAAGACTTGCCCTGCTCTTCAGTAGGAAGACCCAACATAGTAAAAATAGCCATACTCCCAAAATTGTTACACATATTTAATGCAATCCCACTCAAAACACTGATAGCATACCTCACAGAACTAGAGAAAACATTCCTAATATTCATTTGGAACCAGAAGAGAACTAGAATAGCAAAAATAATTCTGGGCAACAAAGGCAAGGCTGGGATCATCACAATCCCTGGCTTGAAATTATACTAAAGCTCCTTTGATAAAAACAGCATGGTACTGGCAGAAAAACAGACCCAAGTATCGATGGAACAGATTACAAAATGTAGAAACAACTCTAAACACACTCAGCCACCTTATTTTTGACAAAGAGGCCAAACACCTCCACTGGAAGGAAGAAAGATAGTGTCTTTAATAAAAAGTACTGGAAAAACTGGCTTTCCTAATGCTAAAGATTAAAAGTAGATCTATATCTCTCACCATATACTAAGCTAAAATAAAATGGATCAAAAGTCTAAATATTAAAACATAAACATTAAATCTGTTAGAAGAGAGAATATGTGGAACTCTTGAAGACATAGGTGTAGGCAAAGACATTATGAACAATATTTTGATCACCTGAGAATTACTACAAAGAATTAACAACTGGGATCTCACCTCATTAAAAAGCTTTTATACAGCAAAAGGCTCACTGACAGAGTAAAGAGACAACCAACATAGTGGGAAAAAAATTTGCTAGCTGGTCCCCAGACAAAAGACAGACATCTATAATATATAAAGAACTGCAAAAAAAAATAAAAATAAAACCCCTCAAATTTAAAGACCCAATTCAAAATGGGCACCTGAGATGAATACAAAGTTTTTAGATAAAGAAGCACAAATGGCAAATAAATACATGAAAAAGTGTTTAACATCACTGGTCATTCAAAAGATGCAAATTAAAACAATACTGAGATTCCATCTCAGGCCAGAAAAAACTGGCTGCTATCAAGAAATCAACCAATAAAAAATGCTGGAGGGGCTGTGGGGAAACAGGAACCCCTTTCCTTTTTCGGTGGGAGTGAAGACTCATGCAAGCAATGTGAAAATCAGTGTGGAGATTTCTCAAAATTGAGTACTAGAGGTTCCGTTTGACCCAGCTATCTTCCTCCTCAATATCTTCCTGAAAGAATTAAAAGCATCATACCATGATGATATATGCACATCCATGTTCATAACAGCACACTTTGTAATAGCTAAATCATAGAAACAATGCAAATGTCTATCAATTGCTGAATGATGAAGAAGGTATGCTATATATACACACACACAATGGGGTACTACTCAGTCATAAAGGCTAAACTTGAGGCATTTATAGCTGAATGGTTGTACCTAGAGATCATACTCTTAAGTGAAATAAATTGGACACACGTGTAAGTATCACATTATTTCTCTGATGTGGGGAACTGAAAGTGTAAATAAGTACCAAAATGTATAATAGATATAGTGAAATAGGAAGAAAATGTACAAGTGAGAAGGAGAGCAAGGGAGGTGGGAAGGGGAAAGGGAGGAAGGGAAAAGAAAAAAAAGAAAGAAAAAATGGAAACAAAACTTTTGTAAATATGGAGCGAAATGGAAAAAGAATAAGAATCAAGATATATCACATATGGGTACAAATTCCATATGATGAATGTGACCCCTATGTATATCTAAATTGTATGGATAAACTTAATGATAAAGAATTAAATAAGATGTTTTCACTGAAATTATATAACAAAGAGTAAAATTTCAGAACCAAACATTTCTTTCATGTTCACTATGACAAGGCACAGATAACTAGGACATAATGTTATAAATTATGTCATAATGTTGATTAGACTTTAGATTTTATTTTTACATATATAAATAATGAAGCACTAAATATTTAAATCACATTTAAAAATATTTTGTATATATTTCAAAGCTGATTCAAAATAGCATGTTGATCTTTTTATCAAAGTTCAGAACATCAAAATTATCCAAGCAACATCATAAATTTGTCATGAATTTATACATTTTTGTTTTTTGTAACTGGGATAGAACTCAGGTCCTTGTGCTTATACATATTCTTAAAAGAAATGTTTGCTGATTCTGAATGCATGATTATGGGTTTCTTTCATGACCAAATCACTGAAAACTTGTTAAATGCATTATTTGTAATGCAGTAGAACCTTCACATTCAGATTTAATTGCAATCTGAAAAATCATCTTTTCTCAGAGATAGAGTGATCATTTGGCTTTTTGTATATACCTAATCACCCGTAGAAAGCAGTTATCATTCCGTTAATTTCTTCCTTCACTCAACAACCTTGATATGTACAAATCCCAGAATTTCTGTGGGATGTGGGGGATGCTCGTGTATATTCAGGCTCTGCCCTCAATAAACACGCTCTTTTGAGAAAACGAGTCAATACTCTGCAAATCTCAAGATGAAGAACAGAAGAAACTTGCAAAGATCTAAAGTAAACTGTAAGAAATATGGAGTAGATACACAGAAAAGGGTGATCCCTGCTGCAGAAATATTTATGTGGTGTATTGAACTACATATTGAATTTAAGAAAAAGCACGAAAGTATGTGTGGTTGTGGTCCAGGGCATTTTGGGAGTAATAAGACTAATTGTTGATTTAAAGAATATGCTCTTTTATTTTCTTTATTTCTTTATTTTTGGTACCATCTTGTGTTTGCAAGGCAGGCAGTGGAACTACTGAACTAAATGCCCAGCCCAAGTCTAAAACAAGTAAAATATGTAAGAAGAAATAAAACGATATTCCAATTTTGTATTTTTATTATTAAAATTAATTTTAATTTTAAAAACAAAATATTCAATATAAATAACTACAGTATATTCAAAATGTATATATTTATCTTTTGTTTAATTATTTACAACTTTGGTCTCTATATAGACAGACATATATGTAATTTAAAATATATACACATAAACTAACATGTAAAAATACATGTTGCAATGTTTTGAATATTTAAACAACAGTAAATTACTTGCAAATATGTACGTATAGAAAACTGTGGGGACGGAGATTTAGCTCCGTGGTTTGGACTCTTGCCTTGCAAGCGCAAGGTCCCAGGTTCAATCCCTGGTACAAAAAAACAACAACAACAACAACAAAAAACAAAACAAAAAACAAAAAAAGAAAACTGATGTTTGCTCATGCAACTGCTTTTTAAACTTCCATTAGTTCTGCCAAACCAAGCAACAGTCACCCTGGCAATATAGGTACACAGAAATAGTGAACAAAATAATTGCTATTATTTATAGATCAGCCTTTTAGGAGAATGTAGATTTTCATGTAAAAAATGCACTCAACATATTAAAACAATCTCTTTATGTCCCTTGTTATGGCTTTATCAGGCAAGCAGAACAATTCCAAGGGAATCTAAGAGTAGATTAACAATAACAGTCACTGTTGAAATTGTGCTTACAGGCAGTACACTAATTTACATTCAATTTATATCAAGAACCAAAAGTGGAATAAAGTGGGAACTGTTTTTGTCTTTTTTTTAAATGTGTCTTTTCATTAGTGCACACATTTTTACATCAGTAGATTTTTGTGTTATTTTCACTATAAACTAACATTCATTTCAGAAACTTTATTTTCCTATATTAAAAGAAACATGTTTGAAGTACATCATAACATCAACATTTGTACTGCATGTGTCCCAAGCCATGTCAAAATGTATAGAAATTGTTAAATACCAGCAATATATTTATCAAATATATTTACATGGTATCCAAAGAGAAGACTGGAGGGGTAATAGAAATCTGATGCAAATTTTTAAACTATTTTAGCAACTTCAAATTTATGGTGCTTTCATAATGGTGCTAAATAAAATACGACTTCTAGAATTTTTTCAGAAATATAAAATAAATACATGATTAAAGAAGCTTTTGATGAATGTATATTTTAATCTACTCAGTTGCTCTAGAGATTTTCCAGAGGTAGGTAAACCTAAAGCTCTTTATAAATCATACTTTTATAATATTTTAATATAGAAGCTGAAATGTTTCAGAAAGACATGGGATGTATTTTAAACTATGCTGTATGCTGCAGGCATCTCTGTAAGATGTTGACAGTGTAATCTATGACTACTTAAATTGCAAACAGAAGGGTTATTTCTTTTGAGCTGTCCACCTGAAATAATTTGAGGTCAGAAATACAATGATTCATAAATAAATTATACTATCCATCATGTTCAATATCCCAAGATTTGCTAAGTGTACATTTTACCAGTGGAGTCAAAATTACAAGAAATTTGCTAACCTGACCTCAGTACAGCTCTATATGCTAAAAGCACACCCCCTCGAAATGTAAATAAAGTAGCAATACCTGATTCTAAGAATCTTATTGAGAAAGTGAACTTCATCTGGGAAAACAAACCACGATCTACTATAGTATAATTTTAGACTTTTATCATTTCTGAGATATTATACAACACAGTATTTTTTTAAATTTCTTTTCGGGGGGGCACTAACAAGATATGTTAGACTGGTCCTTCAGAACAAAATTTAAGGAAGTTCTGTATAACCAACTCCAGATTCAAAATAGTGAGAAAAATAACCCAGAGAGGTCCAGTCTAATTTAGTGACTAAACATCTAAAAAAAAAAAGACATATATGTTGGGTGACCTCTCATAGTTAATCTATTTCTAGGTTCTACTACCCACCTCTGACTTAACCTCTTTAGGCCTAGAGGTGGGAAATGTCCTCCTATTGCTACTAATATCATCAGAACCATGCCGTTTGTTTGTCTGAAACTTGCACAGCCCTTTCTAAATTACTCCTTCATTTCCTATCACCATTTACTTGCTTTAGCCGGCTATGTGTTTCTCGCTCCTCCACTGATAGGTAAGTACAAAAAAATGAAATTATGATAGATCTACCAGAAAGCAAACATGTATCTACTACTTAATATAAGTTAATAAAGGGTCGAAGTATGATTTTTTATCAGAAATTTAAATAAACTCATTTGGAGGTATACACACACATTCATCTTATGTCAAAATTAAGATATTTGCTACATAGTGGCATTGATTATCTTCCCTATTAGAGTATTTTTTTTAAATTACAGAGCTAAGTGTATTGCTCATTAGCAGAGCCCTTCTTTGCATTTCATCTCCAACATTACAAAACAGATAAAAAATTACTTCATCAAAACGATCATTTTCTTTCAGAAAAAAATACTATTAAGATTTTATTTTTTATAACCAAATAAAATCAATATAATTTAAGTACCAAATGATCGATCACAAAATGTCAAATAGAGAAGGAAAGCAAAAATATTATGAATAAAAATGTTAATTTCAATGATACATACGATACCCTAAATTTGTAGAAGCCCTAATTTTCAACATTAGAAAATGAATAAGTACTATAGGCCTTATTTATTTATTTATTTATTTATTGTTTTTTTTTTTTTTTTTTTATGGTCTCGAACTCACAATGGTCCTCCTTCCTCAGCCTCTCAAGTGCTGGCATCACAAGGGTGCGCCACCACGCCGGGCCTATAGGCAATATTTAAATGAATATATACATAGGTATACAGCAAGCACTATAGTATGGGTGTTGATCTGGGCACACTGTAGAAATGCTGCCTCAACCCAAGCAGATGCTCATTTTAAATGGAATATTCTTTTAAAAGCATACCCACTCAATACCAACTGTGTAACATAAAACATAATAGAATATTACGGGACAATTTAAATAATTACATTTTACAATTCAAAGTTAAGTACCCAAAATACTTCTATTAAAGAGGTTGCTTAAGAAAAATATGTGTTTTCCTGTAAGTGATTTTTCCCTTTTTCTAAATTTGCAAATTTACAATTCCCTTTAGTTAACATATATTTTTGCTCAAAGGAAACCCATGAGTAATAATAGTAACAATTTAGTTTCTTAATGGAATTATATGTGTACTAATGATGTAATTTAACTAAATTATAATTTATAAAACCAATTTGTAGAGAATAATTTTAAGATACATTCATACAAATCATTTCATCTTAACTGCACCCCCTATAAAACCCATCAACTTCTAGGAATCTCTGAATTGTGAAAACAAAAACCACGATCTATGTATAGCAAAGGCGGTGTGGGGCAGATAGGCAGTAAGAGGTAAGGAGATAAGCATATGACCAAATGTGAGATCAGAAGAGAATACAGTAAGTAGGTTTAACACTGCTTTTGAAGTTTTTACATTGAGGAAATTTGTGGAGATGGTAGGGCTTATTTGTTCATTTAACTGGATTCATATTTAAATAAAATACATTATTAAATATAGTAATGCAGCAACTGTACTGTTAATGTCTTAATAATGCTAAGGAAATACACTTTGGATCACATTACAATACAGGTTTTGATTCTATCACTTAGTAGCTAAAATTTGGCATAAGCAATATAAACTCTATGAGCACCAGTATCAATATTGATCGGAAGTATCTATATCTCATTTAGCAAGTAACAAAAACTAGCTCAAATGGCTTTTGGAAAGATTTAACATGATATAGCATGTATTGAGTAGTGAGTGTCCGAGGAATTATAATATATAAGTATTTAATCTCTTTTCTAAGTTTTGGAAATAAATTATAAATGTCACAAAATATTTTCTTATTTGTCACACTTGCAAGATAGGTTTTTTCACTACTTTTAAGTCTACATTTTAAATTAATCAACCAATTTTATTTGTTAATTTATTCATGAAGTTAAAAATATTTATGTGATGCCATACACACACACACACACACACAAACACACACACACACACACACGCGCGCGCGCATATATACACTTCTAATGTTCAAGTCAGGGTGGACATATATGTCTCCTCAATATTTATCATTTATTTATGGTAAAATACTCAAAATATTTCCTTCTACTTTTGTTTTTGTAAAATATGGTAAATAATTGCCATCCACAGTCATTTCCCTGTGCAATAGCAAAACAGAGCTTAATTCTCCTATCCAACTATAATATACTGTGCACTGAAAACCTCTCCCAATCCTTCCCTCCCTCCTACTCTACAGAGCCTCTGGTAACCATTCTTCTCTTTTCCACTTGTATGAGGTCAACCTTTTTAGACTTGTCTTTCTACTCTTGGAATATTTCACGTAATAGAATGATCTCCAGTTCCATCCATGTTGCCACAAGTGATACAGTATTATTATTTTAATAAAATATTTTTATTTTTTTAAAAATGGTCAAATTAAGGACAACTGAAATATTTTAGATGATATCAATTTACCTTTCTATCGTCCTGGTACTCAAATTATCTTTCTGCTTTTAATATACTTTTAAAATTTCAATGTTCTTTCCAAACTTTTTAAAGTTGAGGTTAGACAATCAAATTCAACCTTGAATTCAAATACAAACTTTCTAAACTTTCCTAAGATAGTAAAATAACTGTTTTTCTTTTTAAATCTATGGGTCTTCATAGGCTATTTCTAAGTATCACACTAAAACTGTTTCTTTCTTGTCACAATAGGCATTCTTTTCTTTGAGAAAAAGAGCATTCAATCTATTACTTCCTTGACTTGTTTCTAAAATTTATTCTGTAAAGTAATTGCCTTTTTACTATAACTTTCACAAAATGCAGTGTGCTTCACTAGTTTACTATTATTTTCTTGTATTAAAAAAAAAGAACTCCCAAAGAAGGGCTAACCCCAGAAGCTACTTATGTGTCTTATAATATTCTATTTTAAAAATTCAAGTGTTGCACTTCACTGAGTATAATGTGGTAAATTTCCAGGAAACTAAAGACAATATTATTTGACAAAATTCTAATTAACTGCTTGCACAGTTAAATTTTTCTCACCAAAATCCTCTCAAATGTTTTTGTCAAATAACTTCTTAGAAATAGACAGTTTATTTTTAAGAAGGACAGTGTTATATTTAATGCTGGGATTACAGTTTTTCTAAAGCAAGAGAACAAATAGCACTAATAATAATAATTCATTTTGTGAATTCTCTGTATCTTCAACTAAAATTTGTCCACCTGCTACCATGCTGGATATATGAGTTCATGTCTAGAGCCCATTCCGTCTACTAAGAGTTCATTAGATATTTGTTGACATTTATCAAATCATAAATAACTCAGTGGACATTTTGCGATTTAAACTGTATGTGTATCTTAAAGGAAAGTTCAACGATTTACTTTAATGTTTCTTACTGCTAAGAAAATCTTGCCTCCTGTTCCATTGGCCTGAATTGCTTCTCATTCCTGTAATTTAACCTCTAAGTGCCAAGTGGTATAGAAGCATATAAATGTATTAAGTATGATTCATTTTCTGTGACATGGGGTAGGCTCCTTTTTCTCCTAAAGACAACTCTGAAATAGTGTTGACATATATATACTTTAATGTTTCTTACTGCTAAGAAAATCTTGCCTCCTGTTCCATTGGCCTGAATTGCTTCTCATTCCTGTAATTTAACCTCTAAGTGCCAAGTGGTATAGAAGCATATAAATGTATTAAGTATGATTCATTTTCTGTGACATGGGGTAGGCTCCTTTTTCTCCTAAAGACAACTCTGAAATAGTGTTGACATATATATATACTGAAGTTTTATAAAAGAATACTTATTTATGCTTTATGTCTTTTGTGCCATAATCTGTAAAAATATAAACTCAGAAAAGCAAGGAACCACTAAACAATATTGCAGAAATTCTGATTCCACAGTAAACTTTTATAATTCAGACATACTAAAAGAAAATAAAGGAACTGAATATTTGAATATTCTAAAGCATCAAATAACTGTACCTTTAAATACTTTTTCTCAAGAACAAGGGTAATTCAAATTGGTTAATCCAAAGTGATGATCAATTAGGTTTTCAGGGGAACTATATAAATGAGAGCAATTTAAGAGTACAATATCAATAGTTTTCAGCAGAAGAATTGATAGTACTCATTAAGAGTTTTATATAATTTTTTGAATCATGATTACACTATTGATTTACTTAGCTATCTCCTTTATCAGGTAAACTTCTCCCTAGAATCTTATCATATTTTATAAATTCTGAATGAGCTAGCTGGCTTAAATAATTTTTAACACAGAGTAAATTTTTTGACATGATTACACTATTGATTTACTTAGCTATCTCCTTTATCAGGTAAACTTCTCCCTAGAATCTTATCATATTTTATAAATTCTGAATGAGCTAGCTGGCTTAAATAATTTTTAACACAGAGTGATATGGTAAAGATATTTAAATATAATATTATTTATTTGTGTGTTTTTCATTAAAGAAACTTTTATACGTGGCCATTTCACCATTCTTAATTCAGTCACAGAGCCACAAGGGAAGAAAATGGATTTGTAAAGCTGAGTAAAATTCACAACCCTAAGAAACATCAGCTATAATCTGAAATAGTTTTTATTCTCAAAAAGATTGTGAAAACTCTGAAGTCTGTGGACAGAACCCACTTTTCAACCTCAAATGTCAACCCCCTTCTAATTATCAGAACTCAACATAAGTAAATGAAGTGATCAATGGCACTGAAATGATTAAACTCTTCCCTCTTGTTCCCTAGTAAAAATGAATAGTAGCTAACAAAATATTTTAAAGGTTCACCCACAATTCCAACTGCAACATATAAAAATGGCTATTCTAACAGAAAGAAGTTTGTAATCTTACATTCATACTGCTCAGCAAAATGTACAGAGTGCTTATTAAATATTTATTATATAAAGTAAATTTTCACTAATTTATTCTCAGTTCTCTAAAGGAAAAATACAAATACTTACAAGAGCTCCCATGATCTAGACCCTTACATTCTTTTATACCTCATTATTATTCTCACAACATTTTGAATATGTTCACTGCCTTCCTTTTGGTTTCTTGTACCATCAAGTGCTAGTTCAGTTAATCTTCTCTACTGACGTCCAATAGAGATGTTAGTTGCTTATCAGATCCTCTTTGAGCTGACAGGCATTTAAACTGCAAAACTATCAATTAGTTGAGGCTTTAAAATAGTGAGAGAAATACAAATTTCCAGAGTTCGCTCTGTTCTTTGTGGTCAAATTTTAGACTGCATCCTGTCACGCTATGACAGTTTTCCATTTACTGCAGCAAGTGGCTAAAACGTTTTGTGGTGGTTGGGTAGATGTCACACCACAAGCAGGAACTGACTCAATACACATCAAAGGCAAGCCTTTCAGAAAGTATTGGAAGCATCATAAATGCCAAGGGGGCAGAAACAAATACCAAATGCTGTCAAGATATATTTTTTCACAAAATTTATTAGAAAGGTAGCAGGAGATATGAAAATAGTATAGGGGAGTAAAAATACCACATTTAAATCAGCATTTTTTGAATTTAGATATTAAGAAATTCCAACCCACAAATCAGATACTTCAGTAAGTATAATGTCCGTAGTAGTGATAACTTAAAAACTATGCCGAGTATAAATTGATGGACAGTAGTTTATATGCAAAATAACAAACTTGCATCTATAATAGATATGAGCTCAAAACAATAAAATGTGTACTATGCTAAAGGAGGCACTAACTGTAGAGGAAGAAGGCTATATTATCAAGAATTTATTCATTTGTTCATTCATTCATTCATCCAAACCTGTAATTGCGGTGTGCATGTCATAATTGCAGTCTTTATAATGATGACATTAGATTAAGTGTATGTAAATTTCATAGCATAGTTCTTGATCTGGGAGTAGTTTTTCTTAAATGAAATTAATCTCCAAATTTAACAAAATATCACTTTTATTGATAGAAGATTATGACTTTTAAAAAAGTTGTTTTTAAGAAAAAGGCCCAAAGAAGCAAAATCATATTATACAGAGATTATATCAGCAATATATCATTTTATCAACAATAAAATTACTGTTTTCATAAATAAAAATAGGAAATTAGGGTGACCACAATTTGTGAAGTATCTATAAGCTACTAATTGGACTTTATAAGGAAATAAATTTGTTAACTTTCAGGTTTCTTTTCTCCTTTTCTTTTCTTTGCCTCCCCTCCCCGCTCCCCTCCCCATCCCTCC
>NW_022900951.1:28627709-28651191 GCF_012274545.1 Fukomys damarensis
TCTTTTCAGTTCTGCTTTCTTTTGGCAGTGCTGTGGATCTATCCTAGGGCTTCAGGCTGGCGAGGCAAGTGCTATAACAATGAACCACATCTCAACCCCCCAATCACATTTTATAGTTGAGAAAACTGAGGCTCAGATAAGTTACAAATTTATATAGGATTATACTTGATTTGAACTTGAATTCTATTCAGTTTTAAAGCTCATATCCTTAAATAAAATGTATGTTTAGATTATTATCAATTTTGTTGGCCAGTGAAAAACTTAAGGACATAAATATGTATCTGATTTGTACTATCAAAGAACAAGCAGTATAATTATGGCCTGTTGGTAATATTTTAGTGTGCTGTAATATATTTAATTCTGAGATATTAAGTGCTCTGTATCACCCAGTCTTTACATTTTGAAAATAAAAAAAACAGTTTGAATGTTTAGGTAGAAATGAAAGTTCACCATAGTTAACTAGTATCCCTTCTGGCTTCTGCAGGTTTCTGTCTGAAGCCAAGGCTAATAGTAACAGCCTGAAAAAGATATTGGAAGAGTTGTTTAAGATGTGAACTCTTTTGTTCGACAAGGAATGCAAGAAAAAATGTTTAGATTAAAAGAACATTGAAACAGACTCTCTCAGTCCATTATTGTGCTTTTCGGTCTCCTTTGTTTCTTTAGTTTCCTCAAATCATAGCTGCTGCTCTAGATGACCTTCATTATAATCTAGATCGTCACATTGACATTTCCCCCAGAAAATCCGATAAAGCAGAAATTTTAAAAGAATGAATATGGCAAATAAAGCTGCCTTTGACCATTATGACCGAACAGCAACCTTGTGGATACTAAAAAAGATTTATTCTAGTTATGTAGTTCTGTCTCTTGAGATTAAAAAATAGCCAATTACGGCCCACAGGCCAGAAAAGTGACTGATCATTTTTGAAACCATAATGAAAAAATAGTGAGGTGAAACAGATTCATCTCTCTTTTCCCCTTTCAGGTAGATGCTGATTGAAATAATTAGACATTTTAAAAGCTGACACAGAGCCTTGATCTCTTCTTTGATGTTTTCTGCCTCTTGTCTACATTATTCTATAAAATATGGTCTGTTAAAATTAAAAGCTAAAGAATAGTTTCTGCTCACTAATGAGTAATAAAAAGTACTTGACAAGTGAAATTTTGTACGTTGATGAATGGAAACTGAACAGGATGTCCAACAATTGTCATAGGAAATAGGAATTCTTTTACATGGCCATACTAACCTGCTCTCTGTTCCCTGACCCTGCAAACTCTCATTAGATGACTTTGACAACTTACTTTTCTCTGTTTTAGAATGAATTACCTCACAGGTTACCACTAGTGGAACAATCACTCCTGCTTTACAACAGAATAACAAACTGCCTTCCTATCCTCCCAGGTGGGAAAGACATGCCCAATTTCACAGCACATAGTACACCCCTCGATTACTGTTCTGTACTGTGGTATTATGTGGATTTGCCTGTGTCTGCTCTAGACATAGGCTTCTTAACTAATTTTGTCTCGTAGATCCCTTTGGCATCTGGTGAAGCATGTGGAACACTTCCCAGACTTTTAAAAAATGAACAAAATGAAAATAAAAAGCATATAGTATAACAAAGAAAATTAATTGTTCTACAATCCAATTAATAAGTTTTAAATATAGCAATATTAATGGGATCAATAATGCACTATTTGTAGGCATAATAATTAGAAAAATTCAAACTAATGGTTAGTACATAAGCCATTAATATATATTAGCAGGTGCATTTTAAAATAGCCACAACTAGGATTTGATATAAAATATTAATGATAAATTTACAGGTATTGCTAATACTCTAGTGTATTAACTATTTTAATAATTGGAAAGAGATGCTAATTTTCTGTAACATGGTAGGGGAAATAAATGTGTAAATTTGTTTCCTATATTCATTGATTTCAGATGAAAAACACTGTATTTTGCTTGTATGACCTCAGGGCAGGGTTTTTTTATTTGTCTTGGTGTCTTTAAAGCAAGCAGAAGATAATCTCTGGCCCAAGACAAATTTGTTGAATGATAGCTGATTGTACATTTAAGGTTCCTATACCAATTTTACCAATGCCTTTGTCATATCACAAAATGATGAAATTTGATGTTCATTAAAGCAATTTCAATTAAACTTCCAAGTTAAAAATATAACTAATATTTTTGAAATCAAATTTTGATAAATTACATTGGTTGATAGATACCATGTATTGGGCTATGTATATGCTTTATTTTGAAACATAAGCTTTAAAAGTAGTATTATAAGGTAACTAAGCAATTCTTGATTGTTATATTTTTTCCTCTATTAATTCAATAGAGAATGCTGAAGATGACAATGCTGCTTAAATTGCCTTTGTATTCAACATCAGTTTCCCAGGAACATGAACTTCTAACCATAAAAGCTAAGCAGTCACTATAACACACTAAAAGATCAGAGCGGAAGTATCAGTATCAATTGTTTAAGTGGAAGAGTGTGATAAATTGAAGGGCATTCCCCTATTACATAATGTAGGTTAGCAAGATAACGAAGATGAGAAAAAAAAGGTACTACTTTCCCAACTCTTGGCTATTTCCTTGTTATAGTAGGAAGACTGGCTGCACATAATAGATCAGTAGTAGATCAGTCTCTGAGCAAGCATAAGACTCAAGATTTCAACCTTGAGCACCAAAAACTAAATGAATAAAGATCAGTTTAGAGTTCAACCTGGCCTGTGTGAGGCCCCAGGCTGTATCACAAAGACCACTGCCCCATAACAAAACAATCAAGCAAATAAAGCTAAACTTTGAAACTTCTGTGCAAAATGTTAGCCTTCTTCCACCTCACCAAAGCATGGTGAACGTGAAATTAACATGATTCCTGACTTCATGGAGCTGGTGCTCTAATGCTAGAGACAGACCTCAAACATTTTCACAAATAAACAGCCTAGCATGCACAAGGCCCTGGGTTCGATACCCAGCAACAAAAACCAAACAAAAACAACAAAAACAATAAAAAATACCCCTGCCCAATTCTTATGGAACAAAATGAGCCTACTATTTGAATGTCCCCTAATAATCTAATGCCTCAAGTCATATGAGCCAATGATTTATGATTACATTTATCAGCACTGAACTTGTTTTATTTTTAGCATAATATTTGCTGTACCCATGGAGGACCATGTTAATCAATTTGACAAAATTAGATAAAAAACAAATTGATAAATATTATTCCTCATAATATGTTTCAACTACATAATATACAAAATAATATAATTCCATAAATTCATGTAAAAAGCACTAAATAGGATAAATATCTCAATAATCTGCCAAATATAAATCATATATATTACTAATATTTTATATATAAGTATACAGATAATGTACAATTACAGAATTAAAATGAGTCTGTTCTCATTTTTCCTATCTTAAGTTTCTAAGTTCAGAAAATTTCAAAGGGATTTTATAACGCTGTAGTGCTGATTATTAATATTATAGGCTTTCGTATATAATTGCTTGAAAATTATGTGCTTTTTCAGAAATGCGTTTACAGCATGATTGTAAATACACCAGCCCGTTTCCCTTTGAGTTAAAAAAATAAAGTTTTGGTAAATGACCACATATCCTTACAAGTATAACTTGATCATAATCTGTTACGATTATTATCTTACATATTTGACACATCCACATAATATATTATTATACGCAATATAAGAAATCGATTTATTGTATAACTCCAATAGAATATTAACTTTTCTACACTTAAAAGTAAGAATGCTAATTGTACACCAAAAAATAAATATATTGGGCACTGGCATAATAGTAGCTATATTGTGGCTAAATGTTATTTTGAACTTAGAACCACAAGTGCAGTACTCAGCAAATTAATTGAGAAAACATTCTTCACATAAAAATTTCATAATAAATGAAAGAACAAAATAAAAGCTAGGTACTAGGAAACAAGGAGCAATCTTTCACAAAGAGGAAGGGGACCAAGAGATGGCAGAGGGGAGAGAATGGTAGGGGAAGAGGATGGAAAAAAAATTTAGATGTGTCATGTACAAGCAGTAATTCCATACAATGAATGTAATCATTATGTACTGCAAATATATACTATTAAACATTAAAATTAAAAAAATGAATCTTTGAACAAAATCAAGCTCTCTTTATATATTTTAAATGATAAAAGAAACATCAAGTTTGTTTTCTTTCTAGTTCTAGTAAATAAGAAAGACAATTGCAAAGCAGGTATTCCAAAATATGAAACAAAATTGTCATTCTTGCCAAAAAAAAAAAATTCTTCTAGCATCTGTTGCAACACAGAGCCATTATAATGCAATTAGACAGACTAAGGACCAGATGCTAAGGAAGCAAAATATAAAAGATGAAGCATGGTATTATTTTGGTTAATGAATTTAATTCCAAATGTTACAGAAGTGACTCATAGGCTTCCTTTTTTCTCCAAAAGATCAGTTGTCACATGTACATGTTGCATTTTAACATGCTGTCTATGTAATCCAATGAGAAAAGTAGAATCTTTCACACAAAATTAGATGTTTTAAAGTAACTAAACTGCACACTTATACACAGGTAAATGAATTACTTAGAATAGTGATAATCATTACATTTATGCCTCAAAACACTAGGGTTAGTTTATATTATAAGTGTAATATAATTTGAGGAGAAAGGATTAAAACAAAATACATTCTAGAAATATTTAAAATAAAATGTTCCCTCTACTGATCCCAACCTGGTTTTATTATATAAATGAGATTTTATGCCAATACAATCCTGAAAATACAATTCAAACGCTACTCAGAGAATGTGCAGGTAAGTCAAAACACTTTAGTATATCCACATTTTGCGTTTCCATTTGTACAGTAGTTGCCCCAAGTACTCATTGTTTTTAAAATAAAAGTATGTTGCATGGCAAACTCGTTAAAATAAATGTCCAGATCACAAAAAAGAGCATGACCCAAAATAGGAGAAGAAAAATAAGTAAAATAAGAACCTGACAAACCAGATTTATTTTTATAAGTGGAGAATAAATATACGTGGAAGTCTTTATTAGGCAAACATAAATAGTTTCCAGACACATAAGAATAGATTCGCTCGAGAAATAAAATCCATATTTTATTACCACTACCCGTGCTTAACACTTTTGCGACTCACTGTATGATTGGATAGCCTCCGTGTTCTCAGATTCCAATTCCCAGGGATAGATGAGCAGAAAAGGGAGATACACTGATATTTATTTAGCTATACTTCTCATTCTGACTAAAAAATATTCTCTAAAGGCTCTGTATCTGTATATAATATGAATACCATATTTTCTTTATCCATTCATCTGTTGAGGGAGTACTACTCAAACATAAAGTTAAACATGAGTCATTTGTAGAAAAATAGATGCATCGCAAGATCATAATTTTAAGTCAAATACATCAGGCACACACACATAAATATGGCCTGCTTTCTCTAATATGTGAAACCCAAAACATACATAAAGAGCACAATAAAAAATAGATCAAAGGAAACAAGGAGATAGAGCTTTTGCAAAAGGGAAGGGGACTAAAAATGGAGGGAGGAAGAGGAAAGAGAGGAGAGAGGGAAGTTAAAAGAAGGGGATGAAAAAGAATTACTTATCCCAACTCCCCAGAATGAAAGTAACCTTTATGTACATGGAATACTCTAATAAAAAGTTTAAAGCCTGTATTAAAAAAAGACACTCAGGAAAATTGTTAATGTTTGTAAGAATGTAATCATTTTTGTTTAGATTATAGGGATTGATGTTTTCATAACTTAACATTTTCACTTAGGATGAGCATTGGAAATATATAGGAAAGTACAACTTCTATCCATAACGGGTACAATTGAGCAGGCCTTGTTTCATTCAAGCTTACTACCAAATACTTGAATACATTTGTAAAGTCCCTACCAACATAGCCATATTATGTGAAATAAAAATAGCAAACTTAAGAGATGATAAAAGCTAATTTTTTAGTATTCTTTCTGAGATATCATTCCACATATATTTAGTTTCTTCCTCAAGAGACAGAAAGCTAGAAAGATCGTGCTAAAGTCAAAGTCTGATTGCCAGGGTAACGAGGGAAACTTTGAAACAAAATCTGCATGGTAGATGTTCCTTTGGATAACTGAACCTAAATTGTTAATAAACATGGTAAATACACGATAATAAAAGGTACCTTCCTATTAAGACAACATTAGTCACGTAGTGTTCAAAAATCATTATTTAAGGCCCTACTGCTTTGCTAACAAAGAATTAAAAATTGGGAGAGTACCTATTGAGTTATTTAGAAGGGGTAGAAAACAGAACCTATTTTCAAGAACCTCATAAAGATTTATGGAATCAAAGATAATCCACAGGAAATAATTAGTAAGTAATTAAAGTGAGTAGTGGATATAAATGATTATGTGGAACAGAAGTTAATAGGATGAAGTGAGGCATGGAGCAGTTAGAGAATATGTGGTAGCGATGAGACTCACATTGGATTACAGAAGATAGACAAGTTTTAGAAGCAAAAGTAGATGAAAGGAAAAAAAATCTCACAAAGACAGAACAGGCCTAGAAAAGTAGAATAAGTAAGTAAACTGGCCCACATAGAAGACATAATATTTTATGCTGTGTATAAAGACAAGACAACACATGTCAAATCCTAAAATGTCAATGTAGTTTTCTGAGAGGATCTGTGTTGCTCTCAACTCAAAGAAAACTCTAAATTTGAGAATTAACCAATTGACTAAATTTGGGCCATGAATTTTCATTCCATACTCATTGAAACACTATTGTTTTAGTTCAATATGGCCAATCCACAAATGCATATATACATATAGATATCTGCACCATACTGTATACCATACAACATAGTTATATGCAATTTTGTTAATTTTTCAATAATAAAAAAATTAAAAGTAACTCACATTAGCCTGGAAAGGTGGTAAATTCTCATAATTCCAGTTACTTGAGAGGTTGAGATTGGAATTTAATTTGAGCCCAAGAGTTCCAGGCCAAGGTGGGGAACAGAAAAATACTGTCTCCAAACTTCCTCCCTAAATAAAACTCATATTGTTTTAAAAAGTTGAGTTTATACAAACAGACCGGCGAGTAGAGGTAGGAAGTGAGAAAAATGGGGAGTCGCTGGTCAAGGGTACACAATTCTGTCTTCAGATTAGTAAATATGGAGGGTCTCCTATATTTTGTGGTGATAACTGTTATGAATACTGTAATGTAGTTTGATATTTGCTAATAGAGATCTAATAACTTGTTTTTTTTTTTTCTTTTGTGGCAATGGGCATCGAACCCAGAGCTTCCCACTTGTAAGGTGACAGCTTGGAAACTGAGCCACATCTACAGCTCTATTTTCCATGTCATTCTGAGACAAAATCTTGCTAAGTTGCCCAGGCTGGACTTGAAGTCGTGATGCTCCTGCATCTCTCTCTGGGGGATCTGCGAAAACAGACATGTGCCACCTTGACTGGCTGCTAAGAGAGATCTTAAATGTTCTCACCATCAAAGAAATAATGATAGCAATATGAAATGATGAGTACCTTAATTAACTTGATTGTGGTAATCATTTCCCAATGTATATTTATATCAAAATATCACACTGTACAACTTGAATATATACAATTTTAATCTGCTAATTATATTGTAATAAAGCTGGAACAAAGTAACTCAGGGTTAATATTCTATTTTACTGCCATAGAACTTATATATTTTTCTAATTTGACTCTTGAAATAATTGAACTTGAAAAGCAATATTTACAGATATGAAAACTAAGGCCTTCTGTGGGTGAATAATTGTCAAAGCAGACAAGGAGAATTGCAGATGAAACTCCTCTCATGTGCCCTGATCACAAACCTTTCCCTACTTCTATAACTTTTATCACTGAGAATCTAAAGCTGTTATTGGGAAAATATTTCTAGGGTATCTGGAAGCACACACTTATCAAATATGGAAAGAATATTTATTTTTAAAGGATTATTTCAACTTGAAATTTACACATGAAATGTTTTATACCATCATATACTATGGGGCAAAACAGAAGCAGAAATGATGAAATAGGCTTACCATAGAAGACCTGACTACTCCTACCGTTTAGACATTTCAGGTCATTAGTCATAGAGTCCTAAGAGGGAAAAAGTCTGCCTGATACCACACTACTAAAGCCAGAAGTTCTCTAATTTGCATTCCTTCTTTGGCTGAGGATATCAGATGTGTTCAGGTTGAACACGTTCAAGACTTTCACTTGAATAATTTTAAGGAATGCAACAGTCTGAATAGTGATTGGTTATTTAATAATCCTGTTTTCAGCACCAACATAAGCTTGCTTTACTTTTAAGCATAGAATAGGGCCAGCTACCTAACTTAGAGCTAGGAAAAGAAACCTTCATCTGAATATGAGCTGTAAAGTCAACCTGATGTGAAATCCTGAAATACACTTTTAAAATGAACGGATTTGTGATAAAATTAATGAGAAAACTAAAGTCTCTGAAATGAAATATTTTTGGCATGTGATAACCTGATTTGCTGCCCTCAACACTTCTGTGAAAGTACATTAGCTAGTCCATCTCAGCATTTCCTTTCCTTGTGTCAGGGGTGTTATATTAACCAAGTCAACTTGTTTATTTGTTCTTCTCTCATATCACCTTTCAAAACTAACTTTTAACCCATTTATTACATCTCCTCATCGATAGCTACATGCTACATGCTCCTTTTTGGTTTCTTCAGTGTACTTCACCATCTGTAAGGGCTCTCTCACACACTGCCACCACTCCTACTAGCAACTACAAGGCCCTCACCTAATGACTGTCTTTTGATATGAGTATCAATCATTACCATGGTGTCACACTGGCTCCACTGTTTGACAACCAGCCTAGCTAGACACCACTTGATTGCCATAAGGTTGCAAGTAAAGAATAACACTCTATGTGGAAATTTTTTTCATATATTTACTTGCTGCTTTTACTTCTTTGTCTGAGAAATGTCTGTACATTTCAGATGCCCATTTTTGAATTGGGTCTTTATATTTGAGGGGGTTGATTGTTTTGAGTTCTTTATATATTCTAGATTATAGTCCTTTGTCTGAGGAGCAGCTGGTAAAATTTTTTTCCCACATTGTAGGTTGTCTCTTAACTCTGCTGATGGTTTCTTTTGCAGTGCAGAAATTTTTAATAAGATGAGATCCCAGTTGTTGATTCTTTCTGCTAGTTCCTGCGCTACTGAGGATTTGTTCATAAAGTCATTTCCTATGCCAATGTCTTCCAGAGTTCTGCCTAACTTATCTTCCAGCAAGTTTTGTGTTTCTGCTTTAATGTTTAGATCTTTAATCCACTTGGATTTTAGTTTAGTGCATGGTGAAAGATACAGGTCTAGTTTTAAGCTTTGGCAGGTTGAGATCCAGTTTTTCCAATACCATTTATTAAAGGTGCCATCTTTCCCCCAGTGGTGATGGTCAGCTCCTTTGGCAAAGATGAGGTAGCTGAGTACATCTGGAGTTGTTTTTGTGTCTTCCAGTCTGTTCCACTGATCCTCAGGTCTGTTTCTTTGCAAGTACCATGCTGTTTTTATCACAGTGGCTTTGTAGTATAGTTTCAAATTGGGAATTGTTATACCCACTGCCATGTCTCTGTTGCCTAGGATGGCATTTGCTATTCTAGGTCTCTTATGGTTCCAAATTAATTTTCGGATTCTTTTTTCTAGTTCTGTGAAATATAGTGTTGGAATTTCAATTGGCATTGCATTGAATCTGTATAGCAGTTTTGGTCATTCGAGAGATGCAGATGAAAACAACACTGAAGTTTCATCTCACCCCACAAAGAATGGCAGCTTTCAAGAAATCACACAATGACAAATGCTGGCGGGGTTGTGGGGAGAAAGGAACCCTTCTCCATTGTTGGTGGGAGTGCAGACTGGTGCAACCACTATGGAAATCAATATGGAGATATCTCAAAGAGCTGGGACTAGAGGTCCCATTTGACCCAGCCATCCCTCTGCTGGGTGTCTTTCCAAAAGAATTAAAAGAATCATATCACAGTGACATAGGCACACCTATGTTTATAGTGATACAGTTTGTAATAGCTAAAACATGGAAACAGCCCATTTGCCCATCAGTTGGAAACTAGATAAAGACGATGTGGTTTTTCTATAAAATGGAATATTACTCAGCCACAAAGAATGAGAAATTAGAGTCATTCATAGGAAAATGGATACATATTGAGGATATACTCCTAAGTGAAATAAATAAGTCACACATGTGTAAATACCGAATAATTTCTCTGGTGTGAAAAACTATAATAGTACATAAGATCCTAATGAGATAATTGACAATGTGAAATAGGATGAAAAGTGCTAAAGGTGTAGGGAAAGTGGGAAGGGTATGGGAAAGGTAATAGGGAAAAAGAAAAAAATATGAGAAAATGAAAAATTGGAAATAAAGTGTTTGGGGAGGGTGGGAGAGAGTGAAGGAAGGACAGGTGAAGGGAAAAAAATGAGAACCAAGACCTGTCATGTAAAGGTACAAGATCCCAGTATTGAATGTAACTGTACTCTATACCTAGAGTGTACCCATAAACTCAATAAAAAGAGAAAAAAAAAGAATAATACTTTAAATCTGGGCATGGTGACACATGCCTGCAATCTCAGCACTCGGGAGGCTGAGGCAGGAGGATCGCTGTGAGTTCTAGATCAGCCTGGGTTATAGTGAGTTCCAGGTCATTCTCAACTATATAGTGAGTCCCTGTCTCAAAAACCCAAACCCCCCCAAAAAAAACTAAAACAAAAACAAAAAGACAACGAATAACACTTTAGATTTCATCTCCTTAAAGTGTGTATACATATATGCACACACACATATACTTACATATACATGTAGTAACGGTTCAAAGATCATTTAGCAAACTACTGACACACACACACACACACACACACACACACACACACACATATATATATATATATACATACACACACACACACACACAAACACATTTATGCTTTTCTAATCTACAACCCAGAATTAGGATTAACTATCGTCTTCTCTTATCCAAACACATACTTCTCTTTGCTGGGAAACACCAAATGATGTGTAGTGTGTGCATCCGTAAATCACTCTGGTGTACCATCAACAGAATCTGCCCCTTTTCATTAATTTATTCAGCAAAGATGCATTACCCTAGTACTATGTAGCTGACAATACGCCTGATATTGTAAATGCAGTGATACTCGAAGCAAATTGAAAATAGGTAAGGAAAGCATCACAGTCAAGGCAATAGCAGAAAGGAGAGGAGCATTTGAGAAATGAGAGCGTGCTGATGTAGCTGCAGTGCAGTGGGTCTGCAAACAGGAAGACAGAAGCATGACACAAGAGTGAATCTTAGTAAAGATGCTGGATGCATCAGAATCGTAATAGTCTTTAACTAGAGATCAAGACAATGTGGTTTATATTTTTAAGGGATTTCTCTGGGTTCTCTGTACTGAATGGAGAGGGTACAATCGTCCAAAAGTATAAATGGCAAAAAAAAAGAAATGTTAGGAGGGGACTACTGTATTGGCTAAGGGTAATTAAAATTAGGGGAACAAAAGATATGGATGCTCCATGGATGTCTCCATCTGCGGTTCCGTAAGCCTTTTATTCACATCTTGGTATGTCTCGTGATTTCCTGTAGCAGCTCTCTTGAACTTCGCTATACTTTTCAACTTCACAAACCACCTCCTTCCTTTCCATTTATTCTTTTGTTCCTTAGTTACTAAGCAAAGCGAAATCACCCAGTGTAAGTCCCTCACTCTCCCTGCTATCTCCTAGCACCATTAATGTTTCTGCCTTAACTTATGAACTCCCTACAACGCTTTCACTGGAAACTTCTGTAACTTTGGCTTCTCAAGAAACAGGCACAAGAATGTGCAGTGTAGCTAGTTTATCTGGCATTTAATTCCAGAAAGTATAAGAAGTTAGAGAAAGTGAGATAAGGGAAGAGGGGAAGCAAAAACAGGTGTGCTAATGGGCATATTACTACTGGGGATGACTGAGGCTCAGTCTCAATGGCAAACTTGTGAGAGGCTCTGAGAAAATGCCTTAATAATTCTTCCTCATAGGATGAGATGTGTGAGTGCTTTTTCCAAGGACTTCCATTTCATTAAATGTCATTAAAAGTTGGGTGCATTCCTGTGATCCCTGCACCTCAGGACTTCAAGTTCAAGTTCTGCCTGGGCTATTTAGTGAGAACTTGTTTCAAAATTTTACAAGGCCAGGGGGGCAAGCGATATAGCTCTGTGGTAGAGATTCCCTGGGTTTGATCCATAGTACTACAAAAATGTCACAAAAGGTCACTTCTGGTGGTAAAACACCCTCTTCATGTCTATGGGTTACTCATGTTTGGAGCGTAATAAGCTCTTACTGTGCTAGAATACAGGAACTATGGATGTAGGTACCTCAGAAATTGCATTTCACTCAGTTAAGGAAGGAAATGTGGGGCAGATCATCAGTAATATCTGTATCTCCTTTCACCTTCACCTTCCTGGACCTATTCATTTCTCCTAACAAATCACTTCTTGAAGAAATCCTTGTTAGCAGTTATATAACATACCTTGCAAGTTGTCTAGTCCAATCCTATTATATGTACAGTGGAAAATAAGGCCCTAAAATTCTTCAGGTGGTATTTGAACTGTTATTTGAAAACTATTTTCTGGGTTCACAAAAATGTACAAGAGTTTGACATTTTTATATTACCGAATAATATTAAAACAAGCCACAATACCTTGACACAACATTGCCATTTACCAACATCTAGTACCTTCTCACCACTTTATGAAGTCCCAGGTCTATGTCAACATCTGTTAAGTTTCATGTCTCTATTCAGTTGTTTTTAGTTTATTTTCTTCCTTCCCTACTCCTTTTCTTTCTTTCTTTCTTTCTTTCTTTCTTTCTTTCTTTCTTTCTTTCTTTCTTTCTTTCTTTCTTTCTTTCTTTCTTTCTTTATCCTTCCTTCCTTCCTTCCTTCCTTCCTTCCTTCCTTCCTTCCTTCCTTCCTTCCTTCCTCCCTTCCTTCTTCCTCTCTACCCCCCGCCGCTCTCCTTTCTACTTTCTTTCTACCAGGCATCATTCATAGGAAAATGGATACATAGCGAGGATATATTCCTAAGTGAAATGAATAAGTCACACATGTATAAGTACCGAATAGATTCTCTGGAATGAAAAATTATAATAGTACACAAGATCCTAATGAGATAACTGACAATGTGAAATAGGAAAAAAGGGCTAAAGGTGTAGGGAATGTGGGAAGGGTAGGAGAAAGTTAATAAGGGAAAAGAAACAAATATAAGAAAATGAAAAAAATGGAAATAAAGTGTTTGTATATGGGGAGGGTGGGGAGGGGATGAAGGGAGGGCAGAGACAAGGGGAAAAAATGAGAACCAAGACCTGTCGTGTAAAGGTACAAGATTCCAACGAATTGGAATTACATTCCAATGAATGTAACTGTATGGTATCCCTAAAATGTACCAATAAACTCAATGAGAAAAAAAAATACAAAACAAAAAATTGAGGACCTTGCCCTTGGGAGGCAGGGGACAGCACTGAGCTAAATCACCAGGCTCATTTGCAGGCTTTTGAGAACAGGCTAATTGAAAATTCCTGAATTACAAAAGCTACTTGTGTTTCAAAATGCTCTGCAGATTCTTTTTCAACATGCAACATACATGACCTTAAGTAGAAATACTTTTTTGATGTTGCTTTGTGGTTACTAGAAACCAATAGAAATATTTTCAGAGTCCCAGACACCCCCTAGGTAAGGGTTTAAACCATGTGTTTCCAGGAATCTGTCAGTATTTTGGTAAATACTATCTGAAGTCTAACTATAAACAAATTTGAACATCAGGCTAGCTCACAGAAAGATTATTCATTGGAAACTGTTTATATGTTTATATGTAGCATACTTTATTTTTAGTTTGGCTTAGTTTATGATAAACAGTTGTGATTCTCAGGTAGTTAATCATATCATTGGTTGCATAAATAATACTCCCTATAGTAACAGACATATTCAAAACATGTATTTCTACTTAATATTAAATTATTTAAAAAGATTTGTATATATCAAAACTTCACAGTATACCATATATTCAATTGTTTTGATCAAAAAATTAAAAACAATATACTTCAAAGTTTTATTTAATGAAATAAGCTAATGCAGCTATCAATGATAGATAATTTCATTATCTTTAACTATGTGGCAAAATTTCTTATTGCTCTTTATTCAAAAGGCTTTGGTAGAGATCACTGATTCTCATTTTTATTGACAATGGATTTGTCTAGATTTCTTGATAATTTCATGAGACTTATGCACTCTTTAGTCACTTCTCATTATGCAGACATAGACTCTTAATTTTCAGAAAATATTTACCTAATGCATTTTCAAATGATGTGAGTTTAATTAAAAAGAACTTTGTCACAGTGTCTTGAGTTGGGTCTTCAATATGTAGTTAAGCAAAGTAGAACCTTCTTTCTGCTTTTGATAAATTTAAAAGCTGTCTAAGAATTTAATAACAAGTGGGGACCTCTATCTAACATCTTTCTCTCCCTCTCCTTCCATGAAACAATACTCACAGTACTGCCCCCAAACAGACAGGCTGGGTTCTGACCGCCTAGAAAAAAAAAATCATTCTATTTCAGGTATTTCCTTTCTCTAGCTCTAATTTCAACTTTAAGTTCTGGCCCCACATACAATATACGAAGTGTGTGTGTGTGTGTGTGTGTGTGGTGTGTATTCTTGTCACTGATGAGATGACATTGGCCTGAGCATAAAGGCTCAGAAAACTGAAAAGGCAAACAGATGATTGCATTCTAAAAATCTCATCTCATTTTTCAAATAAATAAAATATTAATAAATAAACTAAAGTCAAACTATGTTTTGTTTTTGCATTTAATTAATGCTCTAATAGTGATCAGAGTAAAATGTTACAGATATTATTTATTTTGGCCAAAGGAAATAATGCTCAAAATTAGAAACACATTGGGTCAGGGATTTAGCGTAGTGTTACTGCACCTACCTTGCAAGTGCAAGGTCCTAGGTTTGTTCCACGTACAAAAAATAAAATAAAAAGAGACACATTCCTTTTTCCCCTTGGGAAAATTTGCCTGTAAGAGTCTTTCATTTATTTAGTTAGCAAATCTATTGACTGCTCAATACATTCCATGTAGACATCAGTTGCTAAAGATTCAATGATCAAAGGGCATAGAGAAGACAGAGAAAAGTGTTACTTCCTTTACTCAAATTTCTACTCTGAAACATCCTTAAGAATGTTCTTATTTTCACAAGTAAACTATAACTTATTGTCATAAGTTTTATCTGTTAGCGATTACATATTTATTTAATCACAAAAGGGAAGCTACAAAACATGAGATGGGGCAAAATAAATAAATAGATATAGTTAGTATTTAACAATGACTAATAGGTTGTACTAAGAATCACTTCTATTTGATCAGATTGGAATATCAACTGAAAGAAATTTATACAAAAATGTCATCATGGCTGTCAGGAATTCAAAAGCATGTGATAGGCTTGGACAAAAGAATAGACTATAAAACTGAAATAAATGACAATATAAATTTTCTTAATATATTTAATCAAATAAATTGAGAAAAGAATTGTAATAAAAAATTTCTGCCTCCTTAAAGACACGTCCACCCTTAACTCTATGTTATGAACATCTGGACAAAATTTCTTCAAAATCAATTACCCATTTTATACATTTAATTTAAATTTTGTATTTTATTAGAATATAACAAACCCTTAAATTTTGCTTATGAAATGGACCATTACAAACGACCATATAACTTTTAGAAAAGCAGTGGTTACAAGTTTTAAATACTTGACTTTAGTTATTAGCATCTTAAAATAATGTTTTAATTTTTGTTACGTGTTATAATTAAGTAAAACATCCAAGCTTGTCAACATTTAACTTTCTAACTTATGCCCTCAAAAAACTGAGTGGGAAAATGTCATTTTAACCAACTTCAAAATGGAGGCTTTGACTTATAGTATAAACTCAAGTATGTATAACACATGGATCATGCATTCATTAAAAAAATATCATTGACATGCTGGGGGAATTTAGCTCAGTGGTTCTGGTGCCTGCCTCACAAGCTCAAGGGCCCAAGTTTGATCCCCAGTACCAAAACAAAAAACAAAAAAATCCCCCCAAAATATCATTGACTAAATCCTAATGTAGAAGTCTCAGAGAATAAAATAAGAGAGTAAATAAAAGTTAATTCTGTACCTATTTAAAACCTCATTACCAACTGTTTACTTCACTCAACAGTACTTTCACTGCTAAGTAATTTAAGTACTTCTAATTTCAGTGGAGGTAATTTACGTATATCCTGAAATAGGGATTCAATATTTTACTCAATACTTTTATCATCATTAATAAAATACATGCCTCAGTTTTGTGAAGGATATGCATTTATTTTCTTGTACAGTGGGAAACGTCTTCAAACAATGCATAATGAGAACTCAGGCAATTAGATTGACAATGTTTATTTTCTATTCTTTGCATTAAAAACACTTATTTTCTGTTCTAAAACCCACAGCAGCAGCAGCATTTCCTGGGAAATCAGTTGGAAAAGCAAATTTGGGGGCCCTGCTTTTCCAAGAATGAATCAGAAACTCTCGGGGTGGGGCCCAGAGAGCTGTGTTAAATAAGCCTTCCGTGTGATTCTGATTCCTCCTCAAGGGTGAGAACCGCTGCTGTAGTCCACCTTCTTCCACATTTTGTATGAAGATTAAAGGAACAAAATTATGGTACAGGGATTTGAGGGAAATAATCAAACAAATAAATCAAGGACTATATAAGCAAAATTTATTAAGTAGGTCAATGATTGCTTTCAACTTATTTTTCCATCTATTCCCTCCTTAGTTGGTACATGCATTTAGAGATAATCTCAGCAATGTCAGCAAGCTTGGTGGCATAGTTCAAGCTGTGAGGGTTCAATAAATAGGTCGGTAAACATTGCAAATCAACACAGCTTTTGATGAAATGTCAAGCAAGACAGAGCTTAGCTATATTCAGCTCAGCTTGAACTCATAAACCATTAACTGGCCTCTGTACTTCCAAGACAGTTTGTCTGATAAATAAAATTCAAATATAAAAAAAATTTAAAACTTTAGAATGATATTAGTAAAAGGCAATCTGTAGGAAAGAAATGGTAACTATCTAGTGCAGAGCAAATGACAGAGTAGATTTGCAGAAGTGGTTAGGTTTTCTTACAAAGCCAGTTATGGGAAAACTTGAGAAACGAACAAACTTATAATTTGGGTGATCTATTCCCCCAATAAGTATTTTTAATTTAAAAAGGCAGATTTTATTTCAACTCCTTTAGCACACACCCCTCATAATAGTCATCTCCACAATGATAGAAAAACTTTCCCAAATCAGGATGTATTTGAATTGTAATAGAAAATAATATATTTTTAGGTGTTAATTACTTTGAATATACAGATTGCAAGTACTGACAAAAATATACTTTTTTAGAGATTTAGGATATGCTCAAATGTAAAAATCAAATAATATTAATAATTATTAATAACAATGATTCTTCATCATATTGTTTTACTTTTTTGAAAAGCAAGCATTAAATAATAAATATTTGGCCTCTAAAATCATCCTTAGACATTTCAGGTAATTAGGCAACCTAGAAATGCTGTTTAAAATATGTGTCCCACTTTGCTTCCTAACAAGTTGTGCTTGTCTGAACATGTCTAAATATTACTGTTGACAACAATCTTTATTGTTCTCTTTTTCTTTGATTAAGAATAGCTTATTCAAAGGTATGCATATATATTATATATACATGTAAGTCTTTATACATATGTATCCCTATATAATAAGTTTTTCTATTACGACAAACATAATTCACATTATTTTTCTGAGTTTATGGATGTAGTTTATGTTTTTGAAATTTACTAAAGAAATATTATTGTTTATTGATTCATATCTGGATCATGATTTTTCTGTTTCTTCATATTATGAATAATTTTAGATCCCCGAAGACAGAGTTCATAAAAGTTAAAACCCCCAAAGTAGAATCTGGGCCCCTTATATCAGTGGTTAGCATTATCTTATAGGTCGTTGATGTCAAAACCTTTCCCTTCCTTCCTCACAATAAAAGCCTCACATTAACTTTTATAGTAATAGGAGTAATTCAGATATATCCCAGAGGTTGCAAACTGACCAAAAAAGTCCCCTTTAGGGAAACCTCCTTCCAAATGCTTGTGGCATTTATCCTTCTTCTGAATGGCTGTTGCATTTATCTGCAGCTTTTACTCACCAGATGAGACCTCAGACATTTCAAATTCTGCGGAGGCTGGCTACACCTTCAGAGGAAAGCTTTTTGCTGATTTCCCTGTTGGTACTTTTCTCTTACACATTCTATGGGGTATGACAAACCTGGAGGTAGAGCCCTAGCCAAGCACAGATAAAGCAGGTACATAATCTCTGACCAGCCTCGCAAACGCAAACAAACTCACAATCTTTTTGCACCTGTTTCTTCCACTCCGGTGGCTGTGAATACTGAGGTGTTCTTCACAGATTCAGCTTCCCAGACAGCATTTTGCCAAAACTCCCCTCTCACAGCAATGGTTTCTTCCCTCACAGGCTCAATCTACCTGATTACGTTCCCTTCTAATCAGTAACCTCAGTTCCTCTAGTAATAACTGTGCTGTCTGCTTTATATGGATTTCTCTGAGACTGAAGCATAACTGCAGAGGGGAATTAGAGGAGCTGATTATTATGAGGACACCTGGATTTTTGTCTAGTCTTCCTGTGAACTCGACAGTGTACTCATTTATGCAAACTGATGCTAGTGAAAGAAAGCAGAGAGGTGAAAGCATAGAGGAGCCTGGACTCGTGGAGTTGTACACCTGTGTGATACTGCGAGGTTAAAAGAAAAAGTCTTTAAAAATGTCCAGTACTGCTCAAAATATATTTGAACTTTCTATGAAAATATAAAAAGGAAAAAGCGCTTGACATTCAAATATCTTCCTCCTGATGTACTTCTGAAAATCTATTCGAAAATCTGAAACAAGCTTAAATACAATACAAACCACAGGGCAGAAGTTAATTCTTAAGGCAAATGAAGATTACTTAGGATGGAATGTAAAATTCATCCATGTAAACCCTGTTTTTTAATAACAGAAATAATCGGTGTAACTTACTCAAAATTGTATTTGAAGTTAAACCTTGAATTCTAAGTCTTAAAAATACAGAATTGTGCCAGGCTTGTATAATGACTGTTTACCCAGAGTATAAGATTGAAGTGGATTTTCAGATTAACAATAAAACTCTTAAGTATGTCAATCCCCATCGGATCAAAGCACACAAACTAAATTATTTTCTAGTGCTTCATTAACAATATAGCCAAAGAGAGCTGTCATTGTCTTGATATTTTTAAAGAGTAAGTCCTTAAAACTATTGAAGTCCATTTAAAGAATCGTAGAGTAGCAGATTGTGTCTTTTCATTTTAGTCGTCCAGGAACTAACAGAGGACCTGTCAAACAGTAATTGTTCAATACATGCTTATTTACTGCAAACGATGTGAAATATCCTTGTCTTTGCCATTGATATTTTAAAAATCCAAATTCTGTACTTATTTAATCTTTGTAGAAGCCACAACTTTCTAAGGCTCCAAAAACAAGTAAATCCTATTGTTCTCCTCAACATAGAGCAATCTGTAATTACAAACGTTTGCTAGGTTACAAGTAAGCTAAAATATGACTGGATTTTTTTTCACCTTGCTCCTTTTTCTACTCTCAACTTCCAGACATAAAAATTTCATTTGGAGAGAACAGGAGGTGTTGGTGGGAAAGAGCTCATTAATCGTACCATATCCCCTCGCCTCCAAAGAGTACTGAACCCAAATTACTGAAGAACTAAAGAAACCTTGCAGCATGAATATATAATTAGCAGTGCTGCTAAGTGAATGGAAATGGAGGTTGCCTAACTTAATTAACTGTAATCATTACTCATTGTCGTCTTGTTTAGAAAGATTAGTGGAGGATATTTCTTCTGTGGTATTACAGTAGGAATTTCAACTTCCCTTTTAAATTTGTAAATTATTATATTACAAGAAGAATTGTCATATCATGTTAGCCAGATATGAACTTTTTTTCTGAAAAGAATTAAGCTCCCTGCCTTACTGTAGAGAACAGAACAAGAATGGTGAAAAACTACTTTGTGAGTTTAAACTTAGAAAAATTAAGATAAAACAGATAATTACAGAAGTTAGTAGCTTGAAGGAGAAAATAGGAACCCTACATATAAGTTCCTATAAAGAAATTAACTCTTGGCCATGAAGGTGGGAAATGACAGAATAAGATGTAAAAGAGAAATTTAAAGATAACACTTTATGAATATGTGGCACTGTCCAAGTTGATCACAACTATACAATGATGTGAGATGTTCTAGGTACCATCAAGGACACTGTGACTAAGGACCACTTTCCTCTCATTTATCCTTGCATTAGAATATATTTATAATTGAGACAGCATTTTTGAATGAATGTAAATCATCTTGTGTTCATTCCTGAGAACCTTATTAATCCAAGAAGAGCAGGAATGCCCATGCTCACTGTTACTTCCAGAGTTTGACTTCATTTGTTCTCTGATCACCAGAGCCAAATAGTTCCATAACAACTCTGCCTGCTAAGTGGGACATAATGATTAATGGGGATAGTCACTGTGGTAGGAAGTGAGCGAAGAGTTTCAGGTATTGCATTTCAAGAATCTTCAGATCTGGGTGTGGTGGCGCACGCCTGTAATCCTAGCACTCAGGAGGCTGAGGCAGGAGGATCGTTGTGAATTACAGAAGAGGGCTGCATAGTGAGTTCCAGGTCAGTCTCAACTACACAGTGAGACCCTGTCTCAAAAAAAAAAATCTTCTTCAGCAAAGCTGCTATACTGACATTATTATTATATATATCCACTTTTAAAAGAATGAAACTATAGCACAAATAGATTATCTACATTTCTGATTAGAAATGGTATGAATCCAGTTCCACCTGCCTCCCTAGACCAGTGTATCTCAAAAGTCATAAAAGTCAGCAGTGTATTTTGGTTAAAAATTTTATTCTGACTTCATAATTTTAGGTGAAAGTTGACATTCTACATTTCCAACCAATTCCCAGAAACTGTTGGTGATCTTTGGACAACATATTGGGTAACAAGGCCCTAGACCACTGGTACTTAAATTTTGCCATTTTTATTTTTGTAATTTTGAATTGGTACTGGGGATCAAACTCATGTCCTTGTGCTTGCGAAGCAGGTGCTGAAACCACTGAGCTAAATCTCCAGCCCACACTGTTTTTAAAATTATTTGGGAAGCTTTTAAAAATGGCAATGTCCAAGTTGAACTTTTTATCACTGAAAGCAGAATCTGTGGGTGAGAATCAAGTAAGTCTAATGTGCAGCCACATTTGAGAATTTATGTTCACATACTTCTTATTCTCACATTAGGTATGTATCGAAATCAACTGAACAGCTAATAAACAACACAGAGATCTATGTTTATTAAAGCAGGGATGGGCCTTGGGATATTTACCCAATATCCCCATCTTTCTGTCTTTCTGATATCCAATAATGTTTGAGAACTACTCAGTAGACTTTCCAAATCATGTCCTTTCAAATCATTCAGACCAATTCTGAAAGACAACCTTACTAGGAAAAACTGTAGATGGGGCCTTGCTTGAATGAACAGTCTCAAGGTTATTAGGTTTGGTAAGACATCCTCCAAAAAATATTCTTCTCTCTCCGATTGGCACATATGTCAGTGAAAGACTTCCTTTTTGCTGCTGTTGTTGGCTCATTGGTGATTATCAGCATTCCTATTGCACACGCTTGCTAAGTTGTTGAGGGGATTTTTCTCCTTGTAGTTTGTTGCCCACTGAATCTATTACTTTTTAGTACTTCAGTGGAAAGTGTATTCATATTATATGACATTTGCTACATGCCCAGGGTAGCTATATAATTAAAAGTAATCGATTTTAAAAAGAACATAGTAAGTTGAAATCAATATAAAAAATGAACCCTAAGCTCAGTAACATAACTGAGCAGCATAATGTATCACCTTGCAGTTAAAACCCAGTTCATAAATGATCTTCAAAACCTTTTCAAAGGCTTGTGAAGATGAGGGTCATTTAAACTACGGACACATTTTGGCTTCAGGGGAGTTTTAGCATTACTGTTATTGTTGGCAGTAAGGACAAAATGTGAACATGTTAGGAATGTATTAGTGGTGTCCAAATTTTACATCTTATAGCTAGATTTTTAGGGCACATACTTATAAGAAATTCTTAAAACAATTTTTTGTTAACATTATTTAGGTTGTCCAGTTACTAATGTCAATGAGGACAGCTAGAAACACATCGATAGCTCTGGATATAGGACCTGGTATGGAGGTACTAGAACAAGTAGGGAAGCAAGGGCAAAAATGCACCCCACACTCCAGTCACACAGTATTGTGACATTGCCATAAGGGAGAGTTAGATGGGAAGGTGCATTTTCTCTAAAAATGGGCCTTCTCCTGGTTTTAGATGGATGGTCCTCTGTCTAAATTTCAGTACACCACACAAACTAGCAGAAGTTCTTATATACTTTATACTGTATCCAGTATACAGCCAGGTATGCTGGAAAATATTTGAGTTTCAGTCACAAGGCATTATGAACTAATTTGATGACCTATGGCAAACTATTTAATATCATGAAGCTTTCATCTGTAAAATAGGGCAACAATGAGCTTTATAGATCACAAGCGGGAGTTAAAATAGATGAACTAGCCCTTGAATTCTAATTTGTCTGTGTACTAGCTGTGTAATCTCAGCATGCCATTTGAATTACATTTCGTTGTCTGTAAAATGGGAATCATATTAATTCCAGCTTCTTACGGCTATTGTTTGGATTTGCTGCAAGGTGTTCTAACACACTTCCTGACGCAGATTTAGTGCTAAACAAAGAGTAGCCGCTATTTATCAACAACAACAGTTTTCCCAATTCTTTAGAAGAAATTAAATCAAATGATGCATACAAAATAAGCACCTGAACTAAAAAACACCATAATGATGTTGGAGACAGGATTTCTTCCTTTTAATATATATGTTTACCATATCTTTTTTTGTTATTTGTTTGTTTTATTGTTTTGTTTTTGAGACAGGGTCCCATTCTATTGCTCAGGCTGGCCTTGAACTCAATGGGTATCCCAGGCTGGCATTGCAGTGATCTTCCTAACTCAGCTTCTCCAGTGCTAAGATTACAGATGTGTCCTACCACACCCAGATATCTTGATTTTTAAGGAAATAGAAGAAATAAGAGACAAGGAAAGCTACCAAAGTTTTGGCTACAATAAATGTCCTGAGAGGTTAGGGCTCCTATAGAGAGCTGGAAGCAAAGTCAGTTCATATATATCTATCTATATATATCTA
>NW_022900951.1:28651936-28667575 GCF_012274545.1 Fukomys damarensis
ATATCTCTATATATAGATATAGATATGTATATCTATATCTATATAGATGATAGATAGATAGATAGATAGATAGATAGATAGATAGATAGATAGATGGTAGCACAAACCTAAATACACAATGCATCAGGGTACAATGTGGACACTGAATGCACAGACCTAAAACTAGAACTTCAATAACCTGGTGATGTGCTGAATAAATTGGAAGTAATCCCGTTAAATCTTTGTCTCTAGAGTTATTATTCCCAATAATCACATTTTTTAAACTACCATCTTGAAAATCATGTTTCCTGAAGTTGCTTCTAAGTAAGCTACACATCTCCTATTACAAAAAGAAAAATGAAACCAGTCTATAAACACATTACCCAATACAGTTCTGGAAAGTGCAAGCTGGGAGACATTATTGCTCAATGGAAGTCAATTTAAAATAAGATGTTACAGAGCTTTCTCTACGAGAATAAAGGATCCCAGCCATAATTGTTCTGCAGTAACCTTGGAAAAGTATACTTTTATCCAAACTGTGCTATCATTCTGGCTTGTCTCCTAGGGAGGAACTTTAGTTTCAGTCATTAAGTTTAGGAAAGCTAAGTTATTTGCAGCTTTTCAGGTAGTATCTCTACAGTTTCCATAATCACATCATGGTGCTGTGTGTCTTTGTTTACTTATGATTTTAAACACAATTTTTCATGGCCCATTTATTGTTGAGTATAGTTTTTAAATTTTGATTTCACATGTTCTTTCTATGAGTTACAGCA
The DNA here is from genome assembly GCF_012274545.1 of Fukomys damarensis. Classification (NCBI taxonomy): domain Eukaryota; kingdom Metazoa; phylum Chordata; class Mammalia; order Rodentia; family Bathyergidae; genus Fukomys; species Fukomys damarensis. The sequence continues at coordinate 28,652,689 of NW_022900951.1, forward strand.
AGTTTAAAGAAAAATAAAACAGTAGAAAATTCACTCAGTATTACAGGAGTATGCGATTTCAGAAGTCCAACAAGATGAAAATCTATCTAGTTAATTACAGATCATCGATATTAGCTTTAATATTTAAAAAACCCCAAATCATTTACAATTTTAATTATCTATAAGGAAATTTTGCACTGAATCTCGCCACATGGAATATCTTCATGTTTTAAGGTTTGATACAAACATGAACATCTGGAAGAACTTTAGCCAACTTGGGAGCTATTAGTTCACTCAGCATCCTTCATCCAACAGAGCTCAAATCTCCCCTCCCTTTAAGCTTTTCTCAATGAACTGAGTAATGGAATCTTGAGGGATACCTTTAAATCCAGCAGTAGAAGCAAAAACATTCCCCACTGATAAGTAAAAGGATATTTCTGACAAAAAACCCACCATTTATAGGAACTATGTATGTAACTCAGTCAGCCTTCAATTAAATGCTAGTCAATAACCCCTAAAGGCATCAAGAGAGACGTAGAGTTTTAAAAAAAAAGTCCACAGGCATACTGCAGAAGATCCACTCTCGGGGAATGTTGTGCTTAACACCTGGCCCTGAGATTATTCATATATTTCTTAGAACATTCAAAACTTCACAGTGACCCAAGTTAATAATAATGCATTTTATATTTCCAAATTGCAAAGAGATTTCTAACATTCTTTGCATCAAATAATGAAAATTTGGTAAAATCAGGGACAGGTTAATTAACATAACTGCAATAGATCCAAACATCACAGGCCAGGGATTTAGCTCAGTGGCATAGTGCCTGCCTCACAAGTGCAAAGTTTTGAGTTCAATCCCCAGTACCAAAAAAAAAAAAAATCACATGACATCCAGTAAATAAAGACAATTTTATTATTTGTCAGTAGAGATAAGTAAGCCCAAAACAGCGATGCACACCTGTAATCTCAGCACTTTAGGAGGCTGAGGCTGGAGGATCATAAATTTGAGGCTCACTTGGACAACTTTGTGTCGTAAGAGAACTGTGTCTGATAATAAAAAATGAAACCAAGGTTGGTGATGAAACTTGGAGTGAAGGCCAAGTACCAAAAAAATAACTTATTAAATAATTGTTTTAAAACTTTACTATTTCTAAAACCTGGGAATAATTATTTGGTGAACCCATTAATTGATAACTATGCCTGCAAGAAAATACAACTGAGTTTTCCACTTATAGTCATTATTCAGTTAATGGTAGGTTTATATATTACATCAACAGGGCAAAGACAATGCATGATGTATGATAGTTCATATCACAGAATCCTTACAAATGATAAAACAGATTCAATTAAGTAGATATAGCCTAGATTGTACAAATCCCCATAGGGCTATAATGCTGCCATATATATCTTCTTAAAATACTACTTTCCTGACATCACATACACTGGCTTGTATAACCATAACTCTGCTAGGATACCTCCTATTCGCTGTGCAAATTTCATCAGCTGCCTTTCATTTGTCAACACACTATACTGCACTTGATCTTAGCCAAAAGGCTGAGAAGCGATCAACACACTATACAGGCTTCTACTGAAAAACACTGTTTTATTGGGTTCTTTCTCCACTAAGTTATAATATATGCAGGAAGAGAAAGACAATTTTACAGTTTTCTATTCCCTAGTCCCTCCCAGCACATTCCGGGAATGAATGTGTATACTGTATAAAATAGCAAATATTTACTTCATGTTCCATACTGATGTCCAGTGAATGTTAAATAAATTCTAAAGTCACTAAAAGCTTGCAGAAAATATTAGGTCATTTCTAGAGTGAAAAATTGGAAATAATCAAAATATCCATGAATTAGTAATGAAAATAAATCTTTCATGTCTAATTGATAGACTCATAGTTAATAGATAAAATCAATACAGAATACAGTAGTATCTCCATTCATGAACACAATTCATCCCACGATCTGGGGAAGATGACCATGTTCACGTTTCTAGTGATAGCCCTAGACATGTTCATCACCTGATGAGAAATTTATGAACAGAAGCAGAATTCTGCTGGGTGCTTCTGTTTGCAAACTGAATTGTTCCCCAAAAGAAGCATTTGTGAACTGAAGTACTACTGTATTTAAGTATACAGGCAGCTTACAGAATTACATGTGTAATACCAAGAAATCTGGAATGTGAAGTGGAGCCTGAGTTTAGAATTCAATTTATATTAGTACCATGACCCCCCAAAAATTATTGCATCATAATTTTGAGCCAATTTCCTCATTTAAAATTGGTGTAATGATAGTAACTATGTCATAAAATTGTTGCAGGCATGGATGGATAGCATTTAACATATGTGATAACTGAAAGATGGTGCGTATCTAGTGTTATCACTCTATATTTGTAAGTAGGAATGCATCTAACAAACAGGTAACACTATTCTGTTGTAGCTAAATTATGGGCAACTATACATTCATTGTGTGTGTGTGTGTGTGTGTGTGCTCATGCTCTTTTCAGTATTGTGCTCTGGGCAGTTTATTTGCAGTGTTTTTTATGAAAAAAAGTTTATGTTAAAATAAATGTTTACTGAATATTACATATGTATGATACATATATAAGTAAGGAAATCAGCTGGGTATCTAAAACCAAGAACTACTGTTGTCACAAGCAGGTTGCCTGTAAAATAGTAGGCAGTTCTGTCCAACAATGTTTTATTTAATTAGTGGCATGTTCTAAAAATTTGTGTCCTTTCCAAATTCATATTTTGAAGCATATTTCCAAGTGTGATAATATTAAGAAGCAGTGTTTTGGGGACTGATTAAATCAGGAAGCAGCCACTATAAAAAAAAGTGATGGGTACTTGTTTATCTGTTTACCTATTTTAGTATGGTGAGAACTCAATAATTAGATGCCATCTATAGAGGCGAGCCCAACCCTCCCTTCTCATTTAATAATCCCTGTTAAAATAACTATTCATACATTTAATCACATTGTTACTTTTTAAATTTTCCTTGATGAGCTGCATCCTTTGGCTTGATATACAACTTCTTCATGGCAAAATTTGTACCTCGTAGCTCTTAATATTTTTAGCAGTGCCCATATGCAATAAAAGGTCAATAATCGCTTTATTGTTAATATATAGTCACCAAGTGACGTAAAAAAGAAATGAATTTTTTTAATCTTTTTGCAATGAGCTAAAGGAGGACTGACAAAGTGCATACATAAGGAAGAAGACAAAAACGATAAAGAAATAGAAAGCAATGAGATCAGAGAATTTATCAATATCAGAAGCTTTAATTCCTATGTAGTACCATTAATAAATTTCATAGTGTACATTCATATTCAAAGTTTACTTCCAAACATTCCCAACAGTAATAACAATCAAAGATTTCTTACTACTCAATGGCTACTATTCTAAGTGGTTTTCCATTATTAACTAATGCCTCTCAGCACATCTATGAGGTAGGCATTATTATTAAACTATTTTATGAAGAAACTAAGAAAAAGAGAGGGGATATAACCTACCTACGAGCACAGAGAAACTTGAAGAGTAGAGAGAAAATTAAAGGAGTATGGATTTCAATCCTAGAAAGTTTAGTCCTCTCTTTTAACTACTATATTCTTCAATGTTGGTGCTACATTGTTTCCATTTATATATGCATCAAATAAATATTCCTTTATCAAAGCCCTTGAATCTAAATAAATATTACCATTGATTATTTGACAGAGAAAGATATCAGACTGGTGATTTGGTCTAATCACTCAGCTGCGTATTGACAGCAAAAGCTTCATTTGGAATTAGTGAACTCACATTCTCCTAGTAACAGTATTCTCTTATCCCTAATTTCCAGATCTGTAGGATATTTCCCAGGAACAGCTGCAGGAAGGCACGAGTGCACCTTACCATCTTAAATGATGGGAACTCTGACTAATGTATGAGGTACTTCTTTTTGTACCCATCTATTTTTATTAGTACACTTTTCTAGCACATAATGCTTATATTATTTCGTGGCTTTTTTTTCTATTTCTATTTTAAGTCCATGTTTGTTTATTTTGGGAAGATACCTGTTTCACCTTAGTTTTGTTTATTTTGCATATATGTACATAAATATTTATATATAAGTGTATGTCTAAAAATACACACACCATAGCTTAGACAAGAAAAATAAGCTTCTCTTTCTTTACATGCCACAAGGGATTATTGTCATTTCAAGGCCTCCTTTGTGAGTGTTTTCTCTCCTTTTCATAGCAATTCTTCAGCATTTTCACTGGTACTCATAACAGTTCCTCTTCTCTTGCTGGCTTCTGTCATGTGCTTGTTGCTATTTCTTGTTCTTTGATGTTTCTCATATCTAACTGTTCCCTTTCTCACCCTGCTTTCTGCCACATTAATTTCTCTGCTATTATTTGTCTCCCATTTTGGAGCCTGACAACTAAGAGGACAGTATCATTCTTCAATGCATTTTTTTCTGGCCTACTCATGAAATCACCAACAGCTTCGGTCGCAGATAAAATGTCTAGCCCAGAGTTGGAAGATGAATAGCCATTAGGGAAGTAGACACTTTGTATAAATAGGAACCTTTGGACCTGTAGCTTCTTTCTGTTCCTATCAGCTTTAAGGGATAGTACAGCTATTTGACTTTTCAAACGGCAGCACAAGAGCCTTAGATATTGAGGTTTTGCTATCCATAGTTAAAAGCTATTGCCTTGTATTGAAAATATCCCAGTACACTCTTGAGTCAGCAGTCAGTTCATTTCATTAATTAGGTCTTGGGACAGTGTCCTGAAGGGCTGTTTAATGCCTATGAATTTAAGTGGATTTGCCCAGCAAGCATATTGCTAGTATATACGGTAAGTGGGGAACTTGCTTTTAACATTATCCAAGATATTCTCAGTATTTTACATTGTTTTTATAAAGGACGGTGTGATGTTTGGTATTTTGTCTTAAGTAGACATAGAAAATGAAAAAAAAGATAGTTTCTCAGCATGATTTCTAAGCCTTTTAAAGTTGTTCAGGAAAAAGAAAATTTTGCTAATTTATAGATATTGTTTAGACACCAATTTAGATATTACATATTAACGAAAATACCCAGGATTTATACAGACGTACCTATTTTACTCATCTCAAACAATAACTGCTATGGCTTTGGAAAAATTGCTCCATTTTCAGTCTCTTTTTTATCATCTATAAAGCAATGGGACTAATTTAAGGTCCCATGTAGGTCTAGTATCATATGAATTATATGCATTTACTTATTTATAAAATATTCTCCATGATAAATCAAATGTATACCGTTAGGATGAACACTCAGGGCTACTTCACAGATTTGCCTTATACAATCATTGTAACACTATTTCTTCTGGGAACTTTCCCCTGAGATAAATCAGCCACCCTGGACACATGGAAGTGATCTGAAAGGGTTTTCCAATATGAGTTAAGGAGACTTGATACAAGTATACAAACAAAAGAGTAAACAAAAAACCAATGGTATACTTACATCACTTTATGACTTCCTAGGGATTTTCCCACCTGAAATTGCTAATATATGTGTGTGTGATATATGTACTGATATATATCCAGGGATCAGTATACTTTCACATATTTAATTATAATAGTAAGTTTTAAGCATCATGTTGTAGTCACTACATACCGTACGTATTTAAGCTACCTGAATTTTCCCACAAACCTACAAAGTAAGAATTGTGCCATTACTGACTTAACTTCTTTTTTCTCATTGAGTTTATTGGTACATTTTAGGTATACAGGAGAGTTACATTCGTCATTGGTATCTTGTACCCTTCCATGACAGGTCTTGGTTCTCATTTTTTCCCCTTGTCCCTGCCCTCCCTTTACCCCCTCCTCCCTTCTCTGTTTACAAATACTTTAATTCCATTTTTTTTTCATTTTCTCGTATTTATTTTCCCTTATTTCCTTTCCTCTAACCTTCCTATTTCCCCTACACCTTTCGCCCTTTTCTTCCTATTTCACATTGTCAATTATACCATTAGGATCTTATGTACAATTATAGTTTTTCACACCAGAGAAACTATTTGGTATTTACACATGTGTGACTTAATTATTTTGCTTACGAGTACGGCCTCAGTATGCAACCATTTTCCTATGAATGACTCAAATTTCTCATTCTTTATGGCTGAGTTGACTTCGCTTTTAAAATAAACGTAAAAAGAGTCTAAGCAACTTGCCCAACCTAACAGTTGAAAAGCAGCATTGATACTTGAACTCAACAGTCAACTTAGTTCCAGAATCTATATGCATAATAATTGCCTTTTATCATAAGATTGTGTCCATCCCTTTTCTTGTTTGCTATCTACCCTGAAATTCGCAACTGATTTCTTACAAGTATTTTGAAGTCAGCAATATAAGCTCTACAAGCAGAATGCAGTACACTTTAAGAGACTAAAACCTCAATTCTCCTGAGCAGTTTTCTCAGGGTAAGTTCACTACTGGTCAAACACAAATGGTTACATATTTTCTTTCCAAATATATGTATATGATTCAAAAGAATTGACTTCTGTACTCTAAAGGCAAAACTAATGTTATAAGTATAGAAAATAAATGAAGATTGCTTATACAGTATTGCAACTAAAAATATGAAGTGTATGATTATCAGAAGTCATAAAGAGCTTCAGTGATATTCAATATTATTGGAGAGCTAGGATTGCACAAACTTTATCAAGGTGACTAGATAGAAACACAACAGTGTTTTCATAATTTGGATTACACTGATTTCATTTTTTTTTTTTGCAATCATGATCCAAGTAAAATTGTATAGGTTTAAGAAACTCCACAAATACCTAATTGTTCTCTAGGGCTGCAAACCAGCCAAGCAGTGAATCTACCAAATCAAATCAGTGAGTTTCATTTAAATCATGCACATACCTCCCCAACACCTCCAGCAACTCATAGAAAAGGAAATTAATTTACTTGCTTTTATACAATAACACTAGTACCTAAACTTTTACGCTGTGAATACATATTTGCATGCACATGTGAACCTATTTCACAGCAAGAAAACTGAAGTGCCTAATTAATACATAAAGATTTCTTCAACAAACAGAAATCTCATTAGAGAATGAAAATTAAGGCCTTAAAATTGGTTAAAAGTCAACTAGTCAATTTTTACTCTGAGTAATCAAAACTGCAGGGAGTCAAGTAGTGCCCCATCATCTAAAGTCATGTAGCACAGTAGAGTTTGAATAAAACACAATGAATTAAATTGTGACTGGTTCTTGGACTCTCCCCAAAGCACAGATCTATTATCTAAAGAGTTTACAATACCCCCTCACGAAAGTGGCAGGATTTGTACTTCTTAATTTATTCTCTCTCAAATATAAGGTTTATGGAATTATGTTAACCATGAAAATTAGTATGAACCGCCTAGGTTACCTTGATATAGCTGAGGTAATTTAATGCATGTCAAAAAATGAGGTTGGGAAATATATAATGGAAAGTTACTAATTTATATATTTTAATTTATTAATTTTATTGGTACGTTTTAGGTATATAGTATGATGACATTCATCATCGGCAATCTGAACCTTTACATGATATATCTTGGTTCTTTTTCTTTTGTCCCCATTCCCCTGCCCTCCCTTCAAACCGTCCACCCCTCCCTACTTACAAATACTTTTTTCCCATTTTTCCTTCTTTTGTCATATTTATTCCTTTCTTTCCCTATTTTCCTGTCCCCTTTTGGACTTTTTCTATCTATTTCACATTACCTATTCCACATTTTGATCCTTATTTACACTTTCAGTTAGTATTTACACATATGAGTCCTGTTTGTTTAAGAGTATAGCCTCAATGTACATCCATTTAGCTATAAATATCTCTAGTTTCTCATTCTTTGTGGCTGAGTAGTATTCCCTGAGCATCAGTGGAACAGATTATAAGATGCAGAAACTAATCCAAACACACTCAATGACCTCATCTTCAACAAAAGAGTCAAACACCTTCACTAGAGGAAATACAGCTTTTTTAATAAATGGTGCTGGAAAAATTCAGTTTCAACTTGCCTAAGACTAAAACTAGACCTATATCTCTCACTATGCACTAAATTAAATTAAAAATGGATTAAAGATCTAAATATTAAAATGGAAACACTAAACCACCTGGAACAGAGGTTAGGTAGGACTTTTGAAGACACTGGCATAAGATTTCATGAACAAAAACTCAGTCGCATATGAATTAGCACAAAGAATTAACAAGTGGGATCTCTTATTAAAAAGCTTCTGCACAGCAAGAGAAACCGCCAAAAGTGTGAAAAGACAATGCACAATGTGGGAAAGAATTTTTACCAGCTGTTCCTCAGACAAAGGTCTACTCTCTAGACTGTATAAAGAATTTTTAAAAAAATCAGACATCCCAAATTTAAAGACCCAATCCAAAAGTGGGCATCTGAAATAAACTGACATTTCTCAGACAAAGAAGTAGGAATAGCAAATAAACATATGAAAAAATGTTCAACAACACTGGTCATTGGAGAGATCCAGTTGAAAACAACACTATGATTCCCCCTCACCCCAGAAAGAATGGCTGCTATCAAGAAATTAACCAAGGGCCAGGGATTTAGCTCAGTGGTTCTGCCGCCTGCCTTGAAAGCGCAAGTCACCCAATTCCATCCCCAGTACAAAAAAAATAAAAATAAAAACAAAAACAAAAAACAAAACAAAACAAAAAAAACAAAAAACAAATGCTAGCCGAGCTGTTGTGAAAAACGAACACTTCTCCATTGTTGGTGGGAATGTAGACTGATGAATCCACTGAAGAAATCAGTATGGAAATACCTGAAAAAAACTAGGATTAGAGGTCCCATTTGACCCAGCTTTTCCCCTTCTGGGTATCTTCCCAAAAGAATTAAAAGAGTCAAACCACAGTGATATATGAGCACCCATTTCTATAGCGGCACAGTCACTAATTTAGATGCATGTGACTATTGCCATTTGTTTGTCAATTCACACATAATGGTGAAAGTGATTATTGAAACCAGGCCACTGTACGTGATTGTCAAGCACTGTACCACTTGAATTGTGCCTCCAATATTTTGATTAGCACAATAATCAAAGTTAGGACCAAAACAAATTGTTTTTTATAATTGTTTTCTGAGCATTTTAACAGACATATTCATTTAAATTATTCTGTAGAATTTTATGTTTACTAACTAAAACGCAATACAAACCTGACTATTATTAGAATTACACTTTAGAATCATTAACCCTACAAATAGTATAAAGAGAAAAGTAGTGACAGTGACAATTATTATTACATTATTAGAACTAAATATACGGAACTGTACTAAATATTTTTACATATTTGATGAAGTACTTATTATAATTATTTTTGTATTAGAAAATTTAGTCTTAAAAGGTTACTTATGCAGTTTAAGATCATTCTTCTTGGAAATTAAGTGAAAAAATAAAGGTAGATTATTCCAAAGCTTACTCATAGCTTATTTATCTGAAAACTGCCTTATCTTTATGTATCTAGAAAATAACACTGTGTCCAAATATCCAGAAATCGTTTTATTCCTCATATTTAGGGTAGAGAGTTAATGATAAACTTGGCAAGTAAACTGTTGTCAAAGTCCTTATTGTTGATGATTTTAATAAAAGATCAAAATATTTTTGATGTTTCCTTTTTATGTGGCATCTGGTATTAGGTTTATATCCATAATCTATTATTTCCTCTCTGAAAATTGACCAAATGATAGGAAGTCATTTTTTGTATCCTATACTCCTCCAAACTTTGTACACATTTCCCTACATAGCCAGAAGAATAAAAGAGAGAAAATAAATATCAATAACACAGAAAAAAGAGACAGCCATGGTGGTGCGTGCCTGTAATCCCATCACTTGGGAGGCTGAGGCAGGAGGATCGCTGTGAGTTTGACACCAGCCTGGGCTACACAGTGCATTTCAGGTCAGTCTCAACTACATAGTGAGACCCTGTCTCAAAAAACAAACAAAAATAATAATACAGAAAAAAAGAATTTCTGTACAGGTTTTAAGAAATAAACAAAGAAACACGATCTGATGCCAAAACAAATTTGTATGAAATTCTTCCCCAATTCAATATACACAGATTTAGAATCTAAGTGAAATGATTAAGATCCTAGAAATTCTTTTTCTATTAAATGAATTGTTCTTCATTAACTTTGCTTATAGCACACATTGAAAACAGTTTGTAGTCATCAATTTTATAGGTTTGCTTTATTGCCAGTGATATGAAGGATAAAATATTCAAATAGTTTAAACAAGTTTTATGAATAAGATGTCGCCAAATCAAAACGTAGCTTAAGAGCATGAAGTAGTTTGATAGGTGGATTAATAGGGCGTATAACTTAGCTCCCTGGTAAGAGTTGCCCGCAATTCAGAAGAGAGAACAGTATTTCCCTGAGAGCAAAGAGATGGCTCACACCTCTTCAAATTTCTTTCTAGCAATAGACATTATATTCTTAGTATTCTGACACCCTTTACTCTCCCAGTTTACAGGTTCCTTCTAATTTAAATACTCCTGGGAAAATTCACTATCTCTTTCGTTGCGGATTGAAAAAGAGGCAATTTTCCTCCTTTTGCAAAGTATGCCTGATTATGTTTGCAATCTGTTGTCCATTTCTCATACCTATGGCTGTGCCAGTCTATGTGCAGCAGACTCTTTATCAAATTGATAAATATGCACTGAAGTTCCCTTTGCCAGGGTCCTGTATCAAATATCATACTTCGAGGAACTAAGAGTGGAACAATGGTTACGGAGATTAACAACGCACCCTTACAGATGAGTCTAAGTGGTTCATGGTGCGGGGCCTAGGGTAGATATCTGGTCTCTGGCTCCTTCCTCTCTGCCTCTTCTCCTTTGTTCCAAGCTGCTACGAAGTGAGCAGGTTTTCATGAGTTGAGCAGTTTTCTTCCACCCTATCTGTCCACCTTGATGTTTCTGCCTTGGAACCAGTCAGTTATGGACTGAAACTCCTAATCACGTGAGCCAAATTATACTTCTCCTCTTTTAAATTGTAGGGGTCAATCATTTTATGAAAACAATAGAAAAAGTGACAAGTACAGGTAGCGGTATTTATTAATGCTAACTTTAGGTTTGACACTATATGAGGCAATATTCATATTTTTGGTTGGGAGCCATTTTACATAATTTTGGGGGAAATCATTCCATAATTAAAATATGAGCATAGGTGTCTACGGTCCAATGTCAACTTGCATGCAAACCAGCTATGGTATACGCTTGGTCACAATTGGATGCCTCAAGAGTCCCGAGATACTGTGCCACTCAAAGACAAGAGTACATCAGCTGAAGACATCCTGCTTCTTTGAGAACTGAGTAGTAATTTTAAACAAGAGATAGAAAGATTTACCTGGGGGAAGGACAAATTCTGTATTAGTCTTAGTCTGCTATCTTGGCCCACCTACTATTGTAAGAGTGCCCTCCTTACTGCGTTTATCAATATAAGATTACCACTCCCCCAAGTCCTAAGTTACTTGAAAATCCCTCCAGTTATCATGTGTACCCGATAAATAATGACTAGATGGGGAGTGTCTTTGTCTTTGCCCATGCTGAGGCACTGACCTCCCAGCCTCCATGTACTATGACATTATGAAAGTCTCTTTTGTCGTTCTATCGTTAGCCCTCACCCTTCTGTTCCCCTTCCTAGGCAGATCTGAGGACTGGTCATCCTCCAGTATTTTTTTTTAAACTTTGTAAAAATTCTTAATATTGGTATAAGTATTTCATTTATAAAGAAACTTGGAAAGACAATCTCCAAGTTAACTTCCTGTCTACAACCCTACTTTTCTCTCTCATTCCTCACTATGTTTCATGATTATTTTAAATACATAAAGGTAATCATCTTTCTGGGCTTTTGGCCTGACTACTCCTTCCTTGCAGAGAATTCTCCAGTCTTCACTTGACTGTTTCATTTTAAACATTCTTCTCTTAGCCCACTTACCTCTTTAGCAAAGCTTTGCTTTATTTCCACCTGACTACTCACTACTTCAACTCATTTCTTTTTCATCATAAGCTTTAATATTAACTGATATTTATTCCTTGTAATGAGAAACATAGTCAGTTTCCCTTTCAAAATTATAGCCTCCACAAGAGCAGGGAAAAGTAACAAGAGATGCAATCATAGTAAAACAACAAACAAATCATACATTCCAAGTTTCATCATGTACAAAATGAGATAACAGGTACCAGATGTGGATTTGGTTGTATCTCATGTTTCTATAATGTAACACACACACACACACACACACACACACACACACACACACACACACACGGAAGTAGAAAGTATGCTCAACAGAAAATGTGTCTTGTAAACATGTTTAAACAAAACTATTCCAAAATATACTTTTCTCTCCACCTTTCTCTTTAAATGTTATGATATTATATGGATATATTTCCCACACAATTTTAGAATACATGGAAAATTCACAGAGCTATGTAACTGTAACTGCCATCTAATGTAAAACATTTTCATTAGCCCAAGAAATATATCCATTAGCAATCATGTCCATTCAAAAACTCCATAGACCCTGCTAATATGGACTCAATTGAATTTCTTAATCTACATATTTCATATAAATCTCATTGTAATGACAATTCATAAACTGAAGTTATTAAGAAGTGAATGTTAAAATATTAATATATTGAGTGCTAACTAGGGATTCGCTGCCTAACAATGTTTTCTTTCATACATTGAGTCATATAATTTTTTTTTGGGGGGGTACTGGGGGTTGAACTCAGGACCTTGCCCCCTCGCAAGGTAGGCGGCAGAACCACTGAGCTAAATCCCCAGCCCAAGTCATATAATCTTTGTAATGAATGTGTTGGGTAGTTAGTACAGAACCAAAGGGCTTGAAATGAGAAGTGTTTGAGTTTGAACAGATAGAAAGATAGAAAGATAGATAGATAGATAGATAGATAGACAGACAGATGATAAATATAGATATGTAGTTGATTTTGGAATACTGCATATGCATAATGAGAGCTTAGATAATGGGACCCAGATCTAAACATGAAATTTATTTATGTTTCATACACAACTTACAAACATATCCTGCAGATGATTTTATATAATATTAAGGATTTTGGAAATTTTCACTTTGGGCATCATGTCAACACTCAAAACTGTTTAAATTTTAGGACATTTCAGATTTCGTGTTCTCAGCTTGGTTTACTATCCTATGAAAATGAAAAAACTGAATCACATGAATTTAAGAAATGCTCCACTACTACCATATTTAAAAATTTAGATGTTAGGATTCAAAGCCAGACCCTAATTATATGCATAATTGTGAATAACACAAGTTATATCACTTTTGCTTTCATGTGTCTTCCATTTCTCACCTGAATGCTGTTTTAGCAGTAGAGTGATGTGTGTATAGCAATCCTTGCTAAGGTTGTATTGGGAATTAGATAACTAATGTTAGTTTCAGTCACACAAATACTCTGAACTTTAGATAGAGTCATCAATGGGAGGGCAATATGGAGTCATTTAATTTAATATAAATGAATAAAAGATTAAAAGTTCCTCTTTCTTATGCTATTTTTCTGAATGTCCACTATGTTATGCTGTAGTCTCATATAGGAAACAAGAAAAGCAAAAAAGTTGCATTTTTACTTTAATATAGAAATTCGAATAAAATCAATTTATTTAAAGGCATGGGGAGGTACCATAATATATAAACACCTGATTATTTGATTTAATATCACATTTCTTAAATTCATAGAATGTGTTTTATTCTGATGGAAAACAAAATTGGTTCAAAAGAAAAGTCCAAAATGGTATTTGGAATTTTCCTCTATTCAATCACCTTAATAATATTTATAATTATGAATTTAATACATTTTATTAAATTAGTAAACACTTAAATGCATATTTTATAAATGATCAAAGTACCGATTTAAGCATTTTTGGTCTTTAAAGTTACAAGCAGCCAATATGCAATTTTCCAAGTAGAATAACACACACCAGGGAGTAATATTTGAAATGAGTGTGAATTTTGCTCTCTGGATGTTCTTGGCCTTTACTCATATGATTCTCCACACCTTCTAGGCATGCAATTATCTCTTAACACCTCACAACCTGTCATCCAGTATGCCATTCCTCGGATGAGAATTGGCCTCAAGTATCATGATATACTTAGATCTTAATATTTTAATAAAGATCAGTCAGTGATTTCTCGTGGGCACAAGTGTATATTTTACAATTTAAAGTACATTTTTCTTTCTTTACAAAAACCTGTTATTTTATTCTATTCATAACTAGAATAATTCTTTCAGATCACTTAACTCCTATAATTAAATTGCAAAAGTTGAAATATATCTAACTTAAAATTCAACCTAAAATTCAAAGCTGCATTTTTAAAGTTTGTATTGCATTTATTTTACTGCATCTGCCAGAGAGTACATCACAAAATCCTTTATAGATATTCAGATGAATCTCTCCTCTAGAAATGAAGAAGGAATGCAGCTAATCTTGGGCTTTCATTGGTTTGATTACCATTTCAACTCTAAATGGCTGTATGATAATTAGTGGGTGTGGAAGAACCAGTACTGCTCAAGAAGTAATTGCCTTTACAGAGAAACAAAGTTTCTAAAGAAGCACAGTCAACTCTAAGAGACAATCAGTTCAATGGTACACACCTCCCTGCCATAGTTTTAAATGGAGCAGATGTGCTAAAAAGCCAGAGAGAAGGTGGTTCATATTCTTAGGGTTCAAACAGGAATAGAATCTCCAACACTTGACTGCATATATTTTTCATAATGATTTATTGCAGTGTATCATCTACACAGGAAACCCAATTTGGGAATTTTTCATACCAGTTAGGTATTTAAAATCTTATAGTTAAAAAGAAGGGATAGGCTTTATTTAAAGGCTAA
>NW_022900951.1:28667607-28711237 GCF_012274545.1 Fukomys damarensis
TATGTACATATATACACACACACACACACACACATATATATATATATATCCTACACATTAAAGTAAATGTATTTATAATTATGCTAGATTTAGATGTAATCCAATTTCTATATATTACACCTTTAGGAATTTAAATTTTAAAGATCAGAGGACAGAAACACAATAATTAAAATTAGGGAAATGTGAAATAACAAAATGAATGGAATTACAGTAAAATACATTTTAATAGCCCTCCATTGAAATGAATCATTGAATTTAACTAAAACTCTATTGTCTTTTAGATTAACCAACAAATCAAGATGCCCTGTTGAAAGATCTTAACTGGAAAGTTACTTTTGTTTTGTTTTTGTTTTTGTTTTGGAAAGCTTTTCTTTGTTAGAGTGGAATTGTACATTTTGATGAATTAAGGATAGTTGCAAAGGACATTCTTTTTGTGAGATGTAGTCTTTGTTCAATTCCTTCCTTTCATTTGTGCAAGTTCTGAGAGTGCTTTTATTGTAAGCACCTAAGTTAGATAGAAATTAATATACAGTTAGGAAGGGATCAGGCTCTAAAGGGAGTCAGTGAAAGGTGGAGACATCAAAATTGTGGCTGGAGGCACATCTCACACAATTTCTTAAGGGATGAATGGAAAATTGAGATTATCCTGTAATTGGTATCACCCTGTGCATTAAGTCCAGATATCCATCTGACACTTGGTTGGGTGACCAGAACACTCGGACCCATCCCAAAATGTTCTTGTTTTAGAAGTCATGGATAAGCCAAAGTTAAGGATGTCATTCATTTACGCTTGCTATATACTCTGCTTCCCTACTGGACAAATATTAGCTAAATGGCTATACTTGTAATCTTATTGGTTGATTACAGTTTGACCCACTTTGTACCTACATTGTGATTTTGCCACATAAATTACCTGTGACAAAGTGCTGCAGTAACAACCCACTTCTGGGATGCCGCCTGTCTCTCAGGAGCCATTCCTATTCCCCAATAAACCCTTTCTACTCTTACTCTCCTTTGTCCTTTGGAGTTCATTCTTTGATTCCAGGTGTCACAAGTTCAGCCAATCTGATGTCTAGCATGTTGAGAGTTATATATCTTCTATATCACTTTGACTAATAGAATAGGATATAAGATACGCTGTGTTGATTTTCAAGGCCCGGCCATAGAATACTGTAAGTATATAATTTCTCTCTTTTGTATCATTCACATTAGGCCAGAGTTCACCATACTGCAGGAGCCACATAAGAGCTATAGTCAAGAGTTCTAGCTCACTGAAGTTGGCCAATTTTCACCACCGAAACACCATAGATAAATAGAATTGTTTTGGATTTTTTTGGCCAGCTCATCTACCACCTGAATGCCATAGTAATCACAGCGGATATAACACAAAAGGGGGAAAAATCCATGTCCAAATTTATGATCAACAAAATGAGATATGAAAAGTGCCTGTTTTTTAACCTACTAAGTGTATGAATAAACTGTCATATAACAATAGAGGAGCAAAACATGCTTAAGAATGACCTGTGATTGTTCCCATTATTGCTGATGTAGTGACATAATTTTACACCTCATGCTTAGATGAAATATGAGTTTAATATAGAGATGTGCTCTTTGTATAAAAACCAATTGAATTTGTGTCAATAACTCAGTAAACGTGGGATAAAGAAAAAACAAGGTCTTTGGGTCAGGGAGTTTGTATAAATATTGAACCTATCACTGCCGGGCATGGTGGCTCACACCTGTAATCCCAGCAATCGCGAGGCTGAGGCAGGAGGATCGCTGTGAGTTCGAGACCATCCTGGGCTACATAGTGAGTTCCAAGTCAGTCTCAACTACATAGTGAGACTCTGTCTCAATAAAAAAAAAAAAAATGAGCCTATCACCTCTCAGATTGTCAAATGGCTTTCTTTCTTTTCCTTCTCCACTGTGCAGCCAACAAAATTTAGAAGTATCTAATTTGCACCAAAAATTTCTTTAAATTTTATGATGTCCTACTGCTTTCTGCCTTATATTTCCCACACTCCTCATTGCTACTTCTTGTATACAGTACTCATATTCCCACCCTGAGAGTATTCTTTCTAAATGTTTTTTCAACATGGGACAATTTTTCTCTCAGAGACCTAGTTGATTTCAGGTCATGTTCAAATCTGACTTCAACAATATCTACCTTAACATACTTTATTTCATGCTATTTTATCTCCATTCCCCTGTTACTTTGATTTTCCATAGCATTCATCTAACATACTGTTTTATTAACCTGCCGGGTTATTATTGTGCTGATGTCAGGAGTAAGAAGATTTCCACTCTGAAGAAAATTTTTAAAAAAGGAATAAATAATTTTGAAGGACATTTCTGAAAGGTGATAGAAGGTAAACAAAACATCAAGGTTTTAAAGCTATATTATAGATTATTAAGAAAGAAAACTCCCAGTTGTGAGCCAGGGCAATGAGAGGGGCAGGGCAGTGTGTTTTGCTGTGCTATTGTACCCTCCAGCATGGAGTTCCACTGGGCCAAGTAGCACCTCTGTTCAGGTAGGGTCTGAACGCATGGTCAAGCCACGTGTACATAAGCGTAGAGTTTATTTTCTTAGCTACACTCTGTCACATAACCCAGTTCCTTCCCTGTTTGACATATACAAATCACTACAAGTCTCTAGAACCAGAGTTATATGCAACAGCTGGATTTAGCAAGTATGAGGCAAAAGGCATATACTTTATTTTTCAAATTTTATTTCATACATTCACTACATTTCAGATTCTAATTGATCTCACTAGTGTATTTTCCCAGAATATATGCAAATCATCATCTTGACAGACAGGATAGTAATATTCTGGTACAGATTTTATGGGCCTGGGGACTTGGAAATGAACTGATTCGGGTCAAATCCTATGTCTGCCTTTTACTTGTGATCTTAGGGAAGTTACAAATATTTTTTTCCTGAATCCCAATTTCATGGCGCATAAAGTAAATTGATTTATGACAATGTCCAATAAAGCAATTGACAAAGAACAAATTATTTCTGCAAAAATAACTGATAAAACATTCCTTATACATTGTCATAGGTTATAATGAAAACTAAAAGAAATCATCATGCATGTGAAGTAGTTCATATGAACAACTAAACTGGGAGCTATTGGTACTTTCGTTTTCCTAACATTAACTATTACTTAATAAGATATGATGAGAGTGACACAATAAACCGATTCAAATATTGTTTTACCAATAGTGCATGCCTTAAAATGATAAAAATCTGAGAAAAATAGATTCATTATACTACAGACTGTCTGCTATTTATGTAATTTTTATTTTTGATGAATGTGCATATATATGTTATAGTATTATTAATAAGCTGTTTTAGAAACTTAGGGCAAGGATTTTTGAGTTTTTAAGTTTTCTTATGAGAAAATGTTAGTTTTCTTTTTTTGTTTTTTTGTTTTTTTCTTTTTTCTTTTTGGAACCAGGGATCAAAATCTGGACCTTGTTCTTGCAAAGCAGACACAGTACCACTGAACTAAATCCCTGGGCCTGAAAATGTTAGCAGAAAATGGTAGCAGCTTGTTGGAAGTCACACAGGGATTTTTTGATGAATCTTTTTTCTCTCATGAAATACTGCTTTTATATTGAATATACGTATGCATGCCCACAGGCATGTATTGAAGTATGTTGAAATCTTCTGGAGATTTTCATATGGGGAATACACTAGTTACTCAGTAATTCTCTAAAGGAAAATTCACATCTAGATAAGCAACTATATACATTTTTGTAACACAAAGAAGGGTATTACATGATTTTAAATGCATTGCCATTTTATGGTCACTTCAAACATTAAAAGCTGCATCCTCTGAGAAATTATATCACTATCATAACTCAGTAGAAAACTGACTCTTTGCTTAAATCAAACATTCAGAAAAATTACAATAATGTATGGTGTAAAAATTTTAAAATGTTAAAAAACAATGATCCCATAGAGAAAACTGAAGGTAAAATATTTTGTTAAAACCTGTGTAGTATGAGAAGGGAAAAATTTAGCAGTTTTAAAATTGGTTCCACATTGTCTAAGTTAACAAAAGTAGATGGTCCTGCATTCACTACTCACACTTGGTTGAAACTTAGACTTCTTTGGCTACAAATGTTTTATATTTCAGAAAAAATGTAATTAATATAACTGTATTTTCCACAATAAACACTAAGCCCTTTAAAATTTTTTTGCTACTTTAATATATCAAAATTTTCTAAAAATAATACTTCAGGCTTCAAAACATTCAAACATATAAAAATAGCGATACTTTTATTATCCTAGTGGAGACATTCTTAAGATGTACTTAAGATATAAAATTAAAATATATAACATACCAAAATACTAAGAAAACTGTTCTTTAACACAATTCTGTTTAAACTGATATTCCACTTTATGAAGTTAACACTCAGTGCTATACTTTTGTTGCAAAATCAAATTTAGTCCATCAGTTTTCTATCAATCAAGACTCATGTATATTCTTGACAATGCAAACATACACAGTTCTCTACAATGTAGGATAGATCATTTCTCCTTCCTTAAATACATGAAAAGCAGCTGCGGAATAGCACAGAAGTCTTTAGTAGTAAGTAGGTCAAATGAAGCAAACAATGAATCTAATTGATAAAAAGAAAAGGTAATTTTGATATAATATTCCTTCTAGCTATTTTCTCTTTAAAACTATGCTCAAGAATTTCAGTAAAAACATCAGTTATTTTTATTCTTTTAATCCATTTCTTTCAAGTATTTTATTTTTAAGAAATATAGATCTCCTTTAAGGATTGAGTTTAGAAGAAAATATACTGATTAGAAAACTCTAAGAAGAAAGCAATATCATTCAGCATTCAGTATCAGGTATGCATACTCCCAATGCTTTTAAATTAGGAGTGTTTTCTTGTGTTTGAATCCATCCTAAAGTAATTAATAAAACATCTTTTCAGTTTCTCTGGTGTGAATAAACTGCAATAATACATAAGATCCTAATAAGATTACTGACCTTGTGAAATGGGAAGAAAGGGGCTAAAGGTGTAGGGAAGGTGGGATGGGTAGGGGAAGGGTAATAAGGGAAAAGAAAAAAATGTGAGAAAATGAAAAGATGGAAATAAAGTGTTTGTAGATAGTGAGGGGAGGAGGGGGTGAAGGGAGGGCAGGGACAAGGGGAATAAATGAGAACCAAGACCTGTCATGTAGAGGTACAAGATCCCAACAATGAATGTAACTGTACTGTATCCCTAAAATGTACCAGTTAACTCAATTAAAGCTAAAAAAAAAACACATCTTTTCAGAATCTTTTCAACCCTTTGCCACGAAAACAAAATGTTTCAGTTATCTTCAGTCTTTTAAAATGAAGAAACAGCAAAACAAAGAGGCATCAATATGTTGTTTTCCCTGTTGCAATTTTTTTATTTAAGTCTTGCTAACAATTGGAGTGACCTTTGATTGCAGGCATTTCTTTGTGTTACTATTTTTTTGTTGTTGTTCTTTTGTAAATTAACTTATTTCATTGAGTCTTTCCTAACTCATTATATTACTCTTTTGGAATATAGTCAAAGGCAATACCATAATCACAGTGCAATTGTCCTATTTATGTGGCTATTGGAATTGCTTTTGTACAGTTTAAAAGGGTATCTTTCCTCACCTTTCATTTACCAAAGGAAAGTATATACAATAACATTCTTACTTTAGTGATTGAATTACACGATGCTATCTATAGGATTTTCTTCATCTAATTTAACAAAATTATCAGAGACATTGCCAGATTACATGTTATATTTTTTATTTTGGAAGTAAGGTTCAAATCAAATCTTGATTTTCCCTACATTCTAAGATT
Source organism: Fukomys damarensis (assembly GCF_012274545.1). NCBI lineage: Eukaryota > Metazoa > Chordata > Mammalia > Rodentia > Bathyergidae > Fukomys > Fukomys damarensis. The sequence goes on from NW_022900951.1 coordinate 28,673,454, forward strand.
TTCCATGTAGATTCATTTATAAATCTCTATCTTGGTCTAAGACTAATAACAACAATTTTAATTTTCCATGAAAGTAATATTCTTCTCTATTTTGCTTTGAAATGTATGCCTTTATGATTTGGGAAAGCAAAAATCTCATGAGAAGTTTGAGGCATTTAGTTTCCCCTTCAGTTGACCCAAGGTATTAATAATCTTTATAGCATCAATCTGTGTTGCAACTTCAAGACACATTATGGTTATAAGCATTTCAATGTCAAAAGCAGGCTCTGGTCCTTAAGGAAGTGAAACCAGTTCAAACCAATGTTGTTCTTCAAGTATGTGGGCTTCTCAGTAACTTTAATTGAAAATCTTGGTAATTAAATATATGACCTAATGGCAAGAATAATTGCTCTTTCTATTTTCACTTCGATTTTTCCTTTAAAAAATTTTGTGGGAAATATCAAAGCCTTAAACAAAGGTATTAGACTGATAAAAAAGCAAGCATCCACTGTGTCCATAAAATTGAAAGAAAACCTGCATATTACACTGAAAAGAATTCCTTTTCATCTTTCAGAATATCCAAAAATGTGAGCATCAACAGAAAGAGAATACATTTATTTTCATGTTCTCTGTTAAAAAGGACTCTGCCCTTATGATCAGAAAAAAACTAAAGAGTGTACTTACATCACTGTCAGAGTGTATTGAGGGCCAGTATGTGTGAAAAGCTCTCAGTGCACAAATAATTCAGACTTTGGGAAATTCAAAGATAAAAACAATAGCGTCTCTAATTTTAGGAAGCTTACATATAACTTCCCTGCACATGCTACGTGCTATAATGGTTGACATAAACAATGTCAGGAACTCTAATTAGGAAAGTTAATACTTTGATGATAACAGAGCCCGTATTAAAGACTATAACAACAACAAAACAGGGGAAAGAGGAAGGATAGGTGTTTTAAGAACAAATATAAACTATGGGCAAATATTGATGATAGGGGAATTTTCTGTGTATTTTCATACTTCTATTTAGCATATAACTATTTTTTACAGTATTATCTGATACATTTTTACCTGACTTTTCCAAAGTGTGCATTACCAAATATACAACGAACAAGCTACTGAGAAGGTTTACTTATTTAAGTGCTCAGGACTTTTTTGTGAGAAACTCTGTGAAATCCCCAAAGGCCACAATTCACACTTCAGGGTAACTTCAAGAAATTGTTGCTTTCTTTTTAGGTTATTTCAAATTATTACTTTACTGAGGAATTATGTAGTAAAAGAGACACAAAATTCATGTCTAACACAGTACAGTAGCTCTAGGAGTACGGTCCATGTACAGTAGCTCTAGGAGGTTAAAGTCCTTAACAATAAAATATTTAAATTCCTTTCCATGATGTATTCATTTTATTATTTATTTTTCTCATTGAGTTTATTGGTACATTTTAGGGATACGGTACAATTACATTCATCATTGGGATCTTGTACGTCTACATGACAGGTCTTGGTTCTCATTTTTTTTCCTTTGTCCCTGGCCTCCCTTCCCTATTTTCAAATACTTTATTTTCATTTTTTTAATTTTCTCATATTTTTTTCTTTTCCATTATTTCCTTTTCCCTACCCTTCCCACTTCCCCTACTCCTGAGATTGTTGCAACAATTTACTTACAAACTGGATGGTTTACAAAATCTACAAACATATTTTCTCACACTTCTCAAAATTAGCAGACTAAAATAAAACTGTTGTTGGGGCACGTTCTCATTAAATGCTCTTTGGGAGAATCAGTTCCAGCCCTTTCTCTTAGCTTTTGGACTGCTAGCTGCCCTTGATTTTCTTTTTGTGTTTTCTTATGTTTTGTTTTGGTGCCAGGGATCGAACTGGAGACTTTGTGCTTCTGAAGTAGTCAGGGAACCTTTGGAATAAATCCTCAGCCCCGTTCATTTTTTTTTTTTTAATTTGTGGTCTCATTATGTTGTCCAAATTAGCCACGGGGCTCTCAAGCTCAGGACATCCTCTTTCCTCATCCTAGCTCCCCCTATAATAATAACACAACCCTTGTAAACTAAGGGCTTACCTTACTCCATTATGACATCATCTTAACCAATTGTATCTGAAATGACTCTAACTAAAGCCATATTTTAAGGACTCTGAAAACATCATTTTTGATGCACTCACCCCATCAGTAGACATAGTAGCATAGACTCCAATGAACTAGCTCCTGGTCATCATTGAATTCTCAACTGCATTTTGTGTTCTCATATCTAACTTAGCAGACAGGCAATAAATTTACTGAGTGAAAAGCAGTCCCTAGTAAACCGAAGTAGAGAAAAACCTAAAGAGCAAACAGGCAAAAGTTTGCTGAATGGAGCAAGTGTAAAGCTCTATGAGCACATAGAATTCAAATATAACCCATTAGATCAGGCATAATCCTAAAATAAAATGCCATTATCTGATGACCTCATAAAATTACAGTGTGTATATTTTTGTGCTAATCATTCATAATGCTTGGTTTTACGTGCATTTTTATTTCACTTTTAAATGCCCTGTAGTGCACTGTTTGGTCACTGTGTGCATCCTATATTTCTTCTACATTTAAGATCAGCCATGTGTCAGTGTGAAGAACTGAAAGACCCGGGGAACCCCAAGTGAGAAGCACGCCATGTCCCACCTCATTGGGAACATGCTGTGGGTTGGAAGCAACCTTCTTTCTTTATTACTTGTGACTCATTTTTGGCTTTTTATTCCAGTAAATTAATTACATTCCTGTTTCACTCCTCTGAGGCCAGAACTCCTAACTGAAAAGGGTTCTTTATTTCCTGGTCCTACCTGTTCCAGACACCTCTACTCTGATCCTCCGTCAGCCGATTATCTATGCACCGAACGGGACACTGTGACCTAATAGATAACCCTGACATTTTATTACTGAGTAAAGCAGCTTAACCTCCTATCTGTTGCTGAAACTTCATGTCCTAGCACCCCAGTTAATTTCTCTACTATCGGTTTGGCCAGGCCCCAGAACGCAGTCATCATTCATTTGGTCTCTACCTAAACTTACCCCAATTTAAATCACATTCATCTATCCAGGACTCTCACTTCTCCATCAAACTGACATTTCAAATGTCAGATGAGTTATACTATATCACTTGAGTGATCATGACAACATACTCCCTCACATTTAGGGGCTGAAATGTCTGCTTACAAAAATATTTTTAAACACTGACAGAAAGAACTGTCAAAAGTATGGAAATTGATGATAGAATTTATCACTTAAATATTCTGCATGCCTAAAAATAGAATATTTCAAATAATATATACACCTCAGTAATGTATTATAATGAACAATAATACAAATTACCTATCTTACTGCACACATTTTACAAACAATGTCTCAATAATACTCATATCAAGGTTATTTTATTCCCACTTCCCAGATGTAGTCTTGGTAAAATTCTGTAACTTTTTTGGACATTATAACGAAAATAGTGTAACTTTCCCATTGAGAATAAGCAGCCCCTTAGTAGCATTGCTCTATCTCCCTACCACCTACATGTACTCTGTCTGAAAAATGCTATTTAAAAAATAAAATCAATTTTGCCACTATCTACTTTTCAAACCTCACATATTTTAATTTCCTGGATTCCCTTCATGTTTCTTATGTAATGTTGAACATGAACAACAAGAGCCCAAGTCCACAGCTAAGTGCTTGAGTGCTTTTCAGAGTCAGGCTTTCCGGCTCACCTTCTGACACTTTTCCACTAAACCAGCTCCTGTGCCTATGTCCGCTTTGGGCTAAGAGAGACTCTAATTCCCTCTTTTCAATTCTCACTTTCCCAAATCTAAATCCCATACTTCAGTTTAGAATCTTATAGTATCTTCCCATTTTTTGGAAAATTTCTTAACTTTTAGGTATGTCATTTTCATGATCAAATTGTTGAAATAATAACAAAATATCACCGCAAAATTATCATATTTTGGGGAAAATGGAGGAAAGTTTCCCCTGGAGTGAATTCAACTACCAGGGCCACAGCTGGCCAGGGACAATACATTTATGTGAAAGAAGACTTGACCGGGGCAGACACAGCTCCTTGCCAGGGAACGTGGGTTGGATGCCTTTACAGCGGACTGAATTTCAGTCCTCACTTGCCCCGCAGCTAAACATGCCTGGGCAGTGTAAAAATAGCACAAAAGTACATGGCTTTGTTAATCACATTCCAGTAAAGTGAATTTGGTAAAGCAAAATCAAATTTAGAAATCTATTATTCAAAAACCAGAAAGGATTCTTATATTTTCCAGTGATCTTAGATTACAAATTCTTGAAGAAGATACTAAATGTAATACCAATACCAGACCTCAATTATCAAGTGAAAATGTGAATTGGTCTCTAAAGATGCTTATTAAAAGGCAGGAGTTTACTATCTCTAACCACACAGGACTCATCCTGTAAAATCCAGATGATAACAGACATCTTGCCTGTCAGTAAGGATCTAGAAAATTAATAGAGAGCAGATTTTTCACAATCTTTGAGGTGCTAAATAAAATTTAAAGACAAAACTAAGAATCATATTTACATCAGAACTATATAATCAGATGAAATATCCAACCTAGGTGCCCAGAATTTTTATTGCAATAATTTATTGTTCTGAAATTTTATAACAGATTTGATAATACAAAATACCATACGATTTTATTGCATTCAAAGCATTCCACATATCTGATTCTGTATTAAAGCAGAATATTAAAGGGAAAAATCACTGGCCTTATCCTGTAAAAAGCCATTTGTATTGACATGACATATAGTGGCTTTATTGTGGACTAGTCCTACAAATTGTGGGTACTCTTATTTTCCCTTTTTTACAGTGGAAAATATCGAGAAACAGAGAGGTTAAATAATGTATCCAAAATGAAGTGCTGAGAAAGAATAACATTATTTGCTATTTATGAGTATGTACTACATGCACAACATCATATACTTTATCTGATGGAGCATTTCACTAATAAAAATGTGATACTATTATTTCCATCTTAATCTCAAGCTCTCTGAGATTGAGGAAAGTTAAACAACACAATCTAGCTGATGTGACTACCAAATGATAACCACATTTCAAGACTACATTTGGCAATTCATAAAACATGTATCTTTACCATAGTACCCTTTCATCTTTCATTGACAGGTCATTCAATTCCTTTTCTCTGTCTCACAAAAATATATTCTGGCCACTGTGTCTAGCACTGGTGTGGTTTAACAGGGAGAAAGGCTTTACCGTTTACTCTTTTTAAAAATCATTTTAACCATATTATTTTCCTTTCACTTCCTTAGCCAAAAATATTTAACTTATATTTGAAACTCTTTCTACTCTGCTCTCTCCAAAATCAATTTTCCAGGTTGTTCTCTCTTCATGGAGGAAATAGAGCTGGAAATGAAGTGTGAGGCACTAAGTATTCGGACAGGAAATCTGTAAGCAAATGATGGGGGCAATCAAAAGAAAAGGAAGGCCACTGTGGGAAGAGAAACCCAGCAAGAACAGTATTTTAGAATCTACAGTGTAAGTTAAAGTCCTACCATGCCACCTGCTAGATTTGCAATGGGTGAGGAAATTACAAAATTTCAGTTACATCCCTCTTTGATGAAATAGTTCATAAAACGTACTTGTCATATATGGCTTTACAAAAAATCCAATAAAGCAATTGTGAGGGAACTTTTTGAAATTATAAAGCACCATTCAAAGGTCAAATATCATTTCTATAATTAGCATATGATCAAATGGTTAAGGATCTCGACTGTTAAATATATACTAAAGTCCATGGAATGAAGGCTTTGGAGTAGAGCCATACAATTCAAATACAGATTAAGAGTAATCTCATAGGATTTTTTGAAAGGAAAAGAAAAATGCGTCAGAAGATACAGACAATGGGAAGAAATGGCAGGATTAGAATACACACACACATACCTGTTCACACATATACACATACAAAGATTGGTTTTATACGTGTTTAAAGGTATGAACTAAATGATTGAGAAAGTTCTATGTTGAATTATCAAACTCACATAAGACCTCTATTATAATGCTGTTTCTTTGTTATTTTCAAATTCTTACTCATTTAACACTCTGCTAAATTTTCATTGTTTATGTGCTTGTATAAAAAAATTCATATCATGTAACTGTGCTCCAAAACTTTTTAGTAACATAATAATGTTTTACTGCTCCTCAGAATGACCTGCCATATTTGGTTATTATTTATTATATTATGCCTAGCAACAGCATAAACTCCTGACTGAAGTTTGCCTTCTTAAAACTCTCTAATAAATGTCAAAAAAGTCCAATTTTGCTGGAATTCTACAGTTAAGAAAAGGTAAATATACCTTGATATCTTCCATTGGCTTCACTTAATATAGATTTGAAAAAGCACACAATTTTAAAGGAAACCTATAACATTTGTATCTTTCTATAAAACATTGCAGTATGTTACGGTAGGAATAGATATAGAAATGATAAAATGAAAACCTTGTGGAATAGATGTTAGTACAATAACTCTCCAGTAAATAAGTCTTTTAGCATATGTGTTTTAGAAGAAATGTGTTTGAAATGCATTTTTTCCTACTTCCTAATAATGACAAGAAGACTGGGTAACTTAAAGAAGAGATGAAAACTTCTTCAAAGTAAAAACATTTTTAAGCTCCAATACATAAAGTGTAAGTCAACCCACTTGTGTTTTCCAAGGTAAAAACTTAGAAAGTTGTTGTCAGGTCCTCATGAGTTTCTGCTTCCCACAGCCAAGCTGTTGCTAAATGTTGTGAATTTCTTCTTGTTGTATTATATGTCTTAATAGCTTTGTTTTTCACTTGCCAAAATGAAACCCATATGCTCTTTTCCCTACATAGTTTTCCAATAAAGACAGCAGGTACTTTCCTCATTTTTATATATTGTATAGATTTGCAAATAATAATGCCCTTTGTTTCTTTGAAGTTGCAAACTGGTATAGACCAAGGGTTGTGCATGTTGCTGAAGACTCACTTGATAAGGTAGACTATCTCAGACACAGAAATACATAGAATATGCACAAAGCAAATTTTTCACAAAAAGTAGGCAAATGTGAACAAAAGATTTTAAATGATACTTACTGTATAAATGATATTTATTTTTAAAAACCTGGTCACTTCTGCACTTTAAACTATCATTGGAAACTTTACAATTTTATTTACTTGCTAAATACAGTTGGGCTGCTTAATTGAAATCATTGGCCTTGATCATAACCAATTTAGAGCTTTTTGTGTTTTTTTGTTTTGTTTTGTTTTGTTTTACCAGGGTTAGAACTATAATCCTTCCACTTGACCAATATAGAGCTTAATAACTTCACTTTTAGATTTTAGGGGTATTACTACATTATTTTCCTTGTGTATCTTTAATCAGGTATATGTTGAGTGTAATCATTATGTACCTCAAATACGTATTAATAAATAATTCAAAAATATATAGTAGGGTACATAAAAAGTGGTCAAATCAACACTTTGTGGGGAAGAAATAGAAATCTTCTATGCTAAAAAAATCCTCCTAGCATAGCAGGGTCCACAGTCACTGAGAAGCCCTGCTCTCCTTCTTCTGCCAGTTTGGCTAATGGATCATTGCTCTCTCCAACCAAGGCCAGATGGCGCCTTCTCAATGCTCCATTTAAAGAAGGTCATTCCAATTAATTGCAAGTGACACTTGACCTTATTATTTGCTTTGTTTCCCTTTCTTGTTTAGTTTTCCTTCCTTATTTTCCAGACTTAGCTAAATTAAGTCACATTCATCACCTCCTTTAATATGATATGAAGACATTTCTAAAAGTGATTGCTTAAAACTGAACATTTTGAATATGAGAAACTTAAGTTTAAGGACTAAATGGAAACTTGATTGATAGTGCATAGTTTTCTACTTCAGCCTAATGAACTCACTGACTTTAATAAGTAATTCTGAAGACAGCATGTCCTTAGCATCCTAGCAAGCCCACAGAACTTCTGCTCCCTCCTCCTACGTGTCAGTTTGGGTTTCAGCATGCATGATAAAAATCTCAATTTTCTTTTTCTGTTACAAATTCATATTGCAAATGTGAATACTAACTTGGAGGGGATTCCTTGAAGTTTTGCTGCAGAAATAGATATTTTATGATTTTTCTGTTCAGAGTCTATTTCCATGGCCCAAGGAAATGTGGAGAGTGCTTGCCTATGATTCTAGCCTTTTGGATAATTTTTGATAAAATATGTATATCCGTGGAAATCATAATTCAGAACTATCAACCAACAATTTAAATTCCAATTATTGCATCTAATTCATGCAGAGGTTCATTTAGAATATAGCCCACAATGGACATTATGAAGAAAATGCATTTAAAGAAAGACAATATATTAAACTTCAGATCAACTGCAGAAAAACAACTAGGTGAATTAACATCTTGTGTTACAATTAAGATCTTGTCTTCTGTAAGACAAGATCTTAATTCACCTAGTTGTTTTCTGCAGTTGATCTGAATATTTATTTATTTATGCAAAAATGTCAAAATAACTACCCGAACCATATAGATAGTAATGGGAAAAAGAAATGAATTCATAATTTGCAATACTATTTCCGGCATAGAAAATTGGATGAAAGTGGTCATAGCATAACAAGGAAACAAGCCAACAACTAAGAAAGAGAATTAAAACAGGACACGAAAATGGCAGTTATGAAAGTCAAAATAAGAAAACTGTAGTAGAGTAGCAAAAGTTGTGGAAAAGGTAAGCTCTGGTTTTGATACATGTAGGGAGAAAGGAAGGAAACTGAATGTGATTAATGACATTGTTCTAGCAACAGTGACACACATTAAGGGCAGCTTCTTGAACTGCTGTGAAAGGGTGCTGAAATACAGGAAGGTGCTCAGTGTGGGAACTGAGAGATGGTGAGATACAGGAATACAAGGTCAGGTGAGATCTTAGCAGCAAAACGTAGATTTTAAAAATATGATATTTTCGATAGTCATCTGGGTGTTAGAAAGAGACACATTTCAACATTATCATGATCAGTTACCAATGACAATGCAAGGAAAAATTTAACAGGGAAAGTATTTTTTCAGGAAATTAAAAGTGAAATAAGATATATGAGAAGATGTGAGAAAGAGAATAGCCAGGGCTTTTCTTTTAAAATGTAGAAGTATATGTGACAACAATTTTACTTCCCAAATAGTCATAAATACACCAAAAGTAAACTGAAACTTGTAGTAAAATAATACAGCATAATTTTTATATGCAGATGAATTAAAATAAAGAGAAATTCAATTTTTAAAATTTGAAAGCATGGAATTATTTTGATTTATGAAGTTTTATGTCACTGTCCTATTAAAAATTTTAGTAATTTAAGTTTTACTTTCTCAGATTTTATGAAATATGAATACAGAAAAATATGTTCTCCAGGTTGTACATTTACATCTAGTTTTAAACAAACTGTATTTTTTCTCTATAATTTCTCCTTTCAGTTCAAATGATGGAATATAGTTTAAAGACCCTTCAACTAAAAGCCGTGGCTGGGCTTTATTTTTGAAACACACATACATGTCTAAGTGGGAGGCTGCTTTTTACTAATCCATCAAATAAAATGATTAATTTCTAGCCAAGTAAACCAAGGTCATAATGGAATATTAACACATTTTAAATGGGTTTAAAGTAGAAAAAGCATGTCAACCTCCATCCATTATTCACTGATTTGCTTATCCACTCCACAAATTAACTACTTACTATGGAACAGGTGCTGGGATTACATCTGTGAGTAAAACTGAAGTTGGTCCTGCTTTCTTATCAGGTATTGGTATTGTTCACAAGCTATATATTGCAGAAAGGTCTAGTGCATTCTTCCTATGGTAGGGAGTAATGCTTGCATAATTTCTGCTGAAGAATATTAAAGAATTTTTATGGGTGATTGAGAGTATACCTCAGTGGTAGAGCCCTGTCTACCATGTATGAGGTCCTGGGTTCCATCCCCAGCACTGTGATAATAATAATAATAATAATAATAATAATAATAACAACAACAACAACAACAATAATAATACAAAGCACAAAAATCCCCAAAAACATGACTATGGAAAATGAGATATAGTCTTCTTTTTATTTTCAATGTAATTTTTTTTCATGCAAATTAAATAGTTTCACTTTAGATATTTCTTATTGTATAAATTCAGGAAGTACTTACTGTTTACAGAAAATATGCAGTCAAATCTTGGTGCTAAACTACTATGAACCTCAGTTGATTCGGTAGGGGATGTGCTTTAATCCAAAAATATTATCCACGTGCTTGTTTGTTTGGTACTCGATACATAAACTGGAACTTGTCAGTGCAGATTGCCTAGTGACTCACTACCCTTCCCCACCAAAACAATTTTTTTGGTATTCTTTCTTTTCAGTACTTACCTCACCTCCCAGAACCAATTAAATATGGGTATGGAGGTACCACTGTAAATTGAATTTATGCAGCAAGTGGCACTACTTTCCGCATGATTATATATCCTTGAATGTGTGCACTAAGTGGTAGTAATCCAATTAATTTTCTGCAATTTGATTAACAATTATTTGATATTTTCAATTTTGTAGTATAAAATAAATTCAGATTCACATGAAAGTTGCAAACCTGCAATTATGTATTTCCATATACTTTCCACAGGAAAAAAATTTAAAAATTTCCTTCATTTCAAATATGACTTTTTTTAATCTGTCAGTTGAGGTCAACTCTATACAGAATTGTACAATAAAATTCTGTTAAAATGTGTTTGGCATACAAAAATAATGTAGGAGTAAAGTTTGGCTATGGAAAAAAACATGGTTTAAGTTTTAAATTTGTCTTCAAGAATACAGGAGTAAAATTCTCTTAGCACTACCATGTACAAAAACAGCAATGCCAAAGCATTAAAAGCTTAACCTTGAGAATAAATTGGCCTAGGTTCAGTTCACATTCACCACTTATGAATGGTTGACCTTGAGCTTGTTCTTTAGTCATCCAGGCTCTTAATACCCTGGTTTGTAAAATGAAGATAAAGTTATGTAATTTTAAAGGTGTTATGAAGTTTAAATTATTTCATATTTACAAAGTGCTTAGAATAGCATCTGGCACACAATATCATTAATGGTTTGTTAAAAAAATAATTGGATAGATACATAAGGAGCACTCCCACTTTGTATCATAAGACCATGGCTATACTCACACACTAAAATGATGAGAAAGACTGATGGCATGGGAAAGGAATGTATGTGTGTGTGTGTGTGTGTGTGTGTGTGTGTGTGTGTATAACTCTTTGAATCTTTTACATAATTTCCAGAGTTCTACATAATGTAATGAAATGAAACTGGTTAAATTAAAATCAAGCTTATAGCTAAATGGATGCACACATACAATTATGGCATTTACTACTGCCAAAATATTATGGAATATTAAAAAAGAAACCTTTATACACTCTCTGCTTTTTAACATGGGATCTTAACCCTAATACGGGATCCTTTAACATTACCTAGTCCTAATTTGATTTTCAATATTGCATGGTAAAGTTCTAACAGGCTCAGGTGTTTGGCTTATCTTTGGATCATAAGTCATTCCCTATAAGCTGGTGTTGAAATTAAATCCTAGATATTTATTCATATATAGTCACTTTCTTATTAAGTCCAATTCAGCTAATTTAGGTCTATGGATTAATTTATATTTATTGTAGTTGGAAGCATTAAGTTAAATTGCAGAGAGATACATTAGCATTACAGATCAAGATTATATGATATACCTATAGAAAGCAGACAAAATAAGCAAATTCAAAGTAAACACAAAGTAGATGAGGAAGAATTATCAGAAACATTATGCAATCCAATGTAGTAAATGGAAACACATCAATGAGACCTTGAATAGGGCCGAGGATCTGTCAGTGTTACTGAAGGGGAGAAAAATTTAATGGTAATAGAGATAAAATCAGTGGGAAAGTGTGAAGAATGCAGTTTTATTTCCTAGGTAAAATAATTCATACTGATGCTGTGGATTTCGAGTAAAAGCAGCAAATTAAAGGCGTTATTAAAGGAGCAAATAACTGGTAAAGAACAAAGAAATGCCTGAATATATATTGAATTTCCAAATAAGATAGAATCTGGTCCACTTTCTAGAAGACCGTTTTTTTCAGCCTGCATTGATTGTCTTGCATTCAGAAGAGCCTCTTGAACATTTGTTTTTCATCAGATCAGCCTTGAACATTATTGGGGCCCCTCAATTACATATATTATCCAATGAACAGAAAACCAAATCACTATTTCCATCATTTCAACAGAACTCATGATTACATGAAGCTCTCTCAGAATTCTAAGTGCAATACATTCATGAAAATCAATGGCTACAAAATGTAACTGTGAAGTAAACTCGTTTAGTCACTATTTATTGGAATTAATTTACTGGACACCAGGGCCACTGAGGTAATGAAAATTATCTTTATGCCTCAGCATTATTACATTATATAAGGTTAACAATACTTAGCTAATTACAGATTCTTTTCTGAGTCCAAGGGGTCCAAACTGTGCAGATGAGAGTTTCAACCTATTTCAAGTGTTAGCTACACAAAGATGCATACTTTCTTCTAAACAATAACTAGAAAATTAAAGACTGAAGTCAATTGTCATGATGTACAGTACCATATTGGAGGACCACGCTTGAATTTTGACATTTACCAGCTCAAAATTTGACTATTTTTTGCAAACTATTCCATTCAATAAATGGTTTGTTATTTACTATTCATCGATTATTGACATATCTGTCAATAATAAAAAGTCTTGATGGAATGAGTGTCCAGGGATGGAGTAAGAGAAAAGCAGTTAATCAACATGACAAAGAGATTCTCTGAAGAGACTTCCATATAACCAGAGTCTGTTTAGCGATCTTGCTAGGTTAACAAACCCTGCATTTTTTCTGAAAAGAATGCTGGGTAATCCCTAAAGTAGATGCTCTTGGATAATAGTGAACTCTTGGATAAGTCAGAGATTCTAGTTGTGTACCTACCCAAGGCCATAAATGAAGCTAAGTTATAGGGATTTCTATAGCTGCATAAATTAAGCAAAGACAATGAACAAGATAAGTTTCATGAAGAATACAATGGCTTTGTAGTTCCCAAGTAACTAGAATAGATATTGCTTAATATCTATTGTTTGTGATATAATTACACAATTTTTTATTTATGCAAAACCTAATTTGAATGTTTTAGAATTAATAAACATGGTGGTAAAATATGATTCAAATATTTGGTCAGACAAATGCAAAATGTTGATAAACATCTTTAGTTCTATATGCAAACTGTTTCACAGATATTTTTACTTTTCATTATAAAGAAAGTTGAACTGGAAGCTGTAGATAAAACTGGTTGGCCAACAGAAATACGATGTAAGTTACATATGTAGTGTTAAATTTTCTACTACTTAGATTGAAATATAAAAAGAGACAGATAATATTAACACTATTGTATTTAACCAAATATTATGCAAAATACTCATTTCAAGATGTAATAAATATAAAGTTACTGAGGTATTTTATATTGTTTTTTTCATATTTAATCTTCAAATTCCATTGTGTAGTTTAACTACATTTCTATTCTTTATATCTACATTTTAAGTGCTTAAATGGCTATATGTGTCAAATAGCCATCATATTTACCAATACAAGTGGACAATATAGATATGATTTCTGTTAGAAACAGAAAAAAGATCTCACTAAGTGATAGGATTATTGTATTAGTTGTGAGGTCAAGGTCTAAGCATATTTTATGGATATCACATTCTATGGAATATCTATGAATAGCCTATTCCAGCACCACTTTTTGAAATTATTATTATATTATTGAGTACATTTATATATTTTGTACCAAAAATCAGTTGGGCATATTGGCAGGCATCTAGTTTTTGAACTATTTATTTGGTTCTATAGATCTATGCTCCTATTATTACAATAAAATCGCAGTTGTTGTGGCTCTATAGTTATGTCTTAAAATCAGTCAGTATAACTCAAAGACATATTTCAAATTCTTTAGCTATTCCAGAGACTATGAATGTCCATATAAATTACAAATAAACGTATCTATTTAAACACAAAAATCTTCCTGGGATTTTAATAGTAATTACACTAGATTTAATTACAAAGAAATATAATATCATTGTTGAGAATTCCAATCTATGAATAAGGTATGCTTCTTAATTTCTTCAGGCCTATCATTTAATCCCTATTTTATAAATTTCAACCTGTAAATCTTATATGTCATTATTTATAATCCTATGCAATTCATTTTCTTTAGAGTAATGGTAAATGCAATTATGCATAAAATTTTGTTTTCAGCATGTTTATTTTCCATTAGACATATAATCAATTTCTGTATATTGAGCTAACATCCTGTGTAGTTGTTCAGCTCACTCATATGATCCAGGAATTCCGTTTGTTTGTTTTTGTAGATTCTTTAGAATTCTTTAAATAGACAGTCATATCATCTGCAAACAGTGACAATTTTCTAATATACTTTTCTTATTTTTCTAAATAATTTTTGTCATATTGTACTGACCAAAATTCTATTATGCTGGAAAGAATGGTTTTTGAACTTAAGAAATAAGCATTAAGCTTTTCAGCAAAAAGTACAAGGTGATCTTTTTAAAATATCGTTTTTATCAAATTGTGGAAGTACAGAAATATTCATTTATTTAAATACATTAATGGATGCTGAATTGTGATAAATTATTTTTCTTTGTCAACTCACATGTTATTTGATTTTTCTTCTTAGCCTGCTTATGTGATGGATTATAGTGATTCGTTCTTAAAATGTTTATCCAGCCTTGCATACGTACAATAAATACTATTAGTTCACACAGTATATATTTTAGGCATTGGTATACTGGACTCAAATTGCTAAACTACTTTTTGAGGACTAGGCAACTGACTTTGTTAGAGGTATTAATAGTTTTCATTGTTGTTGTTGTTAGAGTTGTTGTTGTTTCGTGATGCCTTTAGTTTTGGTGAAAGCCAAAATACCAAACACAACGATGAATGGGATGTGGCCTCTTTCATTTCCTGGAAGCTGGATAGAATGGAGTTACTCTTTAAATGTTTGGAGGAATCCTACAGTTAATTTCTCTTTAAAGAACTTTCAAAATTGAATATAGAATTTTGTAAATTGTTATAAAGTTCTTCAAATTTTATATTTCATCTTGTATGACTGGGGTTTCAAGAAACTGGCCTACTACTAAGGACAGTCAGTGTCAAGTTGTTTGTAATATTCTGTATTATACTGTTAATGATTGAAAGATTTGTTATGGGATTCCCTGTCTCATTCCTCAAATTAGCAGTTTATGCCTCTATCTTTTTTTTTCTTTTTAGTTTATTGGTACATTTTAGGTATACAGTACAGTTGCATTCATTATTGGGATCTTGTACCTTTACATGACAGGTCTTGGTTCTCATTTTTTCCCCTTGTCCCTGCCCTCCCTTCACCCCCCTCTTCCCCTCCCCATTTGCAAACACTTTGTTTCCATTTTTTTTTTCATTCTCTCATGTGTTTTCCTTTTCCTTTATTACCTTTCCCCTACCATTCCCACTTTCCCTACACCTTTATCTTTTGGTTTTTGTCACCCTTTGGGGCTTATAAATAATACTGCTATGTTTAAAAATTTGAAATATTTCAGCATTCATATTTCTAAAGTGAAACCAGAATTCAGTTAAGTCAAGAAAATGGATAAAAATTCTTACAATCAAGAATATGTTCATACTTATTGCATCGAAGTTCAAAACAGTTGATCACTTCATTAATGAATTATAGCTCGCTAGATTTTTTTGTGTAAATTCAACAGCAACTAATGTTATCAAAATAACTTGTGATTTTGGAAAACCCAGACTGGACAGTTTGAGTGCTCTCTCTTTAAAATATCACTTTGAGCTGACTGAATGCCGCAAAATGGAAATATAACAGATAAGACCTACTTACTGGGGGAAAGTAGTAGGAGAATTTATCTTGACCCTCTCTTTCGTTTGAAACCCCCAGGGATTTAAGAGAAAAAAGAAACTCAAGATATGGCTTAGTTTTAATGTTAATGCTATGGTACAGTTGGGACTTGTCCTACATTTACTGAGAACTCTAATTTACGAAAACTAGATCCCAGCATTTTGAAGCCAGAATTGAGATCTCTGAAGCTATACCTTTTACAGTTTTTTTAAAGGTTTCATTCTAGTCTATCACATTGTCCTGATTCTTTTTTCAATTACTCATAGGTCATTCTTAATCTCTTGAAACCAATAACTTCTATGTAAGTATCTCTGCCTTACCTCAAATTTGCAAAATAATTTTTAAAAATTGGGTATGTAATTTATTGCTGCACTTTATCAAATTGAAATGGTCAATTACACTTTTCCTCAAAGAGACATAAAGCTTTTCTTGAAATAGAAGAAGAAACAAAAACTGTATAAAAAGAAAGAAGAGGTAGAAGGTGGTAGGGGAATGAATTTACATTTATAAAATGCCTTATTACATTCTGCATGCTATGCTTCATACACTGTGAGAGATAGTGTGTTAACTCATTCTATAGATACAGAAAGCACAATTAGATATTCCATTTCTGAACTGATATGCTAATTGAAGTCATCCTGATTTGGAATTTCAGGTGTTTCTCTGCTGTATCTTGAGGAAAACAGAAACATGCTAAATATACAGTTAAAAATATGAGTAAATGAAAATTTAAGGACAAACAAAAGTCAGGAAAAATGATATGGAAGCATTCAACAAATTTACTCAATAAGTCCTTATTGGGTATCTTCCATATGTGAGGCACTGCTCTAGCCACCGGAGCTATGATAATTTAAGAAATCATTATCAATATATTCCCTTTCTTTTAAGTTCTCATCAACAGTATTTATTTTAGTAAAGCCTAAAGGGAGGACTGAAAAATTTTCAAAGGTGCCATAATAAATGTTTATTTATTGATTTCTGGAGGAGACAAAATTTGGATGCTTTCCATAACAGAATAAAATTTCATTCATATTTCCATTTTGTGTTAGTGAAGATGTACAACTGGAAAGAAGGTACCAGACCAGGCCTGTTGCTTGATATAGGCTGAAACACTCTAGGAATCAGCAATCAGCAATAGAGAAAGGAGAGAAATTAGAACATACGATTTGGTCTTTTCTATTCCCTCACTAACCTAAGCATATCCTGAATAGCTCTGGACAATCAAACAGCATAGCAGAGCCAACTTGCATGGGAGGAATGCTATTGGGAAAGATTAACCTTCCAAAGTGGTCCAAAAAAAAATAAGACCATGTTTTATATTTAACACTGTAGGAGGAAATATTTCACCAAAAGCTAAAAGTATGATTAGTTGAAAATTAATTATTTCTGTCAATGGGATTTAATAAAAATATTGAATGCTGAATGCACTTGGATACGAATAATGCATTGATTTAAAAATCACAAAAAATAATAAATATAAATGAAGAAGATGACAGTATGTACATTTAAATACTTTCTATAGGGTAGAACTGATCAACATCATTCTTCAAGGGCACAAAAATTTAATCTACTTAGAAAGGGCTTTAGAAATTATTAACAATATTCTTTTTAAGTTTAGAAAAAAATCAGCATTTGTTAAATCCTCATGTCACTATTAGAAAAACCATTTTGATTAAGCTAAAACCTTATTTCAAAACATTCTATAACTTAGTCATTAACATATTAGTAGAAACTAAAATTCAGTTTCTAAGTCTCCTTACAGAAAAATATTACTTTAAACCCATAGGTCTTTGAATCTCCTAGTATATATGCAAAATTGTGTGTGTGTGTGTGTGTGCGCACGCACGTGCGTACGTGTGTACCTTATTCTCCAGGTTCCAACCAGTGTTTACAATGGATTTTTAAAAAGATATATGCTCACCCACCAATTTAAAACTACGAGTTTATAGTTTTAAATTTAAATAATTTGATCAAAAGTGTTGCTTATATCTTATTTTCCTGTGCATTCAACTTCATGAGTATAAAATTTCATGCTCTTCTGTTCAACAAAAGCATATAGATTCAACATCAGTATGGAAAAGAATGAAAATTTTTGAACTGTCTCAATGGCAGAATAAGTATATGCATTACTTTTCTTCTAGATATTAAAGTACATAAAATAATCTCAGAGAAAATGGTATATTCGTGCTGACTTAATAGGATATCAACTGAGAATATTTGATTATATACAAGATTTCTCAGAACTTGTTGATCCAAGCAAGAGAACTAGCATCAATAAAACGGGAAAGAACTAGTATCCAAAACGGGAAGAAAAAGTCATGATTTATCATTGTCTATTTAGGTGTCTATTCTTATGTATTTAGTACGAAATGCTGAGATAGTTCACATACTAATGCTACATTTTACCAGTTTTTCTCCGAATGCCTAATGTGAAAAGTGCTGAAGATGCAAGATTCTGTTACAAAGTAAAAGGTCAGAGGGAGAGGAGCTACAATGGGGAATAATAATTAGCTTCTATTTCTAAGGACTTTAAAATTTGGTTGTTGAATAATATACACACATAAAAATTATTGTAGATTTATAAGTGGATCCAATACCATGAAGAAGAAGGAGAAGGAAGAGGAGGAGGAGGGGGCGGGGAGGTGGAGGAGGAGGAGGAGGAGGCGGCCCTCTAGGTTTCCGAGTAGGGTAAAGTCAGGAGTCCTTACAGCTGACAATCACAGAGAAAACAAGGAGAGGGGAAGATAACAACTGTTCTTAAAGAGATTAGTATCTGTTCTGAAATTCAATTGTCAGTAGTATGTCTTCTGTGATTATGCAGAGTGGTCAAGGAAAAGGAAGTTAGTAAAATCAAGGATGCTATTTTGATATTTTTGATAAATTTAAGTACATAATTACTAAATTCATTTTTGACTACTGTCAAAAATGTTATTCTTGTTACTGTTTTCTTGAATGTATCATCTGTCTAAACGTTGATTGAATGAGTCTCTACATTTATTAGGACTACATTTGCATATACTAAGAATGCGATATATAACAGCCAGATGAACAATAAACTTGAGAAGTTCAGGGGAGGAAATACCTACTTCTGCAATAGATATTGAGAACTGGGTTAAGGAATTAAGCTTTAAACTCATTCATCAAGTAGAGGTAAGCTTCTGATAAGGAAAAAAATTAAAAGATGGGTTAAAAATTACGGTGATTTAAATTAGGGTCAAAGAAAATGAAAATACCGAGCATTAGGGATAATGACTTAGGTGAATATATAAAATTAAATATGGATTGCAGCTGTGGTTCTTCCCTTCGATATTCCTATGTTAGAAACTTTGTCTTCAATGTAGCAAAGTTGAGAAGTAATAGAAACTTTCAGAGGTAGAATTTAGCACAAGGCCCTTAGGTTATCCTGAGTGCTGCCCTCTGAAATGATTAGTACAGATCTTGTGGGACTTTGGTTAGTTCCCACAAGCACCTGCATAGGCTGTTACAAGATTATCCCCCTGCTGGATATCTTTCCCAAAGAATTAAAAGAATCATATCACATGATATATGCGCCCCCATGTTCAGAACAGCACAATAGCTAAAACTTGGAAGCAGCCAAATTGCCCATCAACAGGTGACTGGATAAAGAAAATGTGCTTTTTAAAAAAATATAAAATGGAGTATTACTCAGCCATAAACAATGAGAAACTAGAGACATTTATAGCTAAATGGATGCACATTGAAGTAATACTCAATTGAGATAAATAGGACACGTGTAAATACTGAATAGTTTCTCTAGTGTGAGAAACTGAAAGTGTAAATGAGGATGAAAATATATAATAGATAATTTGAAAAAGGAAGAAAAGGTGCAAAATGGGAGGAGAAATGGGAGGGGTAGGGGAAAAGAAAGATAGGAATGGAATTAACATGAGAAAAAGAAAAATTGAAACAAAGTCTTTGTAGATAGGGAGGGGTGGATGCGGTTGAAGGGAGGGTAGGGGAATGGGGAAAAAATAACCAAGATGGTTTATGTTAAGGTGCAAATGTTTAATGATGAATGTCACTACATTGTATATCTTAAATATACCAATAAAATTAGTTAAAAAAGTAGTAAAATCACCTCCCCACCCATGATTTCTGAACTATGACCCTGTGAAGGGTCATCCTCTCACATGAGCTCCCGTTACAAAGCCATCCACCAAGTTGTGATGCAGCCAGGATGGTGGCACCCTATTCCTGGACTTCTTTTTAAATTTTTTTTCATTAAGTTTATTGGTACTTTTTAGGTATACAGTAAAGTTACATTCATCATTTGGATCCTGTACCTTTACATAATCTATCTTGGTTCTTATTTTTCCCCATTGCCCTGCTCTTCCTTCAACCCCTCCAACCCTCCCATTTACAAAGGCTTTGTTTTTTTTCCCTTCTTTCCTTTCCCCTATCCTGAACTTCTAAAGCTGTGAATATCTGTTTGTTTATAAATAACGTATCCAGTCTCAGGAATTCTATTACTACAATCAAAATATACTAATACAATGACCTCTCCTGAAATTGTCATGCATACTCATCTGTTTAAAAACAAATATTCTTGAGTTTTCAGGCTTTGAGTCACGTACCTTGTAAGAGTAGGTATATCCCAAAACAAACTAAATTAAGTTGGAATCAAGAAGGATATCGCAATGCAATGACCGAAAACTGGCAGCCTCAAAGTGCCATTTCCAGAATTTAATGACTTCCTTCAGAATGAACTTAGCTTTCTTTCTCACCCGTGCCCACCTCCATGGCTATCAAGCTTCCCACACACTTCATTACAGTTACTGGTCTATGTTCTGGGAGGCAAACGGAGGGAGAGGAAGCATAATCACCTCCTGTATTAGAGAAACTCCCTCATGGGTCATCGGAACAATCAAAATACCCATTTGATTTTAGGAAGAGAGACTGGCATAAAACTGCACTTTTTTCATCTTGTGAAAGTTGTAAGACATTGACTATTTGCATACAGAAATAACTGAAGAGAAATCTTCTCTCTGTGACTTAGAAATCACTCCTTGTGGGGATAATTGAAGGGCCTGTAATTGTTAGTAGGAAAGAGATAAACAGTAGTTTTAAGAAGAGCTAGAATCAGCACAAAACTCAAAAGGGTGGCCTAAAATTAATAATAGTAGGTCTATTTATTCCTATTGTGCCCAAGGCACTTGGCTGGTATTACAGGGGCTAAATGGAAAACAAAACTATATTCTGAGTTGGGAAGAAGAGAAAGGAATAATTTATTGAGTACCTATTATAGGCACTGTGTGTTATATTTATGCCATCCTGTGCTCAAAACATTATTATAACTTAGGGAATATTATTTTTAATTTTCAGGAGAGAAGTACAATAAAGCACAATAACATTTACTTTAGAGTCAGATATACTTGAATTTGAAGCACAGATAAGCCTCTTAACAGTTCTAAAACAGACATTTATAATTTTTTAGGCTCGGTTTCCTCACTGATCAAATAGGGAAACATATAACCTACCATTGCAAATAAACAAATACTGGTTCTTCTCTGCTCTTCAGTTAATTTTCATATGGGAGGAAAGAAGATAATAAGAAAATTTTATGTTTTTATTGAATCAAACTGTGTATGCTAGGAATTTTCCATGTGCTATCTAATTTAATCCTCAAAGCAACCAGGTGAGGGGGAACAGGTTTTTATTTCCAGCATGTTATAGGTGAGGAAAATGAAGCTGAGAGATACAGGGCTATCTGTCTACTGTCACAAAAAGATTAAGTGGCACAATGAATATCAGTCATAGCATTCGGTCCTCCCAGAGATGCTTTTGCTTCAGAAGAACAAAGGGTGACAAAAACAATCACAGCTTACATTTAGTAACTGTCTGGATTAGTCACTTTCTCATCACTGGGACAAAATACTCCACAGTGGCAACTTGAAGGATGAAAGGCTCATTTGCTTGATAGTTTCAAAGGATTTCAGTTCATAGTTGGCTGGCTGCATGTCAGCTACAGCCTGCGGAAGGGACTGGTGCAGGACAGCTTCCCTCCCCGTAGCAGCCCAGAAGCAGTGACACAATGGAGCAGAAGCAGAGGACCACAAGCTGGAGACTTTCCATTTCACACCTGCAGCTCCTTTTCCAGCCACACCGCAACTTCAAATATGTGAGACTTTGTGGGGCCATTTTAGATGTACACTATCACTGTATAACTCAGACTGCATCATAATCATATTACATTAATAAACACTTGTTTTGCACACAAAATGTATGAGGAATCTGCAGTGATCACTCAATTTGCAGAAGTGCGTGTGTTGTACATAACTAATGGTAGAGCTGGAATTTGAACTCTAGAGCCCTGCACCATGGCTATATGCTGATTTGGCCATTTCTGCCATTAACAATTATGAGACCTTGGGCATGTGACTTACCATCTCATTGATTTCAGGTTTGTTATATATAAAAAGTTGGTATGGACTGAATAATTTTAAGAACTATAGAACATTAAGCTGTGATAGAGACTTCTAATTTTATTAGGTTCTTTTAAAAACTTGACATGCTCCCTACTTAATGTTTTTCTCATATGCAACTCTTCCAAAGCATTCATGCTTCAAACTCCTTTTGTTTCTAAGATTCAGTGTTTTATAATCAGTCTTTGTCTCATTGTTCATTCATGTTTACTTCTTGAATATTAGTTCAGAGCAAGGAGCAGGTTCCGATGCTGTGTGTCCCCATACCAAAAACTTTCTCTGAGTCTCCTGAATTTCAAATATTCCAGTAAGTTAAGCCCTTCCACAGGTGCACTTCAACCACTGCCAACATACAAGTGGACCCTTAGGTTAAGACCGATTTGACATACTACCAACTTGGGTTAATCGGGTGAATGGAAGATTCATCTGCCTCTTGTTATCTATCTGTAGTGTGTACCCAGGTAAAAATCCAGATCTCAGCTGCGTTGGCTTACAATCAACTTGAGTTACAATCATCCCTGGGGAACCACTCAAGTTTGTAATTCAAGGGTCCACTTTAACTGTGTTTGAGTGACTCTGTTATCTAGTTTAATTTTGTATGAATACATGTCACACCCTATTTCTGTACAGTATTTTTTTAGCTCCAAGATTTCTAATCTGGAAGATTCTGTTTCTGAATTAGACTGGAGCTAATTCAGAATGTCAAGAGGTTTGTGTCCTGAAAATTCCCCTGAGTCAGAACAACACATATTTTGTATAAATAGAAACTCAGATGAAATAGAGAAGAGAATGCAACCCCCAGAATGAATACCATTTTATTTGTCAATTAAAAAGATAAAAATAAAATTTTATATAAAAGAAACAATTTTCTTATTAATATTCCCTCTCAACAAGCCGTTTTTCCACCACTACTATCTCCATCTACTAAACCCTTTTTGCCACCTGGCTGTCCAGATAAATCAATAACCTAGGATCTAAAACTGAATTCTCCCAGTCTTATCTTCACAGACATAACCCTGCATACCTGTGTCATGGATATGAAGGCATTGGAATTTTTATCTTCTTTTTCTATGATTTGCCCCACTTTGAATGGAAATATCAGAACTATTGAAAGCATATCAAAGAAGGTATGGAACTTTGCATGAATCAATTTAAAGTAATGAACATATTTTGAACATTTACTCTAGGCAGGTTGTTAAAACAAAAACTATGAATTACACCATTATTTTCCAGAAGCTATGCAGATGTGCAAAGCATAGAGTAGAATCACTATTATTAAAGGTCAAAAGGAAGCACCACAACTGCCAAAGACGAAAAAATAAGGATAGAAACACAGAAAATAAGTTTTCATAATCTTCCTGAATGGTTTCATCCATAGTAAAGTATGTCTACACTCTCTCCCCTTTAAAGATACATTTCCAAGTTTATTATAAGTGTCTTTGTGCAATTTTGTTTTTCAACCAATCTCTGTTTTAGGCCAAAGAGTCTCCAAGCACAGCCTGAGATATGGATACTGCAACAGTGATATATTGAGGCAGTCTCAAATGAGAAGGGGTGCGAAAAGGGCAGTGTAGGGGACAGGGGATGCTAAAGAAACATGATCCCTAAGAGACCAATTATAAAGGGAGCTCTGAAAGATTAATAGCAGCATAGAGCTAGGCCCACCTCATGGCAGTGATTATATATACTCTGACTTGGTCAGCCATTGGTTTCAGAATTACTCTGGTTACATGTTCTTGGCTCTCTTTGGGTCAAGGGACTGTCATCTAGTTAAGGAGGGAGCCATGAGGACAGGTGAATTGACCTGGCAACTTTGGCAGGAGAGCACCAGCTGCCACTAAAGTAAGCAAAGAGAATCAATTTTATTTTGAATAGAGTATAAAAAGAGAAATATATTTTTATGAAGTTTTATTTTATTAAGAATTAAAATGAGATATACCCTCTTCGTGCTGAAGTGTACATGACAGTATTATTAATAATAAGCACAATGTTGGGCAGCAGATCTCTAGAATATATTCATCTTGAATAATTGAAATTTTATGCCACTGACAAAGGGAAATAGTTTATTTTCTTTAGTCTCATGACATTAAAAATATACCTGAATTTACAGTTTTTTTTTAGATAAAGCAGTCATACAGATGATTGGGCATGTGTGAATGCAAGTTTTAATTTTTCCTAGGGTTGTTAACTGAAATTTTATAATACCTAGTAACACCCTAGTGATAATGGATTTATGTCCCTAGAAAATGGGACTCAGAGTCAAAAGCGCTGTTACAACAGATTTAAACAATGCTTTCAAACCAAATTTCTATAAAAGAAGGAATCAGACTATTTTGACACAGGAGACCACAAGAGAAACTAAGAAGTATTTGTTGGGATTGTGGACGAATATGTTTTCAGTCTGCTTTACCATGGAAGAAGTTTTAAGTACAAAAGCCATATGAGACAATAATATATTAAGAAATATAGAAGATGCCAAAGAAAGACGGAAACTTCCTGAGTTCCTGACTACCATGACCCACTGTCCTGCTCTGCCAGCAATATACTGCTCACAGCTGGGCCTCTTTCCTGAGCAGAGCAATAAAACTTCTTTTTCTGAATGCATAATTATGTCTGGATTTCTATTACACGTAGCCAGACCCAGTCTCAACTCATGCAGTCATATGCAAAATATAAACTGCTGACCATTATCCATATTGGTTGCATCTCAGATTTTCCTGCACAATAACTACAGCGCATTGTCAAAATGTATGATGACTTTTAAAACAGAGCGTACAAATACACGAAATTCAAACTAGACAAAGGCTTATAAATTAATGCAAATGTGTGGAACTTTCATTACACAACTGAAAATTAAATCAGACTGCTTTGCCATAATAAAGAGGCTGTTGCTTGCTTTGAAGTGACAATCATCATGTAACTTCTACTACCGCATTTCTTTAAAAACTACCATATCCTTTTTTTCCCCCTTAGTTGTTCTAGTCCTGGTGAATGTAAGGTATTCATTACCACTGGGATAAAAACAGAATGTTGAAGGTCACATGACGTAAGCAGCTAAGATTTCAATTCAAGGTCATTCACTGAATCCTCAGGCAGCCGAATCCTGTTTGTTGCCAAATTCACTGATGCCTGCAGCCTTGAAGTAAGGAACACTGACTATGAATGTATCTTTTAGGAGATACTTCATACTCTACATACAAAGGTTGTATACATCATTACAATCTCAGTGGAGTAAGAAAAGATGACTTCAGAAAGTTAAGAAAAATTAGAGTACAGCTTGAATTTATCTACAATAATCAGCATGAGACTATGCCGATTTAAAATTAGATGATAGATATGCAATTTCAAAGCATGGGCATTATAATGCAGTTAATTGCATCAGTTGTTAAATGGAGGATTTAATGTAATTATCAGAATCATCAGTGGTAGCTGCTAAAATGTGAAATTTAAGTCTTCAGAAATACAAACTGAACAGAAAAAGGAGGTAACTGTAGAAGCTTTATTATACAATTTCTATATCCATATGCCCACTTTAGAAACTGAATATGAGTCAGTAGATAATGCAAAGATTCTCTAACAAATTATTCATTCACAAAAAAGTCAGCAGGCCTAAATGATTACAATCTATTTGAACCTAATAAATATATCACATTAATCTTCACTACTGATATATTCTGAAGGAGGACAAACACCTGTAGAAACATTTAATAACAAACAAAACAAATATCTTGGGCTAGTCATATTTATTACATACTTTTTTTGGTACTAGGGATCGAACTTGGGACCTTGCACTTATGAGGCAGGCGGTGGAACACTGAGCTAAATCCCTAGCCCTATCACATACTTTTTATCGAAAAACAAATATATTATTGTTTATACAAATTTATTCTCTCTTCAAATACTGACTTCATTTGAAAAATACTTTCTTTTATCCCTTAGCTACAGAAGTGATTATTATCAAAAGACAGTTAGCTCTCTGTAATTACTGGAAGCACAATATTTGTGATTCTCTGTAGCTTACTGAGTATACTCTCACAGATTTGGGAGCATATAAGCTATTGGAGTGCTATTACGCCAACCAGCCATTTCAACTTCATCTTCTTTACTCTATTTGCCTTGGCCTACCCTGAATGCTCCTCTCTGATTTTTTGGGGTAGAATTTACATGGTTTCAGTTCCTGGAGTTGGTATGTGTTGGAAATTGCCCAATCAGGACAGTACATTCCTGAATTGTAGTGATTGGTTCAGGAGTCTGCAGATGATGCTAATCCTAGGCCTTCCATTTTAGAGAGAAGTGCTGTTGCTTTCGTTGGAACTGTGGTACCATGATATTAATCAAAGACTAATGGTGTATACCACAGTGAGTAACAGTGCCTAAGAAGAGCGTTTAAAAGTATGAAGAGAGGGTGAGAGGGGTAAGTGGAGTGGATGGTATCACCTGAATCCCAAACTTAATTGCACCTGAAGTCATCTATTTTCGTGATTTAATCGTATGAGTAAAACTCCATTTATGTAGTTTTTTACTTTTTTGTGGCCAGAATTTTACTTGTAAATGAAATAGCCTCAACTTACACTTATGGATATACATATGTATCTATGCATTGTATGCATAGACACACACAAACACACACACACATATATATATTGAGAATAAGCAGCGAGAGGTTGAAAACTAGATATCTAATGATATAATTGACTAAAATAAAAATTTTCTGACTTGTTAAATTGCAGCACCTCAATTCCATGTCTAAATGGTGAAAAAATTAGATCACATGATTAATATTTTGTCTACATAAAAAATGACCCAAATCCAATCAAGGACATTTAAATTTGAGAGTAAGTTGAATCAAATTTAGTGTCTTTATAACTCCAGGTTAGAAATAAAATAAAAAAAATTATGACTGGTCTCTAGATGAGCCAGTGCCTACCATTCTATAGTCAGTCTACTTCAGGAACAAAGCAATTAAACATAGGTAATTATAGAACAAGTGGTAAACCTTGTAAGTAATCAACGCTCCCAGAGTGGTAGCACATTGTGTGGTAGCAGCAAAAGCTTAGAAAGCAGTAAGTCTAGGTGCATTTGAAATCTATCTCTAATTGAGAATTTCTCATCTGTGAAATATGATTTATTGGTAGCTCCTTCACAAACTGTTCTAAAAAATTCATTCACTCATATTTGTAAAGCTCTTAGCATACTATGCTGCAAAATCCAGTATTCCAAATTTTCTGTACATCATTATTTTCTATAGAGGACTTATAATGACTAAAGTGCTTCAAAAGTATAATCCCTTCGGTATGAACGTTAATCTACAGATGTTGTGAAACATGCTATGTGAAAGTCATTTTAAAAGCACCCAAAACTTTCAGCACATTGGCTCCATTCAACATTAGTAAGATTCTACTTTTGGCTACCAATCCAATATTTCGTACACTTTCACACATTGTCTGTTATTTCTGTCCAGGAAAATAAATGAATAAATAAATGCCCATCTGGCAAAGTATTATCTACCTATATATGAACCAGAAATACCAATATTTTCTAATGTGCATTCCCCAGATGCAATAATTACCCTCTATTTACAGCAAAACCACTGATTACTGTGGAAAATATTGTGAGCAAATCATACCCCAAAATATATTGCTGCAAGAGTAGAAAAATATCACA
Source organism: Fukomys damarensis (assembly GCF_012274545.1). NCBI lineage: Eukaryota > Metazoa > Chordata > Mammalia > Rodentia > Bathyergidae > Fukomys > Fukomys damarensis. The sequence goes on from NW_022900951.1 coordinate 28,701,536, forward strand.
AAACAAACCCACGAACACAATCTAAAACATATCATATCTTAGATAAATTCATAAAAAGAGAAAGCTGTGGTTATTTTTGTTAAGAGATACTGCCTTTTTTACATTAAAAGTTTTAAAACTACTCTGATACTTGTTTCTAATTCAAACTGCCAAACTTATGAAGCAGTGACTTAATCACATGCTAATATTAGGAAGCAAAAAAATAGTAGGGAAAACAACATTCCACAACTGATATTATAGGATAACTATTTGCCTAATTTGCATAAAGATGTCATTTCTACCCTAATTCATGTACAAAATGCAACAGCTATTTAATATTCACATTTTAATTCATATCAACAGTCTGAGAAGGGAAGAGACCTATCAAAGAAAATAAGCTGATGGAAAACTAATATTTCTGTGATTAAATTAATGTTTTGTGATCAATTTTTAAGAATAGCATTAAAAGAAGGGCCCGAATCTGAACATTTTAGACGAACTTGTTTTAATTTATATTGTTTTTGAATGAAATTGCTTTTCTGAAAATACATATATAATCAAAATTCTATTTTCAATGTGACCACCTTATACTGTAATGAATACAGAGGTCACTTTTTATACAGCAATGTAAGAAGCAACTGAGTCATTATATTTGTGGGAATGAAAATACTATATTCTGAATAAACCCAAAAATGTATTCTGAATCTCTCAAATTCTATGAAGTAAAATAAATATGTAAAATTTGAGTTAGCCACTTTAATAGGAAAATCATTTACAAAAAATTTCTTTTGCTGACAATATAAATCGGGCTGAAGAAATATGTGTGTATCTATATGCATGGGTAAGAATGGGAATTAAGGGAAGGAGAAAAATCTCCTAGAATCTGTTGGTCCACAGAGAAGAAAATCTGAGACTCCCTTTAACACTGTTGACAACTTAACTCACTGATTGCTGTCTCAACAGGTGCACATTCAAGTCCACCAACTTTGAGCTATCTGTAAAAGCCAAAGCAAAGGATAGTTCTCCCACAGCTGGGCCTCTAGCTGCTACTCGGAAAGAATGAAGCTTGACTATTTTTAGGTTTGGGGTAGGCAATCAGCCAAACTTCAGCAGAACCACAAGACCATGTGCAGCGATAACGAAGACTTTAAAATTGAACCACACAGCACCATCAGAGGCCCAACTGCTTGCCTGGACTCCTGGAACCTCTGTTGTGTTCCCTGTTGTCACCAAGCCATCTGCTGTGTTCATCAGTTTATCACTTTGCTCAGAGTTCTGCATTTCTTGACCTTTCGCCACCCTTCTACCTTGACATCTTTTATAGCTGGATTATCTCTAGACCCTGAAGCCATGGAATTTTCCTTATTAGTACCTACACTGAAGAAGGAAAACAGAAGAGTAGAAACTGCAGCTGCTTCCAGGAAGAGAAGAGTGAATTTAATTTGCTCATAATCTGTCCTTCATTTCATTAAACCTGTGTGCCACAGACATTGTTATTACTGCGCTAAAATGTGAAAAGAAAGCAAATGCTTATATAGTAAAGAGTGGCAGGTAAACCTCTGATATACAGAAAAGGAAGGAAGAAATTATTCTGTTTTGATAGTTGAAAGGCAGTCCTGAGAGTAAGGGAGTCTAATATTCAACGATGCGCATTATCTTACCTTTGTTGAAGGCTAATATGTCTTGGAGTGTACATGTGTGAAGTTTCACTCTGTGCAAGTATAATCTCACTGGGTTTGTATCATTTCCTGGTGGAAAGCTGGTTGTTAATGGAACAAATTATTCTATATCAAATCTTGCCCTCTTATAGCTCTTTGTAATTTGTATACTGAAGTACATGCACATGTTATACTCTTCGGCAGTGGTATAATAGTAATAAAAAGACACGTTGTTTTCTTTTTAAAATAATGTTTTGCTAGGAATTAGCATGAGCTTTTATATACAAAATTCAATTTTGAAATATAAAGTTCATTCATTATAAAATTAGTAGGGAATCTAGGTCAAATAAAATAAAACCTAACCTTAATTTTTTAGAATTGTTTTATCTCTGCAAGAACATGTTTGAAATAATAGCTTAAATTGTTTGGCATAGTTATCCCCAAAATAAATTTTAACGTGCTCTTACAAATATTATTTTTGAAGGCCTAGAGTTAAAAATAATAAAATAAAATAAATTATATTGATATTTTATGTCCTATTTTTATTTTATGCTCAGGACTCTAAATCAAATTCAGTATGTTAGATGCAACTGCAAGGCCTTATTCTCAGCAAGCCAATATTGTGCAGAGAAAAGCCCAGTTCAGAATGAAGTGTCTCACAAATGAGAGCACTATTTGCCAAAAATAATCTGTTGTATCTTCCTCTCAGGCCAATGACTGAAAACAAATTTTACTCCAAAGGAAGACATAATTAGAGAAGGTAATCTTAAAAAATTAGATGGTTATTTTGCCTCTATAAAACATATTTTAGCAGGGCATAGTGGCCAACACCTATAATCACAGTACTTGGGAGACTGAGGCAAGAGGATCACTGTTCCAAGGCTAATCTGGGCTACATAGTGAATTTAAGGCAAGCCTAAATTACAGAGTGAGACCCTGTCTCAAAAAAACAAAATAAACATATTGCAATATTTCAAATATATTATCTATACACATTTTAAGTTTAAAATATTTAAAAATACATTTTATATATACTTTTTAAAATAGTTATCCAGTTTTAATATTTCAAAAATTATATATATCCAAATATTCAAAAGCAGTAGCTGTGGATCTCAAAATGTCATTTCGGTCACTAATTATGTGGCCTCGAGATAGCTATTTAACTCTGTGTCCAAGTGTTTTTTACCTATAAAATGTGTGTGTGTGTGTGTGTGTGAGTGAATCTTGTTTTCTTTCATACTTTCAATTTTGATTTCCATGCTGATAATTCCCAAATATTTCTCTGTAGGTCTACTTTTCTAGCTTTAATATTCCATCAAAAAAGCTTTTATTGGGCTGGGCATTTAGTTCAATGGTTCTGCTGCCTACCTTACAAGCACAAGGTCTCCAATTCGATCCCAGATACCACAAAAAAAAAAAAAAAAAAAAAAAAAAAAGCCTGTATTGTATAAGCACCTGGATATACTGAAAATTCCAAATTAACCTCTGAAATTACCCTCTTCTCACTGCCCTCTTATTTTGACACTATTGGTGCTTTTTTCTGCTTTGCTAATGTTATCATTTTACAAATTTTCTAGTCTGCTTAGCTATTTATTTTTAAAAATACCAAAGTATGTTTTACGACACATTAGGTAAGTGGGCTTTTATCGCTTATATGACAATGAGTTCCATGTGGAATGAGTCTAGGAAGCTGTGTTAAAACATTAAGGGAATACCTTTACTGTAGGATTCCAAAGCATCTTGCATATGCATTTCACTGTGAAATTCTAAGAGGCTATAGTAAGCAGCATTCCCCTAAGTTATATTACTGAAGCAATCAGTTTAAGGAGTTTGAAGAGAAACAGTGTGGGTCCACTGGGCTAAATAAGATTATGTAAAGCACGTTTCGGAGATTATTATCATGGAGTCTCTATCACTATCTCCTTTTACTTATCTTCCACAATTTAACAATCACTTAATTATCTAATCATTTGATTCTTCTTGAATCCTTGGCTCATTCTGAGCTCCTGCTTCTATACTGCAGGCCTGGACTACAGGTACGGATTCCTTTCATTATTCTTTTTTCTTATTCTATAACCACAAACTCTTATTTCCAATTTCATGTGTAGAATTTAAGACTCATTTTGTAGTAAGAGATATAAATATACATAGACAGGATCTCTATTGTCATGTGGGCAAACAGAACAGGGCAGCATAACTCAAAAGTATACTTAATGTTATAGCTACAGAAATACCACATCAACGTAGTAAACTAAGAAATTACAATCAGTGCTTATATGGGAAAATTTAAGTCACTTTTTTTTTTTTTTTTTTTTTTTTTTTTTTTGTACCGGAGTTCAAACTCAGGTCCTTGCACTTGCAAGGCAGGCCACCAAACCACTGAGCTAAATCCCTGGCCCCTAAGTCACATTTTTCAAGGAAGTGGGATCAAGAATATTAGTCCATGAATTAAATGAAATATTTAAAATAGTTGTCTACACTGAAAGCTATTTTCTCATCACAAAATAAAAATGAGTTTAAAATATAATTCACATTATCATAATAAAAGGCATTAGAGAAAATACATTAAAAATTACATGAATATACAAGGAAGAATGGCTAAGTATTCCAGAGTCTAATCTCTCCCTAGATATATACAATCCTAATGATATGTGAAATTTTATTTGGCTCATTGATTTGTAGGCAAGTCAAACAGCCAGCAATTCTGAAGACTAAGCTTTCAGAACTAGAGTATTCTAAGAATAATGCTAATTAATTATTCTAAAAGCTCAATAAAAAAGATGTGATAACTAAGTTTTAAATCTTTTTTTCTTTTTTTTTTTTTCTGTTACGAGGGATCACACTTAGGGCTTTGCACTCAACAGACAGTGTGGTGCCACTGAGCTAAATCCCCAGCTCGGTTTTAAAGATCTTAACACTTCTGATTCACAACATTTTGCTTTTCATTTCCATGTATCTTAACCAGGCAGGTGAAAGCTATATGAGTAGTTTAAGTTTCAAAGCTGATCTTAAAGTATAATTTAAATAGGGCAAAACTTATTAAAATTGAATCTATGTTTAATTTCCTAATTATCTCTTTGAGTTTACCATTTGTTTAATATCATTTAATAATAAACCCTTATATTTACATTGGAATATTTCTATGATTTACATTACTTATAACACAGAGCATCTATTGATATTATTACTGATATAGTGCTCTGATGAGAAAATATAAATATTTACTCTGAGTAAAGTTCTATTTTAATAACCGTAGCCATCCTATATATATATTTATATATTCTTGCCCAACACTGCACTGATATTTCTTACCATGAAAGGTTTTATATTTTGAATTTTGTAGCTAGAAGTATGATACTAAATTGTAATAAAATCTAGCAAGAAATAGCAAATAGTTCTATAATGCGATAACTTTTGGAGAAATGTTCTCCAATGTTACTACACTCAATGCTGTCCGAGTCAGACCACAGATCCTTAAAAGGAACAGAAATCACTGTACGGAACAGAGGAGAAAGGGGTAGTACAAACAAATAAGGAGAACGGCATTTTGTAAGGAAAAAAAAGCCAGCTGAGCGTACTTTAACTATATGGTTTATAACTGGGAAAAATCATGATGCAGAAAGGAGAAACAGCTATAGTCATAAATGGTGATCTCTTTGACTTTAATTGATTTACTAGTCTTTCTTAATATCATTTTTTGAACACATATAAAATTGAGGAGCTAGAGATGTTTCCTAGAATTTCTAATAAACAGGAATTTCTATGAATGTCTATTATATGCATCAATTCATCAGTATAGCCATATACCTATATAATTGCATACACCCATATATAATTGTTGAATATTGTTCTTTATGATGCTGTAGGGATATAGGTGCATTATTAAATACTACCTTGGCCATCTTGTCCCACAGAAATTTTCTATGAGAATAGTGTTGATTGATATGAAAATCACCCGCTAGTAACTGCCAGCATCTTAGATGTGTATCTGCGTAGGCGATCTAGAGTTTCAGTTTCCACAGCTGTAGAATGAGGAGTTAGAAAACATTCTCAGCTTCTTTCCAGATGGGATGATCTATGTCTTTGCTAGCCCCTTGTTCTTTTCTAATCACCTTTACTTTCTAAGGGTTCTTTTGCCCTCTGGGGCTCTGGGGTTAGAAATTGCTATTGTACCTGGCACAAAGGATCAATTTGCACTTCAGTCACACTATCAGCAGCCCTCATTAACTCAGGCCAAAACAGACTCTCTAGCACCTGAATTCTAGTTTCAGGGACGACTGACTGTTTTTTTTCCCAGGGATTCAACTGAATTAAAGAGTGGGAACAGAATAACAAAAGTCTGAATCCTTTTCCTTTAGGAACCTAAACTCAGTCAACATTTCCACAAGATGATAACTATGATGAAGACAGAGAACATTATTTCAGCTAACAAAGGATAGGCCCTCACAAAAGGATACGGAGTATCCTTATTAATGATTATCTGAATTGCTCTTTCCTGTTGGAGGACAGTACTCCCTGTTCTAATTTTAACCATGATAAACAAATTATGCTATCACTATTCCTCCAGTCCAGGACATAGACTGCCTTATAAAAATGAAATATTAGTATTATAAAGTCTGTCGTTTCTTCTAAAGCAAGCTTTCAGACAGAATTTATTATGACCCCCCCCCCCGTTGTGTACTGTATTTCTCAGAGCTCAATTCATAACCTGAAGCATAACCTTGGCTGTATCAAAATGGTTCAATATCAGGTCTAATGTTTGTCTCTAAGTTTAAATTACAGATTTAGATTACTAATCTTAGACTATTTTAATAATAGACTTGTCATCTGAAAAACATTGCAGTTTCCCATACATGTATTCATTCTGTTCAATTTCTAAAAGGTAGAAATTCTAAAAGTATGTTCTATACTTTATATCCAATCAACCTATAGCTGCTCTAGTCAGACGTCAGAGTCAACACTGCCAAGTTTTCTCTCCACTCCTTTTGTCTTCACAGTCTATGTTTTAAAAATATTTCATATTTATTATGCCACGCATTTGTAACATGATAGGTTCCATCACGTCAGACTCCTTTCCTTTGGTTCTGACAGCGTTCTCTGGCCCAGGCAGGCTGGCACATCCATGGAACCCAGGGACCTTTCTCTTCAGCTTCCTTTTTTATCTGGCCATTTCCCTCCATGCTTTTCAGAAAGTTTCTCCATTCTAGTGTACTTAATAAGCACAATGTACATATTAATTTCTCTTGGCAAGACTCTTACCATTTACTTCCTTGTTCCCAATGCCAATATCATGCTTGGTAACAGCAGTTTTGCCCTTTAGTGCAAAACAGGTGTGAGCTATCTCTTTTTTGAATAATACTCAGTTTCTTCATACACTATTACTTTTCTTTTGTAGATTCACATGTATGTGACCAAAGGAACAACTCCACTTTTTCTAAAAGGTCTGAAGAAGGTATTATAGTATCTCTTTCTCTTCATGTTCATTACTTTGATAGACTTCTGGAAGATAGTGCTTTGGCCAAAAAGCCCTCTACTGTTCTTTTTTCACATTACTTAGCCAAACTCCATTACTAAGTTTTAACAGTGAAATGTTTTGACATTGATTGATATCATCCCATGTTTCCCATCTTTAATGATATAGTAAGGCTCAGGATATAACCACAAACTTCCATGGTCATATTTCTTTAGAAGAGTGCCTTTCAACACAATGTACACCTGGTATAATTGTTAAATTCTGATTTAATTGGCTGAGAGTCAAGACTCTGGATACTCATAATTCTAAAAGCTTTCTAGATGATTCCAATATGCAGCCTAGAAACAAGGATGCAAGATATGGGCTCTCCGTTTGCAGTCTTTGAACCAAGGATATCACCTTGGGAAATTGTGTAAACGCAGTTGATAGACCTCACCTCAGATCTATTGAGGGCAGAACCCAGCAATCTATTTTTTCCATAATCATCATGTGATTTTAGTGGCAGTTGAAATTTGGCTATGGGGTTGTACTCCTGTGTCTCTCCAAATCATGATTCACCAATATGGTGTCTGAGAACTCCCTGTATAATGAGGCATAAGATATAAACTTGAGATTGTATTAATTCCTTGCTTAAAGTCATTTACCAACTTCCAAACTAAGTGTATTCTAATTTCTTGGTATGTTTTTGTAATCTGATTACAACTTAATTATTTACCCACACCATACCACTGAGAGTGTAATCCGATTAATTTCCATTCATTTACTTTCCTAAATGTACTATACTTAGTCATTCTAAACCTTTAAATGTGTTTTTCCCTGTGTTTTCACATGGCAAATCATATTCCCAAATGAAGCCTCAGATCAATTCATCCACATTTTCTTTTGTGTTTTAGGATCTCCTAGACAAGTAAAATTCAACATTGTTGAATGTATAAATGAATGAATGAAGACGCTCCTCAGCACTTTGGGAAAAATGTGTCTATTTCTTCTTCTAAGTAGGAAAACTGGACCACATACAACAGCACAAATCTTAACATCCAAGTAATTAATGAGTTTATTTATTAAAAATCCCCTCCACTATCATAGTACATTATTATAACTTGCAGGAGTTTTCACAGATATTATCAGTTACCTGCAAAAGAGTTCAGAAATCTTCTTTAAGTAACTGGAGACCCCAAAATACTCTTTGAAAATATATGCTGTGTTTTATTATTTTGCTCCCTCACTGCCTGAGCAAAAACTACATAAAGAGTAAATGCTGGAAACATTTTGAAAATACTGCTCAGACCAAACTACTTCTTTGGCTTAAACACAAAACCAAATAAGGTCATCTAGGCACAAACCCAGTCACTATTTATTAAGCATCCATCACTGCAGACTAAGCACACATGGTATACAAATAAGAACAGACATTGTGCAAATAAAACACAATATTTTTTAGGTAAGAATCTTATGAACCAGTGTGTACAGGGCCAGAATTACATGCAAGAGAAAAACAGGCAAGGATCTCTGGGAATTAAGAGCAAGAAATGCCAAGACTACCCAGTTTGCCTGTGTCTGAAGAGACCGTTATTTCTTGTTCAAAACAATGTACATGTTGGAACTAGCATGAAAGATGTCATTTCACCTTTTTTCTTTTGTATTTTAAAAAGATTCTTCATCCTCAAAGTATAACAGACATGTTTGATTTCATTCTGAGAGCGAATTCATTAAGAATGTGAAAGTATACACATGCATTCCAATTAACATTAAATGACACTCTCCCAATAAATAAGATGTCAAAATCTACACTCGTAATTGCAGGCAATGGAATGAATGCCCTGCTTTAAGGCTGCACGTATATTTGTCCTCATCAATTGAACACTAATAAGAAGAAATGGGCACTTATCTCAGAACAGAGGAAATAATAGATGCTATAAGATGGTATTTCTGACGAATGCTTATTAATATGTGACGATTTAATTTCAAATAATGAACTTCTTGTCTATAGAAATTAAATATTCACATTTTGCATTGAAATGAGCATTGCTCAAACATTTTAAATGTTCCGAGATCTAGAACTTCATCAGTTTTCAAATTTAAGCTTTAGGGGAGAAATATAGTCTAATGTTTTAAAAACTTTCAGTTCAAATTCTGACTGAATAGCATTAACTTTGCTTTAAAGTTATTTCTCAGCAACAGGTTCTTTTTTTAGAGGTAGGTATTACATGAAATTCAAGGTCATGTGAGAATCATACACAGTGACAAACTGTAATTCACCTCTCCAAAGTTGACTATTTTAGTTAGACGACACTCTCACCACGCACACTGCTGGACCCCTCTTTGTTTTTCTCTGTATTTAAAAGCACACAGGTACTCACACACAGAGTCACAATAACACACATGGATCACGAAAGTTGAGTTTCATCTTAAAGAAAAATTTTTTCTCCCAAATGAGTGCAAACGAATTCTAACTATAAAACTGAATCAGATGTTATTTCTCTCTATGTGCATACTCCTCACTCCTTTTTAATTCATGGGAATTTACATTCAGAACTACCTGAAAGCTAATGCAACCATACCATATACATATATATATATATATATACATGT
>NW_022900951.1:28711538-28780003 GCF_012274545.1 Fukomys damarensis
TCTTTAGGTGTATGTATGAATAATTCTATTTTTGGACATTACCTGAGATTCTTTGTACTCCATATTATTTCTAAAATGTTATATATCATTATCAAATAGTTAAAAATAAAAGATTTTTATTAGTAACTAACCATTCTTTCCATAACTTTTAAATATTTAGTTTAACACACACTTATTGAACTTTTTTGTAGTATAAAGTAATAGATTATGTGAGACTAATGCCACATATAAAATATGATTATATCTAAGAGGATGTAATCTTATAACAGAGGTAATAAAATTAAGCAAATTATATTTTAAATTATGAAGTCTCACTTATCATATCTGTCAAATGGGATTAATAATGTACTACTTTGCAACAGTATTTATAAGACTAAATTATATATTTACAGTGTTATTATTGTCATTATCATAATCACTTATTATAAATCACAATGAATACATGCAAATTTGTTCTTTAATCGATGGAAGAATTTCCAAATGCCACAATTTAGAATTCTACTCTGCACTGTTTCTCAGAGTTTATATTTCTAAATTTCAAAATAATTTAGCACATTTCTACAATGAATCACATGTAAAAACAACGCCTATAAGTTTATATTAGGCACAATGTATAATATTAGGCAATGCCTAGAGTTTCTTCTGGCTGGGCAGCACTGCCTTGTTTTGGGCATATAAAGATTTAAAAAAATCATTATATAATCTATTTTAGTTGAAGAAAATACAATAACGTATGCTTTTATTTAGACAAAATTCAATTATGGTGCTATCATTGTAACAATTATTATGGATAAATGCAAATTTACTAAGACAAAATAGATTATCATAGTGTCACATAAAGACATTTAACGAATGGACTCAAAACAAGATATTTAAAAATTACTTAATTTACAGATACCCAAGTTTATTTGTTTTTTTTTTCTCATTGAGTGTATTGGTACATCTTAGGTATACAGTACAGTTACATTCATCATTGGGATCTTGTACCTTTACATGACAGGTCTTGGTTCTCGTTTGTTCCCCAAACCCCTGCTCTCCCTTATGAAGAGGGCCAATAATTTCAGTAAATCAGTATTATCACACACTCTGCTTTTTCTCATAAAATACTTGTATACACCAGATCTATGCATCTTTGTAGTGCTTTGGAAATATGGTAAGGTTTAAGACGGAGATACTTGAAAGGTAATTACTGCCTGAAAATTCAGCATAATATACAAAACATAGTTCATAATCATTGATAAAAGTGTTAAGAACATTTTAGTGTGAAGATAATAATGAATACAAATAAGCTATCAGTAGATTCTGTTGGTTTTTTTTTCTTTTTTGTGGTATTGGGCTTGAACCTGTGGGCTTTGCACTGAGCTAAATATCCAATGCTGCTTTTTAAATAGCTTTTTATTTTCAGACAAGCTTTCACTAAGTTTCTAAATTGCCCATTTTAAGTTTGAATGTCTGAGCCTCTTGCCTGAGCTTCCCAGGGCTTACAGGCTTGTGCCACTATGCCCAGCAGCAGACCCTATTTTTAAGAGACCTTTCAATTCCCACTGTGAGTACTTCAGTAAATATTTCTCACCTTGAGGTTGCATATGTGGAACGGGGCTTCGTGTTTTTGCATACGTATTTACCCGGTGACTAACTTTCCTTTTTATTATGGTTTTTAGTTTTTAGTTTTTCCCATTGAGTTTGTTGGTACATTTAAAGCAAACAGTGCACTTACGTTTATCCTTGGCATCTTGTACCTTTACATGATACATATTCATTCTAATTTTTCCACATACTCCTGCCCTCCCTTCACCTCCTTCACCCTTCCCTATTTACAAAGACTTTGTTTCCATTTTTTCCTTTTTTCACATTTTCCCCTTATTTCCTTTCCCCTCCCCTTCCCACTTCCCCTTTAGCCACTTTCTTGCTATTTCACACTATCAATTATACCATTTGAACCTTATTTATACTTTGAGTTTCCCACCAGAGAAACTAACTTTCATTTTATAAGTGAGTTCTATTCCAGTTTAAAACAGATGAAAGGTTTCCAAAGGTAGCCAGCTTTCAGGGTGGAAAATGAGTAAAGGAAAGTAGCTATCTGAAACAGAATACTCTCTGAAATGGACATTCCGTTCTAAGTCCCCTTTAGGGAACCTCCAACAATAACTCAAACACAAGCCTACTCTTGTCTTCAAGATAGCCCAAGCTGACACGTCAGTTTCTTGGGAAGCTGCCCTCAGATACTCAACACGGTAACCTTTGAATCTACATCAAAGAAAACAGGCCTGTTGTGCATGAACAGGAGTGATTTTCCCAATTTCTACTTTCCCTGCCTATCATATTAATTTGACAATTCCAAAAATACCTGTTTTCTTAATTCATTACAGAAATCACCACACTTTTTAAAATTCTGGCATTTACTATGAGAATAAGAAAAACAAAAACAAAAACAAAATAACAAATGTGTGAAAAAAATAATACATGTTAGTGTTCACTATTAGAAATACCCCCTTTCAGTCTGGAAGATTCCCAGATTTCAAATACAGAAAGACTTGATAATTAAACAAGAGTTAGATAGATGCTATGTTGTTTTGTTTTGTTTTCTTTTTTGATATAGGGTTTCACTATGTAGTTGAGACTGACCTGGAACTCACTATGTAGCCCAGGCTGGTCTTGACCTCACAGCGATCCTCCTGCCTCAGCCTCCTGAGTGCTGGGATTACAGGCGTGTGCCACCACGTCTGGCAATGCTATGGTTTTAATCATTCACTTGCGTGCCTATGAGCTGTTGATCACAAGGTATCCACTAAGACAAATGCAACCCTGCTCCCTTCAAGGAGTAAGGCTGTGAGTGAAAATCCTTGGAGCAATTTGAGAGAGACAATAGAACAGGATTATTTACAGTCAATTTTCCATAAAAACAGTTATCAAGAGTACCACATTCTGACCTTTAAAAGCAATGCTGTTAAACAGTGTTCTATATGCAAACATTAAAATAATGAATCGAATAGAAGCCTTTGGTGAAAGGAATACGGTGATGATGGTTTTGACTGGGCCCACAATTACAAGGATGAATTTGTTCAAGGCTAGAATAAAAGTAATGAGTCTACTCAGAGTCACACATAAACATCTAATTAGAGATTAACTCTTGATCTATGCATCTTTTATAAAACTTGTTATCTAAAATTATATTTATATTTTGGAGTTAAATGTGTAAATTACTTTTATTGATAATAATAAATTATAATAATACAAGCAACAAAAATTATTCTCAACACTGTCAGTCACCCAGCAATTTCGTTTTTTTCCTCACTGTGTTTATTGGTACATTTTAGGTATGCAGTACAGTTACATTCATTATTGGGTTCTTGTACCTTTACATGACAGGTCTTTGTTCTCATTACTGAGCAATTTCTTATATCCCAGTTCAAGGTCAACCATAAGGAACCTTATAAAGTAATATTATTTTCCTAATTACTCTTGGAAGACAGCAGCAGATATGATCAGTTTAAAGCCAGGTATAAGGTAAGCTCTTAATACATATTAACTTGTCTAGAATTACTTGGTCTGGAATGTGGGGTCAGTTTTAAACCCAAATTAATTTAGATTTCATCCAGTTACTATACCTATGGGCTACCATAACTTCTAAAATGCTAGCTTTTCCCTCAGAGTCTTTTTCATCATAAACAACTTAAAACACAATGCCTTATAAAGTAGAACATAGGAACACATCTTAAATCATTATGATATTTCATTTAGTAAGTGATTCATGTTTCCATATAATAGCAGTGGAGTGCTTTTTGTTGGGTTAGTATTAAACCATCCTTTGTACCCAGAGTGATTGGCTTTTAATTTATAAGACTTATGCCTTGATTAGGTCTGGTAGTAAGAAAGAAGGTGTCAGGACACGAAGGATTTGTTACAAGTATAATGCTGGAATTGATTTTTTTTGTTGTTGTTACAGGGGATCAAACTCAGGCCCTTGTGCTTGCGAGGGAGGCGCTAGAACTACTGATCTAAATCCCCAGCTCAGCATTGATTTTTTCTGCAGTAATTATAGATTCATAGGAAGTTAAAAAGAAGTATGCAACGGCAGGTTGTGTAAACTTGAGGTTACCACCGTCAATGTTGACACAAGTTATAACTAACTACATTTCAATACCAAACCTTGAATATTATCAGTATAATCCAGATTTGGTCATATTTTACTAGACATATGTGTAGTCAAGTGCCTCTCTGTATGTATAATTCTATGAAGCTACATAAACTGTAGTTTCATGTAACACACACCAAAATTAAGACATAGAACAGGGCTTTCATCATGGTACTACTATACAGAACAATCACTTCTCCATTCCTAAATCCTGGCAACCAATGGTTTGCTCATAATATGTGTAATTTCATTGTAATAATGTATACCAATGTGTACTGTGATAATAGTATACCACCTTTTGAGATTGTTTTCACTCAGCATGGTGCCCTTGAGATCCAATGGAATTGTAAACAGTGAGGATCAGTAGTTCATTCATTATCATCACTGAGTAGTATTCTGTAGTGTGCAGACACTGCAGTGAAAAATTTACCTATCTATGAATATTTGAGCTGTTTCCAAGTTCTGGTTATGACATTCACGTACAGGTTTTTGTGTGAACAATTTCCATTTTCTTACATAGATACCCAAGAGTTGCATCATATGGTGGGTGAATGTTTAATTTTAGAAGAATTTCCAAATTATTTTCTAGAAGAGCTCTACTACGTTGCATTCCCATACTTTACATTCATAATATATAGAAATATATGGAGACCCAAATTTATAGTACACATTTCAGCTTCTAGTGTCATCACTGCAAATATATAAATACACACATATGTGTATTATATTATTGCCTATTAACTTTACAAAATATTGGGATTCAATATATTTTCTTACATGCTCATAATATATTTTGATCATAACCACCTCTCCTATACCCCTTCCTTCATTGCCTTTTTTGGAAAATGTTAACCACTCTGATAGTTGTTAACTCACTGTAGTTTTAACCTGCATTTATATAACTACTGGTAATTTTTTTTCTTTCAGTTTTTTGAGACAAATTCTTGCTGTGTACCCCAGGCTGGCCTCAAATTTATTATCTTTCTGCCTCAGCCTCCCAAGCGCTGGGATTATATGTGTGCACCACCACCCCCTGCTCCATGGATAATAATATTGAACACTTTTTAGCCATCCTTGTGCCCTCTTTCAATGATGTGTCCATTTAGGTGTTTTCCTCTTTTTTCAAATTACATTATTTTTGTTTTTGAGTGATCTTTGTGTATTCTGCAAACTCGTCCTTTTAGAGTTCACAAAAGTAATGAATAGAGAAAAAATACATGGGATAAAAATGCTAAAAAACAAAACCAAGAGCCAAAAGACTCTAAAATAAACAAGAGTATGGTAAATCAAAGAAGGGAAAAAACTCAATGGATAGAAAACAAATCTTCATTATTTATTCATACATTTTAAGCTTCAATTAGAACTCTGGAACTTTTGTTTTCATATAATATATTCACAAATGCAATGCAGTTATAATAAGTCTTATAAATATTCGCACATATAAATGGCTATAATTATTTCCTTCACTACAGTATTAAAAACTAACAAATTAAAAATGTATTAAGAAGCCTAAGAAGTGTCTGATTTTGGTGAAACAATGATGAAGGTGACAAGCTAAGGACCATGGATGGATTCCTGGAACTTTCCATAGATGCTTAGTAACAAGTTTTAATTACTCGTACAAATACTTATGTGTTATGGAGGTATGTTACAAAGTATGGAAATTTCATCTACTCAGGGAATGCTGACATATACTGACAGGTAAGCTTGTGAGTGGAAAATGGTATTATCGAGGTAAAAACAGAGGGGTGGGGAGTTCTAGTCAACTAGAGAAGCATGTGCAGAAGGAACCAGTTTCTTTTCAAACAGTAGAAAAAAAATGCAGTAAGGCAATGAGGCTGGGGAAGCATGGTGAGAAGTAAGATAGGAGCAATAGGCCTTTTTGTATTTCTTGTGTGTTTTCTTTTGCTTTCTTAGTAGCCAAAGCATTAAAGTGGTTACATGGATAAATGGAGGTATCCACAAAATGACTGAATATATTTTATAGAATGGATTAGAAGGACTGGGGAAAAGGAGCTGCAGAGATAATAGGCAAATAATGGCTACTGAATTCCTGGCGGGAAAAAAATAGATTGGACTAGGGTAACAGAGAAGACAAAGAGAAACGGATGAAAAAATATTAGAGGATAAAAACTACAGAAAATGACAGTAGTTTACATAAGCAGGAAAAAAATTAATAGCTTCAAGGATGAAATAGGTTTTTTTGCAGGATAAAACCATTAAACAATAAAGGAAACCTGGAGCAATGATGAAGTTTAACGGGTTGGAGGGAAAATTCTATCTTGAGCATTCAGAATGGAGGTGTCTTTGTCATATAAAAAAGAAAATGTCTTTGTTTCTATTTTTTTCCTTCTGTTCTCTTTTCTTTTGCTTTCCTTCACTTCTCCCTCCCCTATCCCTTTTCCACTTCCTATTTGAGCATGTTCTTCCTCTTTCTCAATTACTATTATCCATTTTCGTCCTGACCCTTTGGTTTCATAAAAGAGATATGATACATCTCGTATAAGAGATGTGATAATCAAATGTGTGTCCAATTTATTTCACTTAATAGTCAGGTCCCAAGGTGAAAGGGGTTAGGGAAAATGAAGAATCACGATATATTATGGACCGATACAAATTCCCTATGATGAATGTGATCATTATGTATACCTAAAGGGTGCCAATAAAAATAATTTTAAAAAAGGAAATGTCAACCAAGCAAGTGTGTTGTAGTTCTGGGATTTATTGGAGAAAGCTGAGCATCGGGTAAAACTTGGTTAGCTATCTGCATGTAGACATGAATAAAATCATGGGCCTGCACAAAATGGCCAAGGAAGAGATTAGAAAATCATGCTAGGCTTGAACTCCAAGCACGCGAGATATCCCCACCCTGACAAAGGGAACAAAACTAGGAATGTGCACTGTCCTGATCTCCAAGGAAGACGGTATTCCTAGAAGGGAGAGCGGTCAATGGCAAGCCCAGCTGCAGTTTCAAGAAAGCACAGAAAATATAATGCCAGGTAGTTTTACTGATTTGAAGTGTTTCTACTTCACTTGAACTCAACAGGGTGAAGCTTGAATAGAAAACATTACATTTTAAGGAAAAAAGAGAATCTCAATATTGGTTGTAAGTGATGCATATAAATCAGAAGATTAGCATACTTTGTTTTATCACAATAGAATTTATAATATCATGTTCTTAAAAAGAAATAAAAACAGGAACCACTAATACAGTAACGTCTAACAGTTAATGTGAATAAGAAACAGAATAACATATTCAACTATGATCGTTATAATTGGAGAATGGTATTTGAACATAATAAACTGTGTCTTTGCTCACAAGTGTTTTCTCATGTTCTTTACATTTTCTAAATGGAAGAATTGATTTCCATGTTTTTTAACATACGTCATGGTTTTACACACTTTATAAATTAAAGTAAGACCAAATATGTTGCTGTGTACACCAGTTAATTTCTGGTAATATGTATATATGTTTATGAGTGTGTATTTTCGTCGCAGAAAGAAAAGTCTATGCACACTAGCAATACTGAAAGAAATGCCCTAAATTATTTCAGTCGGCACACTGTCATGAAAATTTATTTTATAAGAAAACCAATGCTGACATTGTTGTGTAGGATTTGCACTTTTTATTTTTTTGGTACTGGGATCAAACTTGGGACTTTGCGCTTGTGAGGCAGGTGGCTGAACCACTGAGCTAAATCCCCAGCCCCAGGAGTTGCACTTCTTAACTATAGGAGTGTCATGTGCTTCATAGTGTATTGTGCACTCTAAAATGGCATGGTGCAGGTTACATACATATACACAACCACATACAGCGCTTAACTGTCTTGAAGTAAACCCCCCCAAAAGTAATCTGTCTATGTAAAATACCAATAGTAGCTATAGTAGTCATTCAAATACACTATGGTTTACATTAAGTACCTTTCAAAAAGTTTGTCATTATCATTAAATATCATAGTAATGTACACAAATTACTTTTATAGTAGTAAACTATATTCATGTAGGCCCAGTTCTGTTTTCTCTTCACGTTGCATCACTGACATAAATTCTAAACAAATAGCTACTCAGTCCACTGTGCAGAATTAGCTGCAGATGACCAGAACAGATTGGTGCTGGGTTAGTCCTTTCTTTGATCTTTCATGTTGATATAATAAAAAGACTACAATAACAATAAAATGCCTGAGCAAGTTAATTATTACACATTACATCATAGAACGCTCCTCGAGGTAGACTAGAGGAGAAATGCGAGGTTATTCAGCACACCTCAGTTTTTATCTAAGAAAAAAAAAAGTGTGCCAAAGTCTATAGTATTGGAACAAACAGATATGAAGTTTCATAAATTCTCTTAAAGTACATTTCCAATGAAACATGTCTAGTTCTTGATAGAAGCTACCACCATTCTTGCCATTTTACGTTTTATTCTGTCCTCTGCACACTCTATCAAATCTGAGACTTGTGGTAACTCACTGCTTAAGGACCTTCAATTCTGTCCCTGTGCCACATTTTAAATTGCATACGAGCTACTTTAGGCAAATTACTAAACCTTCCTGTTCCTTCATTTGTGAAACACAGATGATTATATTCCCTTAACTCTGAGAATTGATACAATAATTAACTAGGATACATGTAATGTAGTCAGAGAAGCACAGGATGTAGCACAAGGTGTATGTTCAATTTAAACTTTCATAATCACACTAATCACAAGCAGTCGTTTATGTTGATTCATACCATATTTGTAACTTTCTTGACATTTTATAGTAGTCATATGTGGATTATGTGTCTCTTCTCTGATTTACAGAGTTTTAACCTCATAAAAGGCCAAGAGAAAAAAGCAGGTGTTCAACAATGTTTAGTTACAAGCAGGTAAAAACCTAATGGTAAAAAAGTTGCTCAACATCTTTTTAATATTCTGTCTAGTCCTTTTTCCCCAAAAGCTAACGGATAAGTACATTATATTCATCCATGACTAAATTTCAATTACTCAAATGCTTTCCACCTCTCCACTATGATTCTGGCTTTATTTAAACTGAATTGTCAGTGTTTTCAAGGTATTTCCACCATTTGTGTAGATTTAAGAATAATCAATTCTACTAATGATCCTCAAGAATTTTTAGACATTTCTCCAATAAGCATC
The DNA here is from genome assembly GCF_012274545.1 of Fukomys damarensis. Classification (NCBI taxonomy): domain Eukaryota; kingdom Metazoa; phylum Chordata; class Mammalia; order Rodentia; family Bathyergidae; genus Fukomys; species Fukomys damarensis. The sequence goes on from NW_022900951.1 coordinate 28,720,808, forward strand.
TATATTAACTAAAATAGCATTAAATAAAGTGCAAACTTACTATGTCATATCTATGCAATTCCATATTCCCTAAAGAATGATTTTTCATATTACTTAACAACTCTGAGCAATTGAAATTCAGACTATGATAAATGTTTTACACTGAAGGCTCATTTCATTATACTGTAGTCAGTTGAAATGGGGTTTCCAAAGAAGGTATTTCTAGGAAGTGCAGTGTACAGGAAAAAACTGAATATATTATACAATTTAAATATTTATTGAAGCTTTTCTACTAAGGCAACACTTTGGTGATATCTCTCTGAAATAGCAAAGTGGAACAGGAAATCAGTGGTAAATAGATGACAGAGACTGTGGAAACCAAGACACCTGGCGTGAAGACTGAGATCCTCATTCACAAAGTCATTAAACTGGAGACTGAAAGGAACAGCCCTCTTTACAGAAACAGTATTTTATTTATGATTTTATCACTCTACTACATCTTTCTTTCTCTGATTTTTTTTTAAGAGTGCTGTGTCTACCTTATTGAATTCCTGACCTCTTTCTCGTTGCACTCTGATCTTTCTGGCTGGTCTCACCCATTCCATATCTGACACATTTAAATCCCCATTCATGATTTCATTTCCAGGGTTCAGATCCCTATATCCACAGTATTCACACCTCCACAAAAGAGGTTAGCATCTCCAAGCCTCTCTTTCCCTTACTCCACCTTCCCTTCCAACCTTCCCCTTGTAAATGGTACCATTATAAACTCAGTTTTAACTATCATGGGGGGCACAGCCTACAACTCAGCACCAGTTGCTAGTGATTCTATTTCTCAGATAAATCTTGCATATTCACTTGTTTCATCTCCAGTATCATCATTTTATTTAAACCTTCTGCTCCCAGGGAAGCTAACCTAGTAACTTCCAACGGTTAGTCCTTCATCTACCTTTAGCTCTGCCTAGTTCCTTTTTAGTAAAACAGAGATGTTTTAAACACACACACACACACACACACACACACACACACACAATTCATATCATGGCTCTACCTGAAAAGGAGAAAATAAAGAAAAAAATAATTTCCATGACCTTCAAGTCACCAAGTGACTGGACCACTGCCAGAGCAGATTCGCAATTGCAGGCTTCTTCTACACTTTCCCTCATTCACTATCATCTAGGGAAACCAATCTTCTTTTAACTTTTCCTTCATACCAAGTTCTGCTGCTACAAATGTTTCTTCTCACTGGGACATTTTTGTTCTCAGTTCTCCTTTAGAAAATCCTTCTCATACCCTATTCTTCTTTTGACTATTATTTTCTCTGGAATATCTCTCAAACTTCTAAGACTAGGTCTTATTATTCTATATACTTGGAACAATGTGTGTTTTATTTTATAATTCTCATTCCAAATACTATTTAAATTATGATAATATTTATTGGCAAATCCTCCTCAAAATGCTAATTTCTGAGGGTTTGCTAGTTCCGAACATTATCTACAGAGAATACATTACCTATTCCAAAATTGGCATTCAGACTGTATCTGTTGAATGGGTAAATAAATGAATGCATAACAACTTTGTTCACTGTAAGTTTTTGTTTTTAAATAACACTCACTCAAACACAACCAACACAAATTTCATGGAGCCATTTCTTTTGATACTTTCATTTTTGGATTTATTTAGCGATTAAATCTATATTCAGACATTTATGTAAAACACTGCAAGACCACATGCTTAAGCAAAGTGAACCCCTTTGATACCAATTTGTGCTTTCTGACACTGCCCATTAGAAGTCGGGTGTGGACACCTAATCCAAAGGAATCCTCTAGCTCTTCAGCAGCTGTTCACATGGCTCCTGCCCTGCCCTTCAGCCTCTACTAAATCAGGATTCTCCAGCTGTCTGAGCTTCCCGTAAGCTCTTTCAGTTAGCTACCAACAAGCCAACATCGCTTGCATTTGGTTATGCTATTTGAAGTCTAATTTCCCCTTCTTTCTTAATTATTTTCTAATATATGATAGCTACTGGGATTCATCATGTTCACACATTATTTTTTTTTTTACTTTTACAACTATTTTAATACTATTTTCCACTTAGTCACTGATTTATTTATAATACTGCCATCTTAAACTTCAACATAGAAAGGAATTACTCAGCTTTCCTTTAATGAAAATACTTGCACAGCTTTGACTCTGTGACGCTTTATTCCTATAATTTATCCTTACACAAGTTTCCAAGGCTAAAATCTGCACTAGGAACAGGGTGCTGACTCCCTTGCCCTTTAAGTCAGCACTTGGGATAAGGTACTATTGCTCCTGTAATCTGATAAAGGAGGAGACAAGTTGTGTGCAAGTTTAGACGAGCGCCAAGCATGAGCAAAAAGCTATTGATGTTCATGCCCTTTTATAGACTCAATTCGGTGACAGTCCTGGCCAAAAACAGAATGGGAAAGGGGAGAAAAATTGAAAACAAAGCAAAAGCCAAGAAAAGGGTGAAAAAAGTAATGGGTAACTCCTATATTTTCCCACAACTGGAAAGACTACAGAACACTATAAATCCAATTGTGCTTAATTAATACTGGACTTCTAAACAATCGAAATTTCCATCATGATGGAAAAAAACACACCTAAAAGTCAAAGATACATTGACATAAGACTCATTTTCAAATATGTGTGTTGCTTATTGTTATTCTCATGTATGGTTTTAATATTTATTAATATATTAAAAAGCAGGGATGCAAGCATGAGAAACTAGAGTCATTCACAGGAAAATGGATGCACATTGACGCCATAAGCATAAGTGAAATAAATAAGTCACGCATGTGTAAATACCAAATAGTTTCTGTGGTGTGAGAAACTGAAGTGTAAATAAGATCCAAATGGCATAACTGACAATGCGAAATAGGAAGAAAAGGGCTAAAGGTGTAGGGGAAATGGGAAGGGTAGGGGAAAGGAAATGAGGGAAAAGAAAAAGACATGAGAAAAGGAAAAAATGGAAACAAAGTTTTTTCTAAATAGGGAAGGGTGGAGACAGTGAAGGTTAGGCAGGGGTATGGGGAAAAAATGAGGACCAAGATCTGTCATGTAAAGGTACAAGATCCCAGTGATGAATGTAACTGTACTGTATACTTAAAGAAGTACCAGTAAACTCAATGAGAAAAAAAGCATGGGAACCCATACATCTATTTTTTTTTTAAAAAGAATCATGTTCTTTTCAAAACACATTTGCCTACATACATACCCCATGATATATAGTGCCTTTAATAATATATTTAACAGGAACGGGGATTTAGCTCAGCGGTTCGGTGGCCTGCCTTACAAGCGCAAGGACCCGAGTTCAATCCCCCGTACCAAAAGAAAAAAAAATATATATATATATAAATTATTCTCCATATTCAGTAAAACAGCTACACGATTTACTTAAAATAAATAGACAAAACGCATAAACTGAAATGGAATAATTATAATAAAAGCAAAATCATTTCCATAATTTTTACTTAGTAATATAAGATGAAATATGCTTAACTAGCTCTCTATATACATTCCAGCTTTCAAAATAGACACAGTTTTACTTTCCAACATTAAAAATTTATGACAAATCAATTCCTTAAAATTATATGAAGTCAAAATATTGAATTAACCAGCTGGAAGCATCATTTCAGAACAACAATACTAGCAACATTTTATCAGCATACCAGAGAAATGACAGTTCTTCAGGTAAAGGATAATTGTCTATTTTCCTGAACTTTCTATTAGTGAAGAATGGGGTGTGTAATCACAGTGAGAACATGAAGCACTGAGGCAGAAGGCAAAAGAGAATCAAGGAGGAAGAGGAAGAAATTGATTTTTAAATTCAATCCTGACTTCTAGGAACATTTGTTTTTTTTTTTTTTTCAGGGCTTAATAATATCTGTATTATGAAAAGCCAAGTTTAAGGAATGCAGGACTCTAGAAAATTGTACTCTGTGTACTTTCATCTACTGAAACTCTTAGATACTTTGATTAATATCAGACTAAGATAAAGTTTGAGCCGAGATATGGAGGGCAATTCTTTTGTAAAATGGCAGTCTAAGTGGAAGTCATGAGCTATGGAAGAGGGAGCACTGCCCTTTGGTTTAATTAGTTGGCATGAAGTGGAGATTGCATGAGCCAGAGATGAGGATTCTTTTCAACATGAGCCAGTAAGGTCATTTCTCTTTTTTATCCTCCTGCGCTTGCTGTCTATGAGAAGTTCTCACTGAGAAATTTCAAATTCCCTTAAAACATAAGAACCAACATTTTTGTTTGTTTTGCCATTTTCAGGGCAGTAATCAGAAATGAGGAAAGGGACTGTGCTTTTGGTGTGAAATTGCATTTTAGATAATCTAAAGGAGCATTTGACTTATGAAGGAACATTTAATATAAAATGCTCTGTTATCAGGGGAAAATAATATCAGTGGTACTGGTGATGGAACCTAGGGTTTTCTACTTGCTAGGCAAGCACTCTACTACTCTACCTCCTCAGTCCGTCTTAATTTATCTTGAAATAGACTCTCACTAAATTCTCAAGACTGTACCTGAAAATTTTCCAAAAAAATCCCCACCTAATCATTTTACATGTTTATCATGAAACTGTACTTCACATATGAGTGACAAATAGTTAGTCTTCCATTCAGTAAATGATATAAGGATATCTGGAAGATGGGTTCACTTTTAACATTAAGTAGAGGGAACTTGAAAGTTTACAAAGATGTCAGGAACAATTCTATGTCTGAAATCACTAGATAAATCCATCCAAAGATGTCAAAAGAGTAAACTGTTGTATCACATTGCAATTTTAACTTTCATATTTGTATTAAAACGAAACTTTGGAACCCTAAAGATGTTACAATGTTTTATAATGTGAAACCTCAAGGAGGTTTAAGTAACAGACGCATTTAAGCCGGGAAAATGCGAAGAACACCAAGTGTTTATTTGCTTGCTTGTTTGTTGAAGATCAGTTTGCTGCATGGAGTACATTCTCCATAGAGAAATATTTTCATGAAATTCTGCTATAAAAGTTAGTTTTATTTAATGAAAAAAGTCTCATTTCCCATACTCCATTACCTGGCCTTCCCAAAAAAACTTTCCAATATGAACCAAATGCCTTGATAACAGAACATAAACCTCCTAGGACCAAAGCAGCACTTTGTGAGATAGAAAACCATTGCCTCTTTCTGAAACTAATCAAAAACTGAATGTGCTGTATAAAAATAAACCGAGATTTCTATCATTGCTTGTCATTGTGATTTGGCTTACCTTCAAATTATATAGCCATATATCTGAAATAACTGTACCACCTTCATGAACTGAGTTTGACATCACTTTAATCAATGTATCTTTTCAGAATAAAGTGCAGAAATGTCAAATTTCTAACCTCATCAATGCCTTTAACTCCCTAACCTGCATTAAATAAAAGACTGTGTTTGAGAAACAATATATACTTGAAAGAAATATCAGTAGCATTAATTCTATTTTAAAATGTAACTAGGAAAAACATTCAGTCCCAATATGTTTTCCCAAAGATGATGTCCCATGAAAATATTAAAGCTTTATTTATATGGACTCCTCCCAAAGTCTCTATATGATTCCATATTTATAATTTTATATTACTTTTCTTAAAACAGTTCCCCTAATTGCATAATACCATGCCCCATATATCCTGAGTTTGCTACTTTCTTCAAGGTTATATTTTGTTGATCAGGAGACATTTGTTAGTCTTCTCAATTTAATGAAAAATAATATGTGCTTAAAAAAGAAAATTAAAGAAACATGAAAAGAAAATTATCTTTAAGGAATCAATAATTTCCACTTAATTGTAAGTCTCTCTTGGGCAACTTAGTACTCTGAAGTTTAAATGTATGTGTGTGTACATATATAAGATGCATATTCACATCAAAATACGGTTTGCAATGAAACAGTTTAATGAAAATATGAGGAATATTGCTTAATAAAGTAGGGAAATATTATAGAAGTAGAGAGGGGAGGGACAGTTTGGGAATCACTTTGCTTTGTGTTATGAAAGATAAAGTAGAATTTTTAAAAACACCTGATGTTTCGAGGACAAGGAAGTTTCCAATATCTTTTGTTAAACTACAGAAATGGTTAAAAAAAAACCTGACAATTTGTTTCACACAGCACATGTAACAAATGACATAGGCTACAATTATGTCGAATCAATACTACAAGACAAAACACGAAGCTGGACTAACATCTTTGCCCAAAGTACCAATTTGTATTTCAGTACTATCCAGCTGTATCAGTGTCAACGACCATCCCTATTTCTTAAATAACTTCAAATTTGCACCAAATTATTTGTAGTCATTTTTAAAGATTAACATCTATGACAGTCTACTGTATTTTTTATAATGCTATGCCATTCAAGCGAAAACAAAAGCTTATTAAGATTAAAAAGAATATAATCAATTTAGAACAGCAATCTCTGTCAAAAGTATGATGCCCTTAGGAGACACTGCAAATTAAACTCTAAGATGATTTTATTAGACTTCAAGATGAATTGGATTATTTAAAAATTCTGAATGAAATGTCTGCGATTAATTATTTTAAAAATTCTCCATGTATTTTTGAATAATTCTAAAAGTAAACAATACACTACACATGTTACACATGCTATTACAATGATTAACTTTTTGATGAGAACTATTTTTGTCAGAAAACAACTAAGCATACTTTTTTGCGTTGTTTAAAGTAAGGCAATTTCAAAATAGATTCAAAGGCCGGGGGTTTGTCTCAGTGGTTCCGCTGCCTGCCTTGCAAGCACAAGGGCCTGAGTTTGATCCCTGGTACCAAAAAACAAAACAAAGCAAAAAAAAAAATACATTCAAATGTCAAAACATTCAACTACTAATACACTGTTAAATAGCATAAATTAATATATAATATAAAACTGAGATTATCTTCATTAAACCTATGATCATATTGCATAAACATTACTTGATAGTTTAAAATACGCTATAATACAGTTCTATGGGGGCATAGGTTAAAATTAGGTTAGCTTTCTTCAAGTTCTAAAATTCTTAAATATTATTTAAAAACCTTTAACAAAGCAGAGTATAAGCTTGCCTTGCTTTGTTCCAGAATTGCATTTTTGTGGTTCTTTCAGAATTGTTCTACACACTGGTATATGATTTTAATTTTATAGAACTAAATTCCAACAGTAAGTGATTTTGATAGCATTTATAAATTAATGATTATAAGAAATAGAAATGGCAACTTAAAATGGGTATGCACATTGCATGTTTATGTATTCTGATTATACACACACACACAGGCGCGCGCGGGCACACACACACATTCACACATGTAGTTTTGTAATGGTAGGTAATCAAACAGTTTTTCAATTAGAAAGCAACAGAGAGCCAGGCTGTGTGGCACATACCTACAATCCCAGCACTTGGGAGGCTGAGGCAGGAGGCCAGTTTAAGCTATATAGTGGGTTAAAGGCAAGTCTGAACTACCTAGTAAGACTCTGTCTCAAAAAACGAAAAGCAACAACAACAACAACAGTGAAAGAAAGCAATAGTGAGGCTCACCAAAGACATTTGTGGAGGAAAAATCCGTATCTATCACTTTCTATACAATATATAATATATATGGTGCCTGTAGTACATATGTATGTTAGTCCAGTTGATATTTATGAGCATGTGTGTGCTAATTTGTTTCCACAAATATTCCTAGGGGTAATTGTTTACTATTTTTCCTACAATTTGACAAGTATTACCTATTTGTAGAGATTTCTTTTTTTCATAATCATAGGTACTGTCCTCATATCTATTTTAGTTGAGTATAATATACAAGTCAAAAATAGGGAAAAAAATAATCTGCTTCATCAATCACTTTGGGACACACACTATTTTACATGCTATTGTAACTGTTCTACTAAAATTTTAATTATTAGTCATGTGCTTCCTTAAAAACAACTACAAATGTTTCACTTTTGATATGAGTTTAACTCTAAAGCTTTGCCAAAATGCTAGGTTATGAAAAACATGAAATAGCATGATGGCTTTACTGCAAAATATGATTAGAAGTCTCATGTTTTTATGTTGTTCTCTCAACAAGACACTTTCCCGTCATTTACCCAGCACAGGTGATATCATTTAGAAGGGAATCTAATATTATCATCATTATGATATTTTGACTATGGAATTACTTCTCTTGACTCAGTGCTTTTGGAAAGAACCCAACTTATGAGTATCACAGGCTTCTTTGGCTCTTAGAGTACCAAATAATATGAAAAAGAAAATTACTTTCTCATTATGAACGCTAAACATGAGGAATGAAGGAAGAAAAAGTGTGTCAAAAATCAAAGGACACAGTAAAATTGGCAGAATAATTACTTATTACCTTAGTAGAATCTGTCTCAAAATCCCTTTTCCTTTTGGCCTGGTGCAAATTCTGATTTACCATTCCAAACACCACACAATCCACTACCCAGAGCCATAAGTATTATTCAAGGTGAACAAATAACTAATAGAATGTATATCAAATTCTTGTTTCCAACAATCTGAACCTAAATCCAGGGTTTTTTCATTCTGTGCAATCCTGTTAAGAAGCCAGGGTCTATTTTCCCTTTTTTGGTATCATTAACAATTTTTCTTGTTTCTTATATCTGATAAGCCATAACTGGGACAGTTATCCAGTACTTTATCATTGCACTGGGAGAAATGGCATACATAACCTAAGGTGCATGCAATTTAAGTAAAGTGGGCTTCATGTTGCTTTTTATGAACTTTTCCCTTTTTATGTCAATGTGAAAAAAAAAACGGATATACTGATAAACTACTACTACCTTTATCTAACTTAGTTTCTCCCCTCAATGAGACTAGGAAGCAATGAATTAGATGAGATGTTATGGGAAACATTTCATTGAACTTTTTATGATAAAAGAATTGGTAGCCCCTATTCCAATAGCAGAAATTTATATCATTCATTCATGGCTTTGTAGTAGCCTATAGCAGTATTCTCGGCGAATCATTCAAATTTCAATAAAATATCTTTTTGGCAAAAAAAAAAAGAATTCGCATGACATGATACAGAAAAGCACTCAAAATACTAGATATGAGAAAGGAACTTTGCAATTGAAACTTTACCAATAATACTGAACTTGCATTTATCTATCACATGTATTTTCTTTTTCTTTTTTCCCCAGTGATCTACCAGCTAACTTTTTCTAACATGCAGGCATCTGGGTTATTCCTACACAGAAATTAATTCTCTGAGAATATCTATTGTCATTATCCAACATATAAACATTACTAAATATACAATTATCAATCGAAATAATAACTGATGCACAAACTACTTTACAGTAATGAAAATACTTTGTTGCATATACTCAAAGACAATTATGCATATTATATTATTTTAGGGTTCCTTAAACAAGAAAGATGTGGTTCTTTTTTCTTTGTCAAAGAAACTAATCTCTATTCTACCTCATGTCGATTTAAGTTATCCCGGTGAGAAACACACATGTAAATATATCAAAACCTATGTGTTATAAACTATATAAAATATAACATTTATTCACAAAATAATGATAATTTAAAACCAAGCTGCCAAATTAGCGAGCATGTCACAAATTAAAACTTATACCACAGTTAAAGATATTTTTAGTTACTTTGTACTTACAACAGTCCTCTACTTCTTCCCACCAAAGCATTTGTAAGACAAAATATATATATCAAGGCAGAGATAAAAATCTTGGTAAAAATTTCTCCCAACTTTACTGCTCCAGTAGGCTGAAGTACGATGAGAAACCAATAAATTTCAGCAGCCTTGAAAAAAATAACACTTCAGTTTTTCCTGTTCGTTTGTCTCTGAAGACAATTGCCTCTAAGATCTGAGTCCTGAAGGGGAAAGTGAGTGATTCCAACACAGAGTGAGTCAACATAGTAACTGATGCCAGGATTCTGTAGAGGCCTCTGGATATTTCAAATTCCAGGACCTGCGCACAAGCAAGTAACCCGCCTTTTCTCTCAAGTTGGTTTCCCATAATAGGACTGCCCATGGACACTACATATAAGGTTGTGTTTCTAGCATGACAAGCCTTGTGAATTCAAGTAGTGCTCAGCTGTGTTCTGATTAACATTCTAACCAGAGTAGCACAGTGGGCATCGTACTTGCTCTTCAGGTCCTCTAAACACAAAAACTCTTTAGTACAATCTAGAACAATATTTTCTGTCATTTTTATGTAAATTTCCAAAATAGCAGAGAAGAAAATCCTGATCCAGAATTAACTACTAAGTGCCTTCCTCTTTTTCCTCTGCTCAAAAACATGAAAACTTTCATTCTTCTGAACAAAAAAGAAATGCTCAAAATAATCTATGCATTTGTTTGGTATCTTCTATCTTAAGAAAGTTAATTTTTACTCTTGGGATCCAGTCAAAAGTCATGTATTCATTATGCCAGCAGTATGAATAAGAGAGGCAGCAGTAAAATGTAGCTGTTGAGTTTTAAAGGTAGTATGTGAGTAGGTCTCATGGGATGAATTTTCTGTCAAAATAAAGAGCACTCATAAGAGAAGAAAGAAATCTTCCTAAAATGCTTACTTTTAGCTGTGGGTTATAATAAAACTTCTTTACTAAAAAATTACTACTTTTCTGTTTCTTTGGTACTGATTAATGAAACCATTCTTTCAGACACTGAATTAACGGCCATTTAATGATTCTCAAAACAGACATTTTTTTTTGCAGTAAATGAACATAGATACAATAGGTCATTCATTATGTTTGTAGATTATCTTTGCCAGCAGAAGTCCTTTTCATCTTATTATATTACTATGCAACATGTGATCTCAGTATTTATAAAAACATTAGAGTAATAACATTTTTTCAAAGCTGGTCCCTGCTAAAATTATTTGAGTGGTTTTACAGTCCCATTTTTTAAAGTGACAGATTCATTTTCTATTGCCATGTGTTTATTTGGCAAATAAATAAATAATAGATATGAATAAAAATAATGATATCCAATCTCTTACTATGGTCTTTACCTTAATAATTATACTTGGAAATAAACATTTAACACAAGGGATGTATGCAATTTTGTTACAAGTACAGATTTGTGTAGCCAAACCTCAATGAAGTTATAAACCTACTCTATCACCATGAAGATATTCCCCATGCTCCCTGTTCACAGCCACACTAATCATCCTACCCCATCATCCAGAAAGTCTGGCACCCACTCTCTTGGATCTCCATTGTGCTAACTTGGTCACATCAATAATGTTAGATAAATGGAATCATTCACTTTGTGCCCTTTTCAGATTGGCTTTTCTCACTCAGCAGTGTATCCTCAAGTTTCACTCAAGTTGTTGTCAACAGACTGTTCATTTTTATTGCAAATAGTGCATCCTGTTATGACTACTCTAGGATTTGTTTTACTGTTTATCTTCTGTAGGACACTCTGTTACTCTTCTCTGGCTGGTACAAATGAAGTTGAAAACCATAGACAGTGTTTTTCTTTGTTTGGATCAATGCCTCGGAGTGTAATCGCTGGACCTAATCACCAGGGTATGTTTAGATTTTTGAAACACATTCCCTAGACGTTTTCTAAAGAAAGTGAAATTTCATATATCCACCAGCAATATAGGTGATATAAATTTTCCAACTTCTCACCAGCATTTGGTGTTTTACATTTTCTTTAGTCTTAAGCATTTAGGGATAAATCATAGCAGTATTAATATGAATTTCCCTAATAGTTAAAGACAATAAACATCTTTTAATGAGTTTGTTTGCCATTTGAATGTACTCTTTATTCTTTAATATTTACTAATATAGCTTTTATGACTAACTCAAGAGACAAAGACAAAAGGTGGTATTTCAGCTGTTTTTCTTTTTTTAGTACATATTTTCAGTACATAATGAATACATTTGTTGTGGGTAGTCGGTACATATACATGACATGTCTGAATCTTTTTTTATATCCTCTCTCCCTCCTCCCTCTGTCTTTTGGTCTCCTAATTTGCAAGAAAACCTAACTGTTTGTTTCCTATTTTCCATCTTCTATTTTGCTCTTTAAGTTACATAGAAGTGAATCATATGATATTTAAGGTTGTATATCTGATATTTCACTTAATATTATGAATTCAAGGCATATCCATTTTCCTACAAATGACTCAAATATATTCATTTCAAAATAGTACTCCATCGTGCATAAATACTGCATTACCCTTATCCATTCATCTATTGATATGTATACAAGCCACTTCCAAGCTTTTGCTATTATGAGTTGTGCTGCTGTAAAGACGGATATGCCTGTATCACTGCAATATGATGCCTTTATCAATTTCAGAAAGATATCTAGTAGGGGAAGAGCTGGGTCAAATGAAATTTATGTTTTTGTTGTTTTGAGGAATCTACATACTGATTTCCATAGCGGCTGTACTAGTTTATATTCCCAGCAACAGAGCAGAAGGGCTCATTTTCCCTGCAGCCTTACCAGCATTTGATATTACTTGATTTCTTAATGATAGTCATTCTTTCTGGAATAAAAAGGGAATTTTAGTGTTGTTTTAGTCTGCATTTCTCTAATGGCCAGCAATGTTGGAATTTTTTTATGTACTTATTGTTCCATTTCTTCTACTTCTCCTGAGAAGTGTCTATTCATTTCAGTTGCCCATTTTTTAACTGGGTCTTTTATTTTTGTATAATTTTTTGTTCATCACACATTTCATATTGTTGTCATTATTATTATATTTAAATTCCAAATTTATCACTTAGCTCAGTCCTCACCCTAACAAGAGCCCTAACCCTAACACAGGTGCCTGCATTCCTATATCATTCCCAAGCCTAACCCTAAAACTAACCTCTGAAGTATAGGTAAAAACATTCTCCCATTTTTGTTTCCTTTGCTGTGCAAAAGCTTGTTAGTTTCATAAAATCTCATTTGTTGTTCCTGGATGTCATTTTGTACACAAATTGGGTTTAGTTCAGAAATCCCTTGCCTATATCCACGACTTCAAGAATTTTAGCTTGTAGCAAGTTCAGTGTTTGTGATATAATATTTAGATATTTCAATCATTTTACTTTTAGCTTAGTACATGGTAACAGATATGTGTCAAGCTCCAATCTTCTGCGTGTAGAGAGCCAGTTTTCCCAGGACCATTATCTAAAGAAGACACATTTTCCTTCGTATACATATTTAGCCCGTTTGGCAAAGATATGATGGCCAAATGTGTCTGGGAATGTTGCTTTATCCTCTATTCTGTTCCCTTGGTCCACATGTCTGATTTTGTGCCAATACTGTACTGTGTTGTTTGTATCGCTGTAAATAGAAGTTGAAATCTGGGATTGTGATGATTCCTGCTTTGCTCTGTTACCCAGGATTGCTTATGCACTTCTGGTTCCGTATGAATTTAAGGATCTTCTCTAATTCTATATGGATTGTTGGTGTTTTGTTTGGAATTTCTCTTAATCTATGCATCAGCTTTGGGAGATTGTTCATTTTAGCAGGGTGGGTTTCGCCAACCTAGGAACAGAGAATGTCTTTCCATATTCTAAGGTGCTTTTTGTTCTCTTTTTTCAGAGTACTATAGTTTTCACTGGACATTTATTTCATTTTTTGGATTGGGTTATCTACTAAATATTTAATTTTTTGGTGCTACTGTGAAGGGTATTGTTTTCTTATTTCTTTCTCAGTTTATTATTGTTATACAGGAAAGATATTGAATTTTGTGTGTTGATTTTTATCCTGGTACATTGGTGAATTTGGTTCTTACCATAATAAGCTAGGAGTTGTTTTTTGTTGAAATTTTTGGATCTTCTGCATAAAAGATGATATCATATGCAAATCATTATAATTTGACTCCTTCCTTTCCTAAATATCTTCTATTACTTTCTCTTGGCTGATTTCTTGGGCTATAGCTTTGAGTATTATATTGAAGAGGAGTAGTGATAACAGATATTCTTGTCTAATCTTCATTTTAGTGGGAAAGTTTTCAGCATTTGCTTATTTAGTACGATGTGGACTGTTGGTTTGTCTTCAATGGGTTTTACGAGATTGAGACATGGTCTTTCTATATATATTTTCTTCAGAGTTTTGTATCTTGAATAAATGTAAGATATGTCTCAATGAGTTGTCAATGTATACTTTTCTCAATGTGTCTATTGATATAACAATGTGATTTTTGTTCTAATTTATGTTTATGTGATGTATTGCATTTATCATTATGTATAAGTTGAATCTATTTACCCATGGGACAATATCTATTTGGTCATGATATATAATCTTCTGATGATTTATTGCATTGCATTCGCCAGCATCTAGTTGAGGATTTTTGCTTTAATGTTCACTAAAGAGATTGTCCTGTAGTTTTCTTTTTAGTTGAGTCCTTGTCTAGGTTTGGAACCAGAGTAATTCTAGTTTCCAGGAATGAATTTGGAGGCACTCCTTTTTATTTCATTAAAGTGTTCGTGGAATATTGGTGTTATATCTTCTCTGAGAGTCCTGCAGAATTCAACAATGAAGTTATTCATCAGCGTCCTGGGCTTTTCTTTTGATGTTTTCTTGTTTTTGTTTGTTTGTTTTTTTGTTTTTTGTTTTTTTTTTTTGGTACCGAGGATCGAACTCAGTTCCTTGCGCTTGCGAGGCAGGCCATCGAACTGCTGAGCTAAATGCCCGGCCCTCCTGCACTTTTCTTTGTTGGTAGATTTTTTATTACTGCCTCAATTTCAGTATCAGTTACTGGATTGGTAGTCATTTTCATATCTTTGTCCAGATTTTGTAAAATATAATCGTCTGAGATTCTCCATTTTCTTCAAGATTTTCTAATTGGTTGGAGTAAAATTTTTCATAGAAATTACAAATGATCTGATCTTTAGACATTTCTGCTGTGATTTTGCCTTTGTCATTATAACTGTATTGATATGGGTCTTTTCTTCACTTCTTTGGTAAGTTTGGCTAGGGATTTGTTTAGTTTGTTTAATATTTCAAAGAACCAGCTCCTTGAGTCATCACTTTATTTATTTTCAGTTTCAATTTCATTAATTTTTGTTCTTTAAGATTTCCCTCCTCATACAATGTTTGGATTTGGACTGTTTTTGTACTTTTAGTTTTTGAGGTGCATCATTAAGTTGTTTACTTAAGCTCGCTGTTTTTCTAATGAGAGCATTCTCCAAAATCAGCTTCCCTCTTAGGACAGCAGGTTTTATTGTATTTCATAGGTTGTATTATGTTATACTGGTATTATCATTTGATTCTATGGATTGTTTAATTTCTTTCTTACAACTGTGTGTTCAAAAGTGTCTTAACGGCCAAGTGTTTGTCAAATTTCTGTGTTTGTTTTTTTTTTTTTTCTGTGATTGGTTTCTAGTGTCAGTGCACTCTGATCTAATAGGATACATACAATGATTTCAATTCTTTGTTATTTATGTAAGCAGGTTTTATGAACTAGTATACTTTTGAGAAAGTTCCTTGTATTTTCAGAGAATATGTACTCTGTTGTAATAGGGTAGAAGATTCTGTAGATATCTGCTAAGTTCATTTTTTCGAAAGTGTGGATCAGCTCTGATATTTGTTAATTTTTTATTTAGTTAATAGTTTTGTTTAAAAAAAGGCATATTAATGTCACCCACTATGATTGCTTTGGTGTTCATTTGTTATTTTATATTTAGCAGTGTTTCTCCTAAGAAGTTAGGTGCCTCAGTATAATTCATATATCCCCATTGAAGTGTTCTCTTAACTAAAATGTAGTGACTTTCTTTGCCTCTTCTGATCAGTTTTAGCTTGAATTTTACTTTGAGAATAAAATTACTACCCTTGCTTGCTTTTGGTGTCCTGCTGCATAGAGTATTGTTCTACATCCTTTGGTCTTCAGTCTGTGAATTTCATTTTTGGATTAGATGAGTCTCTTGAATGCAACAAACCATTATATTTGGTTTTATGATTCAGTCTTCCAGACTGTCTTTTAAGTGGGGAAATGAGGCCATTTACATGGAATGTTACTATTGGAAGGTACTGACTGACTTATTATTTGTGTTACTTTTCTGTTGTTGACACCTTTATTTTTCCTTTTTATTTAACTACTCACCTTGTTTGCTATATTTATTTTTTCAGACTTCTTGGCTTTATTGGCTTGTTGTTTCTGTCTGATATTCTTGGGTTATTTTTTTGAGTTCTATTTTGGTGTTTATCTCCTAAGGTGTTCTTTGTCGTAAAATGTCTATTTCTCTATCAATTTTGTAGTATAGCTTTGCAAGATATATTAGTCTTGGTTAGGAGATTTTTGTTTTCTTTTGTTTTTTGTGATTGAAACACTTCACTCCGATCTCTCTTGGCCTTTAAAGTTTGTGTTGAAAAGTCTCCTGTCATCCTAAAGGGTTTACCTTTATGAGTGATTTTTGCTTTTCTCTGAAAGTTTTTAAGACTATTTTGTTGGACTTCTGGTATTTTGACTGTGACTATGTTGTGAGGAGCTTCTCTTTTCATCATAGTTATTCAGCAGCCTATAAGACGTGTTTAACGGTATGTTATTTTCTCATACATGGAAAGTTTTATGCTATGATTTCTATAAACAGATTTTGTATTCTATGTGTGCTAACTTATAACTTTGAATTCTGATTGGCCTTAAACTTATCTTCCTAGTGTCATCTACTAGCTGTTAGATGAATTTTTTAAGGTTTCTCTGAGTCAGTCCTAAAGTATTTCCATGTTGTTCTCAATGTCTGAATCATATCTCCACATCAGTCACTTCTGCTGTGTATAAGTTCCATAGCCTTCTTTATCCCTGGGATTTTGGTCTGGTACCTTTTCATAGAGTCCATTTATTTGATAAATCGATTAATCATGTATTCAGAAGTTTTGGTGAGCTCTTCCAATGTTTTATTTGTTTCTTCTATAATCACATTAGTGAATTTGTAGGATAGAGCAACTTTTTGGACATATCCTCTTTGAATTATCAGTTTCTTTGCTTCCTGTTTAATCATTTCCTACAGCTCAACTTCGAAATGTTTGCTTTGCTTTTTGTTGATGCCCTTTTAGTGTGCTTTGGGAGATTTGGGAGTTTTGGGGGACATTTTGTTGCCTTTTCACATTTCAAGTATGTGTGTGTATTGAGGATCGAGGTCAAATAGAGTGAAGACAGTTCATTTATGATATGAGGCTCTCTTTTAGTTAAATGTTATTTTGCTGTGATGTGCTCTTGACTTTATTTGTCCAGAGGTATTGTTTATCTCTTCAACCTATTCAACTTAATCAGCCTTGATCCTGCCACTTCACATAGTTGTTATTTCATTAATTCAGAGCTTTCACACAGCTCCCTGTACTCTGCTGACCTTTACTGATTTCAAGCATCCAAGTAGTTTCTCCCTAAAGGCCAGATGACTATTCGTCCAAAGTCTTGAGGGATGCTGTTCCCTATGAACTCGTGTCCCTATTACAAGCTGTGCTGCAGACATGACCTCCTGCAAACATCTGTGGATCCAATTGCCTCAACTGATACTTGAAGTTAAATATTGTGGACACCTTTGTGACTTCGCTCCACAGGCTTTCCTTGCATAATATATAGCCCAAAAGCCAGCAGCTTAGGCATCATTTACTATCTCTCTGCCCGCAGATGTCTCTCTGCCTCAGTTCAGCATATAGAATCTGGTACTGTACCTCTTTGCCAATGTAGTAATGTCAGGCCTCTCCAGTGTTTGGAGAAACAGCAGTGTGCTCACTCTGGTCTGTCTCTGCTGAGTTACACTCTGACTTGCTTCAACATATTTGTCGCAGAACTGTTTTTTCCAGTCCTCTGCAGTGCCCAGTTAGGAGTTGTATCTCCCTTTGCCACTCCCCATGGGATCCTGCCAACAGTTGAGGTTAGGGTGCTGAATATGTCACTTGTAGCACTCCCATTTTATGTGATAGCAATGGATTACTTGTGTGTGTGTTTGTGTGTGTGTTAGGCAAGCCTTCTCTCTCCCTAGACTCTTGCAGGCCAACAGCGCTGGTGTGCTGTGAGTTTTTCATAAGATATAATTGCACTGTGCTGGTCACTGGCACTGGAACACTTTTTTTTTTAATAGTAGGTGGGTGCATGGCAATTTATTCTTCCCCATTCTGTTTTCAGGTTCTCTGACTCTCCAATTCAGATACGTCTCACTTCATCACACCCAGTGAGGAAGATAGTGATTGTGAGTCTATTCTTTTTTTTTAACTATTATTAATTTTATTTGTATATTTAATGTATAAAATATAATGGCATTTATTGTTGTAAATTTGTACCTTTACATAATTAGTCTTGGTTCTTACTTTTCCCCCATCCCCTGCCCTCCCTTCAACCCCTCCCTCTCTTCCAATCTACACAGACTTTGTTTCCACTATTTTTCATTTTCTCCTGTTGATTCTATTCCCTTCTTTCCTTTCCATCACCCTGCCCATTTCCCTTTTCCTTTGTCCATTTTCTTCCTATTTCATATTATCTATTACCACGCCATCACTGAAAGGCTAGCTTCCATCTTCAGTCCAATCCTCGCCAAGATGGTGTAAACAATATGTGTGGTGTGGTGGGTATGGTACTATGATTCTGGACTGATCTACTTTCCCCTCACATACCTGTTAAACACTGGATTTTAATCCAGCTGGATTTTCTTGACATTCATCTTCCACATTAGATTTAAACTTTTGCCCCCTTCTTACGGTGACTGCTTTTCTCAAGCGTCAATATGGAGACATTCACCTTTGCTATAGCCCCCTAGGTAGCTACTTCTCTCCTCCCCCTGAATGTTTTCCTTTAAAAAGTTTTAGATTACTGTAGTAATAACACTTCACATGAGGTGTACCTTCCCAATAATTTGTTAAGGATGCAACACAGTATTACTGACTACAGATAGAGACTTGTGGAACAGATCTCTAGGACTTAATCATCTTGTTTAGGTGAAATATTATGCACATTGAGTAGTAACTCCCTATTTCCACCTTCTTGCTGAATATACTCTCCAATAGTGTCTATTCATATCTTTTATTCATTTTCTAATTGGATAATTTGGTTTTTCATTTCTGACTTGTAACAGCTCATTACATACTATAGATATGAATCCTATCCGTCATATGTTTGGCAAATATTTTCTTCCAGTCTGTAGCTTGTATCTTCATCTTCTTAATATGGTATTTATAAAGTAAAAGTTACCAATTTTGATAAAGTCTAATTTATTGATTTTTTTTTTACCTTTAGGGTATAATTTTCGGTATCAATTCTAAAAACTGTTAACAAAGCATTACACCATTAAATATTTCTCAATTATTTTATTCTAAAGTTGTTATCATTTTCTACTTATATTTAAATGTAGAACTTAATTTTGAATTGATTTTGTATAAGGTATGAGATTTTATTTTTCTTATTGTCATTGCTCCAACCCCATTGGCTAAAAATACTGTCACTCCTCTACTGATTTAGTTCTACAACTTTGTCAAAAATGTGTTGGACAAATTTGCATGGGTCTATTTTTGGGATAGCAGTAGATTCCTACTGACTTATGCACACATGGCTCTAACATTACCACACCGGTTTAATGATTTTAGCTATAGTATAAGCCTACGCATTGAGTACTGTTCTCACTTCGTTATTCTTTGTAAACATTTATTTTTTAGAAGTTCTAAGTCCTATGGCTCATCATATTGGTTTTTGTTTGTTTGTTTGTTTGTTTTTTGGTACCGGGGATTGAACTCGGATCTTTGCGCTTGCAAGGCAGGCCACCAAACTGCTGAGCTAAATCCCCAGCCTCATCATGTTGGTTTTTAAATATGCTGGTCTACAAATGAGTCTACAGATCTGTCGCAAACATATATTTTTGACATTTTTGGAAAGTACTGAATTAGGCTTATTGATATATTTCTAGAAGATTGATATTTTCACCACATTGAGTCTACAATCAATAAACAGTATATTCTTCCAACATTTAGCTCATTCAATTATAGTTTGTAATACTATGTTTTTTTAAAAATGTTTTGTAGTATGAATAGTTTGTGTTTTCATATTTCCAATATACTTCTAATGGTATTACAGGAAGTATCTACCTTATTTGAAATGTTTCAGAAGAAGCGCTCAGAAAAAAATATATATGATAATATATAATAATCATGATAACATATATGATATATACTAGGGATGTGACAAAACACAATGATGTTTATTTATACATTATACATTTTGCTTCAGGGTAATTTTATAATCCAGTATGTTTTAGGGTACATGACTTTTGACTGTAACCCATCATATGAGATCATGTGTAGAAATTTCCAGTTATGTTATCCTGGTACTCAAATTGTTTCAGATTTTAGAGGATTTTGGATTTTGAAATATTAAATTAGATATTCTTAGTACTGTTGGTTGTATACGTCATCATGCAATGTACTAGAGAACAACAAAGGTTTCAAGGTCAGAGTTTTGAAAAAGAAGGGCATGAAATCAGTCTATAAGAAAACATGGAAAATGTATATATTGTTCAAATAATTTTAAACAACATTACAATTGTGCATGAAATAGTCAGATATATACTTTTTCAAGACTACAAAATATATTTTTCTTACACTGAAGTCATATATAAAGATATTTTGAAAAATTAATTTTAAGGCTACATTTTTATTATACATACTATAAAATGAAAACAAATCCTTGCTTATATTTCAATATCAATAAACCTTGCATCATAAATTGAATTGCATATTAATTACAAAGCATGAGCATGATATACATAAAAGTGAACAAAGAGTGAATTCTTCAGTAACTAAAAACCCCAAGGTCATTCTTTTATGTTAATATGAAAGGACCAGGTCATTTTCCCAATTTATTAAATTACTTAACATCATTTTAAGCATTATGATTAATATGGCTTCCTAGGATAAATAAGCTGGGAAGAAACAGGTTTGACAGCTAACGTATCAAAGTTCACCAGTTTAACGATTTGGGAAAATCATTCTGGGCCATTTTTGCTTCCCATTTTCATAATTATACATATTGTTTGAAATGTGACTTGTTATACAAAGTCATATATATTTTTTAAATGTCAAAAATCTCCATTTATTTATTTATTTATTTATTTGTACTGGGGATCAAACTCAGGACTTTGTGCTTGCAAGGCTTGTGCAGTGTCACAAAGCTAAAAGGCTAGCAAAAAGTCTCTCTTTAAATAAATCTAATGGATACTACGTATCTTCCCAAAACAATTAAAAGATTCATACCACAGCAATGTGTATGCACCCATGTTCATAGTAGAACAGTTTGTAATAAATAAATCCAGTGGAAAAAATCAGCCAATTTTATGTCTGGTTTATAGTCAATGAATCTTGAAAAGAAATAGATTAGTATTATTGAAGAAATTTTGTGGTTGCCAATAAAAACAAAAGCTCTTGGTGATGTTTTGATAGGAAAATATATCAAAACTATATTTTGCAGGGAAATGACCTATTAACTATATTCCTATCTCCCAACTCCATAAACACAACATTTGTATCTATTTATTCATATATTTATTTCATATGAGTTTTCACTGGGTGCAAATCAATATTGTGCACGTTTTGTTAGAGTCATATTCATAAGTATATCTTTTTTTGAGAAACTGAAAGGTATTAAATTTAAATTTGAAAATTTGTTTTCAGA
This sequence comes from Fukomys damarensis, assembly GCF_012274545.1. Lineage (NCBI taxonomy): Eukaryota > Metazoa > Chordata > Mammalia > Rodentia > Bathyergidae > Fukomys > Fukomys damarensis. The sequence continues at coordinate 28,742,400 of NW_022900951.1, forward strand.
ATTTATTGCTCATAAATAAAAATACTATCTTCTATTTATCAATCTATCTTCTTCTTCATTTTCTACCTCATTTTGAATTGCAGCCTGGCTTTGATCTCTCTATATTATGCAAGCTGGCCTCAAACTTGCAGTTATCTTCCTGCCTCAACCTACTCATTGCTGGGATTATAGCAGTGTGCTGCCACACTTGCGTTTCTTTTCCTTTCTTCTTTTCACTTTTCTTGTCTTTTCTTTCTTTCCTTCTTTCTTCCTACACATCTTTGCAATTCTGCTGAAAAATCCAGGGGCATGCACACTCCAGAAAATATCTCTGAGCTACAATCTCAGTTACAAACAATTATTTCTTTAAATAATTTTTATGTTAAGAAAACTTTACTTGAGCCCTACCCCTACATCAGGATTTAAGCACATGGCAGTGTCTTTATGCACACAATATTGTAGATCAGATCTCTATATTTTCTTCATCATACATAATTGAAATTTTATGCATACTGATTAGCAATTAATTTACATGTTGATATTGTTTCCTAAGAACTTGTTGAATCATTATTTTTGAATAACTTCTTAGAATACTTGGGATTTTCTGCACAGACCATCATAACATCTGCAAAAAGGACAATTTATCTCTTGCTTTCTGATTTGTGTTGATATTTAGTTTTTTTGCATTTCTGTACAAGCTAGAACTCCAGTGCTATGAAAAATAGCAAAGCTGAAATCAGTTCTTTGCCTTGATCCTAATAATGGGAAGAAAGTTTTAAAATCTTTCCACATTATTACAACATGAGCTGTAGTATTTTTGTAAATGTTCTTTATCAATTTGAGGAAATCTGTCTTGAATCCTAGTTTCTGAGAGTTTTTATTATGAATGGCTGTTGAAGTTTGTCAAACATTTCCCTGCCTCAATTGATACCATCAAGTAATAGTTTTTCCTTTAGCCTCTTATTATTATGTGTTAAGGAGTTTTGTCAGTCTGCCCACAAGCAATATCAGCCTTCAGTTTGTTTGTTCACTTTGTACTGTGCTTGTCTGGTTTGGGTGTCAGCACTTCTAGCCTCCAAAGCATATTTGGAAGTTTTGCCTCATCTTCTATGATCTGGAAGGTGACAGTTCTCCCCTTTCATCACATGAAAAGTGTCATGGCAGTACCTTCTGATGTCCATGGCTTCACATAAGTGATCCTCAGTTATTTGAACTTTTTGCTAATAAAAAAGGTAGCATTTCTATATCATTACTTTTAAGAAATTTTTTCATTTCAGACTTTGACAACAATGTGAATAAATATGGGATTCTTTGTATCTATGTCGTTTGTTCATGTATTTCCTTGAATCTGGAGGGTTTGTCTTTTACCAAATTTGTTTATGTGCAGCCATTAATTCTTTGAGTACTTATTTAGAAGCCTCTTTTTTTTCACTCTCCTTTAAGATCTCTGATGTAATGGATCATACATCTTTTATTACAATCTCAGATCATTGATAATCTGTTCCCTTTTTATCAGTTTATTTTCTTTCTTATTCGCTTATAATTTCTATTGTTCTCTCTTCCTGTGCACAGATCTCTACCTCTTTCCTTCATCCTGCAATGGAGCCTACCTATCGGATTACAGTTTGATTTCTGGATTTTTCAATTCAAAAGTTTGATGTTCTCTTTCTGACATTTTCTGTTTTATTGTTGCGAAGAAGTTTGCAATTACTTGTTGAAGTATTCATTTTTATGCCGGAAGCTTTAATATAATTGTTAGAAAATACTATCTTCTGTATTATGTTGGTACAGGTATCTCCTGATTGTCTTATTTCATTCAGGTTGAGATTTTCCATTTTGGCAGTTTGGATATGATGTAATTAGACACTGGATATAATATACTCCGATGTAAATGGCATTGTACAAATTTGCTCTGGTGGGGAACGGTAGAGAAGGATTGCGATTTTGTTACTACCAGGTGGGGATGTAAGATCAGGTTTGCGCTTGAACCTGCTAGGCTACCGTGGTGGAAAGTGTGACCAGGAATAACTAGCCATCTTGCAATCTGGCTCCTGCTTCATTTCTAAAACAACACTGCATTATTCTGAACTCTTCTGAAGTTATCTCACGTACTTCCCCACCATTATATCGAAATACCTCAAAAGTTCAGCAGGTTTGCTTAGCATGTAGTTTTGCTCTTTCGTTGTATATATGACTGATTACACCTTAAATGTGTGTCTTACCTGCTAGCATGCAAACTTAATCAAAACACGAGTATATTTTAATTATTCCATCTCCATTGCATATAGTGTAACTTTTTATGTGAATGACACTGCATGGGCTTGCAATTTCTTTCTCTTTTATTCCTTTTCTGTATATTTTTCTGGGTTTTAAAATTTTATATTGTTTTTTTTTATTTAGCTTCTACTCACTCCACTTGTAGGTGGATTTACTATTAATTATCCACCATTACTCATCGTCGGTAAGCTTCTTTATGTTGATAACTGGCTTCTATTATATTGGTTCTCAAAAATATCTTAGGTGTAACAAGGGATACATGGCACAAGTAAAAGCAAACAAACAAAAAACAGGCAACAAGGAGGAAAGGGATAAACTGTATTCCAGGTAATTATAAAACAAAATAAATGCTGAATCCTTAGAAAGTAGCAAACCAAATTGCTTTGTAGGTATTATGTAAGAAGAGATTCTGAACCTTGACACTATAGGGTGATCATAGTAACAAAATCTCATTTAAAAGAATTGAGGGCAGGGACAAGGGGAAAAAATGAGAACCGAGACCTGTCATGTAGAGGTACAAGAGTGCAACAATGAATGTGACTGTACTGTATCCCTAAAATGTACCAATAAACTCAATTAAAGCTGAGAAAAAATAAAAGACTTGTACCAAGGCATGATGTAAATATACACTTATTTTTAAAAATATATATTAGGGTAAGACTTTCTACATTAATGGCTTAATAATAACTCTAGGTCCCTGATTTGAAAAGGTTTATGTTGGGTGTGTAGTAAAATAAGATTTTAGCCTGGGATTTAGCTTAGTGGTTCTGGCGCCTGCCTTGCAAGTGCAAGGACCCAAGTTCAATCCCGGGTACCAAAAAAGAAAAAAAAAACAAAAAAACAAAAAAAAAGATTTTACATTTTGATCAACATGTAAATTAATGAACTTGAATAGACATTACAATTCTTATCTTGAAAGAAGCACTTAAAGGAGGGTCTAAATTTTTAAAGTAACAGATGAATTGTCTATCATAAAATATTGTAACATAAATTAAATAAATATATATATTTAAAAAGCTGCTTTCAAATACCTATGTAAAACAATAGTACATATAAATTTGACTGTCAATCTAAAATATGAATAAAAATAAATTCAAAAAAGAAAAGAGGTAATGTTTTAAATCCATAATCCATGTTTTCACTTTAAGAAGGAACTAATAAAGAATGTAAATAAAAAATTGAAAATTAAAAATAGAGCAAAAGCATAAAAAACCTGGTTTAACATAAAAAGCAAAAGCGTAACAAAGTGTTAATAAGACTGACAAAAAAATTTACCCATATCATGACTAAGCAGAGTACATCACCACAGATTTGGAAGATATAAAAAAGATAATTAGGGAAAATTATGGATAATTTTTTCATACAAATATTTGAAAATTTAATAAAAAAGAACTTTTCAAAAATGACAAATGCTCACAAGTCACTCAACATGCAATAGACAGTTTCAATTGCTATATAACGTTTTTATTAAGTTTATTGGTACCTATGATCACATTCATCACAGGAAATTTATACCGTTACATAATATACCTTGATTCTTATTTTTTCCTGCACCCTACCCTCCCTTCAGAACTACAACTCATAATTTTAAAAATCCTGAAAAGCAACTCTCCATGCTTAGGTAGTTTTACTGGTAATTTTTTAAATCAAACTTTTAAAGAAGAACCAACACAAACTGAACAAAATTTCTTCCAAACAACAGAAAACATCAGTCATGAGTATATATGATGAGTCTAGCAATAGCCTGATAAAGAAATCAGAAAGCTAATATAAAAAACAAAAGCACAAATAACATTTTCTGTATATCAATGGAAAATTCTTTTGCAAATTTTCAGTGTATAGAATTGAGCAATATATAAAAATATTTTTAGTTTGTTCCAGAAAGCTAAATTTGGTTTTATATTTGAATAATAATTAAATGAAAATTTCTATATTAACAGAAATGATCTACACGACCTTATCAGTAAAATAACTGAAAACATTTGATGAACTTTAATATATATTATTGAAACACTGTGAACAATGGGACTAGAGGAAAACTCTCAACCAAGTGACCAATATCTACATAAAATCTATACTTAACTTTACGCTTAGTAACAAACCAACAATGTGGACTCTCACTACAATACTCTTCACTCAATATAATGCTATAAATTCTAGACAGAGAAATGTAACAAAGAAAGAAAATAAATCCATATAAATTGGAAAAGGAGACATGAGAGTATACATTACTGCAAATGCAAAGACAGTAAAAATTTCAAGAAATCCAGGAGAAAAATTCTAGCACTAGCAGCAAATTAAGGGAGCAGGATACAAGATAAACATGCAAAAATCAGTTGTAACTATGGACATTAATAACCTCCCCAGTGAAATACTTAGGTGTAAATCTAGCAAAATATTTTTTCAAATTTTAAAATATTTTAATTAATTAATTTATTGTTACATTTTAGGTATACATTATACTGACATTCCTTATTGTGAATTTGTAACTTGCCATGGCAAATTTTGGTTCTTATTTTTCCCCAATCCCTCTGCCCTCCCTTCAACCCCTCCACACCTCCCTATTTACAATGACTTTGTTTCCATTTTCTTCCTTTATCATATTTATTCCTTTCCTTCTTTCTTTTTCCCTAATTCTCCCACTTGCCCTTCTCTCTTGGAGAAAAAAAAATGGGCATCTGAAATGAACAGACACTTCTCAGACAAAGTGGTAGAAATAGCAAATAATCCTATGAAAAAATGTTCAACATCATTGGTCATTTGAGAAATGTAGATGAAAACAACACTGAGATTCCACCTCACTCCAGAAAGAATGGCTGCTATTAAGAAATCAACCAATAACAAGTCCTAGCAGGGATGTGAGGAAAAAGGAACCATTCTTCACTGTTGGAGGAAGTATAGCCCTGTACCACTGTGGAAATCAGTATGGAAATACCTCAGAAAACCCGGATTGGAGGTCCCACTTGACCTAGCTATTCGGGTATCTTCCCAAAACAATTAAAATAATCGTATCACAGCGATGTATGCACACCCATGTTTATAGCGGCACAGTTTATAATACCTAAAACTTGGAAACAGCCTAATTTCCCATCAACAGAAGAATGGATAAAGAAAATGTGGTGGTTCTTTATAAAATGGATTACTATTCAGCCATAAAGAATGAGCAACTACAGATATTTATAGCTAAATAGATACACACCGAGGCCTTACTTTTAAGTGAAATGAATAGGACACACTTGTGTAAATACCGAATAGTTTCTCTGGTTTGAGAAATTGAAAATGTAAATAAAGATCAAAGCATATAATAGATAATGTGAAATCTAGCAAAATATTTTAAATGTCTTATGAGGAAAGTTGCAAAACTTTTATGACAAATCAAAGGAGATAATTCATACTCATTAATAAGAAGACTCAAAACAGACAATAAAACAGCTCTTTTCAACTTGATATGTAGATTCAGTACAATCTCAATCTTTGTACTTGTTCTTTTTTGTTAAAAAGCTACTGTGACTAGGTTATACAACACAGTCAAAGTTTACAATTCTTATCTATTACAGGAAGACTATAAATCTGCAAAGAACTTAGAGTATATTTTAAACAAAATATTTAAATTAAAGGAAAAATGATTCTAAATGCTACTTTGCTGTTACTCAATTTTTAAAATCATTCCACAAATGTATGTATTGAAAGCCTGGAACAAGTCATTACAGTACAAGTAAGAATAAGGAGACAATGTAAATCTATGTGCATGACATTTAGACTGAAACTTCAGCAAAACCGTTGGCTCAAAACAACATTCTTTCCTAAAGTATTTCTTTTAAAATGTGAAAAATCACCTGGGAGGATGCTTAACTTACTTTGCTCTTAATATTATTAATTTTTCTCTAATAGCAAGGTCAAATTTTCATCCTGATGAAGTGGTTTGTCTTAAGAAATAAAAGATAAGTATAGAAGTTTAAAAATTCACAGGTCCTGAAATTCTAGGACTTTTTTTTTACTTTTGCATATTTTTAAAACACATAATTATGTGAAAATGTTACAGGTGTTTTTGAAGAATTCTAGGAAATGGAAGAGTCTAAAGCTTATTTCATTTTCTTCCTGAAATATCTGCATTTGTAAGATGAGAAAAGAGAGGATTTGTTGAGCAGATAAAGTGTATGTGCTGCTTTTCTGATATATTCAGAAAGAGTATGCTTTTAATTGAGTAGTGCTTTGAGTATCTTACCACAGAAAGTTTTAAAAAGTAAATTTAAAAATGCACAAATAATAAACATAATTTATAAATTGATTCCAAATGTTCCTGAGCACCATAAACAATACACTTATTCACTTAAGCTGAAAGTGGAACCCTGTTATGGAAATCACTGAGAGTATTTTATTTGACGTTAAATGTGGTTTCAGAAATACGTTAATTTACAAGAAGATTTAAAACAAAGCTTTCTATGAGTTCAAAAAGTTCAACTTGATTAAAAATACTTTAAAAAATTCTGGTATGGTCACTTAAGAATGACTTAGCCTATATTACATTTAACTTTATTTCTGAAGATATCCCAAATATGTGCGATTTGAATACTGACTCAAAAAACTAAAGCATTCACATTCTCTTAAACATTTTTAAAGCACTGAAAAATCTTATGGTGAATCTTCAGAGTTTTATTTTGTAACTTTATTTGGGATATTGAGAAGATGGATTTAAAGGATTTGTACAAATGTTTTTCAGTACTTGTTATGTTTGCCTTCAAAGCTAAGTATCTCTCTTCATATTAGTAAATTCAGTACTTTTAGCGACTTTAACATTGTGAGGTAATACCTGCATGGAACCTAGAGAAGAGAATAATATCAGAGAAATGAATATATTCATAGTTTTATAAAGAAAAAGAATTTCACAGAAGGGCTACCTCAGTAAATCAATTTAAAAAAAAGAAAAAAAAAAGATGCCCTGTTAACGGCTTCTAAAAGAGTAACATATAGAAAAATAATAAATCCTTGGGTTGAGAAAAGGTTAAGAGAAGCAGTTAAACCTAATTTGTGTTGGATTGTATTTCTGGCTGATACAAGAAAATATTACAAAAGTTTAGCTACTCCCATTAAAGCCTTCAAGCACAAGAAGAAAAGAGAAACTATATCAGGCTCTCACTTCCACCTATAGCCTGTTATTAAAATTCCTTCTGAATTTAAGAAGAGAAAGAAATGAAACAATTTATGGTTACAACTAAGTAATGTTGAACTTGAACTATTGTTTAGGGGATAATTATTATAGTGAATGAAATAAGGAACTGTGACATTTTCTTTTTGTTTCCACTCCAATTCTTTTTTGTTTTTTGTTTTTTGTTTTGTTTTTGGTACCGGGGATTGAACTTGGGTCCTTGTGCTTGCGAGGCAGGCCACTGAACCACTGAGCTAAATCCCGGCATCCACTCCAATTCTATTTCCCTCAGTTGCAGGCGTCTTGTAATAGAATAATCCCAGTTCTTTCTTCTTGAACCTTGTAATGTTGCTGTAATTTATTGCTCTCACTCATAATCTGCAATCATTCACTATTTTTTTTTGCTATTATTATACTGAACGGTTATCTGTAGATCAACCAGGAAAAGAAGAATAAATGATTATTTTGCTTTTAGTCCGACTCTCACGTACTTCCTTTTTTATGTAGATTCAAGCTTCTGACCTATATAATTTTCTTTCTCTCTGAAGTACTTCTGACATTTCTTGCAAAGCAGGTCTATTGACAACAAATTCCTTCAGTGTTTGTCTGATAAAGTATTTATTTCTCCTTCACTTTTGAAGGATTTCACTGATACAGAAATAGAGATGGTGTTTTGTTTTTTTTTTTCTTCTTGTCAAAACTAAGTATTTTACTGCACTCTCTTTTTGCTAGTCTGGCCCAATCCATTTAATGACTTTCTTTGTTCTCCTGGTCTGTGAAGCTGACTCCTATGAAATGCATCTCCTTGTCTCCCTCGCTGACTAGTTTCTTGTTGTTTTGGCACAGACAGAAGACAGAAAGGAGAGAAAAAAGATCTGGCTGTATTTATTCCACATTCACCTTCACCTTCTGATTGCCATTTGCACAGTGGCAAATTTTATCTCTAACTATCCCTTTGCAATTCTTACTGGATTTAGAAAACTCTACTAAGTTCACTTTAACCTTCTGCTTTGGGAAGAGGGAATGTATCACAACTGCCTACTAGTAGTCTTTGAGGCCTTGAGAGCTTCTTTTGATTCCTTTAAAACTGCCTATATCTCCAAAAGTAGTCTCATTGCTGTGTTTTATTAAACAATTTGTGTTGGATTGTATTTTTGGCTGATACAATAAAATACTGCAAAAGTTTAGCTCTTCCCTTTAAAGTCCTCAACCACAAGAAGAAAATGAATGAGTTACTTTATTATATGCTCGTGTACAACCAATACCCATTTTTATTGGTGTATTTAGTGATTCAAGTATTAAATACAGTACTTACTAGAACTTCAAATTAAAGTTCTGGGTACCTCTAAACTGATTTACACGTGAAATTTTCCCTCAAAAAGTAAAGTTAAGCCAGGAGTGGTGGTGCACGCCTGTAATCCCAGCACTTGGGAGGCTGAGGCAGGAGGATTGCTGGGAGTTCAAGACCAGCCTGGGCTACATAGTGAGTTCCAGGTCAGTCTCAACTACATAGTGAGACCCTGTTTCAAAAATCATCATCAAAAAAAAAAAAAGAAGTAAATTTAAAATAAGTTAGGTAGAATTCTTGAAGACACTGGAATAGGAAAAGACTTTATTGAATCCTCAGTAGCATGGGAACTAGCACAAAGAATCAACAACTGGGATCTCATCTTATTAAAAAGCTCCTGCAAGAGAAACCACCAACAGAGCTAAGAGACAACGTACAATGTGGGAAAAACATTTTTATCAGCGGTTCCTCACACAAAGGTCTACTATCTAGAAAATACAAAGAACTCAAAAAAATCACACTACCCAACTATAAAGACCCATCTGAATAGGCATCTGAAATCAACAGACACTTCTTAGACAAACAAGAAGAAGCAGTAAACAAATATGTGAAAAAATGTTCACCATCACTGGGCATTCAAGAGGAGCAGATGAAAAGAGCACTGAGTTTCCACCTCACCCCACAAAGAATGGCTGCTATCAAGAAATTAACCAATAACAAGTGCTGGCAGGGTTGTGGGGAGAAAAGAATCTTTCTCTATTGTCTGTTGGAGTGTGGATTGGTGAAACCACTTGGGAAAACAATATGGAGATACCTCAAAAAGTAGGATTGGGGTTCCATTTGACCCAGCTATCCCTCTGCTGTGTATCTTTCCAAAAGAATTAAAATAATCTACCACAGGGATATATGCACATCCATGTTTATAATGACACAGTTTGTAATAGCTAAACCTCAGAAACAGCCCAATTGCACACCAACTGGAGACTGATTAAATAAGATATGGTGTTTTTATAAAATGGAGTACTATTCATTCATAAAGAAGGAGAAACTCGAGTCATTTATAGGTAAATGGATGCATATTGAGGCCATACTCTTTAGTGAAATAAATAGGACACACATGTGTGAAGACTGAATAGCTTCTCTGGTGTGAAAAACTAAAAATGTAAATAAAGTTCAAATTGTATAATTGATAATGTGAAACAGGAAGAAAGGGGCTAAAGGAGTAGGGGAAGTTGTGAGGTAGGGAGAAGGAAAGAGTAGAAAAGAAAAAAATAAGAGAAAAGGAAAAAATGGCAAGAAAAACTTTGTAAATAGGGAAGGGTAGAAGGGGTGAAGGGAGCGCAGGGGTAAGGGAAAAAATGAGAACCAAGATACATCATGTAAAGGTACAAGATCCTAATGATGAATGTAATTGTACTGTATACCTAAAAAGTACCAATAACAGTGAAAAGAAGGAGTTGAAGCAGTGTAGACTCTCTTGTCTTCATAGACTGGCAATATAGATCAGGAAATATGTAACAATTCACCTCGTAGTCTACTTTATGATGAAACTTCCTAAAATTGTGTATATGGGTGTTTGTATATGCAGATATAAATCACTCTACACATATCTAGGCTCCACTCTAAAATTCTGGTTTTACAAAATTAAATTAAAATTGGTTCCTTGTCATAGTCAAAATTGTGGAATTTTCATGAATTTCTATGCAATCATATGATTATCAAAAGGCCTTTTTACTACTAGGTATTGCAAACATATGTATAGTTCATCAAGATGCTTAATTTCAGTTGTCTAATTTTCTTCAGGCTACTACATCCCTATACTAGTCCACAAAGTAGTACATTTTTCATTGTATTTAAATAAAAATATTATTTTAGAAAATCTAAAGAAATAGATACCTTTTGTAGAAGGCAGAATATTTCTACAAATATAGATAACTGGGACAGAAGGCATAGATGGACAAAACTTTTTCCCCTTTATCTCAATAAAGTTAAAATTTTTATATAAATGTTTTATCTATCAAGTTTATTTTTTGGTCAGCTTCTTACCTGAAAAGCTCCATTGTCTCAATGGGTGAAATTACATAAATAATTGAATTAGTAGGGAAAATAATTTAAATTCTTCCCAACTTATTTAAAATTATGTCTTTATGATTTTAAGTTTCTTAAGTATTCAACTCTTGTTCACATTTAAATTTAGCACACTTAATTCTTTCTAATTAATATGTTACCTAATATGTCTTCTATAGGAATTGCTGGTAAATACTATAATATGAGCTAAGACCAGTCTTCATTTTACATATTTTATAAAACAGCAGTATAAAGGGGAATAATTTATAAACACAATGATGCATGAATTTAATGTAATTAAAATGTTTTCCAGTCATGAAAAATTATTGGTCTCTATCATTCCCTCTGTAAACAATTATAATCACATCATTTATAATTATCTCAACATCAAACCCATATGCTGCATATTTAGCTATAGTCATTTAATTTATTAAAATGTGCTTGCTTTCAAAACTTCAATGTTGGGCCTTTTATTATTTTCCTTTCTTTAAATCACATGTATGTCAGATGGTATTAATACCATTATAGGTATTTTAGAGCTATACAACTTGATTTAATTCCAAGGCAAAGCATTGTTAAGAACGAGAACATGATAAAAGAAATAAAAATAATAATATAAGAGGAAGAATAGAGTATTGAACTGGTTGGATTGCTTACCATGATAAAGATACTAGTTGTTTTCAAACTGATGTGTAGATTGAACGCAATTCCTACTAAAATACAAGCAAGGTCTCTTTTTGAAGACATGGGTTGATTTTACATTGCACACAGAAATAAAAAGTCTTTTTTGGGGGGTGGGGTTGAGACAGGGTCTCACTATGTAGTTGAGACTGACCTGGAACTCATGTAGCCCAGGCTGGTCTCAAACTCACAGCGATCCTCCTGCCTCAGCCTCCTGAGTGCTGGGGTTATATGCATGTGCCACCACACCTGGCTGCAAAAGTCTTATCATAGTTAGCCTTGGTGTAAGGATAGACATATAGTTCAATGTAACTTATTAGAGAACACAGAAATAGATACATTAAAATATGCCTAAAACTGACTTTTTTAAAATTGTAAAAACAATTCAATAAACAAAAATAAGTCGTTTCAATAAGTGATATTTAGGCACTGGATTTGATAATGGCAAGCACTGGCAAGTGTGTGGAGTGACTGAGTCAGTCATACACTAAGTACATAAATGTAATCCCATAGAGGAAGTCTAGTCTGTTCTCAAATTGCAAACAATTAAAATGTCTCTCTATCAGGAAATGTTATCCAACTGTGGAATTCCATAGCAATTAATAAATAATATATCTGCAACAAAAGTAATAATATATTGCTACACACAACAACTTATATGGTGCTTCAGAGAATTATGTTAAGTGAAAAAGCCAATTGTGATGCAATTACCATATAACCCCCATCCCAAGTACTGGAGATTGGAATAGGGCCTTTTCACTGAGTCACATCACCAACCCTTTGTGTTTTTTTTTTTGTTTTGTTTTGTTTTTTTTGTACCGGGGATGGAACTCAGGTCCTTGCGCTTGCAGAACTCAGGTCCTTGTGCTTGCAAGGCAGGCCACAGAACCGCTGAGCTAAATCCTTGGCCCAACCAACCCTTTTTTATATATACTTTTTCATCTCGAGGCAGGGTCTCTGTAGGTTGCTAAAGTGTCCAGGCTGGGCTCAAACTTGTGACCCTCCTGATTCATTCTCCTAGGCTGCTGGTATTACAGGTGTGAGCCACCTTTCCCAGCTTTTATGATTAATTTTGAATAATCTCAAAATGACCTCTGCCACTTAATCTATGTATTTGTGAATGTGTAACACCTCAGATAAGCAACTTGTGTGTGTCTCAGTTTCTTGAATTGTTAAAAGATGGGTGATAACTACCTTTCTCAGAGTTATGAATGAATTAGTAATGGTAATACATTTAAAATGGCAAAAAAGTTGTATATATTAGCTATTACTATTATTATTATTATTATTATATGATTTCTACGTGTGTGATCATATAATTTTATCATCAGTGTGACTTAGGTATATTATGTGTGTTACTTTTCAAATGCTGGGGTAAAATGTACAATACCCATACTTTAAATGAGAAAAAGTTTAGTTAACTTACAGTATGCAGAGTTTTCTTTCAATCCATAATTGGCTAGCTACAAGGCAGAGTAGCATGGCAGAAAGGCAACACAGAGCAGAAATAGTTCATGGTAGGCAGAAGGTAGCACAGCAAGCAAGCAATCAAGGACCTTAACAATATTTTTTAACCCTTTTTATTGTATCTTGGCTACTGAGATTAGGGTGGTGCCAATTCAATCTGTGGATTGATTTAGTAATCACACACCCTTATTCTCAGCCTCATGCACTCTAGATCTAAACCATCTCTGAAAAAGCTCCACCTTTCAGTACATAAGGCTTTGGAGTACATCTAGACACCAGCCAAAACAACATCCCACCTCTTGCTATCCTGAGTCACTTCTTTTCTAAAATCTTAGGAAAAGAAGTTTTGTCTCTAATATTTACTCTTAATTCACAAGTTCAGTGGGTAGTCACTTGGTTGGATTTAGCTTACACAATATTCAGTAGAAATATTGACCTTCACTTGAGGGGTTTGGGTGGAGCTAACAAGAGAACCACAATGAAGAAAGAAGAAATGAAAAACTGGATACTAAAAAATAGATTTTGGCTTCTGTGCTGTGCAACCCAAACTATGAGAAGAAGGAAAGCTACCACCATGGTCCTTTGTGGATACTCTTCAAGCCTCATCTTGCTGGGATTGTCCATTCTAAAAGTGGGAGTTACTACCTTCCTTTGGGGATATGTCACCTATAACAGAAAAAAATGGGTACTTAACTATATTTCAAGTAGTGATCCCAGCATTAAATTATTTATTTAATCAGTTCTGAGAAGGCATCTACCATTATAATATTTTTGAAATCAGGTTGTATCTTAAAATCACTAGTATATAGAGTTTAGAGGGTTATGAATTTGAGGGTGTACAAAATGAAAGTCTATTTTGCAATTGATTTCTTAGAATCAATGGAACATGGTAATTTAATCCTCACAATAACTCTATCATGTAGGGAATTTACTAATTTGACATATAAAATTATATATATTTACAAAGTGATGTTTTGATATATTTATAACTTGTATGATGTTCAAATAAGGGTCAGCCAACATTACCCCTCAAATATTTATATTTTTATAGTAAAGACATTCAAAATCATGTTTTAAATATACAATATTATAAACATCTATCGTCACTCTACTCTGCAAACAGGGATTTATTTATATCAACACTTTACAGATGATATAATTAAAGCTCAAAGATATTACATAGCTAATAACCCAAAGTTTACTCAAAGTTACACTGTTATGAAATGGTTGATTTAAATTTATGCAATCTGACTTAAATCTTACCCTCAGAATATGCTCTCTGCTGGAATGAGTACTTCTCATGGTACTTCTACATCCACTAATTGTCAAAGACATTCTAACTAATTCATAGTGGAAGAGAAACATTTTCCAAATTTGTAAAACCCCTGCACTTGATCAACTTGAATTAAGAAAAGTTAATGCTAGTGTTTTCTTTCATCTTCTTCTTTCAGACTGTGCTGGGAAAAGGGAAGAGGAGCCAGAGAATTAAAAATTGGCTGTTTACAAAGCTACCAACCACATGGCTGGATACTCTTTGCTAACATAAAAAAGTTGGCAGAAGGCTTTTTCTTTATTTTGGAAGTCTGATCAAATACTGGGTCATGTTGATCTACTGCAATCTATAAGACAGGAGGCTAAGGATGGATTAACCATTTTTCTTTACTATCACAAAGTCCTGGGATGGTGAATGAGTCTGGAGGATGGGAAAGGACAGGGCAGAGAAGTTATGAAAATTTTATTTACATATATTTATGATATTGTTTAATCTACATTACTATTACATATTTATTTTTTGTCAACTCATCCCTATCAATCTATGACAGAAAGAACGAAGTTTAACAAGGAAACAATGATTTAATATCTTTTCTTCATACTTTGAACAAAAAGCCAGGCTACTTCAAAGTAAGTATTGACCATGTATGACTCATTGTCAAAAACTTGAGGGAACAAGTTGGATATTTTTGAACAAATGGTGAGATTTGGAGCAGTTGAATACAAAATCTTCAATACTATAATATGTTTCACTGGTTTTCTTCCTTCTACTACACTGATCTTTTCACAATACAAGTTTTATTTCACTGGGAAATCACAAGTAAATATAAGTATAAGCGTAATACTTCACCGACATTATAGCATTAAGTTTCTGACAGTAAGTGTTCATAGGTATTTTTAAAAAGTTCATCTCATTGCTTTTGTCCTTGCAGGAGATCAATTCCAGGACTCAGGCACACTAGGCAAGTGCTCTGCCAATGACCTACATCCCCCGTTCCACTCTTACTTTTAAACATCTTATGACATATGCTGTGATTTGCATGAAATTAAAATCTAGCTTTACCTTGATACTTTAAAATTTTTATTGTCAATTAAAATGAAGATTTCTCCACTTAGAAATCAATACCAAAGACTAACTCAGCAATGATCTTTGCATGCACACACTCACACACGCTCACAGACAAGCATAGCAGGGTATCTATAATTAGCCTAAATAGTTCCTTGCAATGCAACATAATAGTTATTAAAAGAGAATCATAGCTCTTGAATTGATTTAAAGTCAACCTGCCAGAAAGTTCCAAATGAATTCCATTCCTATAAGATGAAAATTGTCCCATGACAAAATTTCACCGGGAACAAATTCATTTCTTCTTGAGTATATCATTTGCAAAGCACTAAGGTATATAGCTTGCAAAGGGATCTAAATTAGAAATTTCCCTAAAGCTATAACCAAATGTACAGCATTTTATAAGGCTACTGAATTCCCTTGGAGGTCTGTACTCACTTGACTGACACCATGCATTTCACAATTTCAATGACAATTTCCTTCTTTCATTCTAATGTATAGGCATGCTCTAGCATTGAAGATGCTCTAGCATTGAAGAGTGAAAGTATTTGTGTAGCATACAACATATACATATGTGCAGACTCAGGGAGGAAGGGAGGGAGGGAGAGAGAGAGCACTGCAAAATGTGTAGGAATAATCTAATCGTAAATTTGGATGGTATTTTGATGTTTCTTCCATTTAGTAAGCCATCATCTCTTATTGTGTAAGTATTATCATTTGAAAGTTTTAATTTGAAAAACTGAGATACAGTGAGTTAAGTAATCTGCCAAAAGCTAGCATTTAGTTTGTTGAATCCTGTGATATTCACCTATATATACCTTATGCTTTTTACTACCATTATCTTTATAAAGGTTAATTTATGACATTTAAAGAAAGATGCTGTTTCAAGGTATGGCAACACTTTTATAATTACTGAAGTTTGCATATATTAAAAGAGGGTTTCCAGCTGGCCGTGATTGCACACACCTGTACTCCCAGCACTAGGGAGGCTGAGGCAGGAGGATAGCTGTGAATTTGAGACCAGCTTGGGCTACACAGTGAGTTCCAGGGCAGTCTGAACTACATAGTGAGACCCTGTCTCAAAAAAAAAAAAAAAAAAGAGGGTTTCCATTTAAACGGACAAAAGTGTGTTTACATCACCCTTCTACTCAATAAACACCAACTTGGCCATCATATGACCACTTGTTACAGAAGTTGAACCCCAGGACACCCAAAATCTACTCAGTCAGTACCTGAAATTCAGTAAGAGCCCCAGGTGATTTAAATTCATGTCAAAGTTTGAGAATCCTTATGCACTTATTAACAAGGTATTGCAGGAGATAGGAATTAACTAAAAGTCAATATAAATATTCCATAAGGAAATAGAAAGGGTTGACATAGTTTTATTTATTTTGACTTGAGAAAATATTTTTTATAATCTGCTAATTTCTGGTAGCCCTACTAATATTCATATCTAAGTTAAAAATATTCTAGAACCCAAATCAAAATTTAAAAAAAATTTCCATCTTTAAAAAATTGCCTTACTATTGTTAACAATAATATGGATAGTTGATTTTTGTTTGCAAAAGATGGGTCTTTTAAATGAACATGAAATTCAGTAAAATAAAATGTCTGATACTTCTAGTATAATTTCCATGAACTCTGAAAGCAATATGATAACAAAATCTGGAATACATACTTGGAAACAAATGACAATTTTCTCAACACTTCATAGGCATGGAGTCAAGCTAATTTGGTCAAATACAAGTAAATAACAAAAGACAACAGTAAACTGTTTTTTGTTTTTGTTTTTGGTAAGGGGATCGAACTCTGTCCTTGAACTTGCAAGGCAGGCACCCGAACCACTGAGCTAAATCCCTGGCCCAAAAGTAAATATTTTTAAAAACTTTCAGTTGAATGCAAGCTATTTCTACTCTAAGTTTAAAGTATGTTCATTAGACTTTGAATAATACATTAGCTTGGTGTAATGCCTAAAATTGTTGATAGGAAAAATTTATCCACAAATTAATTTCATTAGTTTTTATAAAATGGATCTAAAAATTTACTAGCTTCACAAACTAATAAAGAAGACATTACTATACATCCTGTTTATATGAACACAGTTTGTAAAACACAGCTGGGCTTAGTGAATGATATAGTGACAAATGAAATTAAGGGCTATATCACATTTGAGTATATTTTAATATGACTTGACAGAATTCAAATGAAATTTCATTTTATAATGGGATACAAAAAGTGTATTGGCAAGCCCTTGTGTCTCTAAGCAATACAAAAAATGATTTCCCAACAATTTTCAGCATGTTCTTATAAGCTGAATCAGTTTTCCAAATACATCATGAAATTTGCATCTGCACAATGTATTGGCCTATTCATCCTGCTACTATACACAAAAGCAAACAGTGTATTTTGTTTTCAGATGTGACCTTTCTTGCTATTCATGATCTAATACATGAAAAAACAGCGTATCATCAGAGAAATTAGAGTCTATTTTACTATACATTTTTCTGATGCTTATAAAGAAATACTTTGCTCCTTCATAAATGTTTTACATTAATGCATATCAGAAGTACCAGCTCATTAGACATAGGACTCATTATGGCTTATATCTAGATATCCCCCCCAATCCTCATAGGCTCACAGGTAGGACTTTTGGAAGGTAACTGGAATATGGGCAAGTGATACTGAATTAGTCCACTGATTGGCTTATATCTGGGTGTGACCCTGGGAGGGGAAGCCTGGTGGGAACTGCGTCATTGGAGGTATGGCCTGGAAGGCTATATCTTTCCTACTGCTCTGGTACACCTCGGTGTCCTGACTGTCATGCTATGGACTGTTTTTCTTCTGTCATGACACCATGCCTTGGAATCTGATGACTGTGGACTGAAACCTCTAAAAACTGAACTCAAGTAAACCTTTCCTCCATTAACTTTGGGTGTTGGGTAGTTTGTCCCAGCAACGAGAAAATAAGATGGTACTAATTTTGAAAGGGGAAATCTGGCAGAGAATTAAAATGTCAATGGAAAATCTCACTGAATATTCAAAAATATTCAAATTAACAACTCTGCATATATCACATTTATTTATATTCTTTGCTGGTAATCATCCCATAGAACTACCACTTTTCCATTATTCAGTAACTGAAAGATAAAAGGAGCATTTAGAAGATGAATCAGATCTAATTTGTGTTGTTTTACACTGAGACTCTATCTAGCTTGCTTCGGAAGTTGTAAATGTTTTGCTATGAGATCCAAACATGGACATAAGTCTAGAGAGCTGACTGATATCTATGGCCATACAACTCTGAAGGTGCTAGATCTTGTTGGATCTTGGAATCTTAAGCACAGTCGGGCCTGGTTAGTACTAGGATTGGAGAGCTGGCTGGCTGCAACAGCTGAGAACATTTATAAACCTGCACACAAGGGCTAAAATCTCAGATGAGTAGATACGATATTGTGTATCATATAAACAATGTTTGCAGTTTTCCAACCTTTTAGATGAGTTTTGAGTGTTGCCGTTTTTTTCAGGAAAATTCACAAAATCTAACATAGTTTATAATATATAAAGAACACAAAAAGATGTAAGCAAAACACTGCTTGTGTTGACAGTGGTAGATCACACTCAAGGAAAAAATGTACTTTTATTTAAAAAGGAAAGCGCTGGGCGTGGTGGCGCATGCCTATAATCCCAGCACTAGGGAGGCTGAGGCAGGAGGATTGCTGTGAGTTCGAGACCAGCCTGGGCTACATAGGGAGTTCCAGTCCAATCTCAACTGCATAGTGAGACCCTGTCTCAAAACAAACAAACAAACAAATAAATAAATAAATAAATAAAAAGCTACTAGTCTAGCTTCTAGAAAAACTTCAGTACTGAAACTATACGTTTTTCTCATTTCAAGGTTTATATAAGATTTTTTTCTTTTTTTCCCCTCATTGAGTTTATTGGTACATTTTAGGTATACACTACAGTTGCCTTCATTTTTGGGATCTTGTGCCTTTACGTGACAGGTCTTGGTTCTCATTTCTTCCCCTTGTCCCTCTCCTCCATTCACCACTCCTCCCCTCCCCATTTACAGACACTTCATTTCCATTTTTTTCATTTTCTCATATTTTTTTCTTTTCCCTTATCAGCTTTCCCCTACCCTTCCCACTTTCCCTACATCTTTAGCCCCTTTCTTCCTATCTCACACTATTATATCATTAGGATCTTATGTACTATTATAGTTAATTCACACCAAAGAAACTATTCAGTATTTACACATGTGTGACTTATTTATTTCACTTCGGAGTATATCCTCCATATGTATCCATTTTCCTATGAATGAATCTAATTTCGCATTCTTTATGGCTGAGTAATATTCCATTTTATAGAAAAAACGCATCTTCTTTATCCAGTTTCCAACTGATGGGCAAATGGGCTGTTTCCAAGTTTTAGCTATTACAAACTATGTCAAAATAAACATAGGTGTGCATATATCTCTGTAATATGATTATTTTAATTCTTTTGGAAAGATACCCAGCAGAAGGACGGCTGGGTCAAATGGAACCTCTAGTCCCAGTTCTTTGAGGTATCTCCATATTGATTTCCATAGTGGTTTCACCAGTCTGCACTCCCACCAACAATGGAGAAGGGTTCCTTTCTCCACACAACCCCAACAACATTTATTGTTTGATTTCTTGATAGCAGCCATTCTTTGTCGGGTGAGGTGGAATCTCAGTGTTGTTTTCACCTGCATCTCTCGAATGACCAGTGATGTGGAACATTTTTTCATATATTTACTTGCTGCATTTATTTCTTTGTCTGAGAATTGCCTGTTCATTTCAGATGTCTATTTTTGAATTGGGTCATTATATTTGGGGGGGTGACTGTTTTGAGTTCTGTGTATATTCTAGATAAAAGTCCTTTGTCTGAGGAGCAGCTGGTAAAATTTTTCCCCAACATTGTAGGTTGTCTCTCAGTTCTGTTGATGGTTTATTTCGCAGTGCAGAAGCTTAGTGAAGATGGCCATACTGCCAAAACTGCTATACAGATTCACTGCAATGCCAATTGAAATTCCAACACTATATTTCACAGAACTAGAAAAATAATCCAAAAATTCATTTGGAACCATAAGAGTCCTAGCATAGCAAAATCCATCCTAGGAAACAGAGACATGGTAGTGGGTATAACAATTCCCAATTTGAAACTATACTACAAAGTCACTGTGATAAAATCACCATGGTACTGGCAAAGAAACAGATCTGAGGATCAGTGGAACAGATTGGAAAACACAAAAACAAATCCAGGTGTACTCAGCTACATCATCCTTAACAAAGGAGCTGACCATCCTCCGTGGAGGAAAGATAGCCTCTTCAATAAATCGTGTTGGAAAAATTGGATCTCAACCTGCCAAAGATTAAAACTGGAACCCTATCTTTCACTATGCCCTAAATTAAAATCCAAGTGGATTAAAAATCTAAATATTAAAACAGAAACACTGAACTTGCTGGAAGATAAGTTATGCAGAACTCTTGAAGACATTGATATAGGAAAAAATTTTTATGAAGAATTCCTCAGTAGCATGGGAACTAGCAGAAAGAATCAACAACTAGGATCTCATCTTATCATAAGATTTTTTCTATAGCAACAAGTCACTTTGTTATTTTAAGAATGGATATGAGAAATATTTGAGCAAACATTCTGTATGTGTTAATTAAATAAAGTAGATAATCACCGTTTTGTGGCTCTGTATCATTTATATACTCACTATATTTGTCTTATGTGCTCAATTTTGAATCCTGCTTTTTCAAGCTAGAATTCTCAGAAATTAGTATAATGGATCCAAAGTTTGGAGCAGACACTGGTGTGCAGCACTGAAAAGCCTGAGGTAGTGAGCAGTTCGGATAAGATTCTGAGAAGGATAGAACACACCTGGGTCCCATGGCGTTACTGTGATGGATATTCTGCCATCTAGTCCTGAGCATTATTAGGGTCAACAAACCAGCAGTAGCATCAGAGTTGTGCTAGTTAGAATGATTCAGTGAAGGGAAGGCAGGGATATGAAGAAAAAGTGAGAACCAAGTCCTGTCATGGAAAGGTACAAGATCCCAATGATGAATATAACTGTACTGTATACTTAAAAAGTACCAATAAACTCAACGAAAAATAAATAAATAAAAACAAAATGATTCAGTGATGTTGTTCTTTTCCTGGATGGTCTCTGTTCCCAAGTTTGCTCCTGGCTCTCCTACCAAGTACTCGTGCTCTCATGAAATTCACTGAGGTGCCCGGTATGTTTCGTGTATCCTGCACTGTTCATGCTAGAGAAAGTGGATTCTGTTCCTTACAATTGAAAACACGGAAGAGTAAAATCTCAATGTCCAGCAGGAGTCATATTTAAAACTTCAAATATAGGAGTCCGCCTCTCAGATTCTAAATTAGAGAAATTATTCCATTCTTAAAACTTTGCATATTTAAACAAAGGCTTAAATCACTCTAGTAACACTGAGCCATATATGGAATGAACGAGAAAAGTGAATTTAATCAATTTTAGTTTAATATATTTTTATTTCTACATTGAACACAATTAATATCTTGAACCAGTATTTGACTCACAAGCCATCTAATTTTGCTCCTCTATTCAGAATAAGCCCTATAAAGAAGACAACTAGGAGCTAATAAACTAAAATTGTACCCATAACACTCAAGGAAAGAAAGAAGAGTATTCTTTATCAAAATTTCAAGCACGGTGATAATACATTAACTTTGTTCCTAAATACAAACATCCAAGTACTATATAGTAACAGATATCTGAATTTCCTTATATATTCTGCTTATTTCTAAAAATTGCAGCAAACATTCATTTCTAGAATTTTCATGAAACATAACTCAGCAATGAGCACACTGATCTAGTGTCACAAAAGGATGAGATAAATAAGTGGCAACAGTATAAAAAGTCAACAATTTAATAAAAAAAAATTACACCCAAGATACTAAACATAATATCAAGCAGACAACCAATAAAGTAACTCACCACTTGAAAATATTGGACTTAGAATGCTGCGGAATGTACAGGACTGCATTCACTGTTCTATATTTCTATAATCTTGTAACTAACACGAATGTATAGAATGTTGCAAGAAAGTAAATTTCTATACAAAGCGGGAACAAATGCTCCATACTACTGTTAATCTAAATCCAAATTATGTAAGCACTAGGCCCACATATTGTTATTGCTTTATATCATAATAATATGAATTTACACACATTTTGTGACCTTAGTGATATTTTTATGTTGATGACACACTGCACTTTCTTCATGCTTCTAATTTATGTACTTAGTTATTTTTTAACAATGTAAGAAGCATCTGGAAGCTTGGAAATACAAAAAAGCAATAACTTGAAAATAACCTATATTCAATCTCAGTGCCCTTCAGCAAACCTCTCTCAACTTTGCCCACATGAGGTTTTATCACAATTTTGTTCCCTACATAAGTACATAAGTAGACATGTACTTAAAGACTGATTTTTCACTTTCAATATATTAAACTTTTTGAAAATAATATCAGTAGGGTAACATATTATTGAATTTATGTTTTCTCTCATATTACTAAGATACATGAATATAGTTTTTTGTGTTGTAGATATCTCTTTAATTTTGTATAATATTCTACTGAGCAGGTATATATATATATGCACGAGTATGTTTATATATTAGAAGACATACAAATATAAGCATATATAACAAAAAAGCACACATACTTATGCATACATAAATCTATACTAGTTGACTTGTTGTTTATCATAAATTTTAAGAAACTACAAGTAACAATGTTTAGGTATTTACTTAAATATATGATACTTCCCTCCAAATATAAAGTATATTAGTAAAGAAAAGGAACAATTATTCATATAAAACCAGTCTATATAAAAATGTAAGCATAAAAATTCTTCTATATGTTATAAGTTACATTTATTTTTATAGGTACATAAAATGGAGTTACAGATAAAAACAAATCGTTAAGAAAATATATCATTTAATGATAGATACAAGATAGCACCAGATAAAATACTGCATAGATAATGCTAAGAATGTGTTAAATATTGTCTTTAGGCTTAAGTGAATTCAAAGACACATTTTTTAAATCTAATTATCGATGATAAAAATCAAGCTCTACATAAATGTTTTGGAATTACAGTGTTCCTTTTTTTTCTACTGGCCAAAATGACATTCTGGAAATCTATATATTGCGTGTCTTACTGAATGTAGTTTCTAGGTATTAAAAATAAAAAATAATTAACTAATATAATAAAACTATTGATATATTAAGATGCACAGAATCTAAAAATGACCTGAATTAGTACAGAGTATATTACAATTTATTTATGTCTAAGTCTGTGTTTAACAATTTAGAAATCAAATGAAAACTAATCTTTAGCACTGCTAATACAATTTCTTCATTTGCTTTGTTAAGAAAACTCCAGCTCTGTTTAGATATCAAAGGACACTGTACTCAGGAAATGTACACTTCCCAAAGAACGCAGCATGGTTGACTCTGGCTAGTTATTTTGACCTTCTTCTGTTTCTACCGTGCTTGTTTTGAATGCAGTCCCACACTGAAATCCCTAAGCCAACGACAGACAATCTAACTCTGGATTCCTTGTTTTATGAGCTAATGTATCTCTTGTCCAAAACTCCATTCACTTATTCTGGTATTAAACAGCAAGAATGATCCATCTCTTATTGAGAAAACATACACGTAGTAGTATGTTCATATAACATAAAAATAATACTTAATTTTTTATTTGATAAGGACCAAGTTTGAGGAATTAATTTTACCTTAAAAATATATTTAGTCATATTAGTTATTTATAGAAATTACTTAATAATGACATGAATCACTTCTAATAATTTAATAGGACTTCAGAATCAGTAAAACACAAGCTATATAAAAAGTGAACTAGAAGAATAATTTAAAATAAAGTTTCACTCATTTCGTTAATGCTAAAAACAAACAAGCTCATCATTTCACAGCCAGACAAAGTGAATTTAAATGAGTGACTTTTAAACTGCAGAGTAGTACATGGGTGTTGAATATTCATCTGAAGAAGACATGTTGAACTCTACTTCTGATCTATAAAAATGGTCAAGTATGCCTGGCAAAAGTATAGCTAGAAGGATTTAAGCCCTCCCTCTAAGAGCCAAAATTCCAAGGAACCTCACAATTAACAACAGTTGTCAGCAGACAAAAAAGCAAAAATATGAGCTTCTCCAATTAATCCATAAAGTACCAACAGCATTTTAAACTATTTAAGTTCTCATTTACTAACTTTTATTATTTGAATGGTAATTTGTTCACAGAGGCAACTAGAATAGCCCATCATTAATGAGCAATCCATTCTGATTAGTAATTATTTTTTTCTGATTAATGTTTCAATACAGTTTTCAAATCTAATTCTTAAAACACGTAAAACTTTCCCTTTGATTAGAAACTACTCATTAAGAACTGATTATCATTCTTCGCACATAAGTAAATACGCTACTTTATATAGGGTAAACTTAAATTATCACCGTTATCAACTATTTTTAATTATTGCATTTATGAGCTAAGACAAATATATCAACAAGTATGAAAAAGTGAGTAGGGGAACTGGTAGGGGAGGGATGAGGGTCAGGGAAGGGGAAAAAAGAAGCTAGAATTTGTACATGTAACCATTCCCATGATGCTTGTAAACGGCATGGACTATAAGCATGTACTAATAAAATAAACTACATCTCTGAAAATAAATTTCCAGTATTCTTGCCCAGTAAATGTGTCTACATTCAGCAGTACTAGCAACATTTAATTATGCATATATTTATTTTATTTCCCTACAGATTGGTGTGTTTGTCTGAAATTACATTACTGATTTTGCAGTGTATTTTTGCCTTTATGAATTAGATGCTATCAAAATTAATGTTTAGTCGTTCCTCTAAAATTATAATGGAAATCATAAGCTTAAGTTAAAAGATGATATATCAAAGTAAGAAAACTACATTAACAATCCCTAAGAACTTTATCCTAAATTTTGGGGATGAATGCAGAGTAGATATATGCAAAGAAAGTTATCAATTTTTTTTTTTGCATGTGTCTTAGGACCACATTTTTTTTTCTTTCTTTTTCTTATTTGGTACTGGGTATCAAACTCAGGACCTTCCCCTTGCCAGGCAGGAACTGTGCCTCTGAGCTACATCCCCAGCCCTGGGCAGCATATTTAAAATTTCTCCCTCTCTTTGTTGATACAGTTGCTATATTAATGGCGATATATTAAAGTTATTTGAAATTAGTGTTAATATTCAACAATTTTAATGTTTATTATATAAACATCTTTCATATAAAAGATACATGAGAGATAAAATGATAAAATAATATCATGCTAAAGTTAAATTTTATTTGTTTGTTTGTTTGTTTTTTTAAGACAGGGTCTCACTATGAGGTTGAGACTGTCCTGGAACTGACTATGTAGCCCAGGATGGTCTTGAATTCACAGCGATCCTCCTGCCTTAGCCACCCCAGTGCTGGGATTATAGGCATGCGCCACCACGCCCAGTTTAAAAATTAAATTTTATATAGATGGTTAGCATAGGTCAGTAGATAAAATGATAAAGATTATTAGAATTCTGTTGGAAAAATCCAAAATTTGGACAAAGTTATAGACTGAATTTGGTTTGGTATCATTTCATTAAATATTTTGTATATTCTTTTCTTTTCCTTGCTAAATTAGAAATTCTATTGACATGTTTTTAATTTTTCCATGACCAGAACTCCCTTAATAACCTAAACATTATTTACATCATTTCTTTCTTTAAGAATATTGGTCTATAAAATAAATCATTATAAATTTGTTTTAATCATACCATTTTATTCTTCCTACATACGGTACTTCTATCTAGATATATGTTACGTCATTGCACTGAGAACTTTTATAACTTTTGAATGTTTGTTATGTAATCATGTATAATCAGGGGGTTGCCCCAGAATATCTTTGGCACTAGATTTAGGTTACTTCTTGGTGTGATGAATTTATGAGCAGGCTTTTATTAGCTGTCAGCCAAAAATGTAACAGTGGACACATGCTACTCATCAAGTCATTCAGATCACTTGAACAGACCTCAACAAATGTCCTGAGAGAATTTAAAATAAATATTACTAACAGAAACGGATGAAATCAATACTATGAATTCTATGAATTATTATATAATGAATATTAATTATATTATTAGAGTTAAATGAACTGACTTATTGAATGTCTATACAAATGGAGGAATTGCTTTTTATCCTAGAATAACTATGATAAGGGTTTAATACATTTTACAGGAAAGACAATCTATAAATATATGTCTCTACCAGTTGAATTGGTGATAAAATAAACTACATTTACATAATCATTTTCTAAATATTTTTATACAATAACATCACTTGATTATGTTAAAATTAAAAAGGGAATAAACCTTGATAAGGACATTAAGGAAGCAGGATAGATGTCTAGTTTGATGCTCCAATAACTTCCAATCCTTAAGCAATTCACTTAACCTCCGTGCCACCTCTCTTCCACTTTTCTCATCTGTAACCAGGCCGCATAATGTCTCAAAAGAATTCCTATTTTCAAATTTCCTTTTCTATGGCTTACACTGAATAAACACTGAACAATTATTCATTTAATTGAAACATTTAATTAATTTATCTCCCTGATTTCGTGTCATGGTAACATCAAGAAATAGTTTCAGAAATCATCACTGTCTCCGTTACTGTTTTCTGTTTCCTGACTACTACTAAAGTGTTTGGAGTTACTTTATTGACAAGGCCATACACAATTGCCTCCTTATAAGTCTATGGTGCAAAGGTTCTGGTGGCAAAGGTCATTGTTAAATATGTATGACACTGTCAACCTCTCATAGTCTCTGCCCTTTTCAATCCATGCCTCGTTCCTCTTACTCAAAAACTTAAAGACTCTCATAATCACTGACAGGACCCCATTGTTAAATTTTCTCCAATCCTATATTCTTCCTTTTTAAAGAACATATGAAGTTTAATATTATTCTAGGTATCCCATGTGAAATGAATGTTAAGACTTATTTTTATGACAGTGAACACATATTAACTGTACAAACTGACAGGATTCACAGCAATATACAAACATATTATGCGTCAATTTTGTCTTTTTAATCTGCTACTTTCTCCACCACTTCCGTCTCTTCTCCCTCCCTGAGTCCCTTTCTAGTCCCCTGATACACGTCCAGGTTATTGTTTTGTTTTAGTTTCCATACATAACAGAAAGCATATGAGAGTCATCTTTCCACATAAAGACTGGTTTCTTAGTGTTTATGTGACTTTGAGCAGGAAAACTCCACAACTTAATAAGTTATGTATGCTTTCTTTTTAAGGCTGACAGTTTAATCATGGGTTTGAATGAGAGTTAAGCTTTTGTATACAATTCATTTTTTGACAGTCTCACAAGTTGACTTTATGATAATTGCAGTCATAATAAAAGAATTTTATTTTTGTACATTTATATACCAAACTAAAAATATTACCATGTTTCCAGAATTGTCTAATCATTTCCCTTTTGCATACACAAACCAGTGTACTATATCATTCAGGTACTGTATGGTCTTAGGCTTCTTGCCAGAAAATTTTGGTCTAGTTTAAAATATGAACACATATATTAGGTACAATGAAGTACAAAATATTGAGTATTCATGATATAGTGTAATGGAGAGTGCCTGATATTTAAGTATAATTTTCATCAGCTATAGGAAATTAGCCTTTAGCTTTAGGTAACACTAAACAAACCTCGGACATGGTTGTACTTTTCTGAATGTCTTTCCTGGAAAACTGACTTCTAGCTTATTTGATTAATAAAAATCAATACCACTTCATCCTGTTCTAGTATGAGAAGAGGTTTAACATTTACATTTTAAATTAATCATTATCTATACAGTAATTCGGATTTAAATAGAAACCGTCTTTTCCAGTGTGAATGTATATCGGTTGTATCTCAAAGAATTACATTTTAATTTTATATTTAAACATTTATTAAATTCTAGATTTGTTTCATCTGAACTAACACTCGGTTTGCAAAATTCGCATTTGAAAAAAGATACATGTATTAATTTAAAATTATTTATTGAAGGATTCCTCAGTCTTTAAATGGCAAGTTCAATGCTTCATCATTTTAAGATAATGTATTAAAATTTGTAACTATGCAGACCACAATGCATTTTTCCTATTCTTGTAAATTAGTTTCTACTTTGGTGTTAATGAAAAGTTACATCTACATGTTTTTACCACGTTCAAATTATGGAACTGAATAACACATCATGAACTAACTTTAGTCAACATTCGTTAATGTATCTAAAATTCAAAATATAACATACCAAAAAAAAAAAAAAGCCACAAACCATGCCGGGGCTAGGGATTTAGCTCAGCGGTTCAGTGGCCTGCCTTGCAAGTGCAAGGACCTGAGTTCAATCCCCAGTACAAAAAAACCCAAAAAACTATATATATAACTTACTCTCAACTTTCTGATTTTTTTACAAATAAATACTTGTTATTTTAGTGTAATAACGGGTTTTCTGGAGACTGAGATGGAAATAAGTAACCATTTGTGAAAAATTCACTGCAGGAAAGACAGTGCTATTTGCATTTAATGTAAAAAACATTTTCAGTTTGTTTAATTAAAAATATTTTGAATTCTACATATAAAAAGTAATTTTTTTCACAGTATGGTAGTGTATTCTCTGTATAGAGTTGGTCCTTTCACCAATTATTTTTAGCATCATGCTATTTTCATTTAGAAATGTCAAATGAGTTCTTTGCTGGAACCAATGCGTTTTTCCTAATAAGCTCACCATGCTAAGTGATCCAACAGAATAACTCTGTATGTTAATAAGGAGAGTAAATCGCATTACTTGAGAAAATTGTTCTTTCAATGGTGTTTCATTATGAGAGATTAATTTATCTGTGCTTATCCATTGCCACATGTGCGTCATTATGCGATGTAGCATCTTTCCTATTCAATTCTTATACTGATTTTATTAATATTTGCAAAGAAACTATATCACTTAATTCGCTAGTAATTATGATATGAAATTCTGTTGCTCCGCCTTGAAAAGAAAGAAATCCAAGGTATTAGAGAGCCACATTTAACTGTGCCTCTAAGAAGGTCTCGCACAGCCACTTTTCTTCCCAGCCTCTTCCTTTCTTTCCCATTTAGTTGGGAGTCGTTTCCCTATCAGAGAAATGCTTTTCTTTTGCAGGAGGCGCAGAAGCACCCAATCACAGAAGATGTGATGGTCTGAAACAACTTACAATCTTATACTGCATTTTTAGAGGTGCCTTGAAGCATAAAGTATCAAACTATTTCACTTACAGTTGGAGCTAGAATGCTTTTACAATGTGAAATACATCACGCAGCACGTTTTCCTGTTGCCAGTTCCCCAAAGAGGCTGAGGAAGAATTGCCATTGTTGCCCATGGTTATTAGGCTGTTGGTTCCTAATGACATTACGAATACACAACTCACTATTGTTTCAACACAGTGTTTTATGAATGCTATTTTAAGAAATATACAAAACGCAACATTAAAATTCTAAAGTGAGAGATAACAGCATTATGGCTCATTACATTCTATATTGTGGTAGTCTGAATTGTGAGTAACTGTACTGTCATGCTGTCAATTTTCTTTAAAAGATTTGCTATGACGTTTTATATAATGTCATTTAATTCTCAAATATAACTACATTAAAGTGTTCCACTTTGGAACCATATTGTAAATGTTTAAAAATATTTTCATGCAGCCACCTGAGAAATACTCACACTGTAAAGAAATCCTCACCTACCTCAACACTAAGAAATTCTCACTACTAATCATAGTTTTGATCACAAATGAGATGAAAAACATACTGCATTTTGGAATCATCAAACACAATGAAAAACATACCATTTTTGGAGTCAGTTTCAGCAATTAACTATATTCCCATGCGTTTACTGATGGAATTTCAAAGATTTTCTATGAAAATGGGGGAGGAAATAGAAATATTTACCTAAAAGTATTATTTTCATGGGGAAATGACTGGCAAACACATGACAGCAGGTGACTCTAGAGTTGCCTTTCCCCATTTCAGTCCGGGATGTCCTTAGAGCCCTGCTATAATTATATTTCAAGGCCTTTTGCTGTCATCATTTTATCATATTTAAACAGTCACTCGCACCAAAGCTTTACTCATAGCTGAAGGATCATCTTCCATTGATGGTTTGTTCCGAAGCTAATTCTATTATGTAGTACATATTCAATTAAGACTCATGCTGGGGCAGGACTCTCTTGACTTTGTAACTGCTTATTAAATAGCCAAGATGTTGCATAAGGAACTAGTGACAAATTAACAAACATGTATGGGGCTTTGAATAGCAGCCAGAATAGTACAAGGCTGAATTAATTACCATGTTAAATATGTGCAGAATGGGAAAATAAAATACCTGGCATTGTGTGGAGAGAATTTATTTAAAGATACATGTTTAAAAGTAAGCGCCTCCAAAGGAATTATTGGATACTCTTGAGCAAACCAAACTATACTAAACATGTTTTGAAAAACTGTGCTTAAAAACCATGTTTTTTCTGAAGTACACATTTCTGCTAAATTAGTTTAAAAGGAGCTTTCTTTGCGCAGAACAATTGAGTGAAAGATACAGAGATTTCTCATACATCTCCTGAGCTCATATATTGTTTCCCTCAATATCATAATGTCATACCACAGTGGTAATTTTATTAATCAACAGACCGACATCGTGAAATCAGTTTCACCTAAAGCTCATAAATTATGTTAGGGTTTATTCTTGGTGCTGTTCCTTCCATGAGTTTACACAAATATGCAATGACAAGTTCTCCACAATTATAGTATATTACAGTGTAGTTTCATAGTCCTGAAAATCCCCTGCAGCCTGCCTGTGATCCCCCCCCAACACCTGGCATCCATGGACACTGCTACTCTTTTCTTTGTCTCTATAGCTTTGTCTATTCAGAATGTAGTACACTTGGCATCTAACAGTATAACGTCTTTCTGAGTTAGCTTCTTTCACTTAGTAATATGCATTTCAATTTCTTTTCTGTTTTCTTCCTACTACTTTATAGTTCATTTTGTTTTAGTGTTGAATAATATTCCATTGTCTGGAATTGCCAGTTTATTTGTCCATTCACACACTGAAGATCAACCTAGTTGTTTCTAAATTCTGGCAAACATTTGTACGCTGGCTTTTGTGTGTTTATGTTTTTAATTCATTTGGGTAAATACGAAGAAATGCATTTGCTGGATCATACAGTTAAGTATGCTGAATTTTGCAAGAAAATGTCAGAATGGCTGTATGCTTTTGTATCCCCTCTAGCATTTTGGTTGTGTCACTAAGTTGGATTTTGATCCTTCTAACAAGGCAGACTGGGTAAAGGCTTTTAAGCCAACTGTGTTACTTTTCTAAAAGGATCTCTCTCTTATTCTTCAGTCAACTCTGGTACAAACCTAAACACCAAAGATAGAACAATAGTAAATTTTTATATTTTACCATCCGCTTACATTTCAAAAAATTTAATA
Source organism: Fukomys damarensis (assembly GCF_012274545.1). Classification (NCBI taxonomy): domain Eukaryota; kingdom Metazoa; phylum Chordata; class Mammalia; order Rodentia; family Bathyergidae; genus Fukomys; species Fukomys damarensis. Next base: position 28,774,242 of record NW_022900951.1, read on the forward strand.
GCAGCACTGCCTTCCTAAAACTCTTAAAGTTATGATTTTTTCAAAGCATTATCAGAGAATTGAAAGCAGGAGAAAGGCTAGAGAAAAAAAATAATAATTACTGATAATTAGTACTGTTTCACAATGTACAAGATTTTATCCACCTTTTCTATTACATCAATATGATTTGGAAATTCATCAAATGGTTCAGTGGCAAGTAAGAAAACTTTTTGTAACAGTTTGATATGCAACATGTACTAATAACATTAAAAATAATAAAAATGGAAAGTCTACTGAAAATGCAATGGAATTAATCTACTCTTCAGTATTCTTAGACAATCCATTGCATCTTTTTGTGTTCATTACTTTAGGCTTACATTTATTTAACAAATACCGATTATCTATTTGATAGATGTCATTATGCAGTCTATGCTTGCACGCCCCCTAAATGCCCATGGATTATATATTTGTGAGCCTAATTGCAGGTATCATGCTAAGTTCCAGGAGTACGACAGAAAATATAAGTACAATTCGCATGCATACACAATAGTTTTAGTTCTGTAGCATCTATATTCTAAAGTGTGATAAAATGAATAAAACAATAAAGAAAATTAAGTTTTATAGAAGAATTCTTGGTTTTTATATTCTAGGGTGTCGCAAAAATATAAAATATTTTTCCTCGATGCATAATAATCTTGGTTCATCTAGGTTTCTATATTAGCAAAATATATCTGTATGTGGATTGTAATTTAACTGATATTTTACTGTAATAAATAACAGGAAATTAAAGATAAAATGGTGAAACATTCCTTATGAAAATTTTGTACCTTTATACCAGTCTAAAATAGAAAGCGATGATAGACTCGGAAGCTAAGCAGGCTCAGGCCTGGTTCGTACTTGGATGGCAGAAAGCAATGATAGAGAAAATATTTAAAAAGGTAAAGCACAACAACACGCCATATCTTGGACACAAATTTGGCACATCCTGATAGACTGTTGTCCATACTGACAATGTCCCCATAGTTAGGCTCCCTCACTGATCACCTACAAATAAAGGAAAAAATAGCTATGCTCACTGATTAAAGTTGCAGGTTATAATAAATATTCACCTAGCAATCATTCCTTTTTTTTTTGGTACCTGGAATCGAACTCAGGACCTTGCACTTGCCAGGTAGGTAGCAGAACTACTGAGCTAAACCCCTCCCAGCAATCATTTTTGTGGGGGGGGCACTAGGGTTTGAACTCAGGACCTTGCAATTTCAAGGCAGGTGACAGACCAACTGAGCTAAATCTACCCAGCCCATGCCAGCAATCATTCTTAAAAGAGGAAATGTCTTTAAAATTTTACTGACCTACTGCCTGAGGCCCTATCTTTCTAAAGAATTATGGAGCAAGAGAAAAGGTAAACATATACACAAAGTGGTAGTTGGGAAGGAATAAAGAGGAGAAAAGAAATAGAATAACAATAAAAGGAAACCTGTTCACTCTAAACAATCCAGATATGAGTGAATAAATATGGAAATAGTAAAAGCTACAAAGCTCCATTATAACCATGATTCAAACATACATTTGCTTGAGATCAAATTATTCCCACAGAAATGTCTTTCAAATAGTGTGCATAGGATTCCTAAGAGGAAAGTTAAAGGAAAAGAATCTAACAGAAAAAACAAAGAGCTAAATAATGCAATCAGATGAGGCTTGAAAACATCCACAAGTTATTTTGAAGAAAATTATAATAAATATTAGAAAGGACGTATATACTAAAATAAAACAATGAAAGAAATATAAAAGAAATATATAGACTGAAATGTGAAATTAAGAAATTAGAAGATACTAATAAAAAACTGAACAAGAACAAAATACAAATAAATACATTTTTAAAATAAAGAGTAAAAGACATGAAAATTAAAATATATACTACCAGTTCAAAGTTTATGGATTGAATTGCAGAGAAGCAAGTATTTCAAAAAGGACATGATATTTTTTCCAAACTGAAGTTGGTAAAGGACTAGAGTTATCTCACAAAATTTTAAAGACATCTGAGTGCTCTCCCTTATGTGTTACAAGTTATTATTAATCTAGACTAATTGAATTATGGGCTGGTATAGGAATTTGCAAATGAAGGATGGAAAAAAAAGCATCCCCCCCAAAAAAATATATATACAATATATGGTCATAAAGCACACTGAATGTTTAAATTAAAAATGTATTACTATAAAAATATCATTAGTCACCTGCAAAATACTTTGTCCTTACTTTGAAAACAGTTACCTCAGTGTTCCTGCCACTTTCTGAAGCAGTCCCTCATTTGTAAGTAGTTGCTTTGTGGTGGCTGCTTTGATGCCCTGAATCAATTAAAAATGCTTACTTTTCATGGTCATTTTGACTTTGAGCAAGACTCAGAAGTCATACACTATCAGATCTAGTCTGTAAGTAACATGAGGAAGTTTTGTAACATTTTTCCAAGCTTTTCTCTCTATTTGCTGGAACTTTGCAGTAATATTCACTGTATTTTTTATCAGATCTCATGAAGGCACTCATGAAAAAAGACTTCCAGAACTGCTTCAGAAACTGAGAAGAAGGAAGCGGGGGGGAAGTGTGCTCAAAATGAAAGGGTTTGTATTTTGAGGGGGCTTAATGCTAGTGTGTCTTTCATTCATTTTTATATCAAAAAAATAAACGTACCATATATTTTGATCACACATCATAGTTATTAATCAAGATTAAGAAAGAAGCAGCACTACGGATTAGTAGGGAAAAGTTAGACATTTTCAAGTGATGCTAGAGGGCCAGGAATTTAGCTCAGTGGTTCTGCGGCCTTCCTTGCAAGTGCAAGGTCCTGAGTTTGAACCCCGGTACAAAAAAAAAAAAAATCAAATGATGCTAGGACAATGTTTAGGCATGACAGACAGTATTCATAAAAATACCAACATCAACTTGCACGTTTATTTAATTACAAATAAAAGAATAGCAAATGCAATCATGGTCAACAAGAGCAAACCAGGAGGCATTATAATACCAGAACTTAACCTATATTATAAAGCTACAGTAAGAAAAATCAGCATGGTACTGGCACAAAAATAAACATGTGGTTCAATGGACTAGAAGAGAAGATGCAGAAACAACTCTAGGCGTACTCAGACATGTGAGGTTTGACAAAAAGGCCAAAAACCTATGCTGGAGAAAACACACCCTCTTCATCAAAACTGGTTATCCACATGCAGAAGATTGAAACTAGATCCAAATATCTCACCATGCACTAAAATAAAATCAAAATGAGTCAAAGAAGTAGAGATTAAAATGGAAATACTTAATTTGCTAGAAGATGAAATAGGTAAAATTCTTTTCTTTTTTCTTTTTTCTTTTTTGGTACTGGGGATCAATCTCAGGACCTTGTGCTTGTGAGGCAAGTGGCGAAAACACTGAGCTAAATCCTACCCCAGTAGGTTAAAATCCTTGAAGACAGAGGCATAGGCCAAGACTTTCTGTACAGAACCTTAATTGCATAAGAAATAACACAAAGAATGAACAAATAGGAATATATCAAATGGAAAATCATCTACACAACTAAGAAAACAATCAACAGAAAGAAGAGAAAGTTTTTAAAAGGGGAAAAAGTTTTTGACGCCAACTCCTTAGACAAAGAATTGATATCTAGAATATACAAAGAACTCAAAATATTAAGGCCTTCCAAATAAGAGAATTAAAATAAATAAATAAGTAAAAACAAAAGAACTAATCCAATAAATGGACAGTTGGAATTAATAAGCACTTCTTTAAAGAAGAAAGATAAATAATCCATAAGTTCAGGAAAAAAAATGTTCAACAACTCCACCATAAAAATGCAAATTATATAACCCTCATATTCCATCTTACTCCAAAAAGAATATGATTTAAGAATTAAAAAAACAAGAATACTGGTGAGGCTGACGTTAAAATGGAACACTTGTGTATTTTTGGTGGGAGTATAAATTCATAAAACCTCCATGGAAATCAGTATGGAGCACCCTCGAAAAATTAAAATTAACAATTCTAAATAATACTGAGGTTCTACCTCCCTCTAGAAAGAATGGCTGCTATCCAGAAATTAACTATAACAAATGTTGGAGGGGTTGTTTGGAAAAAGAAATCCTTTCTACTGTTGGACTGGCACAACCACTGTGGAAATCAGTGTGGAGATACCTAAAAAACTAGGATTATAGGTCTCTCTTGACCCAGCCACTCCTCTGCTGGGTATTTTCTTAAAGCAATTAAAAGAATGATACCACAGTGATATATGCACAACCATGTTCATAAAGGCAAAGTTTGTCATAGCTACAACTTGAAAACAGCCTGATTGTCCATCAACTGAATACTAAAGAAAATGTGTTTTTTAAATAAAATGGAGTAATTCTCAGCCAGAAAGAATGTGAAACTAGAGATAATGGATACACATTGGGGCCGTACTCTTAAGTGAAATAAACTGGACACGTATTTGTAAATACCAAATAGTTTCTTTAGTGTGAGAAATTGAAAGTGTAAATAAGGACTAAAAGGTGTAATAGATGATGTGAAATAGAAAAGTTAAAAGGGGAAGGAAAAGTGGGAGGGGTAGGGGAAAGGAAAGAAGGGAAAGAAATAAATATGAGAAAAGGAGAAAATGGAAAAAATTCTTTGTAAATAGCGAGGGGTGGAGAGGTTAAAGGGAGGGTAGGGGAATGGGGAAAAAAGAAGAACCAAGATGTATCACGTATAGTTAAAAATTCCCCATAATGAATGTCAGCATATTGTGTACATAAAATGTACCAAGAAAATGAATGTATGATAAAATTAGCAATTCCATCTGTCCAAGCTATTATTTTTTGAAATATATTTCTTAAAAAGTTAGACATACTATTACAGTATTATAATGCATATACATGTTTATAAAAGCATCACTCATTCTAGCTACATCTTGGAAGTGGCCCATATATCCATCAACAAATGGGTAGACAAAGAAAATAACATATACACTAAGGAGTGCACTCAGCCATAAAGAAGAACAGATTTGAATCATTTGTAGGAAAAGGGATGCACATTGAGTCTATAACACTTAGTCAAATAAATCAGATGCAGCTTAAATGTTGCATGATTTCTCTCATATGAGAAGCAAGAGGCATAAATGATATCAATAGCAAAATAAAGGACAGATAATAGGAAGCAGAGAGGTAGACCTTTTGCAAACAGGAAAGGGATCCAGACCTGGAAGAAGGACAGGGAGAACTGGAAATAAAAAGTATTAGGGTACCATCTGCACACTTACCAACTCCCCATGATGAATATATCCGCGATGTAACACAAATTTATACTAACAAATAAAAGAAAATCTGGCAAAGATCATGAACATACAATTCACAGAACAAATTAAAAAGAAAGGCCGAATAATATAAAAATCTAAAACATAGAAACACAAATAAGATATAAATTCACATACATCAAATTGAGAAAATATCAGTATTTTGTTGACAAGGATGTGGAAAACAGCACATGTGTTTACCCCTGTAAGAGGCACAATATGGCGCAGCCTTTCTAGGAAAACGTATAGCAAAAAAGCAATAGCATTGTAATACCTCTCATGTTTGATACATTCCATGATAATCAAAATTATAACATACATAAAAATAGATAGACGTCAGCCGAGCTTGGTGGCGTGCACCTGTAATCCCAGCACTGGGGAGGCTAAGGCAGGAGGATCGCTGTGAGTTCGAGACCAGCCAGGGCTACATAATGAGTTCCAGGTCAGCCGCAACTTTTTTTTTTTTTTT